>NC_090782.1:5915000-6541250 GCF_040054535.1 Antennarius striatus | reverse complement strand
AACCGATTTAGGTGAATGGTAATGACCATTAGATGAGGGTCTGTAGCTTGGATGTGGTGGATTGACAAGGTCCACCGCTGAATGTGTGTCATTTGAAAAGTTAAAGTTAGAGTGTTCAGGTTCAGATTTGTCTGTTTCTGCCATTTCTTTTTGAGAATCTTTGCTACCAGATAATTTGAGAAGAGATTCAGAATTTTGGTCCTTAGATTTCAAGGTTGCTTCCTCTTCCAGTTCTTCCTGAATTTCAGATAATCTTTCAGATATTTCATGAGACTCAATCTTATTGTCAGACTCAATCATCTGGATATGTGCTTCCTTAGAAGATGGTTTTGATTGCTCTGTGATTAACATTCCTTTAGGCACCGGGGTGGATCTGCTGTCATTTTGCTGAAGGTCATCTTGTACTATATGAAAGGGTTGCAATGTTATTGGATTAATTATTGTTGAATCCGAATCCACCACATGATACTGACAGTAGATGAATATGACTTACTGTGATCTAATGAAGCATCAGCTTGCATCCTCTCGGAGTTTGAGATTTTGCTGACTTCAGACCTGAGAAAGAGAATTAAGCTTTGAACTGAACTTGAATCAAATCATTAGTGTGTGGAATGTGCACCTTCAGGCAGCTCATCATTCTACCTGTTAGTAGGTGTATTAACACTGTGCTGCTCAGCCCTTGAGGTGGAATCTTTGATCTGCGATATATCTGGCGTGTCTGGTTCTTTGTTCATTTCTGCCTTTGTTTTCTCAATCAAGTCGTCGTAACTCTGAAAAGGAAATAGTGAATTAAAAACAGGGTAGATACAAAGAAGTGTAGTCATAAAGTAAATAATGTAATGATAAATCCATAAAGAAAACACTCACCTGCAGCTGCTTGAGCAGGCTAGCCTCCTGAGCCTTCAGACGCTCCTGATGCCTTTTCTTCTGCTCTTTCTTCAGCTGGTAGGCCATAAACTTCCGTTTTCTGACTTCTTCCCTCAGGGCCTTGATACGACTCTCTATGTCACTCTGGTCAGAAATGGGCTCTGAAGGCAAATGTAGGTTATAAATCACAAAGAGAATGTGAAACTAGTGCCAGAGTTTTCAGCTTAGCAAAGAATAATCAAAGTCTGTGCTCACTAAAACTCAAACCCACTCCTTTGGAGATTATTATATTATTTGCATTACTTAAAATGTCATAAGTTCAAATTTAAGCGCGTGACTTTGGCTTGTAGGCAAAGCGAAAAAAACAAACAAAGCAAATCAAACACATTAGGAGGCCATTACACTGTCTTTTGTTATATGACTATGCAAAACAAATTACTGTTTCCTCCTTAGCACACAGCTAGGCATGTAAGTATCAGGAAAGAGTTTGCATAATGTATTCCTAGTAGCAACACTTTATCTCTACACAGAGGCAGCAATATCCAGTAGGTGCATTCTGTCCACTTTCTCTGCCCCCCCCCATCTTATCTTCTCCGAGAAATATTAGGAATGTTATGTTTAGCCTGCTGAGTAATTGGTTAACTCACCGGTGTGCATAGCAATGGGGGGGTCAATTGGAGTGTGGGGCTGGCCGGTGGTCCGGGAGGAGGAGCGAAGCTGCATCTTTGCTTTGCTGCTATCATCTGAAGGAGATGCAGTAGGGCTGTGGCTCCCTTTGAATGGAGACTGGAGAGATGGAACAGGAGGAGGGGAAGCAGTATTACTCTGGGATAAAACAACATAGTCAGATGGACTCAGACTTATGCATAAATTAATATTTCACATTAACAGTGAGCTATCTAATGCACAGTTATCCTGTTTCATTTCTGTCGCACATTGATTTTATGTATCAATACTTCAACATAAGGTCAATTTTGGACTAACTTTATCTTCAAAATTACAAAAAAAAAGCATACTTGTCTATTAGGCGACAGGGAACCTGAGGTCATGTCCTCGGTGTAGTTAGCAGGGATGCTTTGGATGGAGGCCAAAGATTTTTCAGGGATTGATAAGGCTTGTCCTGAAGAAGGACTTCCTGGTTCCTGTTCCAGCCCCTCTGTGTTTATACTGGATTCAGGTGTCTCTGAGAAAGAGTTCCCCTCACTAACATGATCTGAAAACATGTTAAACGAATAAGATCATTTTAAATGGCACTGGTTTGGTTTTTTCTTGATCATTGGACCCTAAACAATGAGCTATGTACTGTACTTTGCTTCACTGTTACTTCCAGATTAAAAAGAAAAACATATGAGCAAAAAAAAAGAAAACAATCCTTTTTTTTTCACCTTTTCCACTGACAGTTCTGGGCTCTGAACTACGATGAGGGATTGGGCTGATGTCAGAACCTTCCTTTTTCTGCCCATATGCAATTTCCTTGTCCAGAGGTGTTTGTCTGTCCCACACAGCCAGAGCCTCCTTTTCCATTCTTTGGACTTCCACCTCTTCCTGGTCCAGCCGCTGTTTCCACTGCAGCAGCTCCACGGCGTAGTGACGCCTCTGCATCAGCTGCTGCTCCCGCTTTGTTAGGAACCTAGGGAAGGGGGTGCCAAGGTGTAAGGGAGATGAAAATAGATGAGAAGGAGCAGAAGAAGAGATCGGAGAGACAAAAGAATAAAAGTAAGAAAATGGAAAACATGAGAGATGAGAGAGGGCAGCGAGAGATGGGCAGCGAGAGAATGTGAGGAGAACAGGGAAGTAGGACAAAGACATTTAGCATCAGAACTACAAAACATGAAAAGACATAAGTAGAATCAAGTCATCTGGATAGAGAAATCACTGCAATCTCACCTCAAATTAACACAAAGAAGCAAACACACACACACACACACACACACACACACACACACACACACACACACACACACACGCATATATATACATCCAAAACATGCTGCACTTTTAAAAATAATACCTTTAATAAAGTAATCCAAAAACCCAAATTGAGAGGTGTTCAAGCACCCACAGACTGTAGTATAAAATGAGAACATGTCAGTCAGAGGAAAAGGGGAGCAGGAAAAATAACTGATGATGTCAGATTCATGCGTCACACTGAAACCCAGAGGTGGAAGGCTGATTGGTACAGTCACCATACACCCCAAAGAAACCCTCGATCAATGAGCAAAACAAGATGACAAGACAAAACTTCTTTTTGTCTTGAAAATCTTCCAATAAACTTCCGTCGGGTTTGCTATATCTATATAAATATTCATATCTTGGCAGATGCTGATGTCAGATATAGATGCTCTGTGATGTGTTCTCTCTTGCTATGGGTGCTACAGCTGTGGAGAGCAGTATTATTTAGCCTTAATCTAATTTGGAAGCCTTTCTCTAGACCTAATGTTTACTGATGACAGGCCAGATACTGAAGAAACAGACTGGGGATTCTTTTAGTTAAACCCTAAACTGCATTACACACAACAGCCATCTGTACTTATTACGCCATCCTTTGCAACAGATACCTAATAACGAGAGCTAATTGAGATTTACCGCCCTTATTAAAGAGATAGGCCACTCTATCTGTGGTCCGTTTTCTGCAGAAGTCTTTTACTTCCATGTCACAATGCGATTTAATGTCAACATCTTGTACCAATGAGTTGGAGCTGACAGCGAGGAGCTAAGGTATGAAGGACATTGAAGAGGGATGCACAGTGCCATTTATTCCATGAGGCAGGACAGAGGAGGACAGACACAACAGAAACACCACACAAATCCAAGCATTTAGTTTGAGATTCCCGATCAACAAGGAAGGCTCCTACTGACAAAAATAAACATAATCTCTAACCTTCACAGAACTGAATCATCTCTCTAATATTCTTAATGTAACCACTTTTTACTCTCAAAACTGCTCGGCTACCAATTTCCTATCCTATCATGTACACACTAATATTGAAGTTTCAATGACTAAAAATTAAGTTTGATTCAAAGTGAAACTATCTAAAATTAGATTTAAGTGAAGGAGCTTTCCTTGGATATTATTCAAGCTTTCAGTCAAACACCTCTCTGTACAACTTGTATCGTATACGGTAATTAAAAAAACAAAAGCATACAAAGCACCTCATTCAAACAGTCATCAGTAACCATCCCATCCCCAGAAAAGCCCCGGGACCAACGGATGAACATAAGCATGTTCCATGGGGTGGGGTCGGTGAGGCAGGAGGGGCAAGGGGCAAAGGTATAGATAGAGCACTGTACAGTACCTGACCAATTGGTTGTAGATAAAGAGCTGGAATTTAGGGTGGAGGTTGGGAAGACAGACACTGAGCGAGGCCCAGTGGTGGGCCGTGAACACAGAGAAGAAGTAGTGTACAGGTGAACAGTGTCTACAACACACAAGCACGCAACATAGTCAAGAGAGACACAAACACAAAAAATATGAGAGGGAAGACACATTAAACACATAAAGGGAAAAGGGGAAGTAGAGAGAAAGGAAGAGAGATATGAGAAGAGCAATATGAGTAAATCCGTTTTAGCTTTACCAAGACTGCTTTGAAATATGGTCTGAACAAGAGCAACCTTTATACTAGTGAAAGGGGGCTTTATTAAGAGGTTACAGATGGATTCATCAGTAATTATTGACGTTTAAAAATATAGATGAAGTCTTAGATGAAGAGAAAATAACTTTGTTAGTGAGTAATGGCAAGTTAAAAAGTCTTTGTGCACTTTGCTTCGGCTCTGATCGCCAACAGGTGCAGAAAATTTAAAATTAAAAGTAAGATGTAACTGTTAATTCATTTAAAAAAATACTAGGCTAAACAAGACAGGAAGTAAATGCATGATCAGTGAAATAGCAAAAGATGCTTTTATTAGATCCTCTCATATATTTTATTTATCATTAAACTAAATATAACATGATTTAAATCTCCTTAATGTGTTAAAATCAGTTGCAACACAAGCAACAAGAACAGATCAAAGTATAGAAAAATTATTAGCTTTTTATAGAATTATATAAATTACAAATCCTTAAGCTCTACATCCATTAAACCAGGTATTGGAGCCACCTGATAAGAGGCTCTGGTATCACATGACCAAAGATCCAAGTCAAGTCTAAGGATCCCAAATACAAAGCCACAATACAACACAAGAGGACGTGGGACCAATTTAACTGCTGGATTGCAGAGCCTACACTTGTTTAACTGGAAAATAATTATGGCTCCATGTTAGGGACATTTAAAAAAGGTCCCCTGTGCAGGATGTAGTGCAAATGAAACACTAATAAAGTGAGATGAAGGCTGTTCTACTGCTTGCAACCTACAGCTTCAAGGAACTCAGATAGTTCATCCCTCCACAAGTATAGTCTGAATCATCAGAAAATACTCAAACAGGGTATATTACTACAATACAATGTTTTTGTACCACAGTGCACACTAAACTGCCATACTGATATTGCTTTACTCTGGTAATTCATGCCAAATGAAGTTATACATTGAATTTCCTAAAACTGCAAGCACTTGGAATCTGTACTATCAATAGTTTTTGTGATATCAACAAAAACCTATTTTCATAATTGTGGGTCTAGATTTATTTTCAAGACTGCTTCTAGATGAACAAGTTTTACAAGGATCACATAACCTTCCTCAGCTGCCTTTTTTTGGGTTAGGTAACTAAACCACTAAGTGTGACTCACTGGACCTTTGAAACTGACTTTAACCTGAGAGACGCCACAGTGACACCAGTATTACACACACATTGAATATCCCTGTTCTATATGGTCCACCTGGTGTTTGTTATAACTCACATAATTCTCCTTTAAGGATAAATGGGTGTGGGATCTTAGGGGTTAAAGTTGCTGGTACTCTTAAAACAGAGGCACCATCAAAATACTGTTACAGTTTGCGCATCTCTGAGGTTTTAGGGATATTGTGGCAGGTTCCTGTCTAGTTAAGAGAGAAAACAACATGGAGCATGTTTATCTTCACATTCACACATCCACAATTAGAGAACGAATGCCACTTAATTTGTCGATGAAATTAGCTGCAAATTACAGGGATAAACCCCACTTTATGGAACTAGAATTAGAGCTACCCAGACATCAAACATATCTGCCTACTTTGGTTTAAAAAAAACCCCAAGTTTAAACCAGAGAGGCAGTTTAAAAGGGAAAAAAAAACAGGGTTTGAGGTACAACAGGAGCCAAAGCCAAGTGAAATGCTGCAAACCATACCTAGAGAGACCACTGATAAAGATACGGACAGGGGAGCATGGCCTCTGATAATTCATTAGATAAATTGTCAGACAAAAAAAGAACTTGAAAAATCAAATTAAATTACTTCTCATCCATTTGAGAGCGCATCTTCTTCAGCTTTTGCATGATGCTGCTAGTCTCACTTCCAGAGATGGACGGCGACGGGGAAGGGCTGCGGACATCCTCAGCATGTTGTATGTTGGGGAACGCGGCTTCAGACACGGGGGTTTCTGATGCAGAACCCTCCTGGAGAATGGTCGACACAAAGACGGGACAATCATTAGCAAGGCAGTCAGAGACTGCAATATCCCGCGACGCCTCTGAATTGAAAATTTTACTGTGACCTACATTGTCCTACTTTTCCAAAGGTGAAGGTCATCATCACATTTTTGTGCCCCTGGCTTCCTGAAAATGTTGCCTTTTGTTTTATGATATATCTCATTAGGTTTCAGAGATGTGTACCTAAAAAGGTATAAAAGTGAAAATTCGACCTTGACCTAGTTTTCAAGGTCAAGGTTGTGATCTAATTTTCACATAGTATGTCTACCTTCCTCCTCTGCATCATGCCAACCAACTCTCTACCTTTTTCTGTTATAGTTACAACATTCAACGTCCCTACTCTCAGTCCTATACTCTTGGCGTTCCTCTTCGCTCCCTTCCTACGAACACACTTCCCTCCTTCGACCAACAGTAGTCTAATTTCCACCGGCACTCTGTAGGTGAACAGCACTGATTGCAGTCGTTGTTAACCCGGGCCTCGACCGATCCGGCATGGAAGTCATAGATTTGATTCGCATGATTGATTTGGCAAACGTTTTACGTCAGATGCCCTTCCTGACACAACCCTCTGTATTTATCCGGGCTTGGGACCGGCACAATAAGACACTGGCTTGTGTCCTTTTGCGGCTACATTCTAAAGATGCCTCCATTCAGGTTCTGAAAACAACTCATGTATATCACACTACTTACAGGTTGTGGTTCACCTCCAGCACACTTGAGACGCTCCTTCAGTCTCAGTGTAGAATTTCTCATCCGCTCAATCTCTTCCTGCTGCTTCAGCAACAGCTGCCTTTCCTTCCTTGCTGCTTTGTTAGCCTCCTGGAGTCGCTTGATCTCAGCCTGCGCGAGGATAAAGGGAGAGTTTGTCATGGTCACTGTATAGCCCAAAGCTCAACTCTCAGTACTTTTTCAATATCATGTACCTGTTCCTGCTGTAGTTTCAGGAGAAGTCCTCTCTGCTTCTTCCTGAGGGGCGGCATTTTATCATCCTCTCCCTTGTCCCTCAGCCTCTTCTTCTGGTGCTCGAGCCAGGCCAGCTCAGTCCTGGTCTTCTCTTTGAGAGCTTTTTGGCGAAGATGCAGCAGAGAGCTCTGGTGCTGCAATCTCACCTCTTCATCCTTCATGTACTGACGCACCATGTCCATGGTGAACTGTGAAAAGCTATCCTGTCCACCGGAAAAGGCCTTGTTCGCATCTTGAGACTGCAGGAAAAAAGTCTGAAGTTAGTTAGTGTTCAGAGATAAGACGGAGAGAAACAAGTTCAAATGGAAGGAGACTGAATGGTGTTCAAAGGAAAAAAGGACAGCAATACAAAATTATGTTGAAGAGAATAACAAGGTAAATATGTTAAAACAGTCCCTTTTAAAGGGATCCTCCGATCAGTGGTAAGACAAACATTCAACTGTTAAAGGTCCCATATTATGAATAAAAATGTATTAAAAAGAGTATAATATGGGACATTTAACCACTTATCCATAAGAGTAAGATTTACACAAATGTGTGCATACACTGTACTTTCACCTTAAAGATATTGTGTGACCCAGAAACCACAGATGTGCTGTGACTGACTCCAGCATCCTCCGATTCCTCTTGGTGACGAGACTTCTCCTTACTTCCACGGCGGTGCGCTTCAGAGGGCAGCAGGGAGCGGAATGAGCGCTCCTCTATCTCATCCTCTGTCATGGACTCATCAAACTTAAGAGAGTACTCTGTTGCTATTGATGCACTGTCTGCTGGAGGGTCAAACAAAAAAGCTCAGTGAAAAACTAAAAACCTTCAACTAGATCTACTTTCTTGGAAATGCTTTAAGTTTAAAGACAATGACTACTACAGTCAAACAGACAAAGTTTGATGAAACAAAGTTAAACTAGCTGCTGGGTTTGCTGCCTGATACCTTTGTCATTGGCGATGGAGGGGATGTGGTCACTGCAGAGGGAGTCGTTTGCTGCTGTAAGAACTTCATCCTCAATGGAACTGCTCCCTGCTTCCCCTTTTGTCCTCTCAGCCCCTGCTTTCCTTAGGTTACCCTCTGCTGCTTCCTTTTTTATCTGTTCTCGGCTGTCAGAGGAGACATGTGACAGGCTGTGGTGGCTGACTGACTCTGCTCCACTGGGAAAATGAGCATGAGACAGATAGATTTTATAGACACTACCGTAGAAATCTTTTCCAAATCTAACAATGAAAACAGTGCAAGGTGAACGTTCTGACCGGTACCTGCGTTTGGGCTTTCTGAAGGACAGAGAACCAGAGTGACTCGTGCTGTTTAATGAAGACTGGGCTGGACTCATCCTTCTGTTTGACACCTCTCTTTGGAAGCTGTAAGCGACCAGGCTAAAGACATCCAAAAAATATTTACATTTACTCTACGTGGATAAATTTTATGATGCTATGAATGACAGAGGGCCCAATTTGAGGTGGCAATGTAACATCTACAGCCAGTAATGTCACTGAATAATCTCAATTTACAAGTAATGAATAGAAATGTTAAACTATATGTACCGTGAAGACACAATAGTTTTAAGATTACCTGTCAGAATCTATCTTGTCCTGCTGCTGCTTGAAAAAGTTTTGATGTTCTTCTTGCTTCATCACAGAGGACTCAGCAGGAACAGGGTGGACAGAAAAAGCTTCTTCAACGTGCGACCGTGCCAAATGTGTCATCTAACAAACATAAATAGATGGATCAAATGTTTGACTTGATGCTACTCCTCTTCAGTCAATCAGCTTTTATTACAAACTATTCCGGGCACAGAGGAAGGCAATGATTACAAACCTCCTTGATGTGCCGGGCAGCTTCGGCTGTGTACTGCGCTGCCTGTGCTTGTTGACTCATCATCTTCGTAGATGCCTCCTGGAGGCCCTCCAAAGTCTGTTTTTGAGTACCTGCCAAGCTTTCCTGCAGTTCAATATGAGTCTGGACAAAATGAAGTGTTGACATTATACATACAGGAAATTGGAAGTACTTGTGATTTTAAATTCATCCACATATTCCATCCATCTATTTTCAGTAAGTACTTATCCGGGTACTCCCAGTTCAAAGCAACATTTCAAGCCCAACATGGAGAGACAAGCAAATCTTTCTAGTCAAATCAACAAGTCTGTGAAATTTTCACCAGATTTGTTAATGTTTCTGGATGATGGGAAAAGAGACAAACCCTGAGAGGTCCAATGGAGACCAACAAGGATTGGGCTGTGGTGGCATGGATTTTTTGATCTCACCACGGAAAAGCAATTTATCAATGCATGATAGCAGTTAACCGCTGCTGTGGAGGATGGAGTGCTCATATATTGGCAACTTCTGGCAGAAGAGTGAATCAAACCTGATTGTGCTACCACCAGGAAAGCAAGATGTTCTATTCTTTTCCTTCTCTGAGGCCTGTGAGACTCATTTTATCAGAGTAGATAATTACTCCTTCATCTTTAGACATAAAGGTACACCTAGTATCACCTCCATCACCATCATCACACTGCTTTTTGGGTACAGCCAGCATCTCCTGCTCATCACATCGTTCTGATACATTTCAATGGCTGCTGTTTAAGAAGTTGCCTGAGTAGCATGTTGTTATTTTTCCAAACACCTGCAAAATCCAACCTCATCCAGCCTCACTGGCTGCCTTTTGACATCAAAGCCAAAATGTGCCCAAATTATTTAGGCTTGTAGATGAAGTTCAAATGTAAGACCCATTGTGTTTCATGTACTTTCTCTATTGTGTCTGTGCATTGTGTGTTATACAAACAAATGTGATCTGTATCTCCCCAGGTCTGAGTTTAATGGACTGTTCCCCCCAGGACACAGACAACTTAAACGGTCATTAACAATGATTAGTGTTTATATTTCACCAGCAAAGAATCCTAAAAAAATAAACACACAAAATAATTTGTGGTGATGATGATGATGATGATGGTGATGACATCTAGCCCTTGTAAACTGTAATAATGTGATCCTACAGTGGCAAATGCCACAATGGTCTGGATTAAAACACAGAACTATCACATTAAACTACCTGATAAAAAAAAATGGTGTGTGTGTGTGTGTGTGTGCGTGCGTGCGTGCATGTACCCAGGCCAATCTCTGTCTGTTTTCTTCCAGCTGCAGCTGTGTCTCCAACGCTTCCCTTTCAGCCTTGATCTTTAGTTCATAGAGGTCCTGTTCGTGACGCTGCTGCTTGGTCTGAAGGACAGCACAACAGATATGACAGAGGTAGAAAGCATTTGAAATAGACTGATGCCAACATCAATAATTCCTTTTGATTAAGACAAATGCTATTGTTGGGAAATGCTTAATGTAACATCAGATTTGTGGGGCACATGTTATCTTCTCTAAAGTATTTATACATCAAAACAGAAATTATCAGAAGATCAACTCAAAATGAGCTCAATTAAAACTCATTTAAACAATAACAACTTCTGTATTGTCCGTAATATGAAATACAAATTGCCAAGACAACTTTTCTATCTTGAGGAAATCCAGAAATGTTTGAGTATTATGTTTGACAGTCTGAAAATAAATGAATTGTACCCTGCAGCAGCAGAGTTCCTCTGTAATCCTCATTAACACATTTACAATATATATTCTCAGCAGCAAACTCTTCTTTACCTTGAGCATTTGAGCCAATGACGCGCTCTCCTGTTGAGCCACTGTCACACCCATCAGTCTCTCAAAGTCCCCAAGCTGTCGAACCGACTCCTCAATAGACTCCAGGTAATGGAGCTCTGCTGCCATACGCTGCTGCAAGACAGCAGGGGAGTACTGTAGTTCACCTGGGAGAAAAGAGAGGTGGACAGGGTGATGAGGACATTATTACACAGGAAGCCTGGTGGAGAGAGGCACTGTGAGATTAACATGAGTTATAAACAAGCCTATAACAAGTGAATATTTCTTATATCTAATTCTGCATCAGATGCATCAGACTCTACACAACATTTTGTTAAAATAATATGACTTTTATTTACCTGTGGTCTTTGTCTCTGTTCTACCACCACGAGATGTGGTGCTTGTGTTCAGCTTATTTTTCCCCAAGGAGCCACTTTTGACAGGCTCACTAAGGGAGTCTGCCCCTGGAGGAGAACCAGGGCCTGAAGAATTAGGAGAACCATGTTTGGGTCTGGCTGATGTGGTCTTCTTACTGAGAAGGCCCAAATGAGAAATATATTAGGGAAAAAGAAAAAAAAATACAAAGACATAGTACTGTACTGTAAAACAAGGAAATATTAAGTAAAAGCATTTGTGATCTGCTGATGTGTAGGTATCTTTAACTACAGACATATATTTAGTGAAAAGTGAAGATTTTTTAAAAAAAACCCAAAAATGGTAGAAGATGTAATAAGGTTTGCAGAGTGGGCTTGCCATTTTAACCAAAGGACAATGTTGAATGGGTACTATAGAATGAGTGAGCCCGTGTTCCCACAAACCCTTCAGTTGGTTTGTGCAGCATAATCCTGCTCTGAGAGGCCTGGACTTTGAATGGTCACATTGTGCTGCTGAGAGATGTTTAGAGACTAGGGTCGAGTGATCAGGAAACATCCCCCTCACTGCCCCCCCATCAATGTTAGAAGATCCATGAAGTGACCATCAGCATCAAGGCTTGGTTCAGGCAGTGATCAATGTACAAATGTATCACTAAAATACAGTAGAAGAACTTGCAGATAGTTCCTTTTGACAGTGACTTCCCCAGACACCAACTCCATTGAGATAGCTACAAATGCAAGCCTATATAACCTATTGAGACATGCATGTACTGCTTTTAAGATATTCTCGAGACTGTTTCTGTCATTAATGCACAAAACATGACCAAAATAACAACAACCTGCACTGATTGCTTGAAAAACATAAGCCTGTTTTAATGTCATTGTGTAATTTACAAAGGATCCATGGTGTGGCAGTATTTTGTTACTTGCACTATAGAATACCATTAGATGGCTGAAATACCAACACTAGGCATTGAGATTAAATGATTAAAGGCCCCCCTTTCCTTTGGCTGCAGGCCCAAGCTGTGGTTCTGCTGACTGACCAAACGCCTGGCCAGCCAGGCCCTGAAACAAAACAACCAGTGTTTCCTGTCTTGAGTTCAGCTGCAGGCTCCTCCTGTTACTGGACACTCCTCTGTTGCTTAAACCCTCTGGCCTTCAACCGAACAGAAAGCTACAAGACTGTTTACATTGGCAACCTCAACTTGGCTCTCTCAGCTGAATTTATTGGTGGGTCATGCCCAGTTAGATTAACCTTTGGGTAACTTAAGTATCTTATTGTTAGAAATCTGTCATCGATAAAATATTATATTTATGTTTTACAATATTATACACTACAATAACATTTTTTTACTTGTCTAAAAACTATATCCTTACATATTAAAGACAAAATAGGACGAGTCCACATGTATGCCAATAGCATCACCGTCCTCTCCAAAAACCTGTGTTGCGCTGCATGTTGCTAAAAACTATGGAGGAAAGAACTAACATAGACGAGAAGAATTTAAAATTATAGTAACTATCATCACCATTCAGATGTCACTGCACAGTATTATCAGTCTGATATATCACAGGAGCTCTTGACTGTGCAACACTGCTAGATTGACCTTGGAATTCAAAAAAATAACTTTTACATTATTCAACAATGTAAAATGTGTCAAACCTCCCTTTTCATGCAATCTGCAGAATATCAATACCTTAGGTGTGAAGTTTCATCTGAAGTCTCATTAGAGTGGAGACTCTTGGCCTTGCTGTGGGGGGAGCTTTTATCTGAACCCCTCTTCCTGGACTCAGAGGATAAAGGCTCTGATGGAGGGGAACAGCAGCTCCTCTGCTCCTCCACTAAAGTGGCATCACTCTGGTCAGAAGCTGTACCTGCAGAGCAATGGAGCAGTTATATCACTGAAATTCACTTCGTTTATAATGAATACTTACATTTTAAAACCTTTGAATCATAAAAGGAAATGAAGTCAAGTGTAGCCTAACCTCTCTTTCGAGCAGAGTAACTGTTCGAGAAGGGTGAGGTGGCAGATGGAGAACCAGAGGAGAGATGAGATGATTGAAGAGATGAATGATGTGAATCGATGCCTCCACTGCTTCTCTCGTAGGGAGACCTCCTCATCAGCTCCTCAAAATGACTGTTCATACTGATGCAGGTGAGAGAAATACACAATCACTTAAAATAAAACTCAGAATCCTTCATGAAACACACATAGTATCCATATAAACATTACATCTACGGATGTAGATGTAACTGGTGTCTTGGTGATTTGTCTGCAGGAGCGCCTTCTGTTCTGTATGACATGGATGCCACCCAGTGGTCAAATTAAAAATCAACGTTTCATTTATTATTTATGTGCTTTTCTGCTTTCACACTGGCTAGAGGATTGCATGAAATTGGCTATAAATTCCAAGCTGTGTTTGAGTTTACTGTACTGTTCTTACCTGCATGAATTAGAGCCTCTTTTTAAAGGGCCACTGGCTCCGCTGCTTTGAGTGGACACAAAGTCGTCTTCATAGCTTACTGCTTCTACGGGGTCATTTCCAGAGAGTAGTGAATGAGCAGAGGGAGAGTTCCTCTCACTCGCTACAGAATAAACGAGAGATAAAACAGGCAGCAGAAATGGTTAGGATGTGTTCCTTTGACTGTTGTTATGGTCCTAGGGTTTTAACATAGCACACCTTCTCTTACTTGCTATTTTTTGTTGGCCACTGGCACTAAAATTAAAATAAATGGAGAAAAATTATTTCCCCACACAATGTATTAATACGTAAATCCACAGATACAGATAAAGTTGTTGGACCAGATATATTTTTTATAGCACCACTAATTCATGAGAACTCACCTTTAACATGGCCATGAAGGTTCTTGGTGAAAATATTGATTACACTCAGAGGGCTTCCTTTGTTCAGCTCCTCCCAGGCTGCTTTGCTACTGTCACGTTGTACAATTGGTGAGCTGAGGGCCGAGCACATTGATGCCTCCCTCTGGAATTCTGACAACCGCTGGAAATCCCTTCTTTGACCTGAACAGTAGTTGACTGCCTCCAGGCGATCTGCCGGTCTGGGTGTATGGTTGCTGGTGAGATGAGGAGGGCTTGCTTCATCCTCAGAAATACCAGCTTCACTCAGTGGACCCTCACTGATAGAACTAGCACTTGAGTCATGATGGTCCGTCCGTTCCATTTCCTCCATCAATCCATTTCCTTTCTTCAGTGTCATTTTATTCATCTTCTGTCTTCTTGTCAAGTCACTGACTGGACTGTTTCCAGTCTTTCTCTTTTCGTGTGCATACCTGTCGAGAACGGGCTCCCCTTCAACAGCAGAAGTTGTCACTGCATTAGGCACATTGTTGGATGTGCCCATCATTTCTATCCGTCCTCTGAGGGCATCTCGATTTCCTGCTCCTGGAAGTGTTGTACCATTGTATGAACTACAACCTGTGTTAGTTAAAATCCTCTGGATCCTTAATGCAACATCGTTATTTTCTGTACAAGCCATTCTTGTCCAAGAGCTTTCATCGAGATTATCTTGGGATGGCCCAGGAGCCAAAACAGAATCTACATTCATCGTAGTAACAGCACCATAGTTGATCCCCTGCCCAGCAAGCTTGCGTGCTTCATTTTCTATGCGGTTGGAAAGTGATGCAGCTGTGGCCTTCACTGCCTCTATCCGAGACATTTTAGGCCGCACACCATTGGAGGGAGTCCTGGCTGGCTGTTGGATTTGCTGGACTTCAGTCGGCGCCATCGCAGTTTCCAACCTGAGAAGATGTGATAGGAATCGGTCATCAAATGAAGAAAGACCTGGGGTTCTAGCTCCAGTCACAGGACGACCAGCAGGGCTCAGATGGTCAGGTTGAAGCAAACGGGAATCTCTAACAACACGATTATCCCTGGAAAAGAAAAGAAAAAACAGACTGCTTTGAACATTATTAAACTAAACATATATGTCTACAACATGAGTTATTTACAGTCATTTTGGGCATTCATAATTCTCTATAAAAGCATTTACATGACATATATATTTACACTCAAATGCAAACCACTTCAGTCTACTGCAACATGTTTTTTTATAGCCTAGACTTTGAATAATCTTTTAATCAGCCTATAAATTGTCAATGGCTGAAGACCTAGAAATCAGGATGACCACAATTGCTTAATGTATTTGAGAAATATTATTATTATAAGTAAAATATTAATACAATCACATTTATTTCCAGACAGTTTTCCGAGGCACTTTTTCATACTTCTAAAGTAAAATCTGTGACTTTAAAAGTACTTTTTTAAAAATCTTGTACTACATGCAAAGCAAAATGGCCTCTGGCACAGAAAACATCTCAGAACAAACCATCCCTCTATTCAGTGAATCAGGTGATTCTCTCGATTTTAATATCCAAAATTTATTTCTGGGACATATCAAATTTGTTGTACTGTGTTAAGAATAGAATAGTTTGTTAGTTGTGTGAATAAATTGTGTGACAGAGCGAGAGGGAGAGTGTGTGTGGGTACATGTACCTTGTTAATGGAGGAGGTAGCTGATCATTCAAAGACCTATCACTGCTGGAGGGACTCCCTGGTGCCTCTAGTCTTTTATTTTCTTTGTCTGACTCTCCTGATGGCTGGAACATTGGCCTCTGCAACAGAACATACAATAACACAAGTTATCACAACATGATCTTTTCCACACATGTACGGCAACTTCATTTATGTTAATCACATGTTCAAATGCAAGTTTCATATTTAAATAACAAATAATGTTCCAGGTATTTATGCATTACCATCTGACTGGAAGTAGCAGCGGGTTGTGTCTGTGTTGCCTCTTCCCCCATTTGGGCCCCCTCCAGCAGCAGTTTGGTGTAGGTCTCCTGCAGCCGCTTTTGCACAGGGGCCACAGACACCTCACTGGGAAGGACCACAGCTTTAGCCACTTGTCGTTGCTTCCTGTAGAGTTCCTGCAATCTCTTGTTCTTTGACTCTGCCTCCTCCCTCAGTGCTCTTTTCTCTTCTGCTTGACGTTTCTTTCTCTCCTCTTGTTGCCTGGAAATATACTGGCGAACAGAATCTGCATCGTAGTGTCGTTTCTTTTGCCCTGTCTTGGCTACTTTGGCAGTCTCTGGTCGGCGCGTGGTCGGGCTGGCACTGCGCCAGCTTCTTGAAGAGCCACCAGTTGCCAAAGTAGTTCCCCAAGCAGAGATTGGAGTCCTTGCTTGTGACCTTGACTCCCCTCGCCCTCTACTGCCGCTGTTCCCACCATGGGACCTTTGACAGGCCCTGTCCTCCTCCTCAGCTGCTTTGTACTCAAGCTGCAGGTCATCAAGTATGTCCTGGATGTCTGCTGACAACTGCTCTGCAGTCACACCACCTCGAGCCTTGTCCCGGTCTGCAGATAAAGGGGTAGATGTGGTCTTGGAATGGTTTTTGGGCTTCTCTCGAGTTCGACTACGACTCCTTTCCGTGCTGGTGGGACGTGATCGCAGTTTTGATTCTGAGCGTGGATTGATTGATTGATTGGATTCTGAAGAACAATTACAGAAAAAACATCGCATTTATCAACCTATTTGAAATAAACAGAAAAGCACACACCCAAACACACAACATGTATACTATTCAGAATTCATTTAAAAAACACATTTCTACAAAAAAACACAATTAATATCTGTAATTAACAAGTTATTCAGAGCCAAAAATGTGACTGCACCACATTTATAAAAACAAGTTTGAAAGCATTAAGATACAGAATACACAATCTACACAAGGATGTGTGATAGGTTTACCATGGAAACTCTAATCTGGGCCATCTAATCCAGACCAGACCTTCTCTTTTTTTTTGTTGGGGCTTGACTACTGGGATTCCAGTATTTGCCCTGGAGGCAACCTCTGAAAATCAGGCCATGTCTAACTGTGTAACCAACCAGTGCAGCCAGTCAATCCTTATTCCCGAGAGTCAGTATTACAGATCCAGTGAGTTAAGACAAGTATAGATGTAGAGCAAGTTTGCAGCAGCACTGATATTTTTGTCTGTCAGTGTTGACAGTTTTGCTATCTGACTATCATAGATATTCAACGTCTTAAAATTAAGCAGAAAAATTTGATTCTTTTTTGTATTAGAGTCAGAAAATGAACAAGCCAGCACTAAGATCAATAGCAGCAATAGACGAGTGAAGTGGGAAGAACATCACTGAAGAAAGCATTAGAGCAGAGTTATCTAAAGCTGTTTAAATCAATCCACTGGACTTTAAGAAAGTTTCTTGAAGAGGTTTTGCTTGTCATCCAGATATGACTAGGTTCTAGGTACCTATGCTGCTACTGGTAACATGAAAATAGCTAACAGAGTAAAATGATAGGTACAGTACATATTGACTAAGTCCCACCTGTTCTTTTCTTTGTATCAGCTGCCTGGGGTATGTCTTCCTTCTGCAGTACCATATTTACCAGCTTTTGACCCTCCCGCCACGATGCAGGACTTATCACTGAAGAGAAACAAAAAAATAAATGCCTTCAATGCTGCCAGTAGAAATCAATGGAATTCAGTATACTTCCTCCTGATGTAACTGAACACGACAACGTACATTAGCATGCACAACCAGGTCAAACTCATTTCAATAAAAACCCAGAACTGAAAAGAGGCTAAATAAATAAATATTTTAGCACGGCCATTAAAAATGTAATTTCACCCACATCTTACAACAGAAAAGAAGACAGAAATTACAACCCTGTTGGTTTACTTTTACAAGGTTAGTTAAGAGAGGACTCAACTAAGAGTCCATGCCCCAATATTATCATATTCTCCTTGTCTCAAATTGCAATCCCTTTATTTCATACCACCTTCCCTGCCATCTGCCACTGTTCAGAACCCAGCCTACAACAATGAAAGAGAGTGTAATTGCATTTTTGGTGTGCTGAGCGTAGGACACTACATTTCAAAATCCCATCTAATATCTATTTGCTTGGAATAATCACAAAGGTATTTTTTACTGTGAAGAGCAGCTCCTGGTAATTAAGCTGTACATCCAGGAACCACACAGCTGTTTGTACCAAGCGGTTGAGCCAACTGAGCCCTACTACAGATTTCACAGGGCTATTTATAGTGATGTTCCAACATGAAAGAGACCAAGCAGGCATGAAAGCTAACAAAAAAACATTCAAAGCACCACAAGCAGACTCCTGAAACAGACAAAATGAACCAACAGATATATATCTGAAAGACAACTGTTTTTGCAAAGTGTGCAACATGTTTAAGTGAAATCACCATTATTATGTACCTAACAAATGCCTCTCCTTTTTAGGCCCACATAAACACAGACACGGAGGCTACCAATCACATTGTCATGTGTCCTTGAAAGCAATGTTGCAATTGGAAATGAAGCATGTTACGTATCTGCATGTCACTTCCAGGTCTCACAATGCATGCCAAACATATTGAAAAGTTCTTCAAGCATTAAAACATTCAACCTCAATGACTGTTTTGTTTATACACTGGAACACACACAGGTATAGTATTTGAGAAATGTCTAAACCCACATAGTCTAATCTGAACACTGGTTTCTGCAGGTTGTTTGTGGCATTTGTGGTTTAAAATTATGTATTTATTTATATTTTATTGTATTGTATAATCAATATTTATTTAACATTCATATTATCATCACTCATGGTGTACACTTTAACCCTTGGGGACTGATTGGTACCAAAAGTGACATTTTTGTTGTTTTTATGTTTTTTTTTCCCAATAAATCAGTCAATTAAAAGGCTAAATATATTAAATTTTGCCAGTCATTTTCTTTCAACTTTATTTTCTAAATTCCTTAATGCCTGTCATTGGAAGTGTATAGAATAGTAGATTGTCACCGTGTACACACAGGAACCAATTGGTACAAAAATGGTCTCATTGACTCCCATTATAACCACATATTTTTCATATGCTATAGGCATATATATATATATAATATATTAATATATTATATATGCATATTATATATATTACTATATACAATAATGCTGCCATGTTATAATGCAACATGATCTTCATTGTCTGCAGCAAGCCACTGTCCCCACATTGACCCCACAGCACAGACACAGACCCACCGTCTGTGTTTACTCCTCCTGTTTACTCCTCCTTCTTCTTATTTTCGTTCCTTCATTCACAACAACTACCTTCATGAAAGGTAGTTGGTGTGACAGAAGGACATGAAAAAGGACATGATTTCTTTTGCAGGTCTGTGTTTACACACCTGCAAAAATATGTATTTCCATTCATCCAATAGGTGAGCGGAGGCTTCTTTTGATCCAGCAAAATTTGCTGGATCAAAAGAAGTCACTGTAGATAAATGGTCGCTTTTAGGGGCCGTTGTTCATTCAAACAATACATGCCTTCCAAACCAGCCAAGTACGGACTCAAAATCTGGGCTTTGTGTGATGTCCAGACCTCTTACGCGTGGAGGCTCCAGGTTTATACGGGGAGGTCTGCGTCAGCTCCGGTGGAGCGCAACCAAGGAATGCGTGTGGCACTTGAGCTCACTGAATCGCCCCAGGGCCACACGCTGACCACGGACAATTTTTTTTTACATCTTTTCCGCTGGCTGGGGGGGCTGGCTGTGCTCCCCCCGCAGCTCTTAGACAGTAAACAGCGGCAAGTGCAGTCATCGTTGTTCGGATTCACGCATGAAGACAGCGATCGTGTCATATGTCGTCCCCCCCCCCAAAAAAAAACAAAACAAAACAAACGTGCTTCTCCTGAGCACAAAACACCGGGAACCAGAGGTCCAGGAATCGGGGAAAAACCCCCCACAAATAATAATGGACTATAATCGCTGCAAAGGAGCCGTCGACCACCTGGACCAGGTATTTACGCATCACTTATTTATTTCACTTACTGGTATTTATTTACTGTTACTCACTACGTTTGATTGTGCGATATAGCAACAGCCTATGCACTTTATTTCGTTGAATATTTTTCTATTTATCAAGAGGGATGTGTGAAATTGTATGCATATCATTCGTGTAATTTGTTTTTCTTCCGCAGGCTTGTGGCACCTACTCCTGCAGCCGGCAAACGCGCCGCTGGCCCAGGTGTCTTTTTTATCACATGGTCCATGTTTCCTGCTACAACGCCTTCCGTCTTTTCTTGTCTGTGTACCCCGGCTGGAACAGCTCTCGGTCCACGAAACGCCACCTTTTTTTGGAGCAGCTCGGCGCAGCGCTCGTCACCCCAGCAATGGAGAACCGACCGCGGATGCCTAGAGCACCGTTTTCGGCGAGCCTGGTCCGTGAAGTCCAGGGCCGGGCCAATCAAGAGGAAGATGGGGCAGGGGAGGAGCCACAGCCGGTCCCGGCCAAATCACGTAAGACTCGCATATGCTGTGCGCTGATCAGAAGGGAGTGTGGAGCCAGTGCGCAAAGTGTTACGCACATGCATGCAAGAGGCACTACAAGATTATCTGTGAGTCGTGTTTCAAGTGCCAGTAAACATTCATTCTCACACACGCACGCACGCACACACACACACACACACACACACACACACACACACACAACAACAACAACAAAACATACCATACCACGGCATACACTGCACAAATATTGTTCTTATGTTTGAAATTTAATGAATGTTGAAATGTTTATATGTATAATAAAATATATAGTTGTACGAAGGTCTCATTTTTGTTTGTCTGCACCGGACACGTTGCCATGGCGAGGCGCATACAATTTCATGACATGATCCGTTTTGGACCATTAGCCAATGTGTTCATTAACTTTAAAATTCTCTTTGTACCAAAAACTAATTATGCATTAAAGTTAATATTGTTACCAATTACTGGCATGGTCAAGGTTGTAATATCTTTAGCCGAAATATTTAATCATATGCAAATTTTTCTAAATATTCCATATTTTGTGTTTTTCCCATTGGAAGAAAAAGAGGGTTGTCATGGCAAATTCCATATAGACATATATAATAATAAAAAAAACTTTATATCTATGAATAGGGCTGAAGTAATGGAAAAGATCAGATGCACTGAAAGAAAAAAATATTTCTGTATGGCATGTTTTTTTTAGACTTTTATGAAATGTCAATTTTTTGTCTCTTTGGTTAAAGTGTTTAGAAAAGCCAAAATTCTCATTGTACCAAAAACTAATAATGCATTAAAGTTAATAATCCTACCAATTGTTGGTATGGTCAAGGTTGTAATATCTTTATCAGAAGTATTTAACTGCCCACTAACTTTTGGAAATATTCCACATTTTGTGTTTTTCCCATTGGAAGAAAAAGAGGGTTGTAATGGCAAATTCCATATAGACATATATAATAATGGAAAAACTTTATATCTATGGATAGGGCTGGAGTAATGGAAAAGATTGGTGCGTTGAAAGAAAAAAATATATGTCTGTATTACAATTTTTTTGAAGACTTTTATGAAATGTCAATTTTTTGTCTCTTTGGTTAAAGTGTTCAGAAAAGTTAAAATTCTCATTGTACCAAAAACCAATGATGCATTAAAGTTAATAATCCTACCAATTATTGGTATGGTCAAGGTTGTAATATCTTTAGCAGAAGTATTTAACTGTGCACTAACTTCTGGAAATATTCCACATTTCGTGTTTTTCCCATTGGAAGAAAAAAAGGTTATAATGGCAAATTCCATATAGACATATAAAATAATAAATACAACTTTATATCTATGGATAGGGCTGAAGTAATGTAAAAGATTGGTGCATTGAAAGAAAAAAATATATTTCTGTATTACAATTTTTTTTAACACTTTTATAAAACGTCAATTTTTTGTCTCTTTGGCTAAGGTGTAGAGCCATTTTAATCGGTACCTAAGGGTTAAAAGAGACTAAGACGATAACAGCAACATTAGTCAGTGACTCATCTGTCAGCATGTGTGCTATGTAAACACAGAAATAAACAAAAGGAACAGGGCAGATATGACAGATAACCAGCTTGAAAAACCCCACAAAGTCTGGATCAGCAAACCCAGCAAAGAAAAACCTTCTGAACACACCAAAGGTTCAACATCATCTCTTGGCTTAGAACCATGTATGCTGATCCTTGACAAAATCCTGCCAGACTGTTCCACATGCTTCGTTTTCCTACGGTCATCCATTAAAAAAAAAGATAAGGGGACAGGGTCGGCCAACTCACATAAAAGAGGATTATACCTGATTTTGCATTTAGGTCAGAGGAAGGGGCAACTCTCTGAACCTTCCTGACATGTTTGGAAGGCCTCCTCTCTTTGGACCGATCTGCTCTGCGCTCCCTTTGCTGCTGATGTCCAGACCTGGTGCACTCTGTACAAAAAAACGACATTCAGTAGGTATAAAGTACCGGTGCACAGTAGCCGCAAAGCAATCGACAAATATTTCTTAAATAAATAAATAAAAAAGTCATATGTCTCTGAAAGGATCAATAAAACCATTTACACCTAGAGACTTTATATGAGAAGAACATTCAAACTGATTTTCCCAAATCATGTATTAATAGCATTCCATGTAGATAACATTCATACATTCAGAATGATTACAGTGCCGAAGTACAGTGATCTACATTTAATACCAAAGCCAACCCTTTGAAAATACAAGAAAATTGGTGATTAGTCAGCAGTCAATCATTGCCATTTACCTCATAAAATTTTGCTCAGAATCACAAATAAAAACCCAGAAATAAATGTCAGCCTCATCCTTACACATATGGAATGACTGTAATTAAAAGAAAATATTTGCTCACTACGCTCACCAGCAAACTGTTGTGACAAGTCTCTGTATATTTCCCTGCTGAGGTTATGAAACTCATCCTCCTTCCAAACTTTCCTATCTGGAGTCTGGATCTTGGTCTCAGTACTGGTAAAACCTGTAAGTACAAAGAATGAAGGAGTATGTTGTGGCATCTTGCTATGTAACTAAAATGTGTCACATCAATCAATAGATCGATACTTTATTGATCCCAATTTGAACTTAAAATATATGCCTGAACATACGATGACACATTTATTTCACAAATGATTAAAACAAATCACAAATCTAAATTGCGGATAAAACCTATTTTAACGGTACCTTTGTAAATCGGTGCGGGTGGTGCAGCTGCCACTTTGCGTATCTTGGCTATGGGCATACTGGTAGAACCATCATTACTCCTCTCCACAGCTGCTATAACAGGCTGTTCCAGATGACCCAACAGCTTATCTCTCTCTGCAGCCTCCTCCAGATGTTGTCTCTGTCTGCGAATACGCTCTTTGAGTTTCTCCAGCTTCTTATCATGATGATGTCGCTTTAGGTTCTCCAACCGCTGGGAAGCTGAACCAGGGCTGCTGGAGGAAGTGCTCTCCCCTCGATGTATGGACTCTTGACTCGGAACCACAAATGGGCTTGACTCTTCGCTATCCATGCCAGCTTGTGCTTTGAGAGTAATCTGTTCCTCTGATCCATTCCTTGCAGGGATGGCTACATTTGGAAGGGGTGACTCCTGTCCAGAAGCCCTTAGGGTGACCAGAGCTGGCTGTTCATTGAGGTAACGGACCTTGGTACTCTCAAGAGCAGAGGACCGCGTGCTGTCCAGATCCCCCTCTGCCTGCCTGTCTCTGTTGTCTCTCTGGTAGACCAGTTGGCTGACTAGAGAATTTGAGGGAGTGGATGAACATGAAGATCCTGGCACTGGCTGCAGACTGCAGGCCTCCAGCTGAGAGGAAGGAGGGGTGGCCTCTCTGAAGACGAATCAGATTACACGGGATCAGGAAAAGGATTTACCATGATTTACTCTTAATTTACTGCTTATCAATCCCACAGAAAAAACCATTGATAGGTGGTCAATGGGCTTGGAGGAGGACATTAACTTAGAGGTCTCTTATTAGTTTGATGGTGACAACTACTAAAAAGAGCAAATGTGAAATTTTGATAATTTCTAATTTAAAAAAAGCTGTGTGCCCCCATCACTGCAGACTTGTACTTAAGACATACAGTAAACCCTCGATTGTACGCACTTCAAGATGCACAGCTTCACTACATTGTGGATTTTTAGTAAGCAGTCACGTGATACCGTACACGCATCTGATAGCATCCGTGTGTGTGCTGTGTTCCAAGACTCACGGAACGCAGCCCACTTCTGTGAAACACAAAAATGCTTTAAATAGTCTATAAGAGTGTGGGAAAAGGTCATACAGATAGAAGGTGGTTTAATATCAGTATGGGGAGGGTTCATAAATGTTTAAATTATCGTAAATAAAATAAATAGTTTGTCGTTGTATCGTGGAATTTCGCTTTTCATGGGTGGTCCTGGAACGCATTAACCGCGAGTAACGAGGGATTAATGTATATCAAATTCCTTGTTCCCTCCCTGTAGAAACAGAATCAATACCTATGTAGTCATCCAACGATGTCAAATTGTGATCGAGCTTAATAAAATATTGTTGTGCTTTAAACTGACAGATCGCATCAGTGTACTCTGATGTAAAATATATGACCATTCGGAAAAATGTATCATAGCTGGATGATCTGCTCTCCTACCCAAATATTAACTAGACTGAAATGTCTGAAGATGTTTCATGAATGTGTATTTGTACCTGTAAGAGACGAGAGGTTCCTTGAACTCTACACAGTTGTTCCTGCGGACATTCCTGTCCTGGGTGGTATTTTTAAGTGGACTGCGTGAGCTTCCCTTTTCCAGACTCTGCTGTCTATAGCCCACATGGTTTGCAGACCCCCCAATTTCAATAGTCTGTTGTCCATCTGAAACAGAGAGCACAATGTTTCCCCAGTTATTTATTTATTGTTAATTTTATTTTCATTACTGTATTGTATCAGCAAAACCCCTCACTCACCCCTACAGCTGACCATCTTAGAGGACATCTTCTTGGGGGGCACCATGACAGAGTCCAGGAAAACTCCTGTCCCTGATGTAGCCTCGAGGCGGTTTTCTATGTGCCGCAACTATATAAGAGGATGATACAAGTCAAACTCGAGACATGTGAGAATGAAAGGAAAGTCTTTTTCTTCATCAATAGATATTAGATAATCGAGTCCTGCATTATTTTTACAAAAAAGCAGGTAATTTTAGAACTACTCCAAGGTACTTACAGCAGCTTTGGACTGACCTAAACTTTTCCATGTAGTTGTCAACTCTGATGAAAACAATAAAATTCTTTAGAACAGCACAAACAGAATCGCTTGCTATGTCAGCAATCTCTTTGATACATTTACATCATGAATTTCAGAAAGTTAATGTAAATTAACCATACCAACATTGGAGCAAATGATATGAAATAAATTAATTTTTTAAACACACCTGCCCCAATATTGTGATTTGTATGCTGTTGAGAAGAGCTTTTAAGGGACACTTCTGTCTGCCTGCTGCTCTTCATCTCTCCCGTTCACCTACAGACACGATTAGAAGAACATCAAAACATGAAAATCAACTATAAGCATCGACAAATGTGACATAGATGTGGCACACAAATATTTAACTATATAATAAAGTGCACTTAAGCTGTATTCTTTTAAAGGAAGTCTTGAGACAAATACAGTAACTCCTCAGCAAATAAAAGCTAAAAAACATCTTATATTAAACCAAATTCAAAAAACAATAAAGACACAACATACAATAAGGAAACATACTGTTGAAAAAGTTTTGATGATAGCGTTCACTCTGTCATCCTAAAAATACACACTAAATGATTTTTGTACAGCTTCATTATTTGTTAATATAACTTATATAAGCATCTTGGCATATATTTGGATATTGGGAGCAACCTAATAATACCAAGTCATTTAAAACAGGTTTTACAACAACACATTCCACTAAAAATTTCCATGAGGGAAGAAAAGCAAGAGCTGTCACATGTCCCTGATGAGATGTTTACTTAAAATACCTGTAATACTAGAACTGAGATCTCTGGTCCTACCTCAGTACTAACTTCCTGAAATAATTAAACGTAGTGTTATATATTTGTTGTGATTAGGGGACTTGTTCGTGACTAATCTAGCCATTTATTTTAACCACCTTTCAGTAAGCTAATGCCGTTGTGATTCACATATTCAACATGCTTTGACATATCAGGTGTCCTTCATGCCTTTTTACACACGTGACAGAATCCTGGGGCGAAGTCACCCGGAGGAGAAAGGAAAGCAAAAAGCAAAATGCTCGGAATTTTTGCTATTTTCATTTGCAGGTAACTGTGCACATTATCAGCTGTCCCCGGTGACTGTGATCATAATTTCAAATGAACACTGCAGAAAGTGAATTAAACTGTGTCTGTTGTTTTGACTGTGAGCAAAGTTTGGTATTATTTATAGTAATACTTTTTACTTACAGTATAAATAAAGTTGTTACATTCAAACAAGGAACAAATGGTTATAACTTGCCAACGTTATCCAAATTATGCCACAACTGTGATTTAAACAGAACGGTGCAGTCATCAACATTAATTAAACTAAATTAAACTAGTAATCTCGTTTTATAAAAGTGTATTACATTTGTCTACTGAAAATTTCAATTGATGCATTCAGGTTAACAATGGCATTTTATACGAAATGTAAACTCCAGCCAACGATCTGGTTTTGTATATCGGTGCTGAATAGCTGTCACTGTCAACTCATTCAATCCATGCATCTAGACCTCGTAAAGTTGGCTGAAAAAAGTAAATTTGAATTCAACTTTAGTCTGATGGAAGGGGAAACGAGACGTAACCTAACAGGACAAGTCAATACAATGTACAGTCAGTGTTAAGTGACAAATATATAATGTCTCTGTCGGAATGCGAATGATTTGTGTGAAGTTAAATCCAAGATGGCGCATACTGTCTATTCTGCTCACGGACTGCAGTGTTGCTCGGCGGTAGTCGCTCGACCCCGCCACTTACGGCCGGGCACAACTCATGTTTGGACACTAGACTGTTGCAATATAGCTTCCGACCACTACCCTCACTACAGTGCAAACGACGGTGTAACAACACCCCACCAGTTGGGCGAGTAAGAAATCATTTGCCATCTTTGACTACATGGGTTGTAATGACTGTATGTAATAACACTTACTCAAGCGCAGAATGGCGTATGAACGTGAGTCTACATCCACCTGACATCACTGTGTTGTTACCGGAGAACTGATGCTAACTTTGTCTTCCATTCAGTCACTAATTATATTAAACATGACTTATCGAACCACCAACTCCCTCAACTAGTTGACTACACACAGTAACATCACGCCGGGAACTGTACAAGGTATATTACCCTCGTCGATACTACACTAAAGCAATAAAAGAAACACTGCCTATTAGCCATATTTCGGCACACATCGCATTAAGGAAGTTAACTATAATGAGTTGTCGTAAAAACAGGAACTAATCGGCTTCTCAACTCGACAAAACAAGCCATCTTGAATTGACTTTGATAAACTGTGATAAACTAGCATCTGGGGAAGCACAAATTTTTTTTTCCCTCAATAAAACCATTAATAATTCAACCTCAACTTTTAAATTACATCGTTTACATTTCTGGTACCATTATAATCATCGCACGTCCAAATTAAATCTGCAATTTGTACTGCTAAGTGACTTCAGTATTAGTTATTTCGAAATGATTTCTGTCCAAGGATTAGTCGGAGCCACAAACTCGAAAGTGTCAACCTTAACGCTAGCAAGAAAGTAATTAATTTATTTAGTTAGTCCTCTTTGATTTGACAGAACATATACCTTTCGGGAGACAACCCTGTTTGTCTAGATGTCCACGTTCATGCTGACATCTTCTCGTTAAAAAATCCAAACTTGTCAGGACTTCTTCAGTTTCGGTCAGCTGAATGTTTGCTAACGTTAGCCGGCTAGGGCAAACAGAGCAGCGTTAGCTAACAGTTGCGGTAACTAAGACAGCAACTTTTTGAAACAGCATGCAGCCATTGTTGTTGTTTCAGCGTTTGTCCAAACAACTAAATGTCCTGATCACCGGCGAGATTCCTGGAGAGAAACGTCGGTACCCGCCTCTCAGGTCGCCTTTCCCGGGTTACTATGTAGATGTTCTTCAACAGTGGAACGGTATCCAGTATACAAGACGGTCAGTCAACCACACCGAAACATCGCGAGAGTTGGGCTCCGTCAAACGGCATTTACACACAAAGAAAAAACAAGTGACGTCAGCATCATTAACATAATCTAATCAATTTCACAATAGGTTATTTGTTCAATTTAGTATTACGTATACGTGTACCGTATATTTGCGTTACAGATACTTTGATGCTTTGAAAATCTACCGGAAAAATTTTAAATATCTAAAGTGTCCGTATTTGTGAAGTATCATCCTTGGTTTCCTAACTCAACGTGCCTCAGTTTCTAGTATATTTACTTTAATCCAGACGATTTTCTTCTTTCAGTAACTTTTTTTAATGAACTAATTATTACAGCGATCAAAAAGTGACACGAGAGGATGAAAAATAGACCAAAATAATTACATACTATATTACCTATAAAAAGGATGAAAAAAGCACAAGTCCTCTTACATATTAAGAGACAGTGTGGAAAAATCAAAGTGTATACATCAAATCCTAATATTTCTTCCTTTCAATTACGCTTATTTAGGGATTCAACAAAGCGAACGAAATAGAAATGATAAACAACTAAACAAAGTCAAATAATTACATATTATTACTTATCCAAATAATTAGATAAGTACCGGTAATAATGTTGTATACGATTAATTAATGACTTGTTTTTACTAAATAACAATTATTGTTATTATTGTACCACAACAATAATAGTAATAATAGTAAAGGAAATATTAAGATAATACCTTTATGTATAGTATATATTAACAAATCAAAAATATATTGTATATTATTATTAATAATAATAATATACATACATATTAACATTTGCAACATATGAAATTTACATATTAACATATATCATATTATCAGAAATTTACAGTTATATTTACACATCAAAAATATACACTACAGACTGAAGATTACATTGTTCATCCAGAATTACAATGTTTTGTTCTTTGAGTTCTGTGAGTTCTTTGAGTTCTTTGAGTGGTCTGCTGGGAGGATTGCTGGTTGTAGATGTTATTCGTTGCATAACATAAAACTTCACAGCATCACAGTAACATGCATTTTGGATGCGATGTTAACTGATATGAGCGTTTGAGGTACGATTTGAGCGCATAAACTGAACGTAACATAGTCAGGGATGACAGAGCAGAGAGAAATGAGTATATCTTTACTGCCACCAAGCGGCTGAAAGTTTGTTACACATGAAGACACCTTGACAAAAAATACATCGCTTTTCCATAAACGCAAAAGTCATTAAATGAATAAAGAAAAAAATCATTGTCCATTAACACCATTGAAGTGAATTTTTGCCTCATGATATTAGATATAAAGTAAGTAGTAATATCTTTCGGGTTTTTTTATTGGTTAGGTTTTTTTTACTGTGTGTGTGGAGTTAAGAGTCACTTTTATTGGTACCTATGACAACAAATGGAGTGCACAATGAAAAGTGATCGGAATAGTTTCAAGACAGGATGTGTGCTCACTGTCAACAGGTGAGTCATAAAAGTATAAATTGCAGTGCAGCTTGGAGCGAGAGATGCAGGTTTAAAGGTTATGGCTGTTTGACTATGAAGAATCCACAAATCAACTACATTTAATATGCTTTTTATGAGTATTTTCTAGCTTCATATTCATGTGGACCCAATTGTTGAATGGTTACATTCAATTAAAGGAATAAATGTTCTGAATACATGATGTAATAGCTTTATATGATATACGAGATTTAATTTAAATTTTTGGTCCTTGGTCTGTTGTAACTGCCAACTTCTCCAATACTTCACCTCTCTCTCTCTCTCTCTCTCTCTCTCTCTCTCTCTCTCTCTCTCTCTCTCTCTCTCTCTCTCTCTCTCTCCATCTCTCTCTCTCTCTCTCCATCTCTCTCTCTCTCTCTGTCTCTCTCTCTCTCTCTCTCCATCTCTCTCTCTCTCTCTCCATCTCTCTCTCTCTCTCTCTCTGCAAACGTAAACTGGAACAAAAGTGAAGCCCTTCCTGGTAGTGAGCGGCATGGCAACCTCCCGGTTCCTCCTCAAAACTTGTGTTGGAAGACTGATGGTCTCAAATATCTCGGTGTGTACCTGGGAAATGAGACAACAACCAGGAAGAACTGGGAGGGTGTCATTGAAAAAATAGAAGGGAAACTTAAGAAATGGAAATGGTTGCTCCCCAGAATGTCGTAGAGAGGTCGAGTTTTAGTGATAAACAACCTGGTGGCCTCACAGCTGTGGCACAGCTTGGCCTGTATGGACCCTCCATCAGGGTTTCTAGCCCAAATCCAGACCAAACTTGTTAACTTTTTCTGGGATGGGCTGCATTGGGTGCCTCAAGGAGTGTTGTTTTTATCAAGAAAGGAGGAGGAACAGGGCCTCATCCACCTGGCTAGTAGAACAGCCACGTTCAGATTACAGTTCATCCAGCGGTTTCTGACCGGACCAGCGGATCTGACGTGGAGAGAGGTGGCCAGCTGCATATTCAAACATGAACCATGGAGCCAGGTTGGATGTCTGCAGTGGAGCCACACCTGGGCTGTCTGCAGCGCTTTGCAGAACCAGGACCCTGACCCTCCAGCAGCTGGTGGACAACGCTGGGCCAGCGTTGGCGGATACCCAGGCTGTGAGCTCCCTGCTGAACATCCAGTCCACCAGGGTGGCTCAGAGGGTGCTACAACTGTGGAGGCAAAGACTCTCCGGGAAGGAGAGAAGCCTCCTCCTGGACTATAGTACAGGGACTGTGCCGGGCAGCAAAGATCCTTTCCCTGAGGTACACATCAGTCCCCTGTTTGGAGAACTGGAGGGTCCTCTCCTCGGAGATGAACGACAAATCAGCCTGCACACGGCCAACAAAAAAATACTGTACAAACAATGTTAAAAAGCGATCAACAAGAAAAACCTGTGTAACAGAGCACCCACTACCTGGGCCAACAGGATGACGGGAAATGGGCCTGACCCACAGTGGAGACTTCTACGTATATCCCCTGAAGAAAAAAAACAGCCGACCTCAAGTGGAGGATTTTACATGGTGCCATCGGTTCCGATGCTTTTATCTCTGTTTTTAACCCTGCGTGTCCAGCCAGTGTCCCTTCTGTCCCCTTCGTGAGACAGTCTTTCATGCTTTCAGTGAGTGTGGGAGACTTGCAGTGCTCTTCACTCTTCTAACGAATGTTTTTAATTTGTTCAGTGAAAATTTTAGTATCAGGAAATTCATCTACGGTGCTGGGTACAATAGATCGAATCAGAGAAAGGGGCAGCTTTTATATTTTATCTCTGGAGAGGCAAAACTCGCAATTTATGTGACCAGGAAGAGGAAAATTGAAAACAATACCGTTCAAGAAGCAGCTACCATTTTTTGCTGTAACATCAGATGTCGCTTAAAACTAGAATTTGGTTTCTATAAAATGACAAAAGACCTGAATAACTTTAGAAACATCTGGTGTTACAAAAATGTCCTATGCACATTAGTTGATGACCACCTCACTATTGCAAACTTCCTATTATAATGCACTAAGTTTTATATTGTATTTCCTTTTGTGTATTGGTGTTTAATGTTTTTGAGTGTTGAGTGTTTTTGAAGTTTCATCTAATGAAAAATTGTGAAATGTTCTAAATGTTCTGAATGTGATTGAAGTTTTTTTGAAAAAAATCTTCATCTTTTGAAGCACTTTAGTGTTTTCATCTAATGTAAAATTGTAAAATGTTTGAATGTGATTAAAGTGTGTTTGCAAAAATCAAAACAACCCCCCCCCCTCTCTCTCTGGATAGAGTCAGCTTTTATATGAAAAGTAAAACAAGAAGTGGTAAGCCAGTTTTTACAAACCAAGAGATTTATAAATTGAAAAAAAAAATCTAAGGAAAAAAGTAAAAGACATGATTTTAGAAGAGATTGTTGTAGAGCACGGATAATTATTATTTTTTTCTTAATTACGTCTGTTTTTTTAGTTTGATAAAAGTTAAAAGATTAGATGCGGGGGTTTTTATTATTATTATTATTATTATTGAAAATCTTTACGTGAATCTCTTTTGGATTTTGTGTTTAAGGTGATTTTTTTTTTGCAATTTGACTTTTATAAATAAACGTGATATTAAAAATCAAAATCAAAATTCTCTCTCTCTCTCTCTCTCTCTCTCTCTCTCTCTCTCTCTCTCTCTCTCTCTCTCTCTCTCTCTCTCTCTTCGCGTCCCTCCCCCCTCTGCCTCCTCTCTCTCCCCCCTTCCGCGCTGGCAGCAGGTTAGTGCGGCGGACGTAGTCATTTCATTTTCTGTGGATGGAAAGGTGAACGAAATGGAAAGGAGTTCTTTCTTTCTAGGTAAGAAGTTCCGTGCGATTTGTTGTTGTTGTTGTTTTCAGAACATGTTATTTAAGGTTGTAACGAGTTTAGGATCCATCCGACAACTAAAGCTTTTTGGTAAGGGTGATGTTAGAGTACCACCCAGTGGAAAGAGGTCCAGAGATCCGAAAGGAGGAGGCTCCTCTTTTCATTCTGCACTGACGCTTATCAGGAAGCAAGTTCAGCATTTTGGGCTTCTTTAAGACAATAAATATAACAGCCAGTAGTTTTTCAGAACAAAATCTCCCCTGTTACAGCAGTTGAACAGTAACCATTGTTATTAGGCTTTGTTTATTTTTCTTATCAGACTCATCTGACTCCAGGGGACTGGTATTGTGTTCAGTTCTACACATCCTAACAGGAAGTTGTTTTTCAGCAATGCTCACCTTGTATGTATGTATGTATGTATGTATGTATGTATGTATGTATGTATGTATGTATGTATTTATGTATGTATGTATGTATGTATGTATGTATGTATGTATGTATGTATGTATGTATGTATGTATTTATTTATTTATTTATTTATTTATTGTTGCAGTTACCCTACAAAGCTTGACCAAATTATCAGTGTGCTTGGAATGAGATTGAGCATCAGTCTCTCCACAGCGAGGCATTTACCAGTGTTTGAGGTTGACACAGGCTGACATTGATCACTGTCCTGTTGATTCGACCAAATTCAAATCTTCTTATTTGATGTTGCTCATGGGGATGAACTTGGTCTGGGTGTAAAAGGGCCTCAAGGAAGCGTTATTATGATATGCAGTATGTTAATCATGAAGTGAACTTGTACCCGATCATCATAATATTTAAGGTTTACAATTAGAGGCATTGATCAATGTCTTTCAGATAGAAATTAATTGAAGATGAGAAAAAAGAAAAATTTGCTGCAGTGAATAGAGAGCAGCTGTATGTCTGCCAAGTTTCTGATGAGGTTTTAAATACTGAAAAGCTATGATTTGTTTGTGTTATTCATCTTTCATCTTAGCTGTTCGTCTTTGTATTTCCATAACACACAACATTATCAGATAATACGTTTCTTTCACATTGTCTTCTTGAAAAGGGAATGGCTGTTGGTGTGTTTTATTCTGTCATGGCAGTTTGACAGTAAAAAGAAGATAAAATTTGAATGGGTTTGTGTTGGATGGCACAAAGGACGAGGCACAAACTGTTGACTTATCATGTCATCTCTAGCTTCTGTTGCTCAAACGGAGACTTCAAAATGTAGATATACAATTAGCAGCCATGCCAGATACTGTTTTTAGTGGGTCAATGGGCAGTGTGATCAATTTTGGGCCAGAACTGATCCTGTGATCATCTTTTGATTGATGAGAATGGCCCATTTCTTGGATCAATCCTGCTTGGAGTGTCTTTTTAATTATTCCTCGGCATTAACATTCATCACTTAACAACCCCCAATCTATTTTTGACTCTATTTTCCTCTGATTGTCTTCTGTTAATCTTTTCTTGTCAAGTGTCCTAATTGACCCGAATGAATAATACCACTCTCTTTAGAAGGGGGCAAATTGGTTTTCATGCTGCATAAATTAGTGCCTCTATAAAACTGAACCTGCCTTTACCTCTTGAACTGGCACAAGTTCCATGTTCATTGGAGCAGCTATAATTCACAATTAAAATACATAATAGTTACGATTTATCTCTTACAAAGCTGATTAATCATGTCCTTAATATCCTTAAGATGCTCACAGTCTGTCTGGCTGTTAAACTATTAGAAAATAGTTATGCATGAAATCAAAGCCCACTCTCAAATATGTTGGAAATAAACAATGACTTTACTGAATTTGTAACAACAGCTTAAATGCTTTAATGCCTAAATGTTTGATTTTAGTTGTGAGAACTTAAGGTGCACTCTGATACAAATGATCAATCAATCAATCAACAAGACTTTCCGGAACCCTGTAACCTTTTGTCTTTTACAGTGAGTTGGTGGTCTAGAGACCAGAGGTGTCTGAACTAGTTGTGTTCTTTGATAATCGTGTGTACAATTTCCTCCAGGATTAATAAAGTATATATATATATATATATACATATCTTTTGGATTTTCCTCGTTCTCATGAATGTTTACAATTTTTTTAACTGTTGTGGCCAGATCTGGGTCAAACCTTAAGTTGTATTTATATTCACTTTTGATAGATTTCCCCTGTTGCTCCTGAACAAGTGAACAGGCCTTCATCAATGGTTCAGTTTTGCGAATCTTAACATCAGTTTACATATGCATTCAATGCTAGTGCTTATTGTTTCAGTGCATGTGGTTTCAGAAAAAGACACAGTTTCAATGTATACTTTTTATTTATTATAATAGCAGAGCACCTTTCCATTGGCTTGATACTGGATCTAAAACAGATGCAATGGTGACTTATTTGTGACTGTTTGTCAAGTTTAGTTATGCAAAAACCAAAATTACCATAGGCTGAATAGAAAAGTACATTTTCTCAATGCAAGTTAAATCAGCGTTCATTCATATATATGTTTTGTATCAAATTCATGTCTTAAATATAGTGTTGATTCACATCAGCCTTGTGTATACATTTTGGTAAGGATTTAGAAATGATTGACTTTTTTACAACGCATTACCTCAAAGATGCTGAGTACACTGCAGTGATGTGTACAGTATATGCAAGACATTCTGTCAACATCTCACAATGTGACGATAGAATGCTGGGATGTACCGGTAGTTGTGCACACAATATTTACTAAAATCTTTTTTTTTTTTTACAATTCCCTGGTCTGCTTTATATATAAGACATTTAAGATTCAATTAACTCTAATAATTTGATATTTATAGCATTATTTTAATCAGTTTACCCTTCACAAAGGTTAGCCTGTCTGAACTTAGCCTGTCAGTGTAATAACAACATCAAAATCGTGAACCATGTTGTATTGTATTGTGGTACAAATCACAATCTGCCTTTGGTACAAAATCGTATTTTAGACATAAATCAGATATGTATGTTAAAAAACTACTCCTAAAACTTCCAATGCCCACTGTGAGAAGAGGTAGAAGTAATAGAAGAAGAAGAAGTAGAAGAAGAAGAAGAAGAAGAAGAAGCTTTAATGTTGGCAGTGGGTTTATTCTTGGTTTACTTCTGCACATTCTGAAATACATTGTTATATCAGATTATAATGATCAAAATGATTATTACAGTTGGCTGAGGGAGTATTTCATTGACCATCAATCTTCTATCTATTCTTTACCTTCCATCCCCTCCCCATGAGGCTTCTTCACCTTCCAATGATTGGACCATAACTGTGCGTTTGACCTATTAATAGTCCTGAGCTTTGCTGATCTGAAGTGTAGGTGGTATTAAGTAATAATCTGACTTGGAAGGTCATCACAGCAGTATCCCTTTGAGAGTAATTTTTTTAGTCTGACATCTACATGTCATGGTGGCTGTTCATCAGAAGATGTTGGATAAATGCTGACATGAATGACCAAAGAAATCAGGCATGAAGCTGAAAAATCAAGACTCAAAGTCAGCTGTTTACAGCTTTTTGAACTCAGAAGTGTCATAATGAATTCTATACTAAACTCTGTTGAAGATGGTCCTAATTTGGCCACAATTATGACTCTGGTGAGGAACTTGACCCCTACAAAAGCAAATGTGAGGTATAACTAATTCACAAATTGAGACACAGAGTGTATTGTTTACCCACACTTCATGGAACAAGGTTAGGTTAAGCCATTCAGTGTTGTCAATGCTACTCACATAATGCTTACCTAGTAATGATATAAAACTTTAATAAAGTTAGCTGAAAATTTAGTTCTAATGGTCAAAGAAAAACATATTGAAGTAATACAGAAAAATCTTCAAGCAAACACTGAGATTCTCATTGAGAAGATTGCGTTGATCCTCTGCACCGCATGTTTAAATGAACACTTCTTAGAGTCAGTATTTATTGCTGCTTGAGGAATCTTTTGAAACTTTGTGTACACGTCAAAAATATTCACAAGACAACTAAACTCTTACATTCTATTAAAAATTGTTTAGTTTTCTACTCTGAGCTGTTTCAGTCATATCCATATTAAAATGCAATATATTTTTATACAGGTGATGAAAAGCAACCCCTCTGATAGCTGATTTAACCTTTCCTCATGTGTAATGAACATGTAGTAAAACTTTATTTCAGACATATATATACATATTCATTTTCTAACCAACTTGTATACAGAAAATGTTATTGATAAAAACATGACTGCAATCTTACTGTGTTAGATAATGATAACATTTTTGCCATCAAATGTATTCCCCTGATTCTCCATTTGGACATTTTTAAGCTGCCCTTAAGAGTTCCTGAATTTCCTGCACCTTTGCCGACATGCTGGTTTATTTTCATCTGGCTCAATTTTTACTCCTCACTGCCTTTCAAACACATTAGAGTTGGTTCATGTGATATAAAGCTTCCTGACACATGTTTGGCCAGTCACCAGGTTAACATCGTGTTTGAGGGAAGGATGTGGCCAAATATAATGTGTACTCAGGCAGCGGTGGGGGCAGCAGGTGTGAGAGGGCTTCTCTCCTGCCTGAACCTCCCTTCAATTCTTGTTAGTAATGTTGCAGACACCTGGCTGTCCAACAAAGACTGTAAAAAGACCCTGACCTCTTTAAACTTGTGATTTGGATTTCTTGAAAGACTATTTTTTTCTTGTCTTTTGTCTGCCCCAAGTACAGGAACTAGTCAGTCACCACACAGTCGTGACTGATGCATTTTTCATATTTGGACTTATTGAAAACTCAGCAATTCAGGTTATTCAACAACTCGGCTTTTAAAAGCTACTTTGGAAAATCATTCAGAGTCAATTTTCTTGACATTGTGGTTTTCATAAGTGTGTGGACCAATCATAGTGTTGTGTAAAGGAGGAAGCTCAGCCTTGGTGTTTTGGTCTGAACTTGCTATTGTGGGTGTTTTAGTGCTCTGTGGTGAAGGACAATCTTTGGGCTGGTGGTATGAGTCTGGTTCTGGTTCAACGGGTAATTGTTTGCTTTAGTGGTGCTGGATGGTTGATTCTGTTACTTTAATGAGTTTAATGCTTTAGTAGATAGGTTTGTGTGTATGTGTGTTCATTCATTCATTCATTCATCCATTCATTCAAGGGTACTCTGGAGACCTCTGAGTCACATGTCCAAACTATGTCAACTGATTCCTTTCTACATGAAGGAGCATGAGCTCTTCTCTGACTTACCTCTGAATGGGCAGCAGTGGTCTATTTTGTGGACAAAACCTTGAGCTTAGACACAGGTGTCAACTCCGAAGTCACTCAACAGAACTATAGAGTCTCCAGATGGAGCTGTTTTCATAATGCCACCCAGGATCTCCATGAAGGCTAGATGCTTTGAACTGCTGCTGAACAACTTATAACATATTATCCTGCAGAGTTAAAAGAGATGCTGATACAATAGTCATTATTAAGAAGGTCTGCCACAAGTCAGTATCAGCCAGGAAAAAGAACATTTTATTTCTATTGCTGGAAGAAATACCGTCCCTTTGACCCCACTGATATTTTAATGCATTATTATTATAGCTATCTCCTTTAAACTATTCCATGTTTGTAATGATATTTCATTATGTTATAGTATTGATGCATGTAATTATATTATAAAGTGTAATCAATAAATCCTCTGGAATCATTAGACTTCATTCAATATAAGAATATTCTTCCACCTTGCAGAAAATTATATATTCTTTAAATGTATTAGTATTGATCAATGAAGAAAGATATTTGAATCATATTTTTTGTCACTGAATCCACTGAATTATCCTCTAGTCAAGTCTAGCAGCTATTCTTTATTGTTTCAATGTTCAATATGTTACATTTATTTTTATTAAGAGAAAGGTGCTTTTCTGAGTCGTTTCTTTTCTTTCTTTTTTGTTGAGGCTCTTTTGGCAATATCATCCCCACATCCGGGTTTATTCATCATCAGAAAATCATGTTTGCCTTCCTGTTCAGCCAGTCTGGAAGCACAATTTGCAAAATTAATTCAGTAAGCACTTGGATCAATTAAGGTTCTACTTCAGTTTCTCAGTGAGAGTGCCACCCTGCCAGGAACCACTTAATCAGCAATTGCTTAGATAGATAAAGATAGTTTTATCATAGTATTCATGAGCCTTCCCCGAATGAGTCGTTCTGTATGGATAGAATTTTCTGTAAAACTGGGCAAAGAAGAAGAAGTCAGGATTCAGAGTTTTCCAGATATTTTTTTTTTCTGTTTGTCACTCAAATGTAACTCATTGAGCATTTGCAATTAACATCATTTTCCCTGTAAGGTCCCATTGCGTGGTGTTTTCCAGAGCTTCAATATTGTCATCATAAGCCATTAACCCCCTGCTGTTGTTTGCTGCTACCAGCGCTATCCCATTGCCTTATTGTGTCGTGTCACAATCAAGATAGACGTGTCTGACACATAACATGGTTTGACCCATTTTTCTAAGTCCAGGTAGTTACAAGGAAGAACTGCTTTATAAAGAAAGTAAATTTATTTTCAGTGAATAAGTAATGCAAATGGAAACTGGCTGTTGTAGCTTGAGGGTGGTTAATCCTATCTCGGAAAATAATCAACTAATAGTAAAACTGAGAAAGCCAAATCACCAGACTTAACTTCCTAACTAACAAAACAGGAGAAAATGAGTTGGAACAGAGCTGGCACTCCACCCTTACTAATCAGTATTAACTAACAAAACTAATGACTAATCACAGAGGCAGTATTTTACTGACTTCCTCAAGGCAGCAGCCAATCACTGTCCCGGACAGGAAATGACCCCACCATTCGCCTCCTGTCCTGACACACACTGATTTACATACAAAAACAAAAAGATGACAGAACACCACAGTCAACAGGACCCTGGCAGAAATTGTGACCATAGTTGTAACATGTTCTGTAACTACAATTCAAACTACCATATAAACTTGAAAAGAAGGTTTTGGAAAAATCAGTAAAGAATATTTCTTGCTGACTAACACCTGAGACACAGCCTCTTGGGATGTTTTCAGATTTAATGTATGTGTTAAGGATTTATTCTGACGGAATCATACATTTTTCTGTGAGGAGTTTCTATGTTCTCCCAGTTTCTTCGTATGTTTTCTCCTGGTTCTCTGGCTTTAAGTTTACCGATCAATCTAAATTGTCTGTAGGTGTGAGTTTGAGCGTGAGCGGTCTTTCTGTCTGGCGCTATTTTCTGGCAAATCTTCCAGGGTGTACCCCAGTTCGCATCCATAGTCAGCTGGGATAGGCTCCAGCAAAACCCTTGACACAGATATGGATAAGTGGCTGAAGATGAGAAGATTATTATCCTCTCATCGTCAAGGAGATAAATGAATGAAATCATACACTTACAAACAAAACACAAAAGGTCGTTGTTGTTTTTTTCTTTTTTAAGATGTCTCACTTATAATGTATTTGCCACCTGAATATAGTTCAAGACGGTGTTAATGCTACATTGTCACTTAGTTACCTCCATCAACACACACTGAAGGAGTTTTATGATCTTTATATTCTGTCCAATTATGTGTTTTTGAAAGCAGCATAATAATTATTTTTAATTGACTTCTATGAAATTGAGCAAAAAGGTGTATACTGAGAGTGGATCAGTTGTTAAGGATTATCGATCAGATAAGACGCGCTCTCTAAGTATACAGTCATCTAGTTACGTGGTACATTTGTTGCGATGAACGTGAAAGCATGTGATTCATTAGAGACATGGAAGGGCATTACCATTTTTCCAGCGCTGTGTTTTACATGGTCCAAAATTAATTGTCCTTTTACTTCCCTTTGTGTCCATCAGCGTCTGAACAAATCTGCCGCTTCTTAGCTGTAAAATAAACATCTGGCTCCTGTCCAGAGCTGATTTACTGATACAGAAAATGTATCTAGAACTTATGGGGCTGACCCAAAAACAGCAAGGTTGGGGGCTGTATAATCAAAACAACCAACTGGGGTACATGGTAAACAACAGTACACAGCATTTCTGAAACCATTGTTGCTATTTAGCCCCCTTCCTTGAGTCCATCCAGTAAACCCTGCCTCAGGAAAGATTTTTTGTTAAATTGCAATGTTTACGTTGACATACTTGTTAATTCGTTCATTCCTACAATTTCCCTTTCAACTCATGAGTTCATTAAATGAAATTGTTGCCAGTTTCTGTGTAAAAAAAAGTCCAAAATAAAAATATTTTGTGCATTAACTTTTGTATTGTGGGTGCCTCTGTGCTGAGGCCTCTGTGCTGACTGGATACTGGCAAATCAAGCATGTTTATGGCTATTTTAGTTGATATGTCATATCTGTTTATAGAATTGAATAGACCTTATCATTTTGTCTTTTTAAATTGTCTTCATCTTCCTCATACAACTATCCAACATCCTGTTTCATACATCCTCACTTTCATCACTGCACCAGTTATATGCTATAAAACTCTTCTCACAGGGACTGTAAAACCAGACATTTATCATTTGGCAGACTAACTCTGGTGGAGGAGCAGCAACAGTGTGGAAGTTTAAAGATGAAGGAAATTCGATAGTGTGCATGTGTACTGAATACATACAACAAAACAAAACTCACTAACCCTGGTCCTACTTTCTTTTCCCTCTTCCTAATTACAACATTAATCACCGCCGTTAGTTCTGGTCAAATGATTTACTCACTAACTCACTAACAAATGAACAAAAGATTTTATTCTATCAAGTTTGCATCATGAATGTAAAGCAAGCACTCTGTATAATTCATTCATTCATCTTCCGAACCGCTTTATCCGCCGTAGCGGGTCACAGGAAGTTGGAGCCTATCCCAGCCTGCGGGGGAAACTCCGGGTGTGACGCCAGTGCACCGTGGAGCCACGCAAAGACAGAACAACCATGCACGCACACACTCACACACTAGGGGCAATTTGGAACAGCTAATCAACCTGAAGTGCATGTTTTTTGGAGGTGGGAGGAAGCCGGAGAACCCGGAGAGAACCCACGCAGACACGGGGAGAACAAGCAAACTCCACACAGAGCGGGACTACCCACCGCGCCACCGTGTCGCTCACTCTGTAGAAGTTCTTCTGTATTACAACACCATCTGTGTACTGATTTACAATATATTAGAAGTGAGTAGAAGTGAGAGCAACTATATCAGCTAGGAAACAGCTAGCTTTGTAGTTGTCTAGCCTCCAGCTGAACCTCTTGTGATTTAGGGAATCGAGACTTTTTTTGATTCAATGTAGCCTTTTTTGCCTGCTTCTGTTTTCATAACTGGCTTTCTAGCTTTCTCTCTCCTCATCGACACCCCCCTGGAAGCTCCACAGAAAGAACTTTTTAATTTACTGATTCATCACTTTTATCTTTAAATGAAACCAAAAAGCCCAAAGCAATGTTGAGTGTAATTAGTCACGACAGGCACTGTTAATATTTTCTCAACAGAGGTTGTTGGAGGAGGTCTAGATGAATAAAAAGTTGGTTGGAATCATCTGTTATGAAAAATTAACCTCTCTTTATTCAAAAATGTGACAAAGGTTTGTCTAATTTGTTATTATGGGCCTCCCACCTTTTTTTTTCTTTTTTAACTCTTTCTCTTCTCTTTCCTTCCTGTAGCACTATGCTGATGTCTCAGATAGCCTACCCACCATGCTGGAACTGGGCTCCTGTTCGGTCAGCTCTCAGTCTCTGACAGGAAACCGCAACACTTATGGGCTACCTAGGACCCAAGCGGGCCCGGAGTGTCCAATGGATAGTCTTAACATGGGGATGACGCGTGGCAGTAGCTCCCCGAGGCATCACATCCTTCCCTCGTCCCCGACGGAATGTGAGAGCTGGCAGAAGCATCGTGCAGGACTGACTGGACGGTCTACCTTTCTTTCAGAGTCCCCCATCATGGAACCTCAAAGTCTCTCAACAAGCCATGACACCCTCTACCTCCCACATATGTCTGACCAGGTTCCCTCTATGCATCCCAACCGTCTCGGACTCTGTCTCGATGTAGCCTCGACTTTTGATGTTGGAGGGGGGATGCTGGTAGTGGATGGAGACTTGGTAGTCAGTCCCAACGTGATCAAGAGACGTCGAGGTGGCTTAATTGAGCAGAGGGACATTGTCAAAGCTCATCAGGCTCATAAGATTCACAGCACACCACAGGCGCGTCGCAAGGAGTGGGAGTGAGTACAAACCTGTCTCTGTGTCCTATTCACTAAATTATCCTGAAAAATACAAACACACACACACACATGCACATAATATTGTCTTGACTATTTGTCTATTTGTATTTGAATATTTGTCATCACAGTAACATCTGATTTTATTAGAACATACACAAATAAAAATCACTATGCTGTATATTTGCACAAATTCAATGTAACAGAGTAAAAGTATTTCCATATTGTAATTTTTCATTTGAGAGATACCATTCAACACCCACAATGATGATTTATCGTTTTGTATTCATTACTCCCTAAACAGGTAAAATATTGTTTTGTAACAACAATTGCTGTTCCAGCTTTGCTGCAGCCATAAATTGGATAACTCTGTGCTTACACAGTCTTGTTATAGTATTCAGTAAGGAGGCAGAAAGTGATGAGCGATTTGGACAAAAGGCGTAACAGCAATCTTATTTTGTTACAGTGAATTTTCTAGACAATCAGTTTAGAATGAAGGAGTAATTGTTTAAAAAAGATCAGTGTTCACACCTGCTTAAAATGTCTCTTAACTAGACAAACAGATTCAAGAAATACTACAACTTTTTAAAGTTTTTAAATTCATAATACAACAAATGGTGGCATGACAAAGTAGGTATATACAGTCAGTTATTTTAAGGACTATAACAACTATAGGATGAGGACAAAATTGCTTGTGTGGTGCTGTACTCACTAAGACATGCTTTTTATTACAAAAGTAAAACAAAAGAAAACTGCACTTTTTGAGGGGCAATCACCAAAGAATATAGGAAGATAATTCTGTAATCCAAAAACTTTAATAAAACAGAAATAATACAGGTTCCTGGATTAAACAAAAAAGATATAACATGTTAATAACTGAGCTTTAAGATGTGCTGTTTGGTGAATTTTGTTGCTTTTTGTTTTTCTGTTAAATTCAATTGCTGAAGCTTTATGTGTTGTGACTTCCTACCTCAAAGCAAATCAGATTAATTTTTTTAAAAAGATTTAACATATATATGTCAAAGGGAATGAAACTTAGAGAATGAACACTGATTGCCCTGCAGTCAAACGCTCACTGTCTTATTATCAGCAGCATATGATTTGTCGTGTCTTTGCATTCACATGCTCGTAACATGCGGATGTGTGAATGTGCCTGTATGTGTGAGTGTGACTGTCTGATTAATGGTTTCTGCCCCATGGTGCTGTGACGTTGCTAGCTGATTATAGTGGCGACATCCCCCTCTGTTGCCCTACTGATACTGAGGCTTCACCTCTGGTGCTGGCACTCTCTGTGCCCCCCCTTCTTCTCCACAGGTGCATACCATGGCTTATCTATAGTTAAAGAGACAGAGGGATGCATAATGACAGAGAGAAAGTGGTAAATGGTAGGAGGAGAGGAGATGAATGATGCTCAATGAAAGCAGGGGGAGGGATGAGGAGGGAAGAGACAAAATTTGAATGAGGAGCAATTTGAGATATGTGAACATCTGCCTTAATTTGCATTTAACATTCACATCCAAGGTAACATTAGTATTGGTGTGGTTGAATAAAGGATCCCAAAGGCTGTAGAGATGCTCAGTCACAGACCGGATAACGCTCTGCCCTGCCCAGTGTAATTATTAGAATAATAGATGACAGATCTCCATTTCTGCTGCTGAAAGGACAATGACCAGAGTGAGTCAGTATCCGTTACAACCATGAACATCCACCTCTCAGGACCACTTAGTGCCAAACCCACAGCCTCCTGACAGAAGGATGGGAAATGAGATATTGCACCTGAGCCAAAGAGTGCACCTGCTTTTGTTTTTCACAGGAAATTAGTCTGATGTCAGACCAAGAATGGAATATTATAAAAGAAGAATGGCTATATTATTTAGTCATTGCTAGGTTTGTCACTTCTTTCAATTTAGTCAGCAAGATATCGCGACAGCAGGCCAGATGTTATGATGTTTGGGGCAGATAATCAAATGTAAATGTAAAATTGCAGTTGTTGTTCAAATAAGTGCTTTTTATTCTCCCTGTATTTAACAAGGAAGTGTATCTGGGATTAGAAAAATAAATATGTTTTACAAGGGATTATCTCTTAGACTCTCAGAGGGCACTTCTTAATGGCTTCATTCCTTGATGGTTTCTGTGGCTTAATCATCACGTCAAATTTCCCAATATGTCATGAACGGATTGGTTTGATATTTCCAAAATGATCTCTGTCCAAATTTGCCAAGATTTTCTAATAAGAGTGTGTGTGTGAATATAATAATAGCACTTACATATGGCCTTAGAGCTCCAGACAGAAATCAGACTGCACAAATCAGACATTTCACTATGTAGTGGATTTGACATGGGTTATAAATACAGAAGACCAACAAACATGCTGTATATTTATTTAAACTTGGTGCTCTATGTGATAGAAGTGCTCCGTTTCTCTCATGTTCAAAGTGTTTGTGTTGCCACGCTGAAATGATCTTTTGAATTGCTCCAGTTCATCAGCTGCAGGGAGTTTTCAATGTTTTGTATATAATTATATGTGTGTTACAAATAAAGCAACATTAGAAAGAAAATTTGCCACTAACCTGAAATAATTATTAGTGTTTCATTTATTTATTTTATTTAGTTAAAATTTTCCTGTACAACACATTATTTCAGCCCCATTTCCAGAATGCTTTGACTGATGTAAACACTTCTGTTGCAAGCCAGACATTCAGGGCAGTTAGAGTAGTGGTAATGAATTCAGGAGTCATTATCTGTAACTTGACTGAATTTATGCCTGAGCAAACCTGAAAGAGTGGCGAGGCTAACCGATGTAAGGACAAAGCCAGCTTTCCAACGACTTCAAATGTGTGTCTGTTCCAAGATTCTAATGTATTGTGGGAACAAACAGTCATTTTGTGGCGTGTAGTGTGTGTGTGTGTGTGTGTGTGTGTGTGTGTGTGTGTGTGTGTGTGTGTGTGTGTGTGTGTGTGTGTGTGTGTGTGTGTGTGTGTGTGTGTGTGTGTGTGTGTGTGTGTGTGTGGGTATATACAGGAGAAAGGCCTCATGTTAGTTTTAAATTGATTTCTTGTTTTGCTTTCCTTTCTTGCTCCATCTTTACGTGTTTACAGGAACACGACGCACAGTGGATTAAACTCAACAGTCTGAAAGCCATCACAATGAAAAAGCAGCGCTCCACCATCTCTGGAGAGAATTTACTAAACATCTTAATTTCGTTATTAAAAGAGAGAAGACTGAGCACTATTTTATTTAATCATGTCCCTAATACTGAGATAACTGCGTGTAATTTGTGTTTACATGAATGAAATTATCTTTGATGGTGTTTGACTTTGTTACCTTGGTGTTGGGCCCAAGTTGGTGATGTGAGATCAGTTACATCATTATTATTTTACCATCATTTAAACTCTTAAAACGTGAACCTTCTCCTAACAAGTCATGTCCAAAAGTATGTGATTACTAATAATTACAGCAGGCAGCACTCTGTTACGTCTCCTCTCAGACTTATCTGCTTCAAATCAAAGCTGACTTTTGTTCCTTAGAGAAAATACGACAAACTCTTTCAGTTGAATGCAAACTAATTACGTTGCACAGGAATTCCAGAATTTTGCCAGGCTTCACATTTCCTTGTCACAAAGGATAACAGGATCATGGGGGACAGAGCTCCAGTGTGGATGATTGATGGAGTGCTGGTGCATTTCACTGATTTTAGTGCAAAGTATAAAAAGGCTTTTTAAGATGAAGAGGCAACCGAGGATCAAACACAGAAAAGCAGTGGGTTTGTGGATGGGGAAAGAATGTAAAATCTGAGGTCATCTACTGTAAAGGTGGAGAAAGACAGTTCTGGAAACAGAAGAAAAGTAGCTTGGATGAGGAATAGGGACAAAGAGCAATGGGGAGGCAGGAGGATGAGAGAGTGGGAATGGAGGAGTGGTTGCAGATGAAAGATGGAGACACCAGCTCATTGCTGCAGCCTCTGTGCCATCGTTAGTATGGGTGTAAATCATAGTATGTACATGCAACGCATTACGTGGTAAGTACAGGTAGTTGCAGGGCTGTGCCTTAGTGGTTCGAGTTGGTTCTCTTTTCTGCAGGGGTGTTCGCAGACCTGGACGTGATGTGTGTGATCTTCATTACCTCTGATTACAACTATATTGGAGCACAGTGTCTGTGCTGCCGGCCATCTATAACGTCTCTGACCAAATTGCATTAGGAAAATTACCTTTTTACAGGAATGTTTTCATTCTTTCCACACCAAGTACAGGCCTCATTATTTTTCCACTGGTAAGAGGATCAGTGAGATTCCTGGCTTTGTGTTGAAATCTGCTAGAAGCAAAGCATCGACATAAATCATAACCGACTGACTTTCCTTTTAGACACGCTACAAAAGAGAAAAATAACACTGTCTAACCATGCAGAATGAAATACCTTATCAACTACTGGATATATTGAGGTGACATTGAAATTGCAGCGACTGAATGATGCCTAAAAATGTTATTTTTGAGATAATCTACATGTCACATAATCATTTCTACATTTTTCATGTTGGTATTTGGGCATTTTAATTCGGCAAGTACTTTGGTTCATGACCAGACACTTGGAAAACCTAATGATAATTTTATTAGATTCAGTTATACTGAGTTAATGACCAAATAGCAGATGTTAACATGCTGAAATGCTAAAGTTTGTCAGTATTTATCTGATACAGCCTTAAGCTGGAGACTATTGTTTAACAGACGAGAGACTTTTTGAAAACCGTTTATGAGAAGTAATTATTGTAAAACATGATTTCGATGTACTTGTTGATATCATGATATCCATCCATCTACTTGAAGATGAGATGAGTGTAATCATCTTTTCTATCCACCCCATGGCTCGGGTGAGGGGTAGGGTACACCACGGATGAGAAGCCAGCTCATCGCAGAAAAGATGAGAAATATACAACCACTCACGCTGACAGTCACACATAGAGACAATGTGGAGTGACCACTCCAGCTAACCTGCATGTTTTTGGAGGTGGGAAGAAGCCAGAGAACTGGGAGAACATACTGCACACAGAAAGGAAGTGAACCCACAACCATCTTGCTGTGAGGCAACATCCCTACCAACTGCTCCTTCGTGCCGCCCACACAATAAGATATCATTCATCTAAATGTCTATTCAATAAGCTACAAATTTCATGCTTCAAAGATGAAAATAAAAATGTATATGCCTTAAAATTTTATGGTTGGAAATGATCAAGTGTGCATATGGAACTTGGGGTAGCGAGGTAGCACAGCGGGTAGCACTGTTGGCTCCCAGCAAAAAGGTCCCATATCCTCCCACCACCAAAGACATGCAATATAGATGAACTGGTGATTGTAAATTGCCCATAGGCATGAATGTGAGTGTAATTAATAATTGGCAGCTCAGAAAATGAATGAATGAACATTGGAACTCGATCCATTTTTATGTCAGTTTCCTCACATTCAATGGTCTTTGTGTCCCTGAACCCAATTTTTTTTGTGTGTGAGTAATTTTTATCTGACATCTATTTGACTTTGGTGGAATATTCTCAGACAAAGTTTCGAATACCATTTACAAGTATCTGCGCTGTCCAGTTAAAATTGTTGTTTTCATATTAGCTTGTCTGTCTATCAACACAGAGAAGTATTCATTTAGTAATAGAAATGTTGACACCAATACTGCTTGCAGTGCATCTGCTTTGCTGTGTATCAACCCATAAAACAACAGCTCTGATAGGCGACCAGCTGCACTACAAGACTCTCATTTTCTTTATTCGTAGCTCGTGCTGTTAGTGCAACTATCTAGGAGGGATGTATGGAAATTACAGAGTCCTTCACTAAATTGTCATGTTTGCCCTCAGTTCACTATTTTTTTTATTTAAAATTTTCTTTTCAAAATCTTAAGGGTTGTGTGATGTTTCATACAGATGTTGCCATTCTAAATATCTAAATGCTGCCCTTTTTCATTCATTGAAACCAATTTCACAGGACTTGTTTAAAGGGCTCTATCTCATTCTTAAGTGGGTACGTCTTCATTGTTCTACAATAACACAGTAGGTCAACTGTTGATTTCGGCCAGCAAATCCGTTAATCAATGATTCAATGCAAAACGTTTCACACTTGTTAAATTTGAACCCTTTTCTATGTTATCATGATACAACTGAGAGAACGTTTGTTACTCTTTCCAACGGTCTCCTTCTCCTTCATTATCTCCTCCCTGTCAGTGTCACACAGACACCCAGTGCAGTGTAAATGTCAGAGTTGTTTGTCATGAGTGAATTATTAATGATGACACACAGAAAAGTCATTTTCCACATCGCAAAAACCATGCATCTGTCAGACAATATGCAGAGGAGAGAAGGTGTCGTTATTGAGAGGGAGGGAGAGGTGTCATGTGTTTGCTCTCTGGCACACTCGCTTGTTTCATCTCATTTAAGTTGGCATATTTGTGTTTTAACAAGGATGTACCTGTATTTTGTTTGTGCTGTATTTAGAGTACTTGTCAGTAAAAGATGACATACTCTACCCCCCCCCCCCGTCTTTCTGTCTTTCTTTCTATTTGACTTCCTTTATGCGGATGACAAACTATTGCTGAGTGTGTGTGTGTGTGTGTGTGTGTGTGTGTGTGTGTGTGTGTGTGTGTGTGTGTGTGTGTGTGTGTGTGTGTGTGTGTGTGTGTGTTTTGAATAAAGCCCTTGATTAATGAAATGAATTTTTTATTGCAGGATTTACTGCAGATTCATCATTCGCTTCGGTTTCACCTATTAAAGACATTTCAGAGAATAATGAAAAGTGAGTTAGCATTTAAGAAGTCACATTTTTATTATTGCATACATCCACCAATACAGTTCTGACATTTGTTTCACCTTATTGTCCCTCTTTCTGTTCCTTTCTTTATTTTGTAAGTTCCTATTGGCTATTGTCAGTAAAAAGAAACATGAGAAAGTGTTAGTGTTAGTTAGTGTAACTTTGAGCTACATACTAAAAGCAGTATGCTAACAATTATAATACTAACATACTGCTCATTTCTTTTTTAATTACTTTATATACTTCATTAATCCCCAAAAAGAAATTAGTGGCACACTCTAGTTAGTCAAATCGCATGCATATACAGTATGTTAGTGTGTACAGGCTCTGCACACACACACACACACACGCACGCACGCACGCACACACACACACACGGGGCCTGTACACATGCAGGGGGAGGTAAAGTGGCGGGCAGCTCCTGCTTGTTGCACTCAAATCACTTTTTACATGTCACTATGAAACAGACTTTTATGAGCACGTAAAAGGAAAATGGCTGGTTTCTGCTGTTTCACTTGTCTGATTGTGGTGAGTCTCTGAATGCCTCTGCTCTTTGCCTTCTGTACAGTGAGGTTCAGAGAGCTCTGAGATTCATGACAAACTGAGGACAATGTCACTCACCACTGTGTTTTATATTCCCAGATTAAATGACCCGCTTTATGTACATACTGCCTTTCTCACTGGCAGGTTTTTATTTACGAGGCCATCATCTGCTATGTGTTTTTTTTTAATCATTTCTCTTCCCAATGAACCTGAAAATGTGGAAATCACAATATCATTCTCAGGACTTTAACTTTTGAATGTTTTCCAATCCAGAACAGAACTTTAAGAGAAGGCTTTCAGGTTTTCTGTGCCCTCTTCTAGGAACAATGTGTGACTCTAAATAAGTCCTCAACTTTGGTGATATCCTTTGAATCAAGGTTATCAATGTGCATATTTGGTCTTGTCTTTTTTATCATTAATTTATGCAATTTTATCCAAAATTTTGTGTTGGCCAGGTCTCAATGGGATACCAGGTCAAATTAAGACTAAATAATTAAAAAGGTATTTGATCAAAAGCTAAAAATACAGGACGAGTTAAAATTTTGACCTGGTGATTGATCCAAGGATCAGCAGTCATCATTTGGAAGTGGGCCTTACTGCCAAAATATTCAGTAATAGTCCAGACAACTGTCAATTTCCTGACCACTAAAGACAATAAAGTCATTCTTAGAATCATTCTGCATGTCTTTAAGTCATTCCAGGACAAAGCTCCCAGATGATTGGATTTATCTCTGCCCACCAACCCATCTTCAACCATTTCATGTTTCAGTTCTATGGTGATTTTTTTTCTTTCAGAGCTCCACAGCCTCACATGGTCTGCAGCGCATTCTCATGTGACCATGTTGACCCAATCTCCATGCCCCCATTCCTTGCTCCCCATTCTTTCAGCGTTGCCCTGATTTTCTCCTAATAGCTGCTGGGGAACCTTGCATGAAATATGACTGTTAACCTGCGATTTAACATCACCTGACAACGTTGTTCTATTTCATTTACTATGGGCCAAACACACACACACACACACACACACGCACACATGCACACACACACACACACACACACACACACACACACACACACGCACGCACGCACGCACACACACACACACGCACACACACACACAAACGTTTAATATTTATTAGCATTTTTGACCAGATCTATTGCTTATTAATATCCCATGAGTAATCTCTTAAATATAACATTTCGGACTTTTAATGGATGAATTGAATGATTGATTTTTCAGTGCATATGCTCAGGTAGTATATCTGTCTTAACTTTTTATAAAACAAAAGCTGGAGTCTCATCACTCAGTTATATCAGCAGTATATTAAGAAATCTTTCATTCGTGGGCCTGGAAGCATCTCCGATCATTCCTTATGAAAATAAAAGTGAATTTATGTTGTGTCATTTTCACATAATTTACCTTCTCTCTGTCACCTTTATTTGCCGCAGAAAGATTTTTTTTTTTTCTGAGCAGCTGGTTCTGCCAGAAGAAGAAGAAGCAGCCTGTCTGAACCTCTCACAGCACTCAGTGCTATAAAACCATTAAGGAGAGCAATCATTGTGACCTGTCAACCTGGTCCAACTCCATGTACGCACTTACAAATAAATAAAAAGGTTCTGATGGCATGATATGTGGCTAGAGAAATGACCTGCCCTACCCCCATTCTAAAATAGACACAGGCTATTAGCTAAATCGAGGAAGGAATTTTTGAATGATTCAGGTGGCAAAATGTCAGATTAAAAATACAACAACCAGTCAAAACGGTTTTCCCATAAATATCAGAAACATTTCTGAAAAGCTGCTCTATATATCTTATATATACTGTATGAACCCATATATATCATTGAATATGTATTCTATTGAATATATATTGAATATATATATTCAATATATATTCAATTTTCAATACCGCATTCAGTGATATATACATTGAATATATCAATTCATGCTCAAACTAACCAGGCTTTTTTTTTTGACATTGAAGTCCAAGTCCTGACACACTGAGGATGATGAATGTGCGCAAATGATGCATGAATTCTCTCCCGTCTGTTTATTCAAAGCTTGAGATTTAAATATCAAAGATGCTGGTGCAGTTCCCTTAGAGTTCAATGCTGTTAGCTTATTGGAGGAAATAATACCTTTGTAGTGCAACAGGATTTCTTTCAGCTGCTGGTGCTTTCAAGCCAAATGGGTTTAGCCTGGAGACTTAGTTATATCTAAATTGGCTTTTTTTGGCTCCTATTTTAGGATTACATTCAGTGATTGGTTGTGTGGCAAGTGGTCAACATCTAGACCCACACATTAGTGTGAAAGCACTATGCAGGGCAACGAGCCAAACACACAATATGTCTCAAGGAGCTCAAATGTTGCAGCTGCGTGACTTATTTTGCTCCAAGGGGTAGTAGGTTTAACAAATGGGGAGAAGGATGCTGGGTAAGCAAATTCTTCATCGTAAATATCAAATCTAGCAGCAAACTGTGTCTTCAGCAGCATGTTCATGACCCCTAGTGGAGCTTAAGAGAACTCTGTGCTTCACAGACACACGTATGCACGTATTCATTAGACAAATGGCCTTCAGACTGTGAAAGAATAATTTGTCTTTATCAATATGAGTGTATATGAGGTAAAGTAAAGTAAAGTATTTTGAAAGTATTCACCTGGAAGAATTTACAGGGTGTATTTCAGTGAGAATGAATTATGGAGAGGTGCACTGAGAAAAAGAAAACAACATCGCACCTCACATTTTACATTTTTAAAAATTTTGATTTGGCACATTGAAATCTCACTGCATACTGTGAAACATCATCACCATATGACAAGTAGACACAAAAAGCGTGTGATAAATTTTACTGTGTGTGATGAATTAACATTGTTCAGCCCATCAGAGGGAATCTGTAATCAGTCCTTGTTGCTTCACTGGAGCTTGGGTGCATAGTGTGCTTTTCAGATCAGAGCAGCTGCCCCTGAAGCCACTCGTAATGCTTCTGCGGCGTAAAAAAAAACCAAAACTCAGCGTAGCTGGGTCAGCCTCCTGCATTATCTTTGAAATAGTTTTTTTTTTTAATAATTGTTGAGAGTATTTGGGGTTATTTTCAATGACTGTGTGAAAAGCCAGACTTATTGATATTGTTTTGGTCTTTGTATCAGTGGTGCAGTGAAGTCAGAATGGGGAACAGGAGGCAATACCAGAGGTCCAGTTTGGAAGCTTTCATTTACTCCTCTTGCCTGTATGACTCTGCCAAATTCCTTTTCTTTTCCTGGTTCACTGCCACCAGCCATGCAGCCTTCTGAAGGTCTTTACACACCTCTGTGATAAATCTACAGCCCTTTGTTGAAAATATTGATCTGCTGGGCTGGCAGTTTGGTTATTAACACTCGTCTTGTTCACCTTAATTTCGAAACTGATAGCTATATGGTTAAATTGATGGTTTGATGTAACATGAAGAATGAGACATTTTTATTCATGGCTTTCGTGATTACCCTCTTTTTTTCATCATGTTTTATCATTTCAGTTTTGTAACTTCAGAATAAAAAAATAAAAAAAACACTGACGGCTAAACAATGTTATTGTTTAAATTTCTGCTTTTCAAATTAGTTATCAAATATATGAAACTCTATTATCATCCATACAATGACAATTATGAATTTGTTATCCGTAATAATGCAGTACCTCTATTTGTCACTAGATGGAATTCATTGCTCAACAACAACATTTCCTACTTCATTATTTCAGGAAAGGGGTTTTTCAGCTTCAGGAAGGTTTTAGAAAGTATTATTGACAGCCTTTTTTCTATACATAAATTAGTGTAAAACTGATGCATCAAAAACTCCTGATCCTATTGGTGATAATTAAAATCTTTCACAAATGTATGTTTTTCTTTTTATCTTTACAAACGTTGCACAGCAACTATATTCACCGTCTGATACTGTAAAACATTGTTTTCAGTGACCTAGAGCTGTGTTTTCACTATCTCAGTACAATAATGTTATGTCTTGTTCTTTAAAAGATGTTAAAGAACTTTTTACATTAGTATTTTAGAGGCATGTTTTAAAAACTGTAAAAAATACTGCGTCAAATGTTTCTTCACCCCTTGGTTACTATAAGCGCATGGCCATGTACGCTGCCAAAGTATTTCCATGTGCTTCTGCACTGTAGCCTATAAATCCATACAAATGTTAGATGAATTAAAAGTCAAGTTATCAATGTATGACCAACGCTTATGCATTTCAAACAGGGGCGGCAGATAAACTTCACTAAGGGGGAATGACTCTGCTGTCTGCAGCTAATGTCACACAACCATAAAGCACAACTCTTTATCTCTCGAAATGCAGCCATTCAATTTAAAAAGCACACCACACAGCTGTATAATTGTCAGGGCTTCTACTTGTTTTATGACCTGACTGAAGATTGTAGTGCGCCGTTCACTGCAGCAACACTTACAGCGTGCTTGTGGATGTGTTTGTTTGCCTGGAAATGACTTTAATTCAGGTCCTCCTGGGTAACAATGATTTATATAGGTTATTCCATATAGAAATCTAGGGTTAGGGTGACAGATTCATGGGGCTGAGAATAGGGGGCATGTCAATTCAGTTGCTAGGAAACAAGTGGGATGAAGACAACAGTGGAAGGCTGTAATCTGGGTTGGGTGATGAGAGTCAGAGAGGGTAAGGCAGCTGGAGAAATACATGGTGAGAGACAGAGAGAGAGGCATAGGACTCATTCTGGTGGGTAAATGTGTTTCATCACGGTTCCTTTAGGTGCTGCTGAAGGCCGGAAATAGACTAATAGTCCTGCTATGTTCATATTGTGTTATTATTGAGAAGTAAGTGATTATTGATTCCACAAAACCCACAAGTTATTTTTCTTCCTCCTCTGATCAAAACAAAGCCTGAAATTCAAAAGGTGGTGCTTGTACAGCTCGTCATTGACACACACCAAAACCCATGCGAAACTACACACACACACACACACACACACACACGCACACACACACACGCACACACACACACACGAACACACACACACACAGAGACAACACACACACACACACAAGCTTCCTCTCATGTTCCAACCATTACCATGTGAATAAAGCTAAATATAGCCCGGTCCCTGTGGCCCCTTCATCTCACCACATCAATAGATCAGGCTTTGTCATCTATGGAGTTTATCTTGAGCTTTTCTGTGTCGTGTGAAATTCTGGGGTTTGTTGACCCAGCTAAAGGGTCATCATGGGAGAAACCTGATATGTCTACTGTTTGTCTTTGGCTGTTCATGAATCATATAATATACAAGCTGGTTAATGAAAGCATGAAATTTGAATCAATCTGACACTGTTATCGTTAAATTTATGCCTCCAAATTTTATGCAATCTAAACTTAATCCAGATGAGTAAAACATGAACTGTGCTCATTGTCATATTCTTCAGTATTGTTTCATGTTTTCATTCATGTCAATTATTGTATAATTAACAGTTGTAAAGATACATAGACTACAGTAATGTTCTTTTGCATTGATGCAGCTCTACATTTTCCACCACTCTGTCATATCCATGAAATGATGTATGAATTCATAGTAACTCACCATAAATTCATATCTATTAAGCTCAACACCTACTGGATGAAAGCCTGAAATTTGGCTTCAAATCCTACTAAACCTTGTTGTTGATTGGATTTGGTAAAATTTATCAGACATCTATTTTTCCTGCTACAACCTTCCTTGACAAAGCACCTGCTGGATTTGCAAACATCTCTCATAGGCTGTGTGAAGTGAAGCCAATAAATCCTTCAGAACATGCAGTCATCCTATCAATTTATTTGCACAATCCTCCTTGAAACGACACCCATGAATGAGAATGCAAATGATTGATTATACACAGCTGCACCTTAGCTAATAGTCAGACTGTGATCAGAAATAAGAAACCCTCCATATTAGGGTTGATTACTGTGAAAGCTTGGATAAATCCATATGTTGGTACACGTAATGTTAGTATTCAGATTCTGGTAGACCTCTGCTGGGCATGGTGAACCAGCTCTCTGTTTGAAGAATCAGATCAATCTTGGGGTCTTGGTTAGAATACACCCACAGATGGATCAGTTACCAGCAGCTCTCCTCTTACTGATCTGTGTGCTTGGTAAGTTAATAAATACAGTTTTATTGATTATGAAAATAGACTAATTTTTATTTTATATACTTATTATGATACCCAAAGGAAAATTAAGACAGCACACTCTAGTATCCTTGTTAATCAAACTAATGCATATATATATATATATATATATATATATATATATATATATATATATATATATATATATATATATATATATATATATATATATATATATATATATATATATATATATATATATATATATATATATATATATATATATATGTTAGTGTGTACAGGCCCCTGTAGTACACACAAACACACACAAGGGGGCCTGTAAGCATGCAACGGGAGGGAGAGTGGCGGGCAGCCCCTTTGTGGAGCGCCCAAATGAGCAACTTGTGAGGGGAATGCCGCCTTGCTCAAGGGCGCCACGGCAGTGCTCCGGAGGTGAGCGGACACCCCTTACTGTCAGCTCACTCCAGGTGCTTTTGGGCGGGAGCAGGAATCGAACCGCCGATCTTAGAACACTGGACAACCCGCTCTACCACTGAGCCACTGTCGCTCCCCCCCACTGCCGACTACCAGGATATGTTAATTTCATGTGGCCAGAGCCACCTTTCAGAACCTTATTCACATAGCAAGCACGTGATCACCTAATTTTTTTCTGTGCTTTGAGAAAACAACAAGTGACTGTTCAGAATTATTTTTAAGATGTAGATTAAAGCAGTTCATTGAATAGTTTTAAAAGGGGCAGAAATATGAGCATATTTGGATAATACAAATTTAGACAATGGGAGAGTAAATCAACTGATCAGAATGACCTGTTTTCTCCCTCATCTTCCAAATGATCTGATTGACTCGACAAAGTCCCAAGTTTCCCCCAGAGACCTGAGCCTGGGTAAGTGAATGAATGAATGAATGAATGAATGAATGAATGAATGAATGAATGAATGAATGAATGAATGAATGAATGAATGAATGAATGAATGAATGAATGAATGAATGAAGTCAGCGTTCCATGGACAGGAAGCAGGGTGAGAGAGTGAGATCCTTAAACCTTTCACTGCTGCAGATCATCTGGTCCTTCTGCTCAGGAAGCAGCTCTGTGCCTCCCATCTGAAGAGAGAAGGCAAACGTTCTGACTCCAAACTCATGAGCTTTTATAGGTGTGTGTGTGTGTGTGTGTGTGTGTGTGTGTTTGTGTGTGTGTGCGTGTGTGTGTTAGTGTGTGTGTGAGTGTGTGTGAGAGAGACTGTGCATAAGTGCATCCATGTGTCTCTCTTCCTCTCCGTTGTGTATTATTTTACAGACCCTCCCTGACATCATCTGCATCCTCAGCCAACTTCTCCGTAATGCATCATGTTTCTGTATCCGGCCTTAGTCAGCAAAAACATTCTTTCTAATCACAAGTGATTCTCGTCATCAGAAACATAGTTATTGTTCATTGATTGTGATCATTTAGATAACGGCTTACTGTACTCAAATGACAACCGTCACTTAGAAGAATACGGTTTATAATTTCTTACAAGAACTGAATGATCATAATGACACTGACATGTCCTAAAAATAGTGATTACAGATCAATACACTTGATCACAGTTTGAATACTGAGTTTAATAGATCATGTTAAAAGGGTAGCATCTACTCTGTGGTGTGTCTGTTTGTGTGTGTGTGTGTGTGTGTGTGTGTGTGCGTGCGTGCGTGCGTGCGTGCGTGTGTGTGTGTCTATGTGCTGTATTCCAAATATAGTACTCAATATGGTCCAGATGTCATCTGCCTTAGTCAGCAGGGTCAGCACTCTGGAATCTTTGAGTAGCTGCCTGATTAATTTCTTTTTAAAATCCAGTTCACACAACCAACATAAGTTGATTTCCATCAACTCATGTTTTAATATTTTTTTTAATTTATTTAAGATTCATCAGCTCATGTTTGTCACTGGACCAAAATATAAGTTTAACGTCAATCATAAAATCTTAAGATTACAAAGTATTTACAATGGTGGATGGGATGAAAATCGAAATTACTGATTATATGTTAATGGTGGCTACATGCACCAATCTTGTTAAGATCACTGATTGTAACTTTTTTAGCAGGCTAGAATTGCTCCACAATTTTTAATAGCAGGTAGAACATGATGATCTACAGATCTGAGAGCAGGCAGATCTGACCATGAGGGAGCTCAGGGCTCAAAGTAAGGGTATCTGGAGAATGAAGCTAAAGTTACGAAACATAGTGCTGTTTGATTATTTAGCCGAAAGTAAGGACATGAAAAGGAAATAAAAGTCATTCAAAATTTGTGCACCAACAAAACTCGGCAAAGTTTGATATAAAAGCGTGAGTAGAACCATTGGAGGGTTCTCAGCTCTCTTTACCTTTCAATAATAATATAATACTTGATTTTATAAAATGCAGCAACAAGGTGAATACAGGACCAGCACTGAACATGAACTGTGAAGAATGAAGCAATGGAGTTTATACAGATTCCTTCACAACAATATCCCATAGTTGAAGTCAGAATGTTGTTTGTTTTAATTTTAAAGAGAAACACTAATCCATTCAAAGTTTTATTGATAATGGAAAGTTTATAACCATGGCTCCCTAGCTCCAGCAAAGAAAGTCTTCCTTCCACCCTAATCCAGTGTGTTCAAACAAACGTTATTATAATAACTCAACCCTCACCTGCCAAGAAAGCTGTAGCTGTGGTACGCTCTCATTCTGCCAGAAAACCATGCAATAGTATTATCTGCACAGAGAAGGTGGTAGAACACGTCTTTCTCACTCACCTGAGACAGGAATAGCAAACTATGCCTCTTCTGTCATCTTACTGAGAATCACAGGAAGATTTCCTCATCTGTTCTCACCATTTATAATGAGGAGACATCAGAAGTCTGGCTGGTATATGTTCTATTTTTAATTCCCATGATGTGTTGGAACACTAATGAGTCACAGGCCACACACCATTGATCACAGGCTACGTCTCCAAATATCACTGTCAGCTCTCACCTACGTACAGTATGTCTTTGTCTATGAGCACGCCATGGCTGAATAGGCATGATTGGGGTCATGTCATTGGTATGTTGGAGTCAGAGCAGTGCGCCATACAAAACTTATTGTGTTCACACCATCGTTATGTAGCCAGAAGAATAATACGCATGCTCTTGTTGACCATGTTTGTGACATTCAGAAGCAGGGTTGACATGTTCTCCTGCTGCACCACAGGAGACAAGACACCTTATACCTATAATTGGTCCGATATACAGTACAGAGCATTAAGAAATAATCTGAGGCATGATAAGATCAACAACCTGACATTGGTGCTGTGCTGACTGGATGCAATGGTTTTGCTCTGCTGGGGAATGACATCATTGTTGAAAAAGTTCCTGGAAGCCTGTGGGGTTGTTTAAGTGAGCAGTGTGAACATCCACAGACTCAGCAGCAGGTCTGACTGATGAGCCGGACGACATCTGGAGGCTGTGGCAATCCATGATGATGGGGAGGAGGATTACTGCTGTAATCAACGATCATGACAGAAACATTAATAATAGATTGCCTGAGAATGTGGCCTAATAACTGTTTTTTTTTTAAAAAAAGTCTTGTGTTTTTGTTTTTGATTAAATTAATATATTCTTATAAATTCACAAGACTACAACTACCCACAAAAATTTGCATATAAATACTGGTGTGTTGTTAAATCCATCGAATGTTTCTTGATTCCTTCTTCATTTACAGTTGAATTCCACATCTGATAATTGTTATTTCACCTCCAGCCTTCCAGCCCAACATGCATCACCCCCTATTCTCCAACATCCACTCGTTCTTTATGAAAACTCTCCATACCCAAGAGACTGAACAGCCAGCGCGCAGGAGCACAGCTCCTCCTCACCATCACGCCTGGGCAATAGTAGGGTCTAAACCCTGCAATTACCCGGAGATGCTCCCTGCTGTCCTCCACCTCGTTATGTTGGCACGGAATGTTTCACAACAGGTGTTTGTTTTCACCCCTCGGCATCTGATGCGTGACCAGTAGTTTAGTGACAAAGGTGCGTGACGCGCCAAAAACCAGTGTGACTGCGTGGCCCGGTCCACAGATGGTGGGGTACAGTATTAAAAGCAAAATTACAGCAAAAACAGAGTCATGCGGAAATTATGGAGCAGCAGGTTCAGTAAATGTGAAATATAATTCCTTTATATAATATCTGCTCATCCTGATGGAGGTAGTAGCGTCTATTTGCGCACTTGACACAATCATTCAAATGTGTGGCTTTTCTTTATTATCTGCTATCAGTCTTGTTTTGCGGACCTGTTTGTGTCAGGTGTGTGTGTGTGTGTGTGTGTGTGTGTGTGTGTGTGTGTGTGTGTGCGTGCGTGTGTGTGCGTGCGTGTGCGTGTGTACGTCGTGTCACTGCTGACTCCTCTCCTCCTGCCCTCATAGTGGGAGCAAGGTAGTTATTTCTTCCACTGTACCGCTGCAAACCAGACGAATTCATGATTGTTCTTTCCTTTTTGTGACGTGCATTTTTCTTTTCTTTTCTTTTCTTTTTTTTTTTTTTGGTTCGGCAATTTTCGTGGAAAATTAAGTTTCCTTTGACGGTCCTTTTATGAATGCAGCAGCTCTTGTTGTGGTGAGCAGAGAAGAGGAGAGAGGACAGATGAGAGAAGTGCTGCGAATTACTCAGTGGGCTAGTTTCTCTAAATATTCATGGATCAACCAGTTCTCCTGCCTGCGCGCATGCAGGAGGGGGTGGGGGGGTGAGGATGGCTGAAGACGTGACCTGTTGCCGTTTTTTTTTTTTTTTTTGGAAGATGCTTGGATGCGTAAAGGGCTGCAGAAATGACCCAGCTGATAACATCCCTATTTAGGACGCGGGGTTGTTAAATGAGGAAGAACTGAATATGGATTTGTGTCATTCGTAGAGCGCACTCGAAAGCGAGGGGAACCGTCGTGCGTCTCAAACTGTTTTTTCTGAGTGGACTGACTCCAGAAATAAAAACATCACAGGTTTTCAAGATATTTTGAAGTTGGAAAGCACTGAGCTCAGCGTTTTTTTTTTTTTTTTCTTTTGTTAATGAACTGATGACGGACTAAAAGTGGTTCTGATCTGGTCTCTCCGCTGCCGTGAGCGCAGCACCGCGCCCTGCGTTCGAGGAGACTATTTAACCTCCTTTTCTGTCTCTCGTCCCACCTTGTGTTCCCTTCCCGTATGGTTTGCTTTTGACAGAATGGCTCGTTTTGGAGACGACGTCCCGGGCTTGTTGAGTTCGGGGGATGGAGGGTCCGAACGCAACCGCAACCGCGATGGGGCAGCGGTGTCCACAGGTGGCATCTCCCCAGCCTTCAAGCAGACCAAGGCGCAGCGCGCCCGCACCATGGCCTTGTACAACCCCATCCCGGTCAGGGAGAACTGCTTCACCGTCAACAGATCACTCTTCATCTTTGGCGAAGACAACATAATCAGGAAGTACGCCAAGAAAATCACTGAGTGGCCATATCCTTTTACCCTCCGTGGCGCAAATTAAACTGGTAAGGTGTCAAATGTTCAAACACATTTCCACGAGATGTGCAGCAAAGTGGTGTGGGAGTGAATCACTGAGCAGGTAAACTGCTTTCTGGTTGAGTGAACATAGGGGAAAAATCATTTTCAAAATCACTTTGTGTCCCCCAAACCTAGATAGAAGTCAGTGGGGAATCTCAGCACCACGGAGAGCAGACACAGCCAGATGCATGAGAAATCCATCCACTACAAATACACACATACCCACTCATTGTTTTATTGATTGCTTAATCCAACAAAATGCTGTAAGCAGGAGCTTGGAGAGCAGAGCATCACGTGAGAATTGTACAAAATCTGACCTTTTCAGTAGTTTATTATGTAAAAAATGGACCAATTAAAATGTATTTTTTGACTCAGGTTGTGACAATAGCTATATCTGGACACTGCTGGGGGGGGGATGGAGAAAGTGTCAGTGGAAAGTGGATTAGAAGAACACAAAAGAGTTTCTGTGAATCTGTCAACAAAAGGCGATGAAGACCTGCTGTTGTCATCATCCTCATTGTCCCTCCTGGCAAATCAGACACTCAACAGCAGTGGCAATGATTGGTTTATTAATTGATTCAGGGGTCAGTAGGAGAATGAGCTGACTATTTTGATAATATGTGATCATTTTTAATAGGAGAATGTCAGACTGTTTCAATGTCCAGTTACTTTAGAGAGGATTTGTTCTTTTATTCAGTTTTAACTAGAGATTTTGGCCATTTGGACTGAGATCGTAAGACATCTGGGAAACTGTGATGGGCTTTTCTTGACTACTTAATGTTGTGTTGCTGAGAATAGCTGTGTTATCATCCATTTATTACAGTCTGGGCTTCTATAATGTAATAAAAAAATGCCTGTAATTAAATAAGGGCATCATCCAAATCTGTTTTAAAACGCCATTTCATTAACTTTTAGGAGCGCTATTACAGTGGTTTATTTGACTGCTTTCCCACACCTAACGACCCACTCTTGTTTTATTGACATTATAAATTATGAAATCATATTATTTTCTCTTTGTGTTGCTAAGGAGGACGACCACATACAAATATCCGTTAGTGACGTGTTTGGGCTGCTCGACAACCCACCTGGTGTCCAGGCCAGGTGTGGCCTCTTCACTGCTATTGTTCTGCTTCATTCAACAGCTTTCTGGCTGGTTGACTGGCTGCTGATGTTAAAACTCCAGCAAACAGAATGAGTGTGCTTCTTTTGGCAATCGGTGTCCATGGTGGTTTTTTTTATAGAGGTGGGATAAATTTTAATCAGCAGCTGAGGAGAATGGGTTTAAATGTATATTTGTGTTATAACAGACTGTATGGCTCCACTCCTTTATGCTCTGCATTATGTGGACTTCAGAGGACCTGAAGTCAACATGTTGAATCTGTTGTAGTGACCAGGAGGAAACAAGTCAGACTGCCTAACCTCCAGGTTAATATGGTGTTATGTAGGGAGTGTCTCATTATATCTGATGAGCCCTCCTGTATCTGATTATCAAACATTAACTGGAATTAAATGTAATGACGTCTGATCTCTGTGTCGTATGATATTACACCCAGTCATTACTCAGCTGCTTATCCTGCATTACATTGTTTGCTAATACGGTTTTGAATGGAGTCATGTGGAGCTCTGTGCTGCTGCGTTCTAGAAAACATCCACTGGCTGTGATGAGAGTGTCGCTCATACATGTATGTTTGATTCATACACAAACAGAAAAAAAAATATATATATATATATACTGTATATATAAACAAACAAAATGTGGTGATCATGACAATTCAATTCATTATTATTATTATTATTATTATTATTATTATTATTATTATTATTGTTATTATTATTATTATTATTATTATTATTGTTTTTGTTTTTGTTTTTGCTGTTGTTGTTGTCTGTCTGTCTGCCTGTCTGTCTATAGTACATTAGTGTAGTGTTTCTTTCAAACAACTTTTTAGTGATGAGTCCGTAATTTTTAGGACACAGGGTCAGCCTACTTGCAAAATTGCATAAATACCTGGCTATTTAGTTTTTTAAATGTTCCATTATATTAACACTATTAGTGCCTGCACACACACACACACACACACACACACACACACACACACACACACACACACACACAAAATCTCTGCATGACATCCTGTGAAAGGTCAACCTTGTGTCTCCGTTGAGCATAACTCGTGAGCGTCATCTTGCTGCAACAGGCTCTTCTTCTCTGTGCTGTTCGGTGTCGTCTGGTGCTCAGCTCAGGAATCCTCCAGATGTGTCTGTGTTTGAGCATCGCTACAGATGCGTGGGCCAATATTGGATTATGTTTTGATGTCACTTAAGCACATCCGCTCTCTTGTGCCTCTATATGCTCACCACACCAAGAGCTGGTTAAATGTGCATCTATATGTGCGTGTGACTCCGTCTGTCTACATGAGGTCCGAGTCGATGGGAGGCTGATCGAGGTCTGGAAGCGAAGGCGGCGGGGGTAATTAAGCATGTAGCACGAGTGGCAGGCCTGGTGAGGACTGGCAGCTGCTCCTCTTGTCTGATCCCTGCTGGGATTTCCCGCAGCAGGAAGGTTCCCATTGAGAAGGTACACCTCTAAATAATTGATGAATGAATTTAATATTTGTTTCATCAGAGCACACAGGAACATTCAAATGCTCGTTAATTTTAATAGACAATTGAGTTATTTTCATGCTCCCTTTGGCAAGGTCTTAAACATGCAGGTCTTGTCAATGCATCAGAATGCTCTCCCATACAGTATATAAGGATCTATTCACATCTCCTCAAACACTGCATACTAGGAGTCTATGAACTTTCAGATGTGGGTTTTAAAGGCCCATAGGTGTTCTTCAATTAGGATATTGTGTCATTTTTGGACATGTTTGAACTTAAGTGATTTGTGTGTCACTTTGCTGTTCCTCTGCTCTGATGTGGGTTATAATCCATTCACATGAGCGCATAAATTTCAACATTTTAATTATATTTTTGTGGTAATTAACAGTACATTTTGGGTTGTGAATTATTTCTATATAGCACCTGCCATTTCAATATAGTCTTGAGAAGCACCATTAATTTTATAACAACTCAATTGTATCCGTGATGAAAAATAGAACCCTAAAATTAGAGAGGAAATGACCTCGGTGTCCTCAGGGGGAGTTATGGACGCATTCTCATTAAAACGCAGTTGAGAAACATTTTCCCCTCATTGCTTTGATTTTTTGCTTTTATTTTTGGAGCAAATGTAGCTGAAGAAATTGTTGCCTTGTGCTTTGCAAACTACAGCAAGCATTCCCCTAAATATTATACATGAGGTATGTTTGACCCTCTCCTCATTACATACGGGTATTATAAACGTATCAGTCTGCCTCTGTATTTTCCAGTAGAGATGTACTGAATGTATTACAGCAGGTTGTGACTCAACCTCAATGTTCATCCTTTGTATTGATCGGCTGGTTCAAGTGAGATGCTGACCTGTGCAGTGTCATGTCTGGTGCGGCAGTCAGTTGAATCTATTCAGTCAATCTTTTAGTTGATCTTTTTACACATATTGCAAGAACAGATGATTTGGTTTTCTTAATTTCAACTGATGTTTAGTGTATCAGTGCTTTCATTCCTTAGGCTTGAATGGATCCAGATGGAGATCAAATCCCTGGCTTTACTCGATGTATGTTTGTGTATTTATTGATGCACTCTCCCTTCAACACACACTCACACATACCATGGCAGCAGACAAGTCACAGATTTCAAATAAGCCACACTCAGACCCACTGTGATTTATTTTGATTTTCACCTCTCAAAAATAAACTTAAGTATTTGAATCTAATCTGGAGTTGAGCAAAGTTGTACAGGCGTGGAGCATCACACTCTGTCTCCATGTCTATTTTTACATGCATGTTTGAGTTTGAGGCAGACTGCCAGCGTCACTGTGACTCACAGGATTGCTCACGAGACTCCTCACTGCTAAAGCTGGGAGACAATCTGTGATTAAAGTCACACACCAGAACAGCACAGAAGACAGGAGACAGGTTTGGTTAAAGAAACCTGTTGACTCTTTAACTTGAGGGTGAACTCAACATTGAATTTAACCACATCAGTGATGTCTGGCTTAACATAACCAATACTTGCAGGCGAATGAATGCACACACAAAATATTTGCAAAATATTTGACAGTACCAAAGAACTGATGTGGACAAGCATCAGTAATATCACTAGTAATTCATTATTCAGTGTGACCTGAAATCTTTTAGTTCATTGTTTTTTTCATTTCCTCTCTGCAAAATTGTTGATATCACCAAATGCTAAACCCTCTGGTCTCTTCATGCAAGTCTTCAAATGGCAGGGAAGCACAAACTATTTCTATCCAGATGTAGCACAGATCTGAACCACAACTTGGGAAAATCAGCTAAAGAAACATGAAAATCCATCCAAAACAGCTATATCAAAATTGGGGGGTTGGATTTATGAGATCAGTAATTGTTGTAGCATATTCTGCTGTCAGGTGCCAAGAATAGACCATCACAAAATGAATCCATTAAAATGGTCACTTATTAAACCACAACCAATGGACAAAATGTAGGAAACATACGCATTTATAAATTTTTAAAATTCAATTTAAAGTGTTTTAGCGTCTCCTCATCAAACAGCTGTTATCATCACGGTGTTTGATTAATGTATTACTCTTCTAAATGTTTAAACTGTGAGAATTAGTCCTATTTTCTTTAGAATTGAACCACTGATGCCTTCATTTTCCCTTTTCAACCAAACATAGAAACCTTTCAAGATTTTGTACTTTTGGAATTCATGTATTGTTGATGTGGTTAAATTCAAAATTTAGCCCAAATCCCAATTCCAGTCCCCTCACAAATGCCATCTATCTGGTGAACATAGGGTGCACTGATGGGTGTGCAGAAATGTGATTCCAAAAGTGATCACGTTTGTTCTGATCTGTTGTATGTTGTCAAAATGGTGTTAATAATTCACTGATTGTGGCATCAGTCACAACTTCATCTCTCTCTCTCTCTCTCTCTCTCTCTCTCTCTCTCTCTCTCTCTCTCTCTCTCTCTCTCTCTCTCTCTCTCTCTCTCTCTCTCTCTCTCTCTCTCTCTCTCTCTATCTCTCTCTCTCTGTGTGTGTGTGTGACTGTGTTTGTGTGTGTGAGAAAAAGACCATCCTGGAAGAGAAGCCTGTTGCCGTGGATACATATGTCTTTGTATTTGCATTTCTTCCTCCCCTCTCATACATGTTCTTTCTCCATTGTTGTTATGTACTGTATGTTTTGATGGAGTGAAGGGTGTTGTGCTGGCTGCTGTTCAAACCTCTCAGTGGGGCTGAACTGTTTCTGATAATTGTGATTCAGGAGATATAATTTACTTTCCAAAGGGCAAAGAAATCCTTGAAAACAACACTGCAGCTTAAGACAAACTTCTGTTTGCATCCTGTCATCTACTGCTATGTTTACGTTGAACTCACTGAGTCAGTTGATGTTAGAAGCTGATGGGGATATAAATTAGGGCTGAGGGGAGTAAGACTCTCATCACTCACTTGTCCCTGAGTAACCCTGCTATGTTCAGCTACCAGTGCATCACTGATGTCAGTCCAATTTGGTCTCATTGCCTCTTCCTCTCTCACTGTTTCCTCACACATCAGACTCTCTGTGCATCATCTTCTCCCGCGCTGATCACCCATCATTCTTCTTATAACTTTCTCCTGTGTTATTCTCACCGTTAATCCTGCCTCCATCCTTCCACCATTCTTCCCCGTCTTTTCTGCATTTTCAGATCCCTTCCTTCCTACCTCTTCTGCACCAGGGGAATACCCACGCAGGGCTTTAGATAAAGAGCACATTGCTGGTTTAGTTCCACCCCTAGAGCGGCTGGAGTTAAACCATCCGTTGCAGGTCCCACAGAAAGGCTATTGAAGCTGGTAGTAACAGTCACCTTGTTAATAGGATCACATCTCAGGTCCACCCACTCATTCCTCCTCGAGAAGCCTGTTGTTTTCACTGTGTGTGGTGCGTATGTGTGTGTGTGTGTGTGTCTGTGTGTGTGTGTGTGTGCCTTTGCTTAATGCAGCTGACCTCAGATAAGGTACAGTCTGTCTTGCTTCTCCAGCCTCAGGCCTTATAACCTGCCAGGTTAATTCTGTTTCCTACTGAGGGGAATCGTTGTGAGCCTGTCTGTCCCTGCTTACAAGACCATATTTAAGGCACCACAGATTTACTGTGGTCAACTTTGTTTTTCTCAGTTATATATGTGAATATTTTTTATTTATAGAAAGACTCTAATTAATAGATATCACACTTAAGTATGACCTACAAACCTTTTTAGAGACTCCACTTAGATTAATGTGAACAATCCCTGTCATTAAAATGCACTACTTCAAAGGTGGAAAACATTATAGATTTGTATTGTACTTATCATCAGAGTAAAGCAAAGGGCAGCTCTGTGGTGCAGTGGCTAGTGCTGTCATCTCACCGCAAGAAGGTACTTGGTTCAGTTCCACTTCTCTCTGGGATCTCTGGTTTCCTCCCAACTCCAAAAACATGCAAAAGTGAATTGGTCAATCCAAAATTATCCTCTGGCATGAGTTTGAGTGTGAGTGAGTGTTTGTCTATGTGTGGCCCTGCAATGAACTGGCAACACATCCGTGCTGTATCCCGCCTCTTACGTCTATCAGGCAGGGACCGACTCCAGTAGACCAGAAAACAAGATGTTGGTAGTTATTGTCTTCAAGAAAATGAATTAATGAATGAGACAAAAGCAGACCAAGAATGAAAAATGAAAAATCTAGTTTTATTTATTGGAGCATTCACGATCTTCTTCTTCTTTCCCTTTCGGCTTTTCCCTTCAGGGGTCGCCACAGCGAATCAATTACCTCCATCTAACCCTGTCTTCTGCATCCTCTTCTCTCACACCAACTACCTTCATGTCCTCTTTCACTACATCCATAAACCTCCTCTTTGGTCTTCCTCTAGGCCTCCTGCCTGGCAGTTCAAAACTCAGCATCCTTCTACCAATATATTCACTATCTCTCCTCTGGACATGTCCAAACCATCTCAGTCTGGCCTCTCTGACTTTATCTCCAAAACCTCTAACATGTGCTGTCCCTCTGATGTACTCATTCCTGATCCTATCCTTCCTGGTCACTCTCAGAGAGAACCTCAGCATCTTCATCTCTGCTACCTCCAGCTCTGTCTCCTGTCTTTTCTTCAGGGACGCTGTCTCTAGGCCAAACAACATCGCTGGTCTCACCAGTTTTTTACACCTTTCCTTTCATTTAGCTGAAACTCTTCTATCACACATCACACCTGACACTTTCCTCCACCCGTTCCATCCTGCCTGGACACGCTTCTTCACCTCTTTTCCACACTCTCCATTGCTCTGGACTGTTGACCCTAAATACTTAAAATCCTCCACCTTCTTGATCTCTTCTCCCTGTAACCTCCCTCTTCCACTTGGGTCCCTCTCATTCACACACATGTACTCTGTCTTACTGCGGCTAACCTTCATTCCTCTCCTTTCCAGGACAAACCTCCACCTCTCTAGCTTCTCCTCCACCTGTTCCCTGCTCTCACTGCCGATCACAATGTCATCTGCAAACATCATAGCCCCTGATGCATCGCCATTGAATTGCGGCATTTCAAAAACACTAATTACTGAATTTCTAAATACATGTAAAAAAAATTTTGTAATTGTCAAAATTTCCTTAACTGCAACTTTCCACTCCGTTTGAGTACATGATCCTTACCACCATCATCGCCAACTGCATCGTCTTGGCCCTGGAGCAGCACCTTCCTGGAGAGGACAAAACCCCCATGTCTAAGAGACTGGTGAGATATTCCCAGACGGACACGTCTGCTCATGCAATGACTGTTAACATTATGCTGTTACTTTTTTAAAAGTCTAAAATTCACAATAAATGCTCAGAAAGAACATGTCAGCTGCCTGTACAGTGGCTGTATTCCTCTGATCAGCTGTTGCGTTGCACCTGCAGGAGAAGACAGAGCCCTACTTCATTGGGATGTTCTGTTTTGAAGCAGGGATAAAGATCATAGCCCTCGGCTTTGTGTTTCATAAAGGCTCTTACCTCAGGAACGGATGGAACGTCATGGACTTCATTGTGGTCCTAAGTGGGTAAGTCAAAATGTGTGTGTGTGTGCGTATCTGTGTGTGTGGGTGTGTGTGGGTGTCATTGCTTAATGCAACCGGCTGAAAAATGGTTGTTTTTACTTAAAAGGGTTAGTGTTCTGTGAAACTTATTCAAAATGACATGTGTTCTTTTGCTCTCAGTGAATTTTAGGGTTTGATTAATCTTGTCTGACCAGCAGTTTATGACTACTTTCTGGCAAAAGCATCTCTTCTTACACACGTAAACATTTGCTATGGACTACCTTTTCTTGCTTTTGGATCAGATTATTAACTCCTATTCATGCCTTACTTTAAGATCTAAATTATCACCCATTTCTTGACTGCTTTTGGATGCTTACTCTGTGTGTGTGTGTGTGTGTGTGCGTGTGTGTGTGTGTGTGTGTGTGTGTGTGTGTGTGTGTGTGTGTGTGTGTGTGTGTGTGTGTGTGTGCGTGTGTGTGTGTGTAGACACACCTAGCCCACAGCACAAAGCTGCACGGTAAGAGTGTATAGTGAGTCTGTCAGTAACATTGGTCTCCTGACACCCACTGAGCCCAGAAAGACTTTTATTCTAGCAGAATAAACTGCAGTAAAACTGTGGAGAAAATCCACATCATACTTGGAAAAGGTTACATTAAAATCAATGAGCTGTCATTGATTTTACATTTATCCTTCTTAATACTTGAGGTTTTTTTTAAATACCTCTATTTAATTTAATATCTGACTACACTCAGTGTCCCAAATTTACCCAAAGTAATGAACATCCATTTGGCAGTACATTTTGTTCACTGTATAAATTTCTGCACTGTAAATACCACCTCCAGGGAAGCTAAGAAGGGCATTTGACAGGAATGATTGGGCATGTAGCATTGAGGAGCTGTTGGAATGGATCCTGGTAAATGGTGCAAAATAAACTTATGATTAAACCACTTGATAGATCACCATGAAACCTTTTCAGTAGATCCGTGTTAAGGGACAAATCCCAGGTTAGTCAAAAAATAGAACAACAGAAATACAATTCCAAGTTAACTTGATGAGATGGATCATGGATCACTGTGTTCCATTCCAAATAGCCGAAGTCCTACAACAAGCAGCTGTTTGACCGTTGTGAGATGAGATGTGACATAGTTCAAATTTGTTAACTAGAATTACTTTGTGCATTCAGAATAGATTAAAAAAAGGAGCATACTTCTTTAACAGTTAGTCTGTTCTATGAGGGAAGTGTTCACCATTGAAAAACTTTTTTCAGTAGACATCCCCACAGACTGTTAGAGCAGATCAGGAAAATGTTTTTAATTTCAAAGGGTATTAATGAGACAGCAGATTAGTGGTAAAAACTCTTTTCTTCATTCTCACATGCAGGGATACAAACCGCAATTAGGTGTGAACCAATTCACAGCTCAGAATTGGAAATCAGAAAGGGTTCTTACAGAATTCTACATGACTGTGGTTAATAAATTATTGATAAGCTGAACTCAGGCTTCTTCTCTCGCTGTTGGAAAGGAGAAAGATGTAAGGGTAGAAGAGAAAGGGGGGGGGGGGGGGCAGAGCAGGAGAAGGTTTTAGGAGGAGGTGTGTTCAGTGTTCAGAGGGCTTCCTGCCCCTAACCTGTTGATCAGTTGATGCTGAGAACACTTCCCTCTGTGGCATGTTACTGCAAGTCCAAATTTAGAGGCCTAATTAAAACGCAGACACATAATAATAAACCAGATAAAGGATGATGCAGAGAAACAATCCAAACCCAGACATGTCTCAGCATTCACCATGACAACGGTGAATCTGTAACATCTGCAAAAATACAGGAAAAATATGTCAGTATCTCAGAAACGTACATATTTTCCAGAACAGGTTTCAAATGGCAGACTGCAATCTCTAAATTAGCCATTGTTTGGCAGTAAGATGAAAGTGTCTTTCAGTGCAGGAAGACGAAAAACTAATAATTTCCTTCATTCTTCCATTATGTGCTGTGAATATCAGCTACTAAATGCGATTTAGGGAGAGTGCATTCTGGATCTGGGTGAAATAACCTACAAGGTCATTTCATTATTAATATTCAGCATGATGTGGACAGAGTCCTCCAAATTATCATTCTGGCCACAATGAAGACAAATGAATGAAATATTCTGCCGTCTCTTTTTCTGCCTCTGAAACACACACGGACCATCCAGCACACTTTCACTTACCTTCAGTATATCGATCACTGGGGAGTTTAATTGGGCAGTGAATTAGGATGATGACAAACAGTTCTTAATATTAGATACATCATCAGTACTGAAGGGAGGGGGGGGCACACGATTTATAATCAGAACATACATAATAATTGGGATATGTTGCATACATCAGCATTCCTCAGGCCTTTCTAGAATTCATTTAACAAATAAGGATTGAGACAACTTCCAGTACTGCATTGTGATTGGTTGGTGCATGTGAGTGTAGTTAGGACCCTGGAGATGAAATACAATATATAAACCAGTTCATGAAACATGCTGTATTTGTTCTGAAACGTGGGTATAAACTCGGGCTCAGGACGAACCCTTAATGTTTGGCTGTGCTAACATAGACCTGACTTCTGTCAAAGACGTTTTTATGGTTCCGACTAATCGTCAGTGATTTGTTGGATGGCTTTCTTTCTGTGCAGTCTCCTAGTCCCAGTCCCTTAAGTGCCCTGTGAGGGTTTGACTTGTATGGATCAATTCCAGTATCTCCTTTGACTTCCCTTCCCTTCAGGATGAACTGGGTGACCACGCCTGTGCATCCTTCTGGATAGAAGCACAGGTGTAACTCCTCCCATCAGGTCTGATATGCAGCCAGTGGTTAATATGGAGAAACTGAGGCTAACCCTACAGCAGCTCATTAGTTGTACATGGCTAATCTAATATTATTCAGCACAATTTCACTGCAGCATAACCTATCTTCTGAGTAAACCCTTGTTCAGTTTGTTGACTATGTGTTCTAGAGATGATGACTAACTAGAATCTGACTGAAGGTTTGCATCACAGTTTAAACGGTTTTGTCTGTGGAAGTAGAACCATGTGAGCATGTGAGCTTTTCCACGGTGGATATCCCTGACTTAGTCATCGTTTTGTGTGAGCAGGTGTAATTATAGAGCAGTGTTGTTAACAGTATCACTGCTGGGGTCATGATTGCCTCAGCAAGCTGCCTTGGTGTTTTAAGGCGGATAACAAGAAGACAATGAGTGGGAGGAAGACATGAAAAAACAGAAAGCAGAAGGCCTTCCCCATTTGTGTGCAGACTGTTGAATAGAAGAGGACTGTTGTGATGGAATTTAAAAAAGATAGACAGCAGGTTTTTTCACACAGCCTTCATCATCAGAAAAGGAAAGTTAAAAAGAAAAGAAAAGAAAAGAAGAAATATATCTGGTGGAATAGGGAAGGAACCATGTATGCGTAATTGTACGTACTAATTGCCACCTTAGCAGTATCATTTGCTGGCAAGCCTTCCATTAGACTGGCAACATTTGACAGAGGGCGACACCCCCCGAGGGATTGTGTCACCAGTATGTGTCAGACACTTTGTGTGGGATATAAAGCAGTGGGGTGCAGTTATAGTGGAGTTAGCTCAGAGGGAGTTACTAACTACAAGGAGATTGGTAAAAAGAGTCATTTCAATCTTTTTTATTATGAGGGTTGTTTTACAAACACAAACCTTTCTGCTAAATCTGATAGGTCGGCAATTTTCCTTCCTTACCTTGAAGAAAAAAAGTCTCTTCCAACTTTCAACAAAATAAAATTTAAAAAAATGTTTTTGGTTAAAAAAAAAAAGAACATTAAATAATATCAGGTAAGGCAATGAGAGGAGACAAGAATTTGTTTGATGTGGTGCCCCTCAGGGATTAGTAATGTTGTCAAGGATTTTTAAGGCAAGTAAAGTAGAAAGAAGTAACATGTGACAAAAATACATGCAAAATGCAAAATACTCTTTTCCCTAATTTTCCAATAATGTTCCCTTCTCCTACAGTTGCCCCAGACATGAGGACAACCATCCTCTCAGATAATATTCCTTGTGAAGCACCATTCAGATTTGAGGCCAACAATGACATCACAATAGACTCCACCCCTCCTGCAGGGAGTGGACACCATTGGTGCTCAGACTTTGCTTTGCCTACACACACACACTCACACACACACACACACACACACACACACACACACACACACACACACACACACACACACACACACACACACACACACACACACACACACACACACACACACACACACACACACACACACACACACACACACACACAAGGAAAGCATCGACAAGCCCTGGCCACACACAGAGACGGTCTGGCTATACAGACATCCTATGGCCCCTGGTGCGAGTCATGTTTTTGACAGGAGTTGGCCATACATCTGATAGTCTACCTCTGAAAGTATGTACAATTTCCAAGATGTTGTATATTTATGTAAATATTTTTAAATATTTTCCCAGCTATTGAGATTTCTAGTTAAATTATTCTCAGTCAGTTTTACTTCTTAACATAAATCCTTGAAGCATTCAACGTGAACAGCAAAGTAAGATCTTCATTGTACAGAAAAACGTTTCTATTTCAGATAATGAAACTGCAAAGACCGATTAATTGCTTGGAGGAAAACATTTTGAGTAGTCTTGAAATTAAAAGGATAGAGGTGTTGAACATGGCTCTGGACCTTCTCTTCACTTCTTTTCCTTTCCTTACGTTTTATCTTACCGGGTTTAGCAGCATTGCTTAAGGTGAGCTTTGCAATTTGTGCGGTATTGTCTAAGACATTATCAGTGTGTGAACACACTGTCTCTGCTCCCAAATCACTGAAAGCTGAAATCCCAACTGTGTGTGTGTGTGTGTGTGTGTGTGTGTGTGTGTGTGTGTGTGTGTGTGTGTGTGTGTGTGTGTGTGTGTGTGTGTGAGTGTATGTGTGTGTCATGCATTCATGTGTACCGACCAAATCTGCTGGTACTACTGTATATATCTTTTAGCCAACAACACCTTCTGTCTGTTTGGCACACACACACACACACACACACACACACACACACACACACACACACACACACACACACACACACACACACACACACACACACACACGCACACACACACACAGATACAGTACATAAACAGGCCTGTCCTCTCCAATTGTATTTCCCATCTGCTGACTGATCGATTGATGAGTTCAGACACAACAGGGGTGGATGTGTCCCCCTGAGCTGTTACTGTAGTGACTGAGGACCCCACCCCAGGTCAGGCTGTCATTGGCTCCAGTCCTGCTGCTACTCTGATCAATTTCTTTTCAATTAACCACAATAGATTTCTCTAACAGTCTACGGGGGGTACGTACCAAACTAATACACCTACTTTTTGGATATTTGACAAAAAAACCCCACACCTTTCTTTCCCTTCTTCCTCAAATCAAACAAAGCTGAATGTAAACATGTATAGGAATATAATGATTGTGTGTATGAGGTGACATCAGAGTAAATGTGGTGTTTAACCTGCAGTCTTAAATCAGGATAATGAATAATGATGATGTTGTGAGGAAATTCTCAGTCTAGCAGGCTCTCTCCTCTTGCCCTCTTTTTCTCTCTCTCAATCGCTCCACCTCACGAGAGAGAGTGAGTGGGCCGTAAAACAAAGAGCATGTCCAGGGCCTTTGTGTGGTCTAGTCTGGTATCTGATCAGAGAGGATGAGCTGTTGCACTGAGATGAAAGGCAGCTGTAGCTCATTTCAAATATATTTAGTTGAGTTCTGAGCTAAAGTTACCAAAAAGTTAAAAAGGATAAGCTGATAGTCTGCTGAACATTTCTCAATTATGAACTAGCAATTTGTTTTTACAGACAACCCTTTCATGAGAATTCACAAGCTCATATGTGTTCCTGATCAGGTTCTGGTAAACAATGGAGGTAATAAATATGTAGAGAAAGCAGCATCCCCATAAAATCATTGGCTTGTTCACATCATGGGGAGACAGGCTGATTTACATACTGTGTACTGATATCCAAATAGAGGTGTAACCCACTAACAAGATAAAAAAAATTACATGAATTTCAATTTTTTTGTGGGAATTTGGAACTGTTGCCAAACAATAGAATGCAGAGACATAGCACAATACAAAAATGTACTTGAACAGTATTCATGCTGTTGCAGTGATGTGGTGAGGTTGTGATCTAGTGAGATTGTAAGAAATAATGGGACTCTGTCCACGTTGTTACGACAACCACCACTGTTGATGAAATATTACCCGATCCTTGCCTGTAAAATAAAGATGGATGACAGCAAAGCTCCTCTAAACTACACATCCTGATTGGCTTCCTGTGGTTTGTCATAAATCTAATCTCCTCCATATTAGCAGTTTGGATACGATCCAAACAAAACCCCTAGAGTTATAGAAACATTTCCCAAAGATGGGCTCTGTCATTTTAGTAGTTCTTATCTTATCCTAGTCTTATCATCTTCCACTTTGATATTAACGGAAGCTGTTTTCTTTTCATGGTATAGCATAAACTGCATCTGAACTCTCATAGGTCGATATAAAACATACTGCATCTTTGCATGTGAGGGAACAATTGTGGAGCACACATCATGTACTGTAAATGAAAACTTAATTAATTTATACATAGCTGGGTAACAATGGATTAGAAAACCAAGAATTTATCAAATTTTTATGATTAGTCAATAAAAAAAAGAGATTAATTGTTATACTATAACGTTTATCCATTTTTGTTTTCACATTAGGCCAGCAGACTAATCAATCAATTTGATAAACAATCATTTTTTTCCATTAGTTCTTCACCAGACTTCTGTGTGTTTTCATTCCTCAGTAAACACAGCTGAAAGTGACACCTCATGGTTGAATATAATTACTCCCCCCAAAAATGTGAAAAATTATTATTGTGTTGTTTTGTAGGGTTATGACTGAAAAGCTATGGAATCCAATATTAATATGTAGGTTGTTTTTTGTTTGAACCAGCATCAGATGTCATTTTGCTTCATCAGAACCAACCATCTGTGTTTTTGGCAAGAATAACAGGTGTGAGTTGTGTTCCAGCCACAGCTTCATTCAGAGTCTGTTTTTTTTTATCGACACAATCCATGTGAGAATCATCAAAGCTGAATTCTGGGTAGCTGTTTTTTTTGTGTGTTTTGTTGTTTGTGTTTTGCAGTAGAATATAACACTCAGGTCTCTTCTCTTTATGTAGTTGTCAGCCAAGGATGTTTACAATTACTGGACTGAGTGCTTCTGACATGGAGCAAGGTTGAATGGATGAATGTCCAGAGGGTAGGGATGTTTTTTGAACCAAGGAAAGAAAGAGGCAGAAGGTAATTTGAAATATCTCCAGGGCCATGCAGCTTTTTCTGGTGTGGTGCATTATCAGTGTTATCAGTATTATCAGGAGCTCTAAATAAAATAAAATTCAAGGGAAAAATAACCTGTGCTAAACTAGTTCACTGCACAGGCCTTGTTTTCTCCCCCTTAGACTCCATAGGTAAGTTCAGGAGTCTTTCTCGAATGGAAGCCACTTCATCAAAGAATCCTCCTATTGATTAATAACAGATTGGTGTCAACAAACTCACTTCTGATCAAATTATCGAGCATATTCAAAGTGAGGAAAGGTTAATATCTGAAGTGGTAGAAGGTATGAGGTGCATGATTGCTAATTGTATATATAGAATAGGTCAAGCAGATTCCTGTAACAACATCTGAAGCCTCAGTCCAGAAGAGCGCAGTCCTAGGAAGAGCTAAGATACTGCGCAGAACCCTCAGACTCCCAGGCCTCTGGTAGAGGACCCGAGCTTGAGGATGACACACAGACACCACCCCACAAGGGTGAGAGGAACATTGTTTAAATTTTTTTATTTATATATGTGTGTGTGTGTGTGTGTGTGTGTGTGTGTGTGTGTGTGTGTGTGTGTGTGTGTGTGTGTGTGTGTGTGTGTGTGTGTGTGTGTGTGTGTGCGCGCGCACACACACACACTCACATATATACTGTATAGCGCTTGAAAGTCTAAAGAGTGTGGGTAAAGGTAATACAGATATAAGATGGTTTAATATCAGTATGGGGAGGGTTCATAAACGTTGAAATTACCGTAAATAATAAGATAAATAGTTTGTCGTAATACCGCGGAATTTTGTTAACTGTGGGTGATCCTGGAACGAGGGATCACTGTATAGTATACAATAGAATACTTTACTGTATACTGTATATACCATATACTATGTATATATTATATGGAGTATGAAGTACTTTTTACATCAGTTACACCTGTAATTTCTGATAAACTGAAACATTTACATTGGTTTACTTGTGATTTTCAGCCATCACTGACTGTTTGTGTAGCTCATGAGCTGTTCTCTGCATCATGTGTCCATCCTTTACTCATCAGTGATTGGCCTGTGAACACCTTAAATGATCTAAAACATTTACCTTATTATTTTGAAAGTAAAAGTGGTTATTAGACCAAATTCAAGCATCAGAATGTTCTCAATCAGAAATGTGCCATTTATTATCCCTTATCTATTGATGTGTTAAAATTAAACTGCAGACCCCTGAGCTGAGACCCAGTGAGTTCAAATAATCCTTAACTATGACCAGAGTCAGGTGCGCTCATATCACATTAGCTATTATCTTAACAGAGACATGGAGTCACGACATTATCGGTATCCAGGCATGATGGTTGTCATGACAGATTTGTCACTCAACAGAAAGCTGTCAGTTCTGCAGGGTATGTATTGTTACTCATTTATCACAGCTGACACGTCTGACCGTAGCATCATCTCTGTTCACCACAGACTGTTTCTCATATGACACCTGCAGACATGTGCAGAGTGACCCAGCGTCTGAAAGCGAATCATTATTAACCTGTCAATGCACCATTCACCTGTCAGATATGTTTTGTCGCTAAGGTTAGTTAAGGAAGCGACTCAGACTATTCCGACCCCCAACAACCCATCATTCTCACAAAACTATAACACAATCTATGTTGATGATCCAGTTTGATTTAGAAAAAATATAGTCAGTGAAATAGAAGCTAAAATAGATCTTTGTCTGTTTTTTTAATTTTCATGATCATGGTCAGTGATTCAGTTGAAATCATGAAATAGACTACATGTCATGTAAGAAATAACCAGACAAATTAATAAAGAAAACAGCATAGAGGAAGTAAGGTTTGTAGTAAGTACTTTGTCAAATCAGCCATGTGTTATTCTTCCTTTGGTATATTTCTGTCTGTGTTTGTGACCAACCGTCAACATCTTCATCTCTGTCCTCTGTACCTGTGATAATGATTATTGCAAAGCCATGTAATATGAAGTCTAACACTGTTGTGGATTTTTGCCAGTATCTTCATATATATTCATTAAATATTTCTCGTGTTTGTACGGTTTATGTCTGTGGAATAGTAATTTATTCTCTTTGATGGAGAATGTCAACTTCCTGACAGTAACAACCTTCAAGAGGCTTGTTACAGCAGGCGCTCAATAAAGAAATCACACAGGAAGCAGCACGTAAATGCTTTAATTTATTCTTGTGTGTGAAAAGCAACTGAACGAGGAGAGGGTGAGGAGTAGAGTTACTGGCTCCTCGTGTATTGATTGACAACCATAGCAGATGAGGCGTAACAGAGGAGAATGGACAGAGAAATACAGAAGAGGAGAAGTTAGCAGGCAGCTCACACAGCTGTGTGATGGAGTGTGAAATACAGTTTGTTATGTGATTTTTGTTTAATGTAATGTTGTATTTTATGCTTTTTACACACACTATGTACTTTATAAGGTGACTTACGTACATACAGTTACGATTGTGTTTCTAAATGTCTCTGAAGTAGGCAGTTTCTATGTAATCATGTTACTGTCAGTGTGATTTTGAAAGAGTGAAAATAAAAGCGTGGAACACATAAATTCATTTGTATATGTTCCTCCTGAGGGTGCCCATGTTAATTTAATATTTGTGTATTTAAAACAATGTGTTTAAACATGATTTTTTGGGGGGGATTCAGCAGTTTCTGTTAGTGTTTTGTTAGAGTGATATATATACATGAACACACATAGGTAACGTCTCTCCTCTCACCTTGGTTTGAACCTGTCAAACAAATCTCGAAAAGATCAGCAGAAAGACGTTCATTTTGTAGATCCACCATTATCCTTTGGGATCTTTAAAAAGTGCTACAGCTGTGTTATATGTTGTTTTGAGCTGTGTATTTACGTTATTCTAAATGATGTTTAAATCCAGAGACGCACATCATTTTATAATCTATTCAAAGTGATGGTGTATTTCCTTCTACTGTCCATCAATGGCGTCATATCCCCTTACGGCCTCCAGTTGCTTCAAGTCAGAGGAAAAACAGGAAACATTAAATGATTAGTGAAAGCATGGACGTACATCATCATATCTCAATCCGACCACATCTCCTCCCCTTCTTAAACAAAACCATGTTATTCCAGTGTCCAAAGCACTGATGTGATACTTAATATGGAATAAAGCTGTGAGCGCCAGTGTTAACATTATGACATCAGACTCTTGTTATTGATTTAATTGATGGACCCCTAGTGGTAGAGATTACATAGTCACTCTCCTCAAAAATAATCATTATCATGAAAACACTGCTTGAGATATCCACTGTGAAACTAAAGGAAGAAGCCATTTCCATCCTCGCTTTCCTCCAGTCTCTATAACAGCTGGAAAGCCACCCGGACTGACTAATGGTCTGAATAAAGATTGAAACATGGAGGAAGTGGGGGGGTGAAATGACAGAGATGGCAGAAGGCAGTAGAAGGACTGGAGAGAATCCAGAAGAGAACATTTTCAGGTGTGAAGACAATGAGGATAATTGTATTTCTGCATTGGTGTGGACGACAGTCAGCTATTTTAACCTCTCAATTAACTCGTCCAGTGTGCTGTGTCTCCTAACATGACATCTCTCACCACCATCTTAATAGTGAAGCAAGACAACCAAGAAAGATGGTTATATCTTTCACATAATTCATTTTACTTTTTTTGTGTGTATTTTCTGCCCTCTTCCTCTCTTCATAGTCAAAATGAATTGGGATTTTTTTTTTCAGCAATCATGAGACCCAAGGATGAACTGCGACTATTACTTTGAATTAAGTGTAATTCATGGTATTGGACCTGTTGAGGGGGTCAATCTTACAATCTTTCAATTTTCTGATTTAGAAAGACTTAAAACCTGCTCCAGTGTCTCTCTAGGAGGCATTTCTTCAACACACGAATTTCCTTTTTTTACTCTTGTATTTTTTCAGTCAGATAGTCAGGTGGAAGGGAGATAAAAACGTTCTAAGGTCAGTAGAAAGGAAAAAAAGAGTCAGAGGTTTGAGTATAATGTAGAAGGATACTGAAAAGGAAGGGGAGGATAAAGAGAGGGGATTTTTGATGAAGGCCAAGATATGAGAGGACACGGAGGAGAGAGAACGGGGGAGGAATGAGATCACCAGACATTGAAATGCAGAGCAGGTGCACTTCCTCTGGTTGCCACTTTGCTTCTTAGTGCTCAGCTCCAGTCAATGCCAGTAAAAAGAACTGACCAGTGGTGGGAAAAGCATCACTCCAATAATGTGCTCTACTCAGAAGACTCTTTACCGAGGTTCACATCTTTTTCATTGGATTGGCTAACATGTTTCGACAGAGTGCTGCCATCAGAGCATCATACCAGCATCATGTATCACCCTCTTTTATAGCACTCGAATCACCCCGTCTGTGTAGGTGGAGGTCCTAGCATGAACACAAAACAATACAAATGGACAGAAGCGTCATCGATAATCACACAATGCTACACTTCATGGAAACAACAAACTTGTAGACATAAGAGTGGGATGCATTTATGTCATTATTTTAGCACTAGAGGTGGCAGAGATCTTGTATACAGGTGGCAAGCTGTCAGGAAACAGTTGACAATTTCAACAAATAAACACCAGAGTAAACATAGAGTTAACTAGATTTTCGAGAAACTATAGATTATACTTTAATAATTCAGTAGCACATAATGAATCCCACTGAACAATTATTCACAAATAAATATATTACTTATATGGGACATGTTGGCACAGGAGTTTGTGGAGCTTCGCGATTATGAAGCAACGCTTTTCCAAAGTGAGCCAAAGTGAGCTTGGGGATTTGGGGTTTACTATTGCAGGTTTGTGTTTCTTCTTCTTCTTCTTTCCCTTTCGGCTTTTCCCTTCAGAGGTCACCACAGCGAATCAGTTACCTCCATCTAACCCTGTCTTCTGCATCCTCTTCTCTCACACCAACTACCTTCATGTCCTCTTTCATTACATCCATAAACCTCCTCTTTGGTCTTCCTCTAGGCCTCCTGCCTGGCAGTTCAAAACTCAGCATCCTTCTAGCAATATATTCACTATCTCTCCTCTGGACATGTCCAAACCATCTCAGTCTGGCCTCTCTGACTTTATCTCCAAAACCTCTAACATGTGCTGTCCCTCTGATGTACTCATTCCTGATCCTATCCTTCCTGGTCACTCCCAGAGAGAACCTCAGCATCTTCATCTCTGCTACCTCCAGCTCTGTCTCCTGTCTTTTCCTCAGTGACACTGTCTCTAGACCAAACAACATCACTGGTCTCACCACAGTTTTGTACACCTTTCCTTTCATTTAGCTGAAACTCTTCTATCACACATCACACCTGACACTTTCCTCCACCCGTTCCATCCTGCCTGTACACGCTTCTTCACCTCTTTTCCACACTCTCCATTGCTCTGGACTGTTGACCCTAAGTACTTAAAATCCTCCACCTTCTTGATCTCTTCTCCCTGTAACCTCACTCTTCCACTTGGGTCCCTCTCATTCACACATTCATTTCTCCTCCACCTGTTCCCTGTTTTCACTACAGATCACAATGTCATCTGCAAACATCATAGTCCATGGAGATTCCTGTCTAACCTCGTCTGTCAGCCTGTCCATCACCATAGCGAACAAGAAGGGGCTCAGAGCTGATCCCTGATGCAGTCCCACCTCCACCTTGAACTCCTCTGTCACACCTACAGCACACCTCACCACTGTCTTACAGTCCTCATACATGTCCTGACCGCTCTAACATACTTCTCTGCCACTCCAGACTGTGTTTACAGGTTCATAACGTCAGTCACGTTTTAGTTTGACCAACGGATGATTTTCCACAATGCTTTATATCCCGCAATGTTGGTGTTTTTATGGGGTTTTTTTATTCTGCGTGAGGAAAAACTTTGCCAGTTTGTTGTTTCTATGAAGTGTGTTATTATGCATGAAGTATCTTTCTATTTGTATTATACCGTGTCCACGTTAGTGCCTCTCTTTATACAGGTGGGATGATATACATAAAAGATGGTGATATATCATTGTGATACGATGCTCCATCGAAGGCAGTAAATCAAAACATTTTAGCCATCCTGCTGGAGTGGTTCACCATCAAACTTACTTTATTCATCAGGCTGAGGCTGCCTATGACAGGTGGAGAAGACAGAGCATGAGAAATAAAGTAAAAATAGAACTTTTTAAAGGCTCTGGTGTTATTTGTGGATGTCCACGCGTTCGTCTACGGGGTTCATGTCTCTCCAGCCGTAGGGCGTCCGCCTTCCCCTGATGGAGCTACTCTCTGTGTTCTACTCTTATACAACAGTTGTCACAGCTGTCCTCCCACACACAGCCAAAAGCCCTCTGATGTATCCGTGTTGTTTCCTCCGCCTGCTGGAGACCCTCCTCACACTTCATATACGTAGAAGCTCTGCAGCCATCCTCCACCTCTGTTCATGACGTTCCCAGTGTGTTTATGTGTGCGTGATATTTTGACAGTGGATGAAGCATGAAAATTATGGCATTTATTTGTTAAAATTTTAATTTAAAATATTACACATTTGTGTATGTAGGATCCTGGCTGCAGCAGGGGCCCACATGAATATCTCAGTGGACCTGAGGACCCTCAGAGCAGTGCGAGTGCTCCGTCCCCTCAAGCTGGTCTCAGGCATCCCCAGTGAGTTCTGTACATGATTAAATTGATATGACTTTATGGCAAAAGTGACTCATTTTCACTTCCAATCACATCATTGTGGACACATTTGCGTCCATGGAGTAGTCACTGTAAAAGGAACTATCCATACTAAAAGTCAGTCCAGCAGAGTCTTAGAAGTATTCTGACATTGAAGTCTCTATCTTAATGTTTGCTCATAAACAAGAACATTCAAAAATGAATTTATAAATCGATTATAGAACCAATGTTCCTCTTGCTTCACAATAAACTGAGCTGTCAGTGTAAGGGTTTATTTTTTTATTAGAGAGCAGCTCAGAAGAAATAAGAAACTACCAGCCAGATTTATGTGAGTGTAAATAAATGAATCTACCTTTATTGTTTTTTGTTCATTCACAACTGTCATTAAAAAATAATTGATCAGAGTGATCCTAATGATTTGTTGCAGATAAAGGACTATAGGATTATCTCGACTTGACATATCTACTATTTATGTTTGCAGTCGATCAATTTGTTTTATAAAATCTCCGAAGTGAAAAATTCCCTGAGCTCAAGCTGACATCTGTTTCATCTGTCCAGCAGTCCACAAAATCTCATTATAAAGTCAGAGACTTTCTCTGAAAAAAAAGCCAACAAGCAAATATTTATACAATACAAACAGTAGGTATCTGGAGCTGGTGATTTCTTTATATAACTCCAAAACAGATGAATCAATCTATACCATAATAGTCACTGGTTGCTAATAAGAAATTAACGGTTGCAGCTGCGCCTCATTTTTTCTTCAATTATCATGAAGTGAAGCTGAAATGGGAAATTTTCTACCATTCTCTCTAAGCTGATTTATACCGTAAGAACATGCTCGAGCTCTACTGATTGCTGTTTTTCCAGGTCTGCAGATTGTCCTCAAGTCCATAATGAAGGCCATGGTTCCTCTGCTGCAGATTGGCCTGTTGCTCTTTTTTGCAATCCTTATGTTCGCTATCATTGGCCTGGAGTTTTACAGCGGCAGGCTGCACCAAACCTGTGAACCACAGCCTGGAATACTGGGTAAAAACTCACTGCATGTCTCCATGTGCAGCACAAATATATTACACAGATTACATGACACACACTCATGATGACCAATATACACATTTATATATGGACATGTCAAACTTATATTACTTAAAAACTATAACAGAAGTGTATGATTTAGTCCATGTAAGTAACTGATGAGTGTGCTATCCAGTTGTGCAGTCAGTTTTAGATTTTATATAGCATACACACAAATACAGCGGTGTGTATTACATCCTTAATGCCATTAATGACATCATATGATCTCAGCTGTTCAGATATTTAATTCAACTTCAACCAAAAACGAATGTAAAATAAAATAAGGGAATTGCCCCATAGAAAGGTAGCAATCTCTACATGTTAGTGTAACCAAATCGATTGTAAGTAATTTATAGTTATAACTATTTTGAACTGTAAACAGAATTAAAAACCATAAAAGACAAGGACTGAGTGCATCGTGTGTGTGAGTGTGTGTGTGTGTGTGTGGGTGTGTGTGTGTTTACATCTGTGCCAGGTACGTATGTCTTTCGGCAGTGACTCTATTGTCATTATCACAAATGCAGGCATGCAAAGACACAATGGCATGTTAGACTGCACCTGCAGACTTGATCAAACCCTCCTGTGTCCACTGTCTGGGATCATTAATGCCAACAATAGGGTGAACTACTTTGGCTCATTATGCATTCAGAGCTGCTATTAACCTCTAGGCTGCTTGGATAGATAAACACACAGGCTGGAGTAAGTATTCTTGAGAGTGAATGATCACCTGTGTTCACAGGCTCTGCAAACAGGGACATGCAGCTTTATTAATTAAACTCTATTCACTAGACCCATGGACAATAAAAGAACACTAGAAGTTGCTAAATACTGTATATGGCAGCATTTGTATTTCAGTGATTGTTTTAAGAATCTTTTGTCTTATGTAAGTTGTATCTGTGCACCAATATGTTCAGAAAGCGAAACAGTGGATTCCTCTGAGTTGGAGTTCCCCTGTGGTGTGCGTCAGTGTCCAAACAACTACACCTGCAACAACACCTGGATTGGCCCAAATGATGGTATCACTCAGTTTGACAACATCCTCTTCGCTGTTCTCACCGTCTTCCAGTGCATCACAATGGAAGGCTGGACCACTGTACTCTACAATGTAAGACAACACACACATGTCCCAACCATAAAAGCTTCTGACCTACAGGTCTGCAATCTCTGGATAGAAACTTGAAGAATATAAACTGAATTGTGCTTTGAGATGATAGTGCAGACTCTTCTGTTGTTTCCTGTTTTTTTTATCGAGAAATGCATATCCTGTCACACTTTGCCCAAGATCTCAATACAGATTGGACTCATGAATCCCAGTAAAGTGACATGCTTCCTTCAGATATTATCAGAAATGTAATCTAGGTGCTAGATTACGACCAAGTAAAAAGAATAAGTACCTGTACTTAAACCTCTCCTATGTTGTGCTGAAAATGAAAAAGGAAACACTGACTACTTGACTTGTGTTGTTGTTCTGTGTTCCTGTGAAATGTTGGGTCAACTGTACATATTGGGACTGAGGATGTATAGTTTGGTCATCCTGCTTGACTTAGACCTCCATCAGACACCTACACTTATGTTTTTATGTTTTGTAGTCTAACGTCAGCTTCAACCTGCCAATGTCTAACTTGCTTTAAGTAAATATTCAGTTTATTTTGACATTTCAGACTGATGATGCCTTGGGCCCCAACTGGAACTGGCTCTACTTCATCCCTCTCATCATCATTGGCTCTTTCTTTGTACTTAACTTGGTGCTAGGAGTGCTTTCTGGGTAAGTTCACTTTTCAGTGCAAATTAATTCACTAGATTTTCATGGTGTTGGCTATTTAAAGTAGTTGTCCTTTAAATCAAACAATTATGAAGTAAAGCAAATTCCTAGGAAACAGAATTATCAGACAGACACTAACTTTGCTTGTTGATTTTCAGCCTTTTGAATTTAAAGCTCACAGCTGATGTTTTACATTCTTTGTAACCTTAAGTTTACTTTGAACAAAGTTCCTTGTTGTCAGACATTTCATGTTTCTTTTAGGTGACTTTGCCTCATTTTAAATGTCGTAAAGAAAAAAAAAAAAGTTTTTCAGACGCCAGAAAAAGACACAATAACTAATGGAGCAAAAATTCAGAACCAGGCTATAGGTTTGATGGACTTGCTTTGATACTGATCTGCACCTCCTTGCGTGTGAATTCTTGGAAATGGTTTGCAAAATGCATATTGTATAGGGCTTCTTATTGTGTTACTGTTAAACTGCTCTTAAATGTTTTGTTTCACTCTATGTAAAAATGTACATGCAGATTAGTTTTCTGAAGGTTAATGGGGTGTTCATTGTCATTATTGCCACAGTAACAGACAAGAGATATCTTTTCATGTCTCCCCGCTCCTTTATCTTTTCCCCATTGATTGCCCTTGAAGAGGAATATTTTTCTGTGCAACTGTGAATCTTCTATCTTCAAAAGCAAAGATGATTCTGTGGTTTGCCTTGGTCCTGCAGGGAATTTGCCAAGGAGAGGGAAAGGGTGGAGAATCGCAGAGCTTTCATGAAGCTGAGGCGCCAACAGCAGATTGAGAGAGAGCTCAACGGCTACCGGGCCTGGATCGACAGAGCAGGTCGCTCAAGTCAAACAGATCAAGGGTTTTTGCTCTAAATGAGAAAATGAAATTCAATACTTCTCTTCAACCTTTAAGACTGATCTCTCAATTGTGGAACAATCCTATCTGATGTTTTCTTTCCGGTGTCTGTTCCACCACAAATGAGTCATAATTACAGTTGAAGCTCATATCATATCTCTTTCCCTCTGCTGCTGCTCATTTGTGATTGTGGTTTTGGTTTAACAGAGGAAGTCATGCTTGCTGAGGAGAATAAGAATGCAGGACCTTCTGCCCTTGATGGTAAGTCAGCAGAAATGTTTGTACTATTTACAATGAAAACGCCGAACTCAATCCCTTTGACTCTGGAATATGAATGGAATGCATTTGTGCTGTCTAAAGGGTTCTCTGGCATACGATTCTAATACCTCTGTTATGACATTTTAGAGTCATACGCTATTTTCAGTAGCAGACATTGTGCAGAAAGAAGAGCTAGAATATGTTTTGATCTGTTAAATTGTTTTCGGCCAATCTAGCACAGTGACTAATGTAAAACAATGTCCATTCTGTCAGTCAGCCGCTCTTTTGGTTCAGAGTGAAATACTGTATCTCAAAAGCTATTAGATGCATTGTTTATTCTTATTCTTATTCTTATTCTTATTCTTATTCTTATTCTTATTCTTATTCTTATTCTTATTCTTATTCTTATTCTTATTCTTATTCTTATTCTTATTCTTATTCTTGTTGTTTTTTTAATTATTTTTATTATTATTATTATTGTTATTATTATTATTATTATCATTATTATTGGATGCATCAAATGTGCATTCAAACATGCTAGTTCTGATGAATCTCTCACTTTGGTGAGAGACGAAGCACAGCAAAAATTCTGTTAAAGATGGATTGACACAGTCATGGTTTCTAGAATTTGGATGATGTCTCCTGCTTACTTTCTTGTGCCTTTATGGTCACATATATGTTATTTAGGAAATGTATGGAAAAGATGCTGGATGAAAATTGGTACCGATGTACATGTCGCTGGCAGGAGATAGCCCAGTAGCTTCAGTGACTTCCTGACTCATTATTAAAGTATACCACCTGGTCAAATATTTAACATGTCTATTCAGTTCGTGCCACATGCATCTACCAGCATGACAAATGTTATTCATGTATGAAGCAACAGCTTTGGAGTTCCCTGACCTACCACATGCCTTACTAGTAACAGTTCTCATTAAAACGTACTAAAATGTTTGCTAATGTTGTGACCATGGGAAACAGTTCCCTGTCATTGTGAACATTTTAACATGATCAGGTTAGTTCCTTGCTAACACACTTGAACTGACCTCTAACACCATTTCATTGCTCTCTACAAGACCTAATCTGACATAGACAGATTAACACTGATAATACTAAACCTACCTTGAGGCCCCCACATGTAACTGGATCTGAATCTACCCCACTTTGACCTTCTCCGCTTGATAAATCAGCAGGGCTTTTATTAAATGCTGATTGATTGTCAGCTCTCAGGAGGCTCCTGAGTGGAGCTTACAGGTGGTACGTCTGGTGAGAAGAACCACCCTCTTCTCTGTTTCCTCTCTCCTCAGCCAGTTTCCACATGCAGACACACACTGCCACTCAAATGCACACACATGTACACAGTTTTCCTTCCTCAGATATGTTTCTTGGTCCCAAAGACGCTCAGAATGGATAAAATTATACAGAAAAATCACATCTGTCGTAAAATCAAACAGTGGCTTCAGCTATAGTGGGAATAAACATGTAGAAGCTCTTATAGCTCAGATTAAAAGAAAGGTGGTGCACTGCAGTTGCCGCAGCAACCAATAGTCTGAAAGCAGGGCTGCGTGTGTGTGTGTGTGTGTGTGTGTGTGTGTGTGTGTGTGTGTGTGTGTGTGTGTGTGTGTGTGTGTGTGTGTGTGTGTGTGTGTGTGTGTGTGTGTGTATGTGTTTGTTGACAGTACACCATGTTCCTGCCTTCAGCAAACACTCATTTGTGTGAAATGGCAGCAATATTTTGGGTTTACGTGTGTTAGTCTGTGTGTTTGATCAGTGGCTTATAAAAAAAAAAAATCTCCTGGCAAATATTGACCACAAGTATATTCAGAAATCAGAAAAGTAGAAGACCCGGTGAAGGATAGGATGAAAGGCAATAATAAACACATCAGCCAGTGAAAAGGTCAAATGGACACATCACACTCACTTCAGTGTGTGAACGCCGCAGCGCATGTCGCTGATAGGGTGTGGTAGCATGAAACACATCTCAAATATGATGGGTAGACCGGCTTCAGAATGTTTGTGTTCAGCTGTTTGGATCAGAACATGACAACATTAAACGATCATTTTTGTCTCATTCAACTGCTATTAATAATCTCGACTTTCCCTCTCAGCTAAGATCTCATCAGCTTGATGCCTGTTACCATCATGGTGATTTCATTCATTTCTTTCTTTCATCTTCATTATCATTATCTTTCTATTGTGTTTTTATATTTTCTTCATTCTCCCTGTGTGCTAAGAAATTATTATTTTTTCCCTGCACAAGACAAGACAAACCCAAAATCTATTTGCCAATTTGGGCGGCGAGAAAAAAATGTGTTGTTACACTAGCTAAAAACCGGCTTTGCTTTGCTACCCTTGCCACCTTCTAATTTTGAAGAATGCTAATGTTATATAGGTCGAACAGCTTCTTCAAAATGTCCTGATGTTCAACATTGTCTGTCTGCAGTTTTTAAGAGAGCCACCACTATCAAGAGGAGGGGGATGGATGTGGGGCATCAAGGGCAAGCCGGGGAGGAACAGTACGGTGACATATCCTCTGTGGGTGAGTGTTAGTGTGGACGGTTTCATAAATGTTGTCGATATGGAGCATGCTCTAGTAGAGAACACTTTGCTATGCAGCGCCCTTCAGAAATGCGTATAAGATTCAAAGCAGGAGCACAACCTGCCAGCGCTGGCAGCTAGACCACATCCTGTATCCCTCTCTGTCTCTCGTTAATCCATGAAGGACTCCCCATGGCCAAAGTGAGCATCAGGAGTGCCAAGAGAGGTCCGACTGCGTATTTTCGCCGACAGGAGCGTCTCTTTCGTATCTCCATCCGTCGTGTGGTGAAGACACACACTTTCTACTGGACAGTGTTGGGCCTGGTGGCTCTCAACACGCTGTGTGTGGCCATCGTTCATCACAACCAGCCCCAGTGGCTGTCCAACTTCCTCTGTGAGGAAACCCCCACATACAAGTTCATCTTCTCCTGAAGTTGTTGTTTTATTGTTTAATGGCCGGTGTAACTATTAAAGTATTAATTTCTATTCCTTATTCCAGACTATGCAGAGTTCCTCTTCCTCGCTCTGTTCCTGACGGAGATGTTCCTGAAGATGTACAGCTTAGGACCGCGTCTCTACTTCCACTCTTCATTTAATTGCTTTGACTGCAGTGTTAGTATTTATCTTCATCTCCATCTCGACATTTGGCTTTCATCCTACAACCCAGAAGACTCTCCTGTCTACATCTGTCTATGCTTTCATCATCTGTTCCTCTGTGTCACTCATCATTTGTCCCTGTGTGTTATCTCTGTAGGTAATCGTTGGAAGCATCTTTGAGGTGCTGTGGGGATTCTTCAGGCCCGGCACTTCCTTTGGTATCAGTGTCCTGCGTGCCCTCCGTCTGCTGAGGATCTTCAAGATCACCAAGTTAGTGCAGCAGCCTTCCTCAATCCTCCACATCTGCTTAGACGTGCAAAAATGATCTCTAGTGATCGAGATCCAGAAATTGTTTCATATTTGTTATGCTGGAGTTAAGCATTTTTGCGAAGCATTTTGCCTTAATAGACAATGTTCGGCAAACAATTCTTTTTAATTTTTTTTTCCTGTAAGTTCTTCATTTGTGTATTATGATGGTTTAGATTAGACTCATCTTTACTGTACTAAGGTACTCTGGGCAGAGGAACAGGAACATTAAAGTGCAAATATACACTGTGAATTACTTCTGCCTGAGACATGTGCAGTATTGATGGTATCTAGGCTGTCTAGGAAGGTATCTAAAGTGAGGTTCTGTTAAGGTTCTTTTCCCATTTTTGAAATGTTCTTGCACTAATGATACATTCTTAATGTCAAGGTACTGGGCATCTCTGAGAAACCTGGTTGTCTCTTTGATGAATTCCATGAAATCCATCATCTCCCTCATCTTCCTTCTCTTCCTTTTCATCGTTGTCTTTGCACTACTTGGCATGCAGCTCTTCGGTGGCAGGTAACATTTCATATTATTATATAGTGTTTGTGTGTCTATCTATCACTCCACATGAGACAATAAAGAAAGTGTATGACGTGAGAAGTCGAAACAGAGACAGCGCTGATCGTTGTGGTTGGAAATACAGAATGCTTGGTGTACATATTCTCTGACTCTAATGAAGACATGTTCATTAGACGGTAGAATACATTGTTTTCTCATTGCATTATACCAAGAAACAGCTTGCGCTCAAATGTCATTTAGGACGCAGCTGATGATGAAGTTGAAGGCTGTTTCTCATAAACTGTCCCCTTAGTATAAGCAAAAGCTAGAAAACACACACAGCCAGATAAAACCTTGAGAGTGGAGCAGCAGTGGATAGCAAAAGGGGTCTCTAGAGTACAGAGCACATGGAAAGAACTATCAACCAGTCTGCTGGAGAGGAGAATTGATTTCTTGCTGAATGAGCAGTAAAATAAAACAAAAAGAAATCTTTTTTAAAGAGACTCACATGTCACATCTCTGCCACAGATTCATCTTCGAAGACTACACTCCGACAAACTTCGACACCTTTCCTGCTGCCATTATGACCGTCTTTCAGGTCTGGAAATAAACATAATGACTCACTCTCTGTTGTGCACAAGTTTATTCAAGGGCATAGCAATAAAGAGAAATGTAATATTGAGTCTAACAACATTTGTTTAGTTCATAGCTAGGCTGAACCCTGGTGTTTAAAGCAGTTTTGTGGATGAAACTGCTTGCTGCGGCTGTATTTCCTCAGATCCTGACAGGAGAGGACTGGAACGAGGTGATGTACAACGGCATTCGCTCTCAGGGAGGAGTAAAATCTGGCATGTGGTCCTCGATATACTTTATAGTGCTCACACTGTTTGGAAACTGTATCTTTCTTCTAAGGTTTTTTTTTTCATTAAATATGGAAGGTTTCATTCCAGAGTGCTCTACAGTATAAAGTTTTTCTCCGGCAAGTTAACCTAACCTAAATTTTATTCTATATAAAATGTTCAGAATTATTACTTTGTGCCAGTTTCTTGTCTTTCTTTTAAAAAGTGATCATACGAGTTTTGAAAATCATTCGTGTTTCTTAACAGGATGTTGTGTGAAACTTCAAAACATTTCTGATTACCAGACTTGCAAACAGACACAAAGGAACAAGTATTTCCTATTGTCTTTGAAACTTGTACTTCCAGTAGTGCTAGCTGTCTCTCATCAAGGAGTCTGTTGTCAGTCATCAGGGCTGTGAGCACATCCTTAATGAGCTGTGACCAGACACACTGCTGAATGTCTTCTTGGCCATTGCTGTGGATAATCTTGCCAATGCACAAGAACTTACCAAGGTAAAAAAAATAAAAAGTAACAGTAAAAATATCACCAACAGACTGTTGATTATATTTTGACTGTTTTCTACTCCTGTCATAATCATAATAATCTCTCCACTCCACCATATCCAGTCTTGCTCCAACGTCCTCATTATTTTACTTGTTTAATTATTAAAAACCTCATGGATGTGAGATTTTCTCAGCCGTCTTCAGCTCTTTTCCTCTTTTAATCAGGATGAAGAGGAAGCGGAGGCTGCATTCAACGAGAAACACGCCCTCCAGAAGGCAAAAGAGGTTGGGCCATTGTCCTCCTTCATGTCTTCAGAGTAAGTGCTGTAAACATCTTCCCTGCCTCATCTCTCCTTTCTAGCCCGCTTCTCTCCCTCCCTGGAGGGAGTGTCTATGTAGGCCTGGCCCCAGTTCCAACATTAAGTCTGAGTTGCTGTCATCTGCAGCGAATGGCCAGTAGATTTGGCCTGCAAATGAGGCTACGCCACTGAGAAAAGCTATAGCTGGAGGTCAAGGGTTAATTGTACAGAGTGAAGTGGTGCCTCAGCCTGTTGAATTAATCACTTTTTGGTGCAATCCTGTATCCCATTCCAGATTTATTGATGTGTCTTTACTGATCTGATTTTCTATGTGACCTCTACCTGCTTCTAACACTAATTTGCTACCGAATTGAGGTCTTGTGTTTGTTTCCATGGTTACCGGTTACTGGGGTGAGTTGCGCTATGTAGTCATCATGTAGACAGAGTTACATAGTGTCTGACTTAACATTGTGTGCCAATCATAGTGACATATGGTTGAACACCGCAAAATATTGTTGCATGGAAGGAACAAAGTTAGATTTGAAATTATTCACTCTTGTGGAAATTTTTGACTAATAAAGTAACACAATCTTGTTTTCTCAATGCTCATGTTTTCAGCTTGCAGAATAGATTTTCAGGGATTGAGCAATACCTTGTTGTAGTGGGTAGACGTGCATGTGCATGCACAAGAGTGAGACCCTCTGGCTCTCTGTGCACGCTGTGTATTGAGAAAGAAACGCTTATTGCATGGGCATGAAGACAAATCTCACAAACATACATTATGGAGCTTAAGCTTTCCTGCTTTCTGTCTGTATTTGGTGAGACCTTTACTTTTTTTTTCTAAAATTTCCTTTTTGGAAATCAAATTAGAACAGAACAGAGACAAACCCAGAAATGTTTATTAGTTTCATTTAAGCCAGCTGAGGTTCAGGCTCTTGTCACAGCCTGTAGAGAAGACTGGAATACCACAGGGTCATCTGTATTCAGAGAGGTCACTCTGAACGTTAAGGGTTTCTGGTCTCATCTCTGATGTCAGCTTTAAATCCCTGCTGAAACCTGCCCCCTCTGACCTTGGAGAAACTTGCATGACAGTATTTACTCCGAAAAAAAGCTGTAGCATGCTGGTCGCTGAGGATGATTCCACCCTTTGAATGCATGCATGTTGTCGGCTATATCAAAGAAAGGAAAACTGATACTGCTGACAGTGCTTTTCTTGTATAGTATAATTAATGGTAGAGACTGGAATACCTGGAATGTATTTTCATTGTTTTCTTGTATTGTGAAGTCTAATCCTTTGTCGAACCATTCTAATTATCTTGAAGGTCGGCACATGAATTTCATTCAGCTGTAGCATGTCCGAAAAGAATTCATATTTGTGAGTGCTCTGAGGTGGCAGTGGTGTTTACCGCGACATGCCGAAGTGGTGATTTGTTTCAAAGGGTATCTAAATATGTCCTCTCTTTCCTGTGTTTGCTGACCGAACCCATCTCTTTGTTTTCTACCTGTAGCCACACTGTAGGTTAAACTGTCTAACATCTCTAGTATTTCTGAAGGTGTCCTCTTATAAATGTTGCGCTTAATGTTTATGGATGTTGTTTGACTGTTTCTAATACTGCTACCATCTTGTTTGTCAATGTGCTGCTTGGCTGCAATAGAGACACACACCATGGTAACCAAATCTCCGTCAGTGTCTGACCTTTCAATTTGTCGTTGGAAGTTGGACTTATGATTGGAAACATTTAAAGCAGAGACACTAATGGTGGAAATATTCTGTTCTAAACAGAATGCATCATGGAGACATTAGATATGAAATGACTATTCTGCCCATGTTATCTTCTAATAGAGTTGATTGACCACAAAGCACAAAATAAATTCATAATATCTGGGAAAATCTAACCCCAGATGTTCCTGAATGTGGATCATTTTGGTGTGTGTCTCCGAGCCTGTTTTGTCTCTGCTCACAAAAGCACTAATGTCTTGTTTTCAACCAATCGTTCATTGATAACACGGACCACACAAGAGTCCACGCTCCAGTAAGTAACGCTGTCTGTTCAGTTCTCTGAATCTCTCACTAACGCCTGCCTGATTTACTTAAGTGGGCAAATGTCCCAATTTCCATCTTTGCATTCTGTTCATGCTCTGTCCTGTTCCCTCAGACTCTCCAGCCTTATTTTATTTCACATTTCTTTATGCTTATTCCACTGATTTCATTCTCTTTCTCTTTCTGTTAATACAGTCACACCGCAATTCCTGGCTTAATTTATCACCGAACATCTTCATTGATCCAATAAATTGCTTTGTTGTTGCAAAAGTCATCGGAGCAAATCACGACAAATTTTTTTGGTAGAACTGTTTTGGTAATTTACATTTGGTAACACAAACAGAAAGAAAGTATTATTAAAGCATACTGGAAGATTACATTTTCGGATCAGGCTCCTGGTGAACACACAGGATGGACACAAATAGATTTCAGATTGTAGTCTAATTACTAATAAAGTAAATGTAATGATCTAAATTGTCTCTCTGGTGAAATTGTCTCTTTTCTTGTTCTTCTCAGGGGAAGTCGAAGGAGGCGGCCTTACCTGTACAGGAAAAGAGCCATCCACCGCAGCAGGCCTGCCTACTCCTGCTCCCTGGAGGAGGCTCAGGGCAGCATCAGAGAGGGTCGCCCACTCCCACCACTCAACCCTTCTAACTCTTTCATGTCCAGGAGAGAGAGAAGAAAAAGGATGACCATGTCTGTGTGGGAGCAGAGGACCAGCCAGTTGCGCAGACATCGCCAGATGTCGAGCCGGGAGATCCTGTATAACAATCCCAGCGAGGAGAAGGACGGCCCCGGTGCCTCTGCCCAGACCCATCAAGGACACCCCCTGTCACTGCACCGCAAAGTAATGGAGCACAAACAGACAGGGAGTTTGAAGTGCCTGAAGGACCCTTTAAGTTCCCCAGTGAAGAACCAGGCTTCAACCCCCTCCATATCTGTGGCTAACCCTCTGGATGCTGCACTCTCTGGTGACATACCTGAGCCTCCAGAGTCAGTGCTGTCAGAGTCAGTGCTGTCAGAGTCAGTGCTGTCAGAGTCAGATCCTGCAAATACAACCTTTCCTGGTGCTGCTGTGTCTGAGGCCATGCCAGAGCCCGTCACTGATAGCGGAAAACTGGGCATTAATGAGAGTCTCAACACTGGCACCCAGCATCGCAGCCCCAGATTAAATGGCGAGCACCAGCACAGACCAGTGAAGAAGTTCCGACCTCCAGATAACCTCGATACGCTGACACCTGAGACAGGAAGCCACGGCAGGATGAGGGGCAGGAGGGCACCGCATCACTGCGATCTTCAGAGCGGAGCCAGAAATCAGGGGTCATCGTCTGGAAACGGGAGTCGTTTGGAGAGTCGCTCAGTCAGCAGAGAGAGGAAGAGAGATCCAGTGAAAGGAGAGGAGGAGGAAGCAGATGCCAAAAAGGAGGACAAAATGTCCAAATCAAATGAGAGCAGGTGAGGCAAAATACACAACTCCAGAGTGAATCGATCATCAGAAAGCATCTCCTGTGGAGTTTGATCAGTCTGTGCAGGAGGAGACTTGGTACAGGAATGGGATTGTCCTCTTGGTTAAAAGCTATTGTCTCTGTATTTCAGACATGGTGATGGAGGAGACACTGACCCACCCGACAACAAGAACCATCCTGTTGACCAGAAACATGAAGAATCTCCTCAGCAATCAGACCCGGTTCCACCCGCTCTCCTAGACAGCAACAAAGACGAGGAGATGGAGCAGGACCAGGATCAGTCCCAGCTCAGCTCCAGCGTGGTCATCGACATGCCCGATGTTCAGTCGTCTGTGGAGCTCTCCACCATTACAGGTACCACTGATGGTCTGCTATTCATCCTTTATATTCTGCAGATGGTAAAATTAGAATATGTTTTGTGACATCACTATCTTTAATTTATCCTCAAAAGGCCAACACATCATTTTTATTCAAACCACGGCGGTTTTTCAGGTGTGAATAATCATTTCAGGAAAGACGAAGTCATGTCATCTAAGTTAGTCCTGATCCATGGCTTTACTGCTGAGTTCACTGCATTTCATTTTAGCACGTTATAATCCCCTTTTGAACACCAACTTTTTCAGGATTAAGATTGTTTGCAAGGCATTCAATCTCCTCATCATACCCTCCTCTCCCATCCTCTTCATCTTTTTCTTCAGGCAACAGTACGGCCCCTGACACGAGTAAGGTGGAGAAGGAGGAGGCGGAGGAGACGAAACCTGTCGACACTGTACCTCCAGACAACATGTTCATCTTCAAACCTGACAACCCGTGAGTCGCTTCCACTCGCATTTTCAGCACGTTTGGAGTTTTCGTCATGGTCGAGGTTTGCTGCACAACATTCACGATGTATAACCCAGCTGCCTTCGGAGTTCAGCCAGCGTTATCCTGCACATGTCCTACTTTTGGTAACTGTGGTGCGTCACCTCTTAGCACGTCCTCTCTCTGACGTCTGCTCGTCTCCAGGGTGCGCCGAGCGTGTCACTACGTGGTGAACCTCCGCTACTTTGAAATGTCCATCCTGCTGGTCATAGCTGCTAGTAGCATAGCACTGGCTGCTGAGGACCCAGTTGCCACCTCCTCCAACTGGAATAAGGTATGCGTGCTTAGACAAAGACAGCTGTAGCGTCTTGAATCAGAACAGTGAAAACAAGAGAAAGAGAGGCCCGTTTACCCGTGGGAGGACAAGCTAATTTTGTCGTTGTACTGTCCTCATATTAAACCACAGGATAAGAGTTTATAAAGTGACGTAGACTGAAATGTCATGAAGTAAGTAACATATTTTTGTGAAGATGTTTGTGTTTTATGTCCTCGTTTCTGTTTCACACTCATTGCAGGTTTTGCGGTATTTTGACTATGTGTTCACTGGAGTCTTCACCTTTGAAATGATTATAAAGGTGAGATCCTTTACGAAGCTGGAATAAGACTCCTGCACCGTGTGGTGACTAAATGTTAAGAAAAAGGTCGTTAAAACGTGTGAACGTTTTTTCCTGACAAACAGTTCCAGGATAGTCCTGCTAGAAAGTTTGATTTACGAATTTCAGAAGTCCCTCGCAAAGATTGTCAGAAAACAGTTTGTTGTAGCTGTTTTTGCCTGTTTTCACACATCGTTGTCTCACCCTTAGATGATTGATCAGGGTCTGATCCTCCATGATGGCTCCTACTTCAGAGACCTGTGGAACATCCTGGACTTCATTGTCGTGGTGGGAGCACTGGTGGCCTTTGCTCTCTCGTCAGTTACATGATTTATCTCAATTAATAAAACACACAGATCATATGTCCACACTTTGAGCTGTCTTTTACTCAACTAAATCATTGATCTATTTGCTGATAAATGTGTCACATCATATAATCCTCGACCATTTTGTCAATAATGTTGTAACTGTCCTTATACGTGTCCCCCCCCCCCTTCCTGGTTGTCTCCATCTGTCAACGATGCCCCTTTGGGATTGGCCACCAGCAATGTGATGGGGTAAAAAACTAAATACCTTATTTTAGTAAAAATGCAAAAATCAGAATGTAACATGAGTAGAATTTGTCAGATTAAGTGTTGAGAGAGGTGACGAATACAGCTCTGCAGGTCATGGTGCCTAAAAATGTGATTTCTACCGTGAGGAAATGTGACGTTCAGGCTCTCTGCCCTTCTGCATAGAAATAATAAAGGACGTGACATTAAGACCATCAAATCTCTGAGAGTGTTGCGTGTCCTCCGACCACTGAAGACCATCAAGAGACTTCCAAAACTTAAGGTGACATATAATGTCATTTATATCCCTTTTTCAGTTGTGTAATTTTTTTGTATTTGTTTATTATTTTTCATTGTGTCTTCTTCTCCTCCTTTCGGCTTTTCCCTTCAGGGGTCGCCACAGCGAATCAGTTGCCTCCATCTAACCCTGTCTTCTGCATCCTCTTCTCTCACACCAACTACCTTCATGTCCTCTTTCACTGCATCCACTGTGTCTATTCCTCATTTAGCTGGTTCATCAGTGCGTAGTACAACTGATCTGCCCACACATCGATAATTATACCCTATGGCTTTGAAGGCCGCAAGAAGAATTGGACAGAAGAAGGGATAAACTGTCAGCATCAGGGCAGAAAGGCCCAACCCTCACATACAGTATATACTGTCAAGGACAGGTCGATATGCCTTTTAAAAATGAAAGGAATTCAGGAGAAAAACTAAATTGAAGTTGAAGAGGATCAAGAAGTTGTTGTTTTTTTTCAGAGAATAATAAAGAAAGGAAAATTATAAATGTTGTAAATCAGCAGTGGGCGACCGGCTCATGTTTTCACATGTAAAACAGGTTTTATATATTCATATTACTGCCACATCATATGACTGAAGATTAATTTATTATTCATTTATCCTCCAGTCCAGATATCAGTTCTTGCTGTGAAATGAGCCACGTCTGAGGAGATTTCTGATTTCACAAGCTGTCCCTGCTTCGTAACTGAATTTCTGTGATCAGAAAGTTCAACTAAAATAAATAGATTTGTGCCTCACAGCCCTCTTCCCTGTCTCTGTTTCACGTCATGTCTCTCTCTCAACTCTCTCTTTCAGGCAGTGTTTGACTGTGTGGTGACATCTCTGAAAAATGTCTTCAACATCTTGATCGTCTACAAGCTTTTCATGTTCATCTTCGCTGTCATCGCTGTGCAGCTCTTCAAGGGGAAGTTTTTCTACTGCACCGACAGTTCGAAGGACACGGAGAAGGACTGCCAGTAATATTTTTTTACTCAAACTCATTTTTCAGTTTTTCTCATAGTTTTCTTCTTTTCCGCCTGCATTCAACCAAATATACCTCTTTGCCTCAATTCCTTTCAAAACTGAAGCTAACTCTAATGAAGTTGTCCAAAAAGTGACCAAAATATTTTACAATCCTGCATCACCTTTTTAGTTGTGGGGGGTTTTTTTATATTGGATGTGTGTTCCTCCCTCCAGGGGTTACTACATTGATTATGGGAAGGACAAAAAGGAGATGAAGAGAAGGGAGTGGAGAAGACACGAGTTTCACTACGATAACGTCATCTGGGCTCTGCTCACTCTCTTTACCGTTTCCACTGGCGAGGGATGGCCTCAGTGAGTGTCTGACCAGAAACAACTGATAACTTCTAATTCTCATTTTGAATATGACAGATTTGCAGGAGCATTCCCATAAATATGTTTTCATTCCTACAGGGCATGTCAGCTTTTATGAGCATTACAGCCTTTCGCCGTCCGGCTAGTTCTTTGGGAACGGTCAGATCTGACCTTTGATAGAGTAAATATGATCAATGTCATTAATTTACCAAAGCCTGTACCATTAATTTGACCCAAAATAAGGTTACACCAATATTTCACTGAAATGCTCTCAGGTTTGTACCAATGTTCTTAATTTACTGCTGCCCTGGAAATGAATTTAAATGATTGTCTCAAATGGCAAATGAACATTTGAGCCTTTCCCTGGGGAACAAACGTTTCCAGTATCCTCCTAAATCATTGCTGCTGTAGAACTTCATTTATTTGTTTGTTTGTTTGTTTGTTTATTTGTTTGTTTTTCTATCTGGACATGCTATTACAACACCTTAATCACATTGGCAACATCAACAACAACATCCGCAAAAGAAAAAAAAAAAAGGGCTCACAGGTAGAAGCCATTTGGTTTGTAAAATTCCAGTCCCCAGAATCAACAACATCTCTCTCATTACAACATGTTGTCAACCAAATCCATACATTAAATTTAACAATCACATTGTTTTGGTACATTACTGTTTTGAACCGACCATTCAGTCCCTGCATGGGACACATCGTCATCACTTCTTGGAGTGACCTTTAATCTTAAAGTCTCTGTGTACATTATTATAATTGTAATAAGACATAATAATCTGAGATATTAACCATCATTTATGTCAGAACTGTAACCTTTCAAAGCCACGTTTTTAAAAGCTTTTTTAAAAGACAGATAGAGTTCCTATACTCCTAACTTCATTGTCCAAATTGTTCCAAAGTTTGACACTAGTAAAAGATAAAGAAAATGCTTTAGTGTATATTTTATTTGTTTTGCAAATGCTAAATATAACAGCTGAAAGTGGGACTTTGGTTTTCTTTGAAGAATACTTTTGCCCCCCCCCCCCCCCCCAAAAGTATTGATTATTTAAACACTTTTTAAAAATGTTATATATTTTAGGTGGGTGTGGTCGTCAAATTATATCTGTTCAACTTACCTTTGTAGATATTCACACACTTAATATGCAGTCATTCCTGTTTGTATTGCTCAGCACTGTGTTGCTGCTCTTCCAGGGTCCTGCAGCACTCTGTAGATGTGACCGAGGAGAACAGAGGTCCGAGCCACAGCAACAGGATGGAGATGTCCATCTTCTACGTCATCTACTTTGTCGTCTTTCCCTTCTTTTTCGTCAACATCTTTGTGGCTCTCATCATCATCACCTTTCAGGAACAGGGGGATAAAATGATGGAAGAGTGCAGCCTGGAAAAGAATGAAGTGAGGAAGAATGATTAAGAATGAACAACAAAGCTCTCTGTTTGCTCTTTGTTTTCTCACACTTTTCTCTCCTGTCTCTCTATATCTAGTCAAGAAGGGCAGTCACTTACATGTCACGTTTTATTTTGAAGTGTTTCATTCATTTTTCTTTCCCCTATCTTTTATTCTCTGTATTCCAGAGGGCATGCATTGACTTTGCCATCAGTGCCAAGCCCCTGACCCGTTACATGCCACAGAACCGGCATACCTTCCAGTACCGCCTGTGGCACTTTGTGGTGTCACCATCTTTTGAGTATACAGTGTTGGCCATGATCGCTCTCAACACCATTGTTCTGATGATGAAGGTGAGAAAAAGACATAAACAGGATACGCAGAATGAGAGAAGCTGGAGTTACAGGCTCTGCTGTTGTCAAAGTGTGTTTTCCCTCTGTAGTACATCATGCCCCTCTCCACACATCCTTGACGGGTGATAGGAGAAACACATCTTGTGTTGCTACACAACAGCATATTCTGTCATAAGCATGCTGCTGTTGACACTCATTAAACCAGGATGAGTCATTCCTGGTGAGAAACATAAATGTAGATGCTTACATGTAGATCTGCTGGGGTTTTTTTGTCCCTGAACTGGTCTTTTCTTGGTCTTTGCTGGTTTGTTCAGACAGCCTGACGTGGGGTGACTCAGCCTGTATTAAATATTGATCCATAATGTCCAGGGGCTGCTATTTAGCATGACCTCATTAACTGTGGCTGCCACCCCCGAGGAATGGCTCTTTTTATAGTGTAACAGATGAGAGGTGCAGAGACTGAGGGAGTATTTATGGGTCTGGAGGAATCTTCCATCAACTTGCAGATCTGCTGGAGAGAACTTCTTTCTTACATCAGTCAGGAATCATGAGGCTATACTGCAGAGAGCCGGTTATGGATCATTCCAATTTATATGCTACTCACACCTGCAGAGTTCTGGTATTCAAACCTCTGCCTACATTTTATTTGCAGTACTACTCTGCCCCACCGGCGTACGAGGCTGTACTGAAGCACTTGAACACAGCGTTCACCGTTCTCTTCTCTGTTGAGTGTGTCCTCAAAATCATGGCCTTTGGCTTCCTGGTAAGAAAAAAAAAAAAAGAAGCAACACATAGCCAGAAACACCAATCCAGATCCCCCTGACTGTCTGACAGAATCCTTCCTATTTCAGAACTACTTTCGAGACACATGGAACATTTTTGACTTCATCACTGTTTTAGGCAGCATCACGGAGATTGTGGTAGACTTGCAGGTAATTCTTCTTCACTGCAAAAATTCCCTGTTTCCGTCATCTTTAAGCACTCATGTGAACACGACCAGTAAACGCCAGTTTGTCTTTGCGTCCTGTGTGCTTGTGCCAGTTTGTCGATACATTCAACATGAGTTTCCTGAAGCTGTTCCGAGCAGCTCGTCTGATCAAACTGCTGAGACAAGGCTACACCATCCGGATTCTCCTGTGGACTTTTGTCCAGTCCTTCAAGGCTTTGCCATATGTCTGCCTCCTTATCGCCATGCTCTTCTTCATCTACGCCATCATTGGCATGCAGGTTAGGAACAGTGGTTGCTGATTATTCTTTATTTCACCTTGAGGGTGTCTATTTCCATGTGATTTTTTTGTGTGTGAATCAGGTGTTTGGAAACATCAAGCTGAATGACAAGACTCACATTACCCAGCACAACAATTTCAAGACCTTCTCCGGTGCACTGATGCTGCTCTTCAGGTAGGAAGCCTTGAGATATCCATTACTGATCTCAGGCACAGCTGTTTGTCTCACATAAGTGAAGGGAGAGGGTCCGTTATCGTATCAGAAACTCATCACTTCAGCGTGGGTAAGATATTTGGTCCCTCACTTAAATATAGAGCCATACTACACATGAACTGCTTTCACTAAATGATACGATTGCTTTCTATTTCTTCATGAGGCTTTTCACTGTTGTTAAGCGATACACACTTCAATAACCTCTTTACCAAATAGCTTTGGAGACATTGAGTATTTTATATCTAGTGATTATTTGTAGAATGTCTTTGTTAATGAACTGGCTAAGAAGGTCAGAGTAATGAGCATTGGTATTGCTTTTACTGAATGTAAACCTTGAAATCTAAGAATCATATTCTTTTGGCACTGGCTAACTCAAGTCTGTAGTATGATTGGAAATGTATTACTTTATGTGAAATACACACGTTAACATTCAAAGGTGTCAACAACTGTGCAGTAAATACATGCCTTTACCAACTATAGGACTCACATTTGGAGCATTGTCCTTATTGAACTGCTTTTTCTAGCTGGAAGATGGATCTGTGAATAAACTGTGAGGTAGACTGTGGAGTCCTGACCGACACCTCTTCCTCCTCCTCCTCCTCCTCCCAATGTTGTGTGATGTGTATGTGACTAGGAGTGCTACTGGGGAGTCATGGCAGGAGATCATGTTGTCATGTCTGGGGGGACAGAAGTGTGAGATGGACCCAACAGTTCCCTCATCTGACCCAGACGGGGGCTGTGGCTCTGACTTTGCCTACTTCTACTTTGTCTCATTCATCTTCTTCAGCTCGTTCCTGGTAGGACTACAATGAGATATCCTACATCTTACTTTACTTTCCCATGTAACCCCTTGGAAGACCAGTTGTGTGTGTGTTATAGGCAGATATAAAGTTATAAATTAATCCATGGCTCCCCCTTCATCGACTGTGCCTCTTCTCCCCCAGATGCTGAACCTGTTTGTGGCCGTTATCATGGATAACTTTGAGTATCTGACAAGAGACTCGTCTATCTTGGGTCCACATCACCTGGATGAGTTTGTCCGGATTTGGGGGGAGTATGACCGTGCTGCCTGGTAAGTGTGTCTTCATCCTGATATCGCATCTACATTTCATTGTTAGTACTGAAATGGGACACTTTATCATTCATGTAATTGATGTACTCTGTAGTCCTGTTGATTGGTTCACTTAACCCTACATAGGGAAGAAGAACTTGACTTAATTCTTCTTTACTGCGTCTGAAGTGTCTGAATTAGGCTGCAGTTGAAATAGATGACATAAGCTACGAATAAATTTGCAGCACATTATTTCACATTTGGTGCAAAACATCGTATAAATGTCTCTACATGTTTAATGGGCAAAAAGAAATGTGTGAAAATGTCTTAAACCCAAACAAGAAGCCTCCGTTTATACCTCATTAAACTGATATATTGACACACAACTAAAGACGTGTATGTTCTTTCCAGTGGTAGGATCCACTATAAGGAGATGTACAAAGTTGTACGCACTATCTCCCCTCCCCTGGGCTTTGGAAAAAACTGCCCACACAGGGTGGCATGCAAGGTTTGGTTCCCCCATGTCAAAAAAAACACCCCATTCTGCCTTTTTCCTGTGAGATCCTTCCTGACTTCCTCCTGTCCCTCCTCTCCCTCACTTCACTTACTGCCCTGCTTGACCTTTAGGGGTGTGCTAACCAGGTCACAGAATGACTGAACTCTAGTCCCGCGGTACTAAGGCACAGGACAATCCCCCATTCACGATTATTAGTGGACATATATAATTTCTGATTGATCACATTTCAAAATTTTCAAATCTTACATTTGATGAAGTTTTGTCGCTGTCTGGGGGAAGCCTGTCTCTTTCTGCCTTTTGGATCTGGTCAAAGAGATGTTCTAGTGCTCCCTCACGCTCATATATTGTAAGTATCTGATGTTTTGCACCAGATCCAGTGAGGCTGTCATTCTATTGCTCTTCCTGGTTTTTTTCCTCCTCCAGATTTCTATGCCCCCATGACAGCATAGAAAGATTGCAACCTGTTTTATTTTCACTTATTTACTCTTTCTTCCTATGTGACGTCTTGGAATAACCCTTTTTCTTGTATCTCCTCCATCCTTTTTTACTCCCTCCTCTGCTCCTCTTCTCCTCCATGCCTCGGAAACCCACTTCCTGACTCTTCCACCGTTATTCAACCATCCCGCTGTTTGTGTTGCCCTCCTGCTCTCTCTACCTCACTCTCCCATTTTCTGTTCCATCCCCAACGTTATGGCTACCTGGCGCTCCCCAGTGGTCGTATCCATTATAGTGACATGTATGAGATGTTGACCAACATGTCGCCACCTCTAGGCCTGGGCAAGAAATGCCCCTCCAAGTTGGCATATAAGGTAGACTGAGCTCTAGAGACCAAAACAGGCACTAACTACATATTTTAATTGAGGACAAGCAGAATAAAACCTTATTTTGTTGGTCTTTTTTTGTTGATTATATGATGTAGTCATGCTTGCTAATACCATTTAAGTTCCAGAACTTTTCATTGGCATATAATTTTCACTACAGTATTCAAATAATTTGCCTTGTTTAAGACGTCATAATCTGTGCTTTTGAAAGATCCTTGGTGGAAGTGATGTTTCTAAACCAGCTGCAGAACATTCATCAGAAAGTTGTCAAACATCTACATGCTAAATCTTGTCAGCTGCCCAGTGAATTTCCCATTACTTCTCTGTTTCTTACGTTTATATCTGTCTGCATGCGCATCCTGCCATTGCTGACTGCCTTTTGTATCTGTGTGCAACACGTAATGTGATGGATGTGTTGTTTCTGCCAAGACGTGTGTGATTTTCTAAATTTGCAAATGCTGCATGTTAAAGCTTCCCTTTACAGAAGGTCAGGAGAGATTTTTTTCTTTATGTTATTTTTTTTTAATTGTAAATTTGTCTGAAAACAAGATGTGACTAATAGTTACAGCAATCCCTCATTACTCACGTTTAATTCGTTCCAGGACCACCCATGAAAAACAAAATTCCGCGATATAGCTATGAACTATTTATTTGATTAGTTATGGTAATTTAAACGTTTACGAACCCTCCCCGTACTGATATTAAACCACCTTATATCTGTATTACCTTTTCCCACACTCTACGGTACAATATCAGGTGACTACCTACTAAAAATCAGCGATGTAGTGAAGCCGTGCATCTTGAAGCGCGAATGGTTTTCCTCTCCATCCTTCTGTATTGATTATTGTGGTTAGTTTATTTCATTTCCCCAAAGCAAGCAACGTATATGAAAATATGATGAAAGTAGAAATGCCCTGGTGCTAGATGCTTTAAATTCTTAATCCCACTGTGAATTTGTCTTGTTAACATATTTATTGGTGAATCAACAAACTCACATTAAGGCTTCGTTCAGACTGGCAGCCAAAATCCAATTTTTAGCCCATCCAAATTGAAAGTGGATGGCTCTTTTGTAGTCAGCCATAAAAATTGGATATGAAAGGGATTCTGATTGGAATCCGATTTGCCTGCAGTCTGAATACAGCTTAACATACTTTCTATGTCTATATTTTATGTCTATATCTGACCTTCATAATTTATTGTTTCATCTGTAGGCTAGATTAAATATTGTCTCAGGACAGCAGCCTTTTAAAATTACGAAACCTCAAACTTTTATCTTTAAATAATGAAAGAAATTAAATCCTCGTGACCATAAAGTAGACTTAAAATGCCATGGTCCACTACAGCTGCTCTCCAATTTGTCATTGGGTATATTGTAAATTAGGTGTTGGTGTGCTGGGCTGTCTCTGACTGCAATCTCTTTTTTCCACCATCAGAGACTGGTCCTGATGAACATGCCTGTGGACGACGACATGTCTGTTCACTTCACCTCCACCCTCATGGCCCTGATCCGCACCGCCCTGGAGGTCAAGATAGCCAGAGGTTAGAGAATGGATTACAGAAGTTTAAAGACACACATTTACTGGAGTATAAAACACTGTGTGTGTGTGTGTCTGTGTGTGTGTCTGTGTGTGCGCGTGTGTGCGTGTGTGTGGGTGCGGGCACATGCTTCAACTCCAGGAGGGGAAGACAGGAATCAAATGGACGTGGACCTGCAGAAGGAAATTAGTGTGATCTGGCCTCATCTCTCTCAGAAGTCACTGGACCTACTGGTTCCCATTCCCAAAGGTGACCCCTCATCTCATCCACATATCAGGATCGTACGGGTACTTAATGATGTTTAACGTGATAGCATTAGTTTGAGGAACCATATCTGGTGCGCTTTGTGCTTGTTTAGCCAGCGACATGACCATTGGAAAGATTTATGCTGCAATGATGATCATGGACTACTACAAGCAGAGCAAAGCCAAGAAGCTCCGACAGCAGTTGGAGGAGCAGGTACTGCCAGCATCCGACCTCCGTGAACAACGTGACGACAGGGGCTATCCAGCACTACATCTTTTTGTGCCTAACATTTCATTTCCAGTGCATAACTCAAAAACTGACAAATATTTTTTCATGAAAGACAGCTCCCATTACTTGAGAGGTAACTTTGGACTTTTTGAAATTGAGGCCAGTGCTTTTATTCAGTTTTTAAATATATTTCATGTTGTACATTCGTACATAATAGTGGTATGATCAATCCACATCATCTCAGAAACAGCTGCATTTCACGCATGCGTTGCAGAGGCTCTAAATGTATGCATCTAAATGATTTCTTAACATTTGAGTACTCACTTTTCTCTGTGTAGGTTTATTGTGACATATTTCCTCATCCATAAGATGATATTTACTGAAATAGTTTTAAACTTTCACATATTTGTTGTTTAAAGGAATTAAACAAACTGAACTATCATTTTTCTTTACTTCATTTGTTTTGTATGTGATTTGTTTAAGCAATAGGCCATCTATAATATGTCGGTCAGTTTGTTTTAGTGAATATCATTTTTGAAATAATCTGTCCCCTTGCAGAAACACGCCCCTATGTTCCAGCGTATGGATGCTTCCTCTCTGCCTCAAGAAATCCTATGCAACGCCAAATCCCTGTCCTTCCTCAGGCATACTGCTGGCTCGGCTCTGTAAATACCCAGCTTTAATATTCCTCTCAGTTAATCATATTGGCTCATGGATATCTGTGCTGCTATGAATACAAAAGTTTAGTTTGAATACGGTGGTTGTCTTTTTGCTGTCTTCTGTCCCTTTGTCATTTCAATTGATTAATTAAAGTGAGTGTACAGTATAATACAGCTGCCCTGTCTGTGTCTGCCTGTGCTCCTTTAGCACCAGAGGAGGTTTTGTGGCACTCAGCCCAATTTCTCCTCAAGAGATGTTCCTGCAGCCGCTGTCTCACTCCAGAGAGGTTAAGGAGGAAGAGGAGGATGACTACCATTTTCCATATCACACTTATTACAACCCACATCAACACCACCATCAATTACACACACTGGTAATCGCTCTCCTCTAGCTTCTAAAATCTTGTCAGAGAAAAGTTTGGCGAAGTTTGACAAACAGTTATGCAGTAGCCTTGTTAAAAATAAATAAAACGTCTGTATATTTTCTGTGGCATCTGCATAGATACCAGATGTAGCTGAGTATAACCAAGTGATGCTGGAGGCCAGGCAGGACTCAACAGTTATTAAATCACCTCAGAGAACAGCATCCATCAGAGCATCCTCCATGCCCAGGCTGGCTGTTGATCAGGTATTAACAATCAAACATTTTTACCCAAACCCATAATCAGTCTTTAACCCTTTCATTGCTGACAGTCATCCAGGGCTGCTGCCTTAAACACGGTTTCCCCCATGTGTCCTGAGCCAATTTGGTTGCAGAAAAACAGCTATAACTTTAATAATGATTGAAGTAACTTACCAAATTTTATCGTTCAGCTCCAAATATGTTTTTTCAGATATATTTTTCCTTTATTCGGTGGGCAGAATGTTGTCTACGAGGTTGAGGAACTGACATTTATTCTGTAACAATCTATCCAACTTTGCCTGAGATATCAACACATCATTTGTCGTATAACTTTTAAAATTCTGTGCTACAATCGTTCCTAGAATCGATCACACACACGTCTTGTTTACCCCAACTGTAGCCGGCTCTCGTGTGTAGAGTGATGTGGGAGAAGGGAGGAAAGGGTTAACAAAAGTGTGATTGGCATGATTTTTTAAAAAATGGCTCAATGAAATGTATTTTTTAGTTGTACTTGATGTTTACTTTGATTTCTTGGCTCATACACTCCTGAAATGATTGCTGTTCGGTGTGTGTGCAGGTCGGTGTGTCAGCGGACAGCAAGCAGATGAAGCGTTCCTTTTCCACCATCGGAGACCAGTGTGTGAACGGCCTCTGGCAGGAACAACATTCTCTGGAGAGAGTCAGTCCTGATGACACATACAGGCCTCGGCAGAGGAGCTACAGAGGTTTGACATCTCACATACTCATGCAGTACAGCAATTTAATTTAATTAAGGCTTAGAAGAGTCATGTAAATTATAATAAACAGGACATAACTTAATACATGGGCGGCATACTGCAGACGCTAAGATTTTGTGGTCATTCAGAGTTTTTGACTGTAATGTCAAATTTTACACAATTAAAATTTAATAACCTTTAGAATTCAGTGAAATCTGAATTAGAGACTGAATAATGAGTTTTACTGACATTTAATTAACAACCGAACTGCATCACTATGATTACTGATATAGTATTTTGACTGATGTAATCATTTTTTATTGGATGTGGACAGCTGCTTTTTATTCTTGGAAAAAGAAATAAGCCTTTGCATGAGTCAAGAATTGAGATAACCTATTTGCTAATACCATACTTCATTAAATCCTCTTAGATTTAATATAGTTATATGAAAGAAATGATTTTTTTTTAATGCATGTTTTCCCAGGATGTCCATAATAATGTTTTCTTTGCTGTGACAGAAATTGATGTGCTTCGCTATCTTTTAAAAATGTCTACATCTGTTGCTTTTTAGGTCCTAGAAGCAACCACAGAGAAACATGCAGCCATGAGAGAGGGCGATCTAAGGAACGGCGCCACCTCCTGTCTCCTGATGTGTCCCGCTGCAACTCTGAGGAGCGCATCCAGGACCCATCATGTGAAAGGAGACAGTCCCGCTCACCTAGTGAAGGACGTGCGCACAACTTACAAAGACAGGTAGGACTACAATGGGTGAAAATGTGTTCTAAAACACCGTTTTCAGTCTATGTGTTGTAATAGTACTCTCTTGTTTGCAGCTGAACCCATCAGACAGCCCTGCCAATTCAGCCTCAGATTCTGGTACTCCTCGCAATCGACGCCAGCTACCACAGACACCTTCTCGCCCGCGGCCATACATCTCCTATTCTCCTCTGATTAGTCGAGCTCACACCTCTCCCACACCTGAAAGCTCCCAGGGACAGATCCAACCTCAGGATGGCCCTGATGTCTCCACAAGGACGCCATGGCAGGCTGGCAAGATGGGTGGCCCGCTGACTGCCAGTCAGGGCTCATCTGGAGGTCAGGTTTCAGGAACAAGCAACCCATCTCCCCACCGCTACATCTCAGAGCCATACCTTCCTTTCCATGAAGTCATTAGCAGCGGAGAGGGAGGCGAGAGGCGGGACACCCTAACCTTTGAGACTGCCATGGCAAACAGCTTGGGCCGGGCCAATGCCATAAGCTCCGCCCCTCAGCTCAGACACTCCTGGCAGGTTCCCAACGGGCATTTCCAAAAACACCTGGGCCAGACGAGTCCGGTGGGAACAGGGGAGTTGCTAAGTGACACAGATGAGGATGACCGCTGCTAAAGGCCAGTGATGAAGAGGTTGCACAAAGTGACTTCAGCGAAGCCCCACATGGCACCACAAGACGTTAGCTCCTCTGTGGCTCTGAGAGGATGTATTCTCAGTAAAAGTAGGTTGATAGGAACTCCACTGCTGTTTACCTTGACATTGGGTTTGAGTCTTCAACATGTTCTTGTGTGTGTTTTTGTTGTAGCTGGAGAAAGTTTGTGTTTGGATGCATGGACATGGGTGTGTTTATACGTGTGCCGGCTCTCAGTGGAGAAAATTTGCCAAATTAAGAGATCACCAGAGACTGGCAGCACTACTCGTAGATCACTGCAGCAAACCCAAATGCTGACGAGCCTGTCCACACAAACAGAAGTTTGTGTTTTGAACAAAATACAGTGAGACATTAAACCGAGGTGTGGAATCCAAGAAATTGATCCAAGTGCATTTTGTGTAGGTGAACATAGAGTTAGCTTGTAAAAATGTAATACAATGAATGTACGTTAGCTTTAGGTTCCTATGTTCAGGTCAAAGAGTTGGTGTTAGTCTTTATTGTGCGTAGTTGTCAGTAGATGTGAGACAGGGGTTGATTCTGATTTCCAGATGTATCGCTGGCACCAGCCATTCCATACAGTTTGCTTTAACAACAAAAGTATCCGTGTGATTTATGGGCATTATACAATCCTTAATGGTTTGTGACTAATCTGTCAAGAGTCAATACAGATATCAAGTTCCAAACCTTAAGGCAACTCTTCAAATACATTTCCAGTTATTTGAGTGGTTCTGATGGAAAGCGATGACTGTACCTTGAACTTGGTGTAAAGACACCAAAGATTCTAGACATTAATCAGAGATGCCTCATTACTCTGGACCTTTTAATTTATATTGTATTATCTTTGAAATGTTTGGTTCCCTATGCACCAACATAAAGAAAGTCAGAGGGAGTAGAATTGTCTCTAAACTCTACAGTTAAGGTGACATGGTGTGAAAATGTTGGACCACCTGATGGACTGGTCATTTGCATCCGCTCTGTTTGTGGACAGACAGACAGTGAAGACAAATGAAAGCTTCACACTGCTCACGCTTTGCTGGATCGCCACTGTTGTTGTTGTGACAGAGACTAAAGCGACTTTTGTCTGGTGCGTAGAACCGGAGACTGGTCATCTTCAGGATGTGTAGCATTCTTTCATGTGGTGAAGAAAAATGATGAAGTGAATGACACTTTTTATGTTTAATGCAACATGATGGCTTGAGGAGTCACAGGAACATTACGGTTTGTCTCTATGTTTACTGCCACATTGTATCTGTCACACTGAAACCTACATTTTGGTCAGCAGAAACAAGAACTTACATAGTTTTTCATACTTTCTGTGCTCATAGTAAATTTCCACATGCATGATCATAGTAACATTCACAATGAGAGATATGTGAGAAAAAGTGATCTGTGTGATTTTTAGTTGTTGGGTTTTTTGTTTGTTTGTTTGTTTGTTTGTTTGTTTGTTTTTTGTATCCATGAAATTAAACTGGATTCCAAAGTATTTCACCAACAGAGGAAATAAAAAAAAGGTTTCAAGCTTTTTTCAGTCCCAGCAATCAATCTCTGTATCTTTGAGCATTCCATCATCGGACCATTTGATGCTCCTCCTTTATAAGATGTATATTTATATCATGTGCTATTGTGTTAATGTAACATGTTGAGTTTGACATGTTTATAAAATGTGAACACATGACATATCTAAACTGAGGAGCCACAGACCAGAAGGTCCCGTTCACTTGGTGGAGCCCCAAACAGAAATCCTGGACTGCAAAAGATTTATTCTAGCAGAAAAATGTGTTTACAGTATACAGGTATGTTGAGGCTCCGGCCTGTAGTTCATAGGATCGTGTTTGACTTTGATATCCATCTCTGTACGGAACAGCCTAAACTGTGCCTGGGGAGACTTTCCCAAACACTTCGGTATAAAGCCTGGGTTTCATAGGTAAATACAGTATATTTTCTGTTTAATGTGTAGTATAAACTCTATGCGATAGATCCTTGTTAATTTATTGCCACGTTTATAATTTATTTGAATTATGATGCCTGTCTATGACAAAAGACATGTTTACTTATCTGTTCAAATGACCATTAAAAGAGATCACTTGTCTTTTCTTGACTGTCTGATATTTCTGCTTTAAGTACATGAATGAATGTAAAGAATTTATGTTTGCATGTTCTTCTACTTGTCTTCAGTATTTTAGAGGAATGTTATGTCCTTATTAGCAGTTTCATAGTAGAGATGAAAAGAGTTTGAAATGCAAGTAGAATAAAATGACTTGACTGCTAGAATTGCTCTAAAAGAATACTTAGAAGTACCCTTTTTTAAATGATTTCACAATGTTTTATATTGTGTATATATCAAATGATTTCATTGAGGGTATATCCATCCATTTCCTGCAGCCGTGTATCCACCTTGTTAGTCACAGATCTGCTGGAGCCCATCCTCGGCAGCTTGGGTGAAAGTCGAGGTGCACCCCACACGCTAACATTCATACCTACGGATAATTTGGTGTGACCAAATCACCTAAGCTCACTCACCACAGACGAGAATTAAACCCAGAACCTTCTTGCTTTGAGGAATCAACGATACCTACCGCACCACCGTGCCAACTTTTATTGATTGTCATGACTTTTAAAAGCTTATCAGTAATGAATAACAGCATATATATGACATTTATTAGCAAAGACTACATCTAGTGATTCTTTGTTTGGACTAATAAACTCAAACTTGTATTTCCTTACATTCTATCACTCTGACCCCCGTAGTTATGAAAGTGTTTTGAACTACTTGTCAAGGCACACATTGATGGATCAGTTCCACTACAACAGAAACTATACCCATACTTCACACCATATTCACTCGTCTGGACAAAAATACCATCATCCCACAAATACTAGAGGAGAAACCTTACATGCATGATCTCAACACTGTAATGATTCATTCATCCATTACCTGGTCATTAAACAAGCGGACAATACCACATTAATGATACTAATCAACAATCTGGACTGTCACTGTCGATAAAAACAAGGAAAAGACTGGCAACTTCACAAGTTAAAGCCTGAGCACAGTCACCGTTGCATAAATGGCTATAGAGTGGAGAAAGAGAAGAATATCAAGTTCTTTGAAGTCTCAGACAATCTCACCTGGTTGAGGAATACCACTGGGATTTATAAACAGTCCCCCAAGAGACTGCACTGACTGAAGAAACAGTCATCTCTTTTTGCTAACATATTAACGTATCACAGGAGTGTGACTCAGTGTGTGCTCACTGCTTGCATTTCCACCAGTAGTCCAGCTGCAAATAGTAGTGAATTTGACGTTTATTTTAGATATTGTTTTCATTTTGCCTTGCACAACTTTTGCATGGTAAAAATGTTTTACCATACGGCAAGATCGCAGTAATAAATGTACAGAGGTTTCGTTGCAGTATTGAACCTGGTAACATCCTTGGGGGTCATCATGACACCTCAGGAAAGGAGACTCGTGTGTCACAAATAGGAGAATAAGACATGAAGTCAGATAAATCACAAACTGAAACTTGGATGAGGCTAGCAGGCTGGTGAGTAGCTCACACTGGGATTAGAGAAGGCTGGACTTTGTCGGGCAGATGGGCAGCGGAAGACGTAATGAAGTCCTCAGCTGTGTTTATTTAGTGGAAAGTTCAACACCCTTGTACCGGTGTACCTCAGCCTACGTCCATAATTGGTTCCAGGAGACACAACATAAGTTGAAAACGACGCATGTCAAATTAAATGGATTCCTGGCTAAACTAAAAATAACCATTTATTTTACAATATAGTTTCAGGAAAAAAGAAAAAAATTTAGAAATACAATTTGGCAATGTTCACCATACATCAAAGAAGCTTCATTTACAAATAAATGATCAAATAAAAGCCTTTTTTAAGTTTATGAAATACAGGAATTGTTATCATTTTTGCAATATTCACTCATTCACTTTCTGTACCGCTTCCTTCCCTTTCGCAGGTCACAGGGGTTGCTGGAGCCTATCCCAGTGGATTTATGGGCATGAGGCATGGAGACGCTCTAGACACATTGCCATTGCATCATGATATTTTGTAATATTAAAAAGAAAAATTTTTTTTTAAATTTTCAAAATTGTTCATTCAACACTGCGGTAGTTGAATGTACTGAATTGAATTTAAAGGTGTGTGTGTGGATGTCATAGCTCAGATAAGAACAAAACCAAACGCTGACTATGCGACAGTCGTTTAAGCTGATGATTTGAATTTTTACTACGAAAGATTGTTTTCCTTCATAAAGTTGTCAGAAGGTCTCACGCTACTGCAGAGATCCTGTTTATTCCGCAGCAGAGTGATTTTTCCTTTCATGATGTGGAGGTTGAAACGATTCCCTTTACGGCTTTGCATTTGAACTTGACCTTGAACGTTTACACACAGAGTAGTGATGCCATCCGAATCTGTCAGCTTTGTGATACAGTTAACATTTACCTGTGAAGTGTCTGTCTGAGGTACATTTTAAAGTTATAATCTATAAAGTGACATGAGTCATGATCTCACAACCGTAATATTATGGTTCTATATGTTTCTACAAAATGGGTAAAACGTGTTTGTTTCGTAAGATAAATATAAGAATTCCATTGTTTCCTACGTCATTCAAATTGCATGCATATGAACTGACTCTTGTCTGGAGGAGGTGGACAGGGCAGGCGCTGAGGTGACACCCAGGATAAATGGTAGCCAATAGGAAAGCTATTTTTAAAGTGACGTTGGAAAACTTTTCTGTCATCTTCAGGACAATTGGACAGGATATTTATAGCAACATGTCAAGATACTAAACATCCAAGAACATGACTTTTTTATTACTGTATCTATAAACGAGACTTTAAGCCAAACATAAATTTCACATTTATAATGTAATGAAGCATGCAGCAAACGTTCTGGATATCAAATTGCTTGGAAAAGACATTTTCTGGCTGTGTTAAGCTTATCTGCAAAATGCAGATCGAAGTAAAATATTTTGATGTGCAAATAATGTCTCTACTATTTTTTCTGAATGTCATAAATTAAAAAATAGGTCTGCGACTGGAACCATTTATGGAGATCATGTATTTGCCACACACCCTTTACCGTAAGCCCCAAACTTACCAAACATCACCATTCTCGGGCAGCAGCCCCTCTCTCTTCTGATCCTTGTGTGACATTCCTCATCTGGGCATCAGTACTCCCCTCTTGAGCCTGGATAAAAAATACAATGGCAATTTAAGCATACAGCAGTCATCTGTTGATGAACTGGTTATGAATGCAAATACTTGTTATTAAAAGCAAAGTCTACCATCATCTCTATGAATAATAAAAAATGTTGTTCGAGTGTGTTCATGAAAACTATTATACAGCTTATATAAAAACATGGTACTTCACAGGGTTCTAACACTGAGAAGACATAGCTGCAAACTACAGTACCTTTGTGTGGATTGGTGATACTGCTGTAAAAAAAACCCCAAAAAGCAATTAAGAACAAGACTGAAATACATGTTAATGCTGGTGAGATGAGTTTATCATTCATCTAATCCTTGCATCAGTAGCGGCTGTACAGTACAGTAGTTCTTTGGCGTCATTCTAACTGATGTAACAGTCTAGGAAGGAGAGGATGTTAGTATTTATTGCTGGAGAATTTGTTTCTCTTATATGTGTGTTTTTGTGCATTTGTATAAGATCCTTAGGTGTCTGACTTCATGTGTGGTCAACCAAATTGGAGTTGTCTCGGCCCACCAGGGAGGGTGTGTTGTTAAAGTGATGCCCACCAGAGGAGTGTGTAATTCAGGTCAAGTGGGAGGAGATCAGTTTATCTGAAGTCATGCAGGGTGCTGTGGTGGTGCTGCTGCTTCTGAGCTGTGTAAGTCTATTATTGGTCTCCATTTAAATGTTATTGGTGGATTACGTTTACGTTTGAGTTAATTATGTTAAACTTTATGACAAATTTGCCAAAACAGTGATATGCAGAATTATTATCATAGATTGAAAATGTAGTTCATGAAAGCAAATACCTTAGACAAACAAGTCAATATCTGCTGCAAATTTAAGAGATTTAATTCAGATCAAGCCTTGCTTCACGTCTAAAATTGTATTTATTCAATGCATTGATTACATTAGGGTACGTTAAGTAATGTTTTGACTTTTGAGGGGAGTAGCTTTTTTTTCTTGCCGTTTGAGCATCTTTTCATTCACTTGTAAAATTTCCATAAATGTAAAGGTTTAAGTGTTTCTTCCACGTTACACGTGAGAGAATGAGACATCGGAAAAAGATATAATAAATACAGTGAAGCCAGTTTCTTGAAACACTCGTCATATATTTTTTCATTTCTTTCAAGATGAAAATTGTTAAAAATTGCAGTAGTAAAATCCTCACACAAACACACACACATGCGTGTGTGTGCGTGTGTGTGCGTGTGTGTGCGTGTGTGTGCGTGTGTGTGCGTGTGTGTGCGTGTGTGTGCGTGTGTGTGTGCATGTGCGTGTGTGCATGCGTGTGTGTGCGTGTGTGTGTGCAATTGCAATACATATATAAAAGTTTGGGACATGAGGTACTGAAATCTTTCCCAGGAGGCTGCAGCTGTAGATAACGTGACCCTTCAGGCTGGAACCAGAATGTCATCCAAACCAGGAAATATCCCTCGAGATTCGACTCCACAGGTTGGTTATGCTGAGTTGAGATCGAGATCGGATTTTGTGAGCTGCACCTCCCCTCTGAAGTCATACACTGCTCCAGAGGATGAAGACACTAATGTCAAAATGAAAATCCAGGCTTACGAAGATCCTCCGACTGTATGCTCAATCACAGGCGAGAAGAACAAACCAACAAATGTAAGCAACTGCACTGAACTACAACCTCTGAATAGAAATGAGTGTCTGTTTAATTTGCACTCAGATATATCAGAAAAAGTAAAAGAGCCATGGGACACAGAAGAAGGCATTATAACAAAGCATTTGCTTGTTCATAAACTTCAATCTACTGAAAACTCAAGACGTCAACCATTCATCACAGCAAAAGAGAGCTCAAAAGGCTCCAAAAGATCATCAGTTATTGAGATTGCTGAGACAGTCATATCAAGTCCTAATGGTCAACCTGGGAACCCTGCAGCTCCAGAGGTCACGTCAGGAGGGGCAGAAGGAGATACAGACACTTCAAGTACAGGAAGAACTTTCTCTAATGGGCCAGAGGATTCTGAGTCTCTTACTAAATATACGCTTATCTCAAACCCCATCACAGAATCTCAGGGTGTCACTTCAAGCATAGACCTTTCACCTGAAGGAGGGGTGAAAGAGGAAAGACAGGAGACAGCTCAGACAGAGGTAAATACATCACCCAACAGAGCAGCTGCTGAAAATCCGAGAGATCCTGCTCCAAACATGACAGTTTTATCTCCAACACGAGAAGCATTAAGAGCCAGGCACACGGAGAGGGAGATGGGCTATGTTTCATCCGGTGAGACAAAAGAAAATGAGGAAATGGGAGACAGGCTGGAAATGGTTTTACTCAATACAGATTCATCATCACAGCAACAACTTCCTGGTGGAGAGGAGTATGGGACAGAGACAGATGAAGATGTGACAGATTCAGGGGTAGAAAAGGAAGTGCAGAGACATGCAGACATGGAAGAAGAAAGTTATAATAATGACACTTACCTATTTGAGAACACTACTCGGCCCACACCTGATTGGACCTTCCAGGTCAACAATGAAGAATCTTTCATCCAGTCTGAGACTGAATCCACACAGCAGATCACTGAAGCAGGAAGTCTGCCTCCTGTGGACACAGCCAATCGTCACAGGATAGACACAAGACCTGGAATCCGAGGTCAAAGGGTACGATGCTGTTTACACTGATCAGTAATAACCAGTATGAACTATAATTATTGTCAGTTTATTATGTGGAAAATGTCAAACATCAGATTCAGTTACACTGAGACCATATGCTGTATGTATGCATGTGGGGAGAGTCTCCCCAATGGAAGCCATTGTCTCCCTCCTCTGGCTAAACTGTGCTACTTTCTATAACCCTGAAACATGAAATGTAGCTGCTTGTCTCTCAGGCTGAAAATGTGTTACTTTCTATCAAAGTTCTCAATCTCTCTTAAACCCTACCCTTAATATATGATTACAAAAGATATTAGACTCATCATGGTTTATGAATAATTACTGTGGATGCCTGTATTTCTGCTTTAGGTTCATCTACTAGACACCTTCCATCTACTAGATGAACAGCGCTGTTTTTTTTGCTGTGGTTTAATCAATAACTGAATGGATTGCAGACCCTTTTTAGTGATAATGATGATCCAACAACTCACTCACACTGCTAAACATCACTCCTTTATCAGGGGTGGCAAGGTCCCCCTGGGCTTCCAGGACCAATAGGACCAAAAGGAGACAAAGTAAGTATCAAATTATAATTTGAAAACTTTGCAATTTAGCAAATTTTACTTAGGATGTTGGTGTCCAAAATAATGCTATGTATGTAGTATGCATCAGTCAAAAGAGATTTCACTTCCGGGGGCTGTTTCTGCTGTTGTAGAGAATATATGGTAAGAATGTAGATATGACAAATATTAAAAATAAAAATGTTAATGATCTCAATGAAAAAGTTAGTAGAAACAATAATATTTCCACATAGAAAGCCAAGCAACGCCCAAACAACAGATTGTAAAACCAAGCAAACCTATAAAAGTGATGGATACAGTCAAAACAGGTGAAAATTTGTAATGATGATTTGATGATGAAAAGTGATCAATGTTGACACACTGATATCAAATCTCATCTTCTTTTCCTTAATAGATATACTGTATTCATATCTGGTCTTTCAGGGCTACCAAGGTGTCATGGGGAGGACTGGGCATACAGGATATAGGGGCCCCATTGGGCCCCCTGGAATGCCTGCCATCATTGTATTCAAAACCTCAGAAGAAGAGTGGGAAACTTTCAAGGTAAAAAGCTATCTTTATCCATTCATCCATCCATCCATCCAAAATCAAAATTTTAGTGTCTGTGTCTGAATTTGGGTTTATCTTTTATATCTATGACTAAAAAAATTTACTTTATTGCTTGGAATATTGTCTTGGAGGATTACAATGTAAAGCGATTTTCTATTTGTCTATTTCCCAACAGAAAAAGAAGATCTATAAAAAGCTGATTTCTTCTTGGCCGGTGGGTTTCAGTTGAAAAGAACAAATTCACTTTTTTCAATTATTCAAATTATTTGAAACACAGTCAACTGAAATCTTGTTCAGATGTATTATTTCTGTAGTTAACATTTGGTCTAGTGTAAATCCAATGCAAGTTTATTATGAGCACTTGTTACGAGTGAGTCTTAAGACATTGTTTGGCTTAATCTTCAGAAACTTAAAGGACCTCGAGGACCGCATGGTCCTACTGGAAATGATGGACCGATTGTAAGTAAAAAATAACACATTAAAACAATATGTTATTCGCTAATATTTAGGTTTTTCATTCATCAAACCAAGATATTAAATAAAAAAACGGATTATTAATTTTCTTATCCAGGGGCCACCTGGAATCCCTGGGAAGCAAGGACAAAAAGGAGTTCAGGGGGAAATTGTATGTACAGTATTTCCATATTAGTCAGTATCTAACTTTATCTATCTATCTATCTATCTATCTATCTATCTATCTATCTATCTATCTATCTATCTATCTATCTATCTATCTATCTATCTATCTATCTATCTATCTATCTATCTATCTATCTATCTATCTATCTATCTATCTATCTATCTATCTAATTCATAGTGTACACTATGTTCCTCTTAGAACAATACATTTGCGTTTTTGCTGTGATCTGGACCAAAACCCACTACAAATTCATTTATATTCAATGTCTTTGCCTATCTGAACTCAAATCTGAAGTCTACAAAATCTTTCTCATTAAAAGTCAGGTAAAGAATTCTGATATCCTTCTAGAATTCTGACTTCTTTCTAGAATTCTAATTTCATTCATTGTGGCAGCAGTGGCTCAGTGGTAGAGCGGGTCGTCCATTGTTCCAAGATCGGCGGTTCGATTCTCACTCCCGCCCAAAAACACCCGGAGGGTGAGCTGACAGTGGCAGGTGTCAGCTCACCCCAGGAGCACTGCCGAGACGCCCTTGAGCAAGGCGCCGTCCCCCTCTCACAAGTTGCTCATTGGAGGTGCACCACGAAGGTCACTCTACTGTCACTCTACCTCCCTCGCACCAACAGGCCCCTTATGTGTGTGTGTTACGGGCCTGTACACACTATATAGATGCATGTAAAATTACTAACCTGTGTGTAGATTGGAGACTTAATTTCCCCTCGGGGATTAATACAGTTTTTTTTTGTTTTTTTTAATTCTCAGAATTTAAAAAAACAAATAACAAACATTGTGCCACATTGTAATCCTTCCCAGCTTTCCTCCCACATTTCATAAATCCAGCATGATTGTGGTTACCATAAAGATAAGTGACAGAACACGGGGTACCGCAGAAGCCAATCAGATTTCAGCTGAAGTCAGAGGCCTTTGGCCCCTCCCCCGGATCTGCCCATGTATTTTTCCTTTCGAGGAGTTCTCCTGTATCATATGCTGTCGTACTTCAGGGCAGTTCTGGACCACGGGGAATGCCAGGACCTCAAGGAAATCCTGGAAGAGAGGGGATTCCAGGAGGCCACTCTGATCCTGGCTCTCCCGGAGAACCTGGAGAACAGGTAAATCTGATGAAAGCTACAAATGAGATTAGATTAGATTAGATTAGATTAGATTAGATTAGATTAGATTAGATTAGATTAGATTAGTCTATGTATGCTTATAATTGTAAGCCACAGGAAATGTAGCCACAAGAGGACAAATGTAGCCACAAGAGGACACAAGCCAGTGTCTTATTGTGCCAGTCCCAAGCCCGGATAAATACAGAAGGTTGTGTCGGGAAGGGCATCCAGCGTAAAAGTTTTGCCAAATCAAACATGCGAATCAAACCTATGACTTCCATACCAGATCGGTCGAGGCCCGGGTTAACAATGACCGCCATCGGTACTGATGACCTACAGGGGGCCGGTGAAAATTGGACTACTGTTGGTCGAAGAAGGAGAGGAGGAAAGTGTGTTCGTAGGAAGAGAGAGAAGAGGAACACCAAGAGTATAGGACTGAGAGTAGGGACTTTGAATGTTGGAACTATGACAGGGAAAGGTAGAGAGTTTGTTGACATGATGCAGAGGAGGAAGGTAGACATACTGTGTGTCCAGGAGACCAGGTGGAAAAGTAGCAAGGCTAGAAGTTTAGGAGCAGGGTTCAAGTTGTTCTATCATGGTGTAGATAGGAAGAGAAATGGAGGTGGAGTTATCTTGAAGGAGGAGTTTGTTAGGAATGTCCTGGAGGTAAAATGAGTGTCGGATAGAGTGATGAGTCTGAAGCTAGAAATAGAAGGTGTGATGTTCAATGTTGTTAGTGGGTATGCTCCACAGGTAGGATGTGAGTTGGAGGAGAAGGAGGAATTCTGGTTGGACTTTGATGAAGTGATGCAGAGCATGCCTAGAAGTGAGAGAGTTGTCATTGGTGCAGACTTCAATGGACATGTCGGTGCAGGAAACAGAGGTGATGAGGAGGTGATGGGCAGGTTTGGTATCCAGGAGAGGAACGCAGAAGGACAGATGGTGGTTGACTTTGCAAAAAGGATGGAAATGGCTGTAGTGAATACTTTCTTCCAGAAGAGGCAGGAACATAGGGTGACCTATAAAAGTGGAGGTAGGAGCACACATCTTGTGTAGATGGTGTAATCTGAAGGAGATCAGTGACTGCAAAGTAGTGGTAGGTGAGAGTGTAGCCAAACAGCATAGGATGGTGGTGTGTAGGATGACTCTGGTGGTGAAAAAGATGAAGAGGACAAAGATAGAGCAGAGGACGAAATGGTGGAAGCTAAAAAAGGAAGTGTTGCATGACTTTTAGGAATGAGTTAAAACAGGCTCTGGGTGGTCAGGAGGTGCTTCCAGATAACTGGATAACTACAGCTAATGTGATCAGGGAGACAGGTAAGAGAGTACTCGGTGTGTCATCTGGAAGGAAAGTAGATAAGGAGACTTGGTGGTGGAATGAGGAGGTACAGGAGTGTATACAGAGAAAGAGGTTAGCTAAGAGGAAGTGGGACACTGAGAGGACTGAGGAGAGTAGACAGGAGTACAGAGAGATGCAGAGTAAGGTGAAAGTAGAGGTCAAACAGGGGGCTTGTGATGACTTGTTTGCTAGGTTGGACAGTAAAGAAGGAGAGACTGATCTATACAGGTTGACAAGACAGAGAGACAGAGATAGGAAGTACGTGCAGCAGGTTAGGGATGGAAGTCTATTGACAGGGGCAAGTAGTGTGATGGGAAGATGGAAAGAGTACTTTGAAGAGTTGATGAACGTGGAAAATGACTAGAAGAGGTGACTGTTGTGGACCAGGATGTAGCAAAGATTAGTCAGGATGAAGTGAGGAGGGCATTGAAGAGGATGAAGAGTGGAAAGGCAGTCGGTCCTGATGATATACCTGTGGAGGTATGGAAGTGTCTAGGAGAGGTAGAGTTTATCTTAGTAGGCAGTAGAGTTTATCTTAGATAGCGAGAAGATGCCTGGGGAATGGAGGAGAAGTGTGTTGGTGCCCATTTTTAAAAACGAGGGAGATGTGCAGAGTTGTGAGCAGCAGTATGGTTTCATGCCAAAAAAGAGTACTACAGATGCAGTATTTGCTTTGAGGATGTTGATAGATTCAAGTTTCAAGTTTCAAGTTTATTTATTTTTATATAGCCCAGATTCACAAGCAATGTCTCAAAGGGCTTTACAATCTGCACATGGACGATATCCCTCTGACCTTTGTGCACTGCAAGCAGTGCGACCCTCGCATCGGATAAGGAACAACTCCCCCCAGAAACCCTTTTAACAGGGGAAAAAATGGATGGGAGAAACCTCAGGAAGACTGCAGAGGAGGGACCCCTCTTCCAGGAGTGGACAGACGAAGCAATAGATACCGCATGTACAGATTAACAACACAATAATAATAACAGTAACAATAACAGTAACAATAAATGTATAACAAAGGCATGCCGATCCATCCAGTAGAGCGAGTCACCACCAGCCGATGAAGCACACAGAGGTCACCGATTGCTGAGGATCCACCACTCTGAGGACAGACCAAACAGTGCCTAAGTCATTCAGCTCAAAAAAGTTAAAGTCAAGGTTACTCTGGCAAAACCCCAAAACCACAGCAGAACCAAATGAGGCAGAACCAGCACTCCCCTAGTGGATGGTGAAACAGGACCACTGTACAGCTTGTGCTTTCGCCGGCAACGGAAGCAGACAGAGGTAGCCGATTGCCGATGATCCACCACACAAAGGCCTGTGAGAGAGAACAGCAGAAGAAGGAAGAGAAACAGAGATAGCAGAGAAGGCCAGACGGAGCTGCATTGTGTTTTTGTAGATCTGGAGAAAGCTTATGACAGGGTGCCCAGAGAGGAACTGTAGTATTGTATGAGGAAGTCTGGAGTGGCAGAGAAGTATGTTAGAGCGGTGCAGGACATGTATGAGGACTGTAAGACAGTGGTGAGGTGTGCTGTAGGTGTGACAGAGGATTTCAAGGTGGAGGTGGGACTGCATCAGGGATCAGCTCTGAGCCCCTTCTTGTTCGCTATGGTGATGGACAGGCTGACAGACGAGGTTAGACAGGAATCTCCATGGACTATGATGTTTGCAGATGACATTGTGATCTGCAGTGAGAGCAGGGAACAGGTGGAGGAGAAGCTAGAGAGGTGGAGATTTGTCCTGGAAAGGAGAGGAATGAAGGTTAGCCACAGTAAGACAGAGTACATGTGTGTGAATGAGAGGGACCCAAGTGGAAGAGTGAGGTTACAGGGAGAAGAGATCAAGAAGGTGGAGGATTTTAAGTACTTAGGGTCAACAGTCCAGAGCAATGGAGAGTGTGGAAAAGAGGTGAAGAAGCGTGTACAGGTAGGATGGAACGGGTGGAGGAAAGTGTCAGGTGTGATGTGTGATAGAAGAGCTTCAGCTTAAATGAAAGGAAAGGTGTACAAAACTGTGGTGAGACCAGCGATGTTGTTTGGTCTAGAGACAGTGTCGCTGAAGAAAAGACAGGAGACAGAGCTGAAGGTAGCAGAGATGAAGATGCTGAGGTTCTCTCTGGGAGTGACCAGGATGGATAGGATCAGGAATGAGTACATCAGAGGGACAGCACATGTTAGAGGTTTTGGAGATAAAGTCAGAGAGGCCAGACTGAGATGGTTTGGACATGTCCAGAGGAGAGATAGTGAATATATTGGTAGAAGCATGCTGAGTTTTGAACTGCCAGGCAGGAGGCCTAGAGGAAGACCAAAGAGGAAGTTTATGGATGTAGTGAAAGAGGACATGAAGGTAGTTGGTGTGAGAGAAGAGGATGCAGAAGACAGGGTTAGATGGAGGCAACTGATTCACTTTGGCGACCACTGAAGGGACAAGCTGAAAGGAAAAGAAGAAGTATGCTTATAATTGTAATGTATCAAGCAAGTGCTGAATGACTCAGTGTAAAAATGTTCAATTCGTACATGCCATTTAAATACTATTACTGTTTGATGAATTCACAAAATATTTGTCCTCAAAGGGTCCCCAAGGCCACAGAGGAGAGAAAGGCCAGAAAGGGGAGCTGGGTGAGTGGGTAAGAGTTATGGCTATATTTAAATAATGGCAGCCTAATTATACAGTATGTAGTATTTGGTCAATGTACTGTGTTTGTCACTCTGTCAAAATGTTTGCTTGAACGTGATAAGCCATTAAATAATGGCTTCTGTTTCATTTTGACCATTCTATTTTTAACATTTCTGTTGTGAGTTCCCTAACATCGTGTAAATTATGTCTAATTTTTTGCAAGTATTTTCACATGGTTCAGGAGTGCAATGTTGACTTTTGACAGTTTTGATTATATTGTACTGTAGGATTTTTTTTCATTTATTCAGACTGAGATTATGTTCTGCTCAGACCTTCATGGCAAATGCCTTCATAATATCATCAAGAATATTAATAATCAGTGTAACCTGCAAACACATGATGATGTAGTTGTTTATTGTAACCTCCCAATATATAACCACTCGTCTTCAGAAATGTTCTCACCTAGTTCTTGTTCCCATTTCAGATTTATATGTAAGTTTGCATTCCTTCTTCTCTCCGTCAAGTTGCCATACATTGTTATTATTACTTTGCATTTCTTTGACCTGAATTTTCCAAATATAGTGTTGATTATACCATTTTTATCTAAATTTACAGTATGTTTTATTTCTCTGTCAAAAAATTGTAGGTATCTAAATAGATATCCTGAAACCTCATGAAGTTTCCTTTTTAAATTATTGTACATATTACCATTATTCCATACGTAATCTGTTGTCTAAACCAATGGTCAAGAGAACTAGGGATAAAACACCATCATCTTCTTGGTTTTCAGGGTTATCATGGGGAGGTCGGACCGCAAGGAAACAGAGGAAAAAAAGGAGCCAAGGTCAGATTTAACACACACACACACACACACACACACACACACACACACACACACACACACACACACACACACACACACACACACACACACACACACACACACACATAAAAGTCAAGTTTTCATGAGTAAACAACTGGTAAATGTATTTCTATATTTGCTATATCCAGGGAAGTAACGGCATGAGAGGCTTTGCTGGCGTCCCTGGCTACATAGTAAGGACTGATTCATTTATATTCTTATTCCAGTTGCTTTCATGGATTGGTTATTATAAAGAGTTCAGGTCATAACAATTGCTGTAACTGAATTGTTCAATATTATCTCCATGTAAAATCATGTGAATTTGAAGATTTTAATGTTTGCAGGGACTTCCTGGAGCAAGGGGTCCTCATGGTTTCCCAGGATCGTCAGGACCTGAAGTCAGCCATTCAACCACATAAAAATCATATCAAAATGAACTATCTTTACCATCAGGCCCACTTCCATAGGGACTTTTAATGGTTGTGTTGTTCTTGATTTATTTTCAGGGAGAGATTGGTGCTCCAGGCTTTAGTGGACCATCAGGTCCACCTGTAAGTTTTCTGATGTATTTTTCAAACTCAACAGAAAATTCAGATCATTTATTTTTCCAACTTCTTCTCAGGGTGAAATGGGCCCCAGAGGGATAAGGGGTATTTTCGGCATTAAAGGACCTTCAGTATGTAAACAACTCATCTAGCAAGTTAGAATTCACAGTGAGTAATAAAATAATACTTACTGAACAATGTTTCATGTTATCAGGGTCATCAAGGCAAACTGGGTGCAAGAGGAGCAGCTGGACCACAGGTGATGAGAAACATGTGCACATTGTCTTCCTCACACATACTTGATATTTCTTTAATATGATAAATGTCTGAGTATCAAACACATACTGCTCTAGGGAGAGCCTGGGCCTGAAGGGGCTCCCGGGTATCCAGGTGTCCGTGGGCCTCAGGTATAACAGAACTTTTCAAGTAGTCATTATATTCATCAGATTAAATAGGATTACCAAAAATAACTTGATTTTTTTTCTCATAGGGAAGTCCCGGACCAGATGGACCTCAGGGCCCTAAAGGGGACCCAGTGCGTAAGCTTTGAGGAAACAACCAGAAACAATATTCGTACATCCAGCGGTCTATTGTCACCATAATTTGCCCACTATGTGCTTTCTTAGGGTGAATCTGGGGATGCAGGAGACATTGGGGAATCTGGACCAGCTGGACTTAATGTAAGACAATGAAAAAACTTTCATCAGAACCAACATATTTTACCAGGGAGGATGTGAGCTATCACGTCCTGTAGTCAGCCTGTCATGTTTGAGCTCTCTCTTCTGTTTAATTTCAGGGAGCCAGTGGGAATCCAGGAAAGCCTGGATCCTCAGGTGATCCCGTAAGATTACTTAAACCAATTTCAGTATTGAGCCCAGATGAATTGTGTAAACATTTATAATGTATGTGAAGGTTTATTAATCCCACCCACATCAACTGGTTCTATTGTAATATCTCTTTTGGTTTGAAATCACCGATCTAAAGGTGAAGGTGTTGCCTCTCTCTCTCTCTCTCTCTCTCTCTCTCTCTCTCTCTCTCTCTCTCTCTCTCTCTCTCTCTCTCTCTCTCTCTCTCTCTCTCTCTCTCTCTCTCTCTCTGTGTGTATGTGTCTGTCTGTCTGTCTGTCTGTCTGTCTGTCGGTCTGTCTTTATCAGGGGGATAAAGCAAAGCAAGGTGACAAAGGTGGTCAAGGATTTAGAGGAGACCTGGTGAGTTTTATCCTTCATTCTATTCTTTTTTTTATTGACTGGACCAGTGAATCGATTCAGTACTTGCTTGCAGGGTTTTCCAGGACCTCCAGGTAAACGAGGATCGAAAGGTCGTCGAGGCCCTTCTGGTCTTGAGGGATTTAGTGGACCAACTGGACCACCAGGACCTCCAGGATCAAGCGTGAGGGGACAAACCTAAGGGTTTATGTTTTCAGACCATGTGTCACAGCTATAATGACTGCAATTCTGTCTTTGTGCCTGGCCTCATCATTGCAGGGGTTTGATGGAATAATGGGAGAACAAGGAACTCAAGGGCAAGATGGACTAAAGGTGGGGTGTAAAATTTATTGAATCTAGACTTCAATGGGGTTTTTTTTTGTAATTGTGTTCTTAATGTTTGAATTCATGTCCATGTATGTTTGTAGGGAGATCGAGGCCTAGATGGTATTCAAGGGGTTCCAGGACCCCGAGGCAACAAGGTAGAGCAGACAGATGATGAGTAATATAATTTATGTGAAATACGTGTAAGGTTTGTGTTTTAGGGTCATTTTTACTCCTTATACTGAAGAAATTATTGTCTAAAAATATCAGACAGCCTAATTTAACAAAAAATATAAAATTTACTGAAGCTAATATACACTTATATAAAATAATGATAATATACAGCAGTCATAAAAGATTATATAACTCACCACAGTTGTGAGTATATCTATTTTCAAATTGAACCAACACTATTTAGAACAGAACATATATTACCCCAATAAGTTTATTAATGTTTCCTTTCAAAGGGTCGAGATGGTCAACCAGGTTCTTCTGGATTGCCAGGTCCAGTTGTGAGTTTGAGTGGATTTTATTTGAGATGCTGATTGCTGTGCTTAACCCAACAACTGATGTGTTTGTTTCCTGCTTTCAGGGAGAGATGGGAAAATTGGGAGAGAGAGGTCGAGAAGGAGACCCTGGTATTAAGGTTCCTATGTAGCAGCAGTTCTTGTTCTGCGCAAATACGACTGCATTGTTCAGTCTAAACAGAGTACTGTGTGATCACTGTTATTACTCACTGTTGGATTCGTGCCTCTGTGACTGGAGGCATTATTCTTTTGGGTTATCTGTCCAGTCTCAAGCCCAGACTGAAGTCCCCTTTTAGTCTCAAGTATGAACGTGGTGTATTTTGGTGGTTGAAACTCAAAGTCAGTCTGACTTCACTGTCAAGAATTTACACTCTTGTCAGTGCTTTCCTCCAACAATGCCATTTTTCCTCACTTTTGGATTTTTCCATTAATATTTAGGCCTCTAAAATAAGTAATGGGCATGGACATCACAGAAACTTCAATTCTGCAATAAATAGGACAAAATATTGAAGTAGTGTGTCATCCAGGTAATAATGCTGTTCAGATTCATCCAATATAAATGTCAATGATGTCACGTGTTTATACATTTTGTTTAGGGAAGTCCTGGAGTCCTTGGATTAACTGGAACTAAAGGCCTAAAGGTGATCAAAATTATATGATTGATGTAAGACACTTTCATTGATATTCACCGAATTTCATGTAACCTTTGACATAATGAAGACTAATGGAAATACTGGAATTTAATTAATCATATCGTCCATTGAAACAGATGTTAAGGACTTACCTGTCATGTGTTCGGTGTTATGTCTGTGCACATATTTGTAGCAATAAAGAGCTTTTTTTGGCAGTCTTCCTTATGCTTCCTGTTCGAAGAAAGGTTAAGAGTTACGTTTTTTTCTAACCCCCTTCTTCCCCGCTGACCCATCCTCCCTTCCCCTCTCTTTTTTACCTTCCCCCCCTTTATGCTGTGGCGCTCTATAGTGGTTAAAATGGCCCACTACACCTCACTAGTAGGCTGTGCTAATGTAATTGCCCCATGGGGATCAATAAAGTATTATATTGTCTCTTATCTTTTTGATATTTTCCATGTCCTATTTTAGGGGTTTCACGGTCTGTTGGGTGAAAAGGGGCAGGATGGACCTTCTGGAACCCTGGCAAGTCAAACTAACAGGATGATAAAATACATGATTCTGATATTGTCCGATCACAGATCTGCAAATAAAATGTAAAAACATATGTAAAGGAAGACTTGGCCTCCAGATGAGAAAGGCCCATTTACTTAACTATGTTATCCAAATCCATGAAATAAAGGTTAAGGAATAGATATACTGTAGATATGTAACAGACAAAAACCTTCTTTCAATCAGGGACCCACTGGTTCACATGGATTGAATGGGGACGCTGGACCCCCAGGACCAAAAGTGAGTTTCCCCTTGCAAACTTATAATAAACACATTTGTCCTTCACAACAACAATGGATTGATTACAGATATTTGCCTAAATATGTCCAAAGGGAATTCCTGGGAAGATGGGGGCTTGTGGCCTGCAAGGACCTGTTGGGAAGAATGTGAGTATTAGTCACCTGTACTTCAGAGAATGACATGTGATGTCAAGATCACATTTCTGTTGAGAGAGTTGTCCAGGTTAATAAGAATCAAACTGTTTCCTAATTCACCTGTAGTTATGTAGCTATACCATATTCAGCATTTGAATTTCATGAGCACGTGCTGATGGAACGTTTCAACATGTATGACTCTAAATTTGTGTTGATAAACAGGGAGAAAATGGCAGCAGTGGAGGGAGAGGGAAACCAGGAAAGACAGGACAGAGGGTAAGTTCCCATCTACCATCTGGCTATTTACATTGGCTGCTACAGTGTGAGAACTGTCCCATGTTGCAACAATACAATAAAGCTCCACACGGACAGAATAATAAATGAAGGTGAATTATAGAATTTTACATATTTTGACTAAAGTCGTGACGATGTCTGCATGTTGTTTTTTACAGGGGGTTAAAGGTATAGAAGGTCCAAGGGGGATGCCAGGAAATGAGGGCTTAAAGGTATCTGATAATTCAAACATTGAAAGAGTTCACATGTTTTTGTTGCCGACACTGGCATTTTAATAAGAATCCATGTCAGATATTCATATCAGATGCATTATTCTGTTGCTGAATCATGGTGTAATGTTAGTCACCTAATGTGATTTTCACTTTCTCATATTTGTTGTGAAGGGTAAGAGGGGTGAGGAAGGGCCAAAGGGGAAACAAGGCTCCCCAGTAAGTCAGTTATATTCCATTATTAATTTAATTATATAACACTATTTTTTTCTTCATTATTATGTTCACTCTATCTTGATTTTAAAGATCCAGCAGGTATAATTAAAGGACAGAAGCCGAAACCAGCCCTCAATTTCTTAAAATGTGCTACCATACCACTAGATGCTACAATATCCTACCAACTGGGCTAAAATACTGTACATTTCTGTTTCTCCTCTCCTCACAAACACCATGTTATGTAACTTTTCAGGGTGAGATGGGGATGCATGGACCACGAGGATATAGAGGAACTCCTGTAATATGACTTCATGTATTCTTTCTAAACATATTCATCCATCCATCAGTCTGTTCTCAGCATATGTACATTTTCCTACAATTACATTTAGGGCATTTTGTAACATGTTTTTCCACCAGGGTATCCAAGGTGGAATTGGATCATGGGGTGAAGTTGGCCCCCCTGGTATTCCAGGTGACCCAGGGCTAAAAAGTCCAGATGGGCCCGTAGGAGTTCCGGGTTACCCAGTAAGTTTTTTCTTTTGTTGTAACCCTAGCCCAAATACATGGTTTTGTTGGTGGTGGTGGCCTGTGCTGAACCAAATGACTGACTGACTGTTTAATTCACTGCAGAGAAATTAAACCAAGAGCAATGCTCACCTTCCATCAAGTTGATCAACACAGAAAATGAAGGCATAAATCCAAATGAGAATTTACAATAGGTTCAACAGCTAGTAAGAATAAAAGAACAAATAAAAATCATGGTGGGTAAAGTGATGGGTGGAGCTTATCCCTGCTGACTTAGGGGATGGTACATCCTGGACAAGTGTGTGTGTGTGTGTGTGTGTGTGTGTGTGTGTGTGTGTGCGTGCGTGCGTGCGTGCGTGCGTGCGTGCGTGCGTGCGTGCGTGCGTGCGTGCGTGCGTGCGTGTGTGTGTTGAGCAAGGGCTTGTTGTCTTCATTTCTGAGTTAGCCATTAGGCTAGGCCAGTCTAGTGATAGGGTGATTATCCAGGATGTCATTGATTCTTCTGAATATGGGTGACCCTTCATGTCAACCTGACTGCATGCTTTATTTTGCCCCATGACATTTAAAGGGACAGTAAAGTCCATGCAGGTTACCATGATATTTTTAGAGTTAATCGTGTCGTGGGTCGCATTGTCTGCTATGGCTGCCAAGCTAAGTTGGTCGCCAATGACGTATGATGCCCACGTGACCACTGAATGCAGAAGCTGCTGCGGCGCAGATTTTGAGCTTTTCTGACCAAAGTGATGATGTTACACATATAAAATTAATTTTTTCTTCTATTTTTCACAATTATGAATAACATCTATGTCACTTAAAATTAACTTTACTGTCCCTTTAAATGATGTGTAAGGAGTGTACAGACAAAGAACGGTCAGCTTTGTCATTATATTTCTATACATGCCATAATATGCTTTAGAATCTAAAGCACATTAAGGCATGTATAGAATATGTTGACTATAAATGACTATTAATAATATCTGTAACATCTAAAGTTTACATGTTGCAGATATTATTAATAATCTTATCTTTTGAGAGTTATGCCTTTGATGGAAAACTGCACTCAGGAGCCACCATGTTAAGGTAGCGGTGCCTGTTGTGATAGTAAACATAAAAGTAAGATCAATCATTATGAAATATTCTGCTCAGAAACAGTATATTTAGATATATCCACCCAGAAGAGTAGAAAGAGAGAACAAAATAATTAGAATTTTAACATGTACAAAACTTACAAGGACTTTCTTTTCCTTCAGGACGTTGTGAGAGTAGTCTATAAAACAGAAATATGAAATCCTGCAGAATTTCTTCAACTGATGTTTTATTTTCTACATCCAGGGCAAGGATGGCCCTCCAGGACCAACTGGATCAGTTGGAACCAAAGGAAATAAGGTCAAGCTTGTCTGTAACTCATCCTCTGCATCATGCTTGAGGTTTCTGTTTGTGCGTCATAAACTCTGTCTACCAGCAGTGTGATTCATCGCTATAATTTCTTAATGTGTCTACTGACATCTTCACAGGGACCTAGGGGTGCTTTGGGGCTGGAGGGGCTTACTGGTCTCGATGGTGAGGAGGTAGATTGATTAGACTTTACTGATTTGGAGGCCTGTGTAATCTGTATCTTTGACTATACAACCTGATAAACAGATATCTGATCATTTGCATAAGTGATCACGTGGTTCTGTGTCTAGGGTTCAGTTGGACTGAGGGGACCCGAGGGGCCAGCTGGAGAAAAAGGCCTATCTGTGCGTAAAGTACATTTTTTAACTGTAAAAACCACAAAAAAAAACTCCAAGGCCCTGGCTTTCATTGACCAATTAACATACTTTCCTATCGAGCAATGCTCGTTTTAGAAATGAAATTAAACTATGATGCATTTTGTCATCACATTTTCATGAGGGAGACCTGCAGATTTCATGGAACAGAAGGCTCCTTTTACCGCAGTAACAACCAATAGGAACCGTTACAACTGCCCAAAAATTGCTGCTGCAAATGGATTAAATTTTCCCCTTAATATTATTATTAAAAGATGAATAAAAACAATGAACAGAATACAATGACTCTATTGACTTTGACCAATAACTTGTCTTGTGAACATGTTTTTTGTCTAATGTAACACAAAAGATTGAGCTTTATGAAAATGATAACAAAGACATCATTTTGTTTTAGTGGTTTGAGACACTTATAAAACAACATTTGTTTCACTTGTGTTTCAGGGTGACAAGGGGGTCACTGGACCTCCTGGAGAGAGAGGGCCGAAGGGAGCTGAAGGACAAGAGGGTAACCGAGGACGCTATGGTCCAAAGGGGCCGCCAGGAAAACATGTGAGAAAGAATTGTTCCTGACACTGAAATCCCTTGCATCTCCAGGCAGATAATATGAGCCAATATTATATGATTGTGTATCCTTATAATATTATATTTTTCTGCTCTGAAGTTTGACAAGTAAACTTCTGATGTGTAAAAAGTCTCCTTCAACGCCTGTTGAATTCTGATCATTTTAAGTGCTACTCTAAGGAGGTCGAAGTGCCTCCCCCGTCCTATCCTCACTGAAGCGTCTCTCTTTTATAGGGTTACAGTGGTGCACCAGGGGACAAAGGAAAACCTGGGGTCACAGGGCCCAGGGTCAGTGTTTGTCAGTCAGTACTTCTCCTGAGAAATTAGGCTGAGGTCTTCAAATGAAAGTTTTGTGTGCAGTCCTAAATTAATCGTGGTGATGATGCTTTCATAGGGTGAGTTGGGTCAGAAAGGTTCAACAGGCATGCCTGGGCAGTTTGGAGCAAGAGGCAACACCGGAGCAGCTGGGGCCAAGGGAAAGAAAGGACTCCAGGGGCGCATTGTTAGTCCTTACTCCTGCATCAGATGCAACTGTCTCTTATCAAATTGTTACTCGACCATATGAAACACATGTTTTAGTTCTACTTCAATTCATTTAAATTAAATTGTTTTAATTTTAAGTATTTTTACGTTGCATTTCTATATGGCTGAGATGGAATTGTCCAATCTAAGTTTCATGCTTACTCATTTCAGGGGCCCCCTGGCTTCATAGGCCTCCTTGGACAAATTGGACTATCAACACCAGTATGTGCCAGGACACATTATGTCGCACTGGAACACAGGAAAACTTCCACACTAAATGTTTATGGCATAACAAAATGATTGTGTCGACTTTATGATGTCATGTCTTACCCAGGGTACTCTTATCTGTAATGTAACATCACATTTCTACAAAACAAGGGTCATTGAACTGAACTGAACTGAACTGAACTCGATTTCACATAACATAACAAAAAAATCTATATGTTATTTTTTTAGGGTTTACCAGGAAATAAAGGCGCTGTGGGCAAAGCAGGAATTCTTGGACCAAAGGTGTATTCAGAATTAGAATCAGAATATTTTATTGATCCCCAAGGGTGGAAATGCTTAAATATGCTAAATGTTTTAATATATGTTTTAATCTGTACAAATTCAGTGAAATGATTCAGTCCCACACTTCTGATTCATCCATCTCCAGGAGTTCAATCTCTAAAAGCCAACTCTGACATGTGTTTGTGCAACTTAGGGAAGCTGTGGAGAGCATGGAAGGTTTGGTCTTCCTGGAATCAGAGGAGACATGGTAAAATTGTATTATGTGTTGCAGTCTGTGGACACTATTAACTCAGTCAAGCATATTTGGTTGTGTTTTAAAAAAGTAACCACAGTGATGGAGTGTTATGTCTTGTGTAATTACCAGGGTATTAGGGGTGAAACTGGCCCAAAAGGAGAACCTGGACGAAGAGGCAAACTGGTATTATAGCATATTTGACCTCAGTTTCTATATTTGAAATCACACCATTCAGTATTACTAAGTATTATGGTAATTTTTTGGTTTAAAAATCCATAATTAAATAGGTGTGTGTTTTAGGGGGCTGTGGGGAAGATGGGATTCATTGGTAGTCCAGGTTCTAAAGGTCAATCTGGACCTGCTGGTCCTCCAGGTCCTCCAGGAAACAAAGGAATTCAGGGGTCAAAGGTCAGAGGAAGCCATAGCTTAGCTCAGATGAAAATATTAAACAGAAAAAGAATTAAAACAAATCTGTCATAATGGAAATTGTGTTTCTATAAAGGGAAAAAGAGGTCAGCGTGGAAGGAAAGGAAACAAAGGAGCTGCTGGGAAACCTGTGAGTTCAAATCTTACATCCAGTTAAAAAAGTATTACATTCAAAGAAAAATTTAATCATCTTTATAATAATGTCTGTTCATAAAATGTCATCAGACAACTATCCATGAAAAAGCTACGACGCTCTGATTTATTTTCCTAAAATATCTGGATAGTTTAACAATCCCCCATTCACACGACGTACATCACACATCACTAATGATTAGTCTCAGAGGCTTTCTGTCTGGTGATTTAACTTCAATTAAATGGGGGATTAAATCCAATTACAATGGTCCTTAAAATCTTAACCCACATTGAGCTCATCTTATGAAATCTGTTTCGTAGGGAGCTCAAGGGCCAGTGGGTAGACTGGGGCTAATTGGACAACCTGGAAAACCCGTAAGTCTCCCATCTGACAGAGAAAATTGTACGAAAGTTCTTACTTTGTCCTGAAATCATTCCTTCAAAGTATTAAAACATCATTTGATGATTACTGCTACTTGCTTTCTCATGTGATCTTGTTCCAGGGCCCGAGAGCTTTGGATGGGTTACTAGGGGTTGAAGGAAATGAAGGTGATCCGGTAAGCTAATGGTACAAACCTGCAGTTAATCTGCAGTCCAACACGTTACTGACTTTAATTCCTCCAAAGGGGGAGACTGGTTTCAGAGGAGCTCCTGGGATACAAGGAGAGTCTGGCAAAACTGTAAGCTTCAAAGTAGACATAGATGTGCAATTTCAAACAAAACAACAACATAAAATGACATTTGAAAACATCTGTTTTGTGATATTGAATTCGTTTAAAACATGGAATGTTCTAGGGACAACCTGGGCCTCCAGGGAACCGAGGAAACACTGGACCCCCAGGATTTAAGGTACAAAAACATGTCATTTGTCTAAATGTATGACAATAATCACAATTACATGAATAAAAAAGTTTTCTGTGAATACAATTTTCCGGAATATAATCCACTACATTGGAAAAAATTATATATATATATATGTACATATATATGTATGTATATATATATATGTATGTGTGTGTGTGTGTGTTTGTGTGTGTGTGTGTGTGTGTGTGTGTGTGTGTGTGTGTGTGTGTGTGTGTGTGTGTGTGTGTGTATATATATATATATATATATATATATATATATATATATATACTGTATATATACTGTGTATATATATATATATACTGTATCCACACCAGATGCCCATATACTGTATATCTGTTTATTATAATGTCCCTTAGGGAAAAGCTGGACCAAAAGGAAAATGGACCCCTGGTCCAATGGGTCCAAAGGTATACAAATCCATTCAGTAGTGTATTGATAAACTCCATGTAATTTTCAAATAATGTGTGTAAAATGACCATAATATCTTAATCATCACTGGTGATGTCACAGGGTATTCTAGGACTGAGAGGAAACAAGGGCGAGTCTGGAAGTACTGGTCTGAAGGTAGATATTCATGTCTTTATCTCATTCAAGTGAGACACATTTTCTCCATCATAATACAGTAATTAAAATAGTTGAAATGTTTCTTATAAATATTAATGATTTATTTGCTATTGCAGTATTTTTTAGAATAATACTTGTAATGGCTACCTATTATTATTCTGTTTTTCATATCCCTTCAGCTGATACTGCATCTCTGACGTTCTTTACTATATGCATTTTATCAATATATAAACAGAGGATTTATTTTAATCTTTTGGCAAGTAGTCAGTTGTATAGGATCTAAAATCCATAGAATAATAATTAGAAAACATGTAGAAACCTTACCAAAAAAATACAATACCATTGTTGTATGTCACAATCATTCATGTGACAGTTGTGACAGAATCCATTTCAACTTATTCTTACCTATCTAATCTTCACCTAAAGGGTCTTGCAGGGGACTCAGGACTGCTAGGACCAATTGGACCCCCCGGGTTAAAGGTTATTTGTCAAAATTATCTAAAATCTCCTTTTAAAACACAATAAATCATTATTTCAGTTGTGTGCCACTTTATTGCAGGGAAATCCTGGTTTGCAGGGGCTAAAAGGTCAACGAGGTTATAAAGGCCAGCAAGTAAGTCACTCTTTTCATTTTTGTATTATTTTTAGCAAGTAGCAACTTATTAATTGCCTGAATTGTTTTCACAGGGTGATGCCGGTCCTCATGGGCCGGGTGGGCAGAAAGGCTTTGTTGGTCTTCCTGTACGTTGCTTTGATATTCTGTTGGATTAAATATTTTCCTGAAATTTTTGAAGTTATTTCTCTCCATCTTTGTTGCAGGGGCAGCTTGGAAAGAAGGTGAGACTCTTTATGTGTTGTTTAGATTTAGATAGACAATAGACACATTTTTTTGTTCTTCTTAGATGGATGGATTAAGATTGTGTTTTATTTAAGGTCTCTTTTATTAAAAAGGTGAACATCCGCAATCAGAGTCATTTGTTATGCATTTAAGGGAGTAATATGAGGTAGTCGATGTCCCCATTTTGAAATTATTTAATCAATTCAGCACTTTAAGTTGGCTTTTTTATTTATGTGCTTGTATACTCAGGGAATGAAAGGGGTTCAAGGTGGAAGAGGACCAAAGGGAGACAAGGGCAAGAGTGGACCTCCTGTAAGACACATTAGTATCAAACAAGTGACAGCATGTTCAGCATGATGAATAAAAAGCTGCAAAAATGCATCTTAAAATTTAGCATATGGTGTCGCCCTAAAAAGCATTTGAATGTTGAATGCCAGGAAATGCTGCTTACTGCTTGAGAGGTTTGTGTCATGCCATGTGTTTCACAGGGAAAGCCAGGCGCAGCAGGCAAACACAGGCCGCCAAGAAGCTTGAGATCAAACCCTGATTTAAAAATTGGTCTGAGACATCAGGTCAGACCTCAAACAAGGCATAGTTCAAGGTCAAAATGGAAAAATGTGCGAAGATCAACACAAACACCCGGTTTCCTGATGCAAATGAAAGGACAACAAAATGTTGGTGCAACTTGCCTCCCACATACAATTTTGAAAAATAAGCTTCTCATTTTGTGTCCAGGGATACTTTACATTCACTAAGCAGTACAACAAATACCTGGATCTCTGAATGATGAATGATGAATGATGGATTTGCCCCTAGCAGACCAGACCAGTGTCAAGGAAATGGTCTCCAGGAGAAGAGGCTGAGGAGTATTTCAACTGGCCTCAGGGAACCAGAGAGGACCCTGCTACCACCTGCTATGAACTGGGACTCATAAACCCACATCTGAATGATGGTGAGGGTCTAAGCAGAATCCCAGCCATGGCAAATCTATTTCTGATAGCAGACATCTTTTCAATGAACGGGTGCTTGTTTAAATTTCAGGTTACTTTTACATGGACCCCAACCAGGGCTGTCCCTGTGATGCTGTGAAGGTATTCTGTAACTTCTCAGCAGGCGGAAAAACCTGTATCAACCCTCTAAAATCACAGGTAAAGTCTAGCAGATAAAACTAGCAGGGCCAGAGCTGTTTAAGACAAACCATGGAACAAAAGAAAGTGTGGATCTATTGATTAAAATGATGTCTCGGAAAGAGATGCGTTGCTATTCAAACTTTTGAGAGTAAACACATAAATGTAAAGGCCTTTAAAAAGATACATGTACAGTCTATTGTATTCTTTTCTGTAGATGAAACTACATTTAGACCCAAAAAAGATGGAATCAAAACTGTCTGTCTGGTGGTTTAGTCAGGAGAATGGTGGAAGCAAGGTAAGACAACATGTTTGTGAAATGAATCAGGAGCCTTCAGTAGATCTAGCATCAAGGAGCCATTTCCTCAGTTAAGGTGGTTCCTCTCTGTGACAGCTTGAGTACTCCGGTGTGGACGCTGTCCAGCTGAGGTTTCTGCGGTTACACAGCCGCACGTCTTTTCAGGACATGACCATCAGCTGTGCTGCAAACAGTTCCAGTACCGTAAGCAGAAGTACTTTAGCCAAGAGGCTTATTCACATCCTGGGGGACTCAGACAAAGAAATCCTTTCACACCTCATCACAGTGTCCAAGGAAGGCTGTAAGGTATTTATTTTGTGTTTTCTCTACAACTCAAATTTAGACAAATTGTTAAAACTGTCATTTAACTAGTCAGGTGATAAGTATGGAAATAAGGGTGATTTAATTGATCACATAACAAACCAAATCAAATTATTTGATTAGGGTAGAAAAAAAACACTTAATGTACAAGTAAATTATAAAATCATTAAGCATGTTTAACCTCTTCCTCTCTTTGGTGGAATCATTTTTGTAGGTTCAATTTGATTTTATTGTTCGAGCGGGCACAGAGCTGCATCAAGGTGACATGGCTCTCCTTCCTGTCAGAGATGTGGGCGTAGACGTGTCATCAGCATTCAGCCGCATCCCTGAGATCGATGTTGTTTTGGGACCCGTCTGCTTCTTGTGACCTATATTTAATGTGTCTGTGTGCCTGTTTATGATGTAATTCTGTAAATATGTCTTTTATATGAAATGCAGGGAAATTATGTCGAGACAATTTATATGTACAACTTTGTAAAGAACATTTGGCTCAACACTGTATTTTTTGTATTATTATTGAAGTTTCTGATATGGACAGAATGGCTTTAATGTCATCCTACACAAGTGTACAACAAAAATTTAAAATATGGGTGTTAGATTTTTAATAAATGGCATTTAATAAATTAGTATTATTTTTTAAGTTGTGTCAAATCTAATGAGAATGACTTGGAAGATTATTCATATTATAACTCATCCATCCATCTTCCCCCGCTTATCCGGAATCTGGTCGCGGGGGCAGCAGCTTCAACAGGGAGCCCCAAACTTCCCTTTTCCCGGCCACATCCACCAGCTCTGACTGGGGGATCCCAAGGCGTTTCCAGGCCAGTGTTGAGATGTAATACCTCCACCTGGTCCTGGGTCTGCCCCGAGGTCTCCTCCCAGCTGGACGTGCCAGAAACACCTCCCTAGGGAGGCGTCCCGGAGGCATCCACACCAGATGCCCAAACCACCTCAACTGACTCCTTTCCATGCGAAGCAGCAGCGACTCTACTCTGAGCCCCTCGTGAACAGCAGTGTTTCTCACCTTATCTCTAAGGGAGACACCAGCTATCCGCCTGAGAAAGCCCATTTCAGCTGCTTGTATCCGTGATCTTGTTCTTTCGGTCATGACCCATCACTCATGACCACAGGTAAGGGTAGGAACGAAGACTGAACAGTAGATGGAGAGCTTTGCCTCTCGGCTTAGCTCCCTCTTTGTGGCAACAGTTATAACATATTATAACTCGAGTATATAAAATGTCTCACGATGGGAGATAATGTGCAGGAATATCAAAATAAAATCATGACACTACAAATTTATTTACACTACAAAATATTTCAGGAGTCATGTGTATCCATTTCACTTCCTGCTCCCCAGTAGATACTGAGCTATAAAATGTGGCAGGTTAGGGTTAGGGAGGTCATGGGAAGATAAGGTGTGGTATAATTTTGTTTTGATTTTTCTTGAAATTTTAAATGAGGTTATTGATTAGGCAACGCAGGCTGAGCAGGTAGTGAACGAGAATAAGAGGTGAACAGGAGATGATGCCGCAGTATGGTGGAAGAATAATACAGCACCCACAGAAACCCTTGTGACAACAACTGGAAAGGGTTAAACAGAAGAAAACAGGATGAAATGCAGCTTAAATTCACCTAACAACAACAACAACAATAATAATCATCATCAAAACCGTAAAAATAATGCAAATTGTTAAAATTAGTAACATTGATGTGATTTATAATGCACCTTTAGATAACAGATTAACACAGTGCTTCATGCAGTAGTGATAAGTAGAAAGTAAAAAACAAACACCAGCAGTTAGAATTTATTTCAAGTTATGACTTTTAAGGAGCAATTTAAAGGAGGATACAGTGTTTGCCTGGCTGAGATCTCCAGGTCTCAAATGGCACAGACCCCGGTCAACAGACCAGCCAGAAGAAGCCAAACCAAACAAAGGCCTTAAAATCAAACAGTAAAATCTTGAAATCAATCAAAAAACTCCCAGAAAGTGATGGTCAGACAGCAAGGGCTGCTGTGATGTAGTCACTTCTCTGGAAGCCTGGAAACAACACATTGGCCTATCAAAATCCTTCCAAATGGGTCATTTCATTGACCCACAAAGTCACAACACAGAAATGTTGCCTTGTCATGGCGGGACAGGCATGCAGCCAGGCAGCTAGATTTCTTGGGTCACAGAGTTTTAGAAAAAGGATGTCTTTTACTAAATATGCCCCGAAACGTCCCACCTCAGCCTCAAAAATTCATGCATGATTCTTTTTATATTTCTAATGAAACACAGTGATACATTTTGTAAATGTATCCCTGTGTTTCTACAGTTAACTATATTTGCCACACTCCACTCATGAGACATATTACACATTCATAGCCACCGTTCATTACCAAGTGGGTGCTCCGTTCAAATCGCAATTTGATCAAAAAGTATGTCATGACGCAAAACTCAGTTAGTGAAATTTAAAAAAAATTGTTTTTGATTGTTAGGAAGTTTTCTGTAACTTCTGTAGTTCATTCATTTGCAAAAAGATTTGAGAAGGATTTTAAATATTTGTCACAGATTTTTTTTTTTTTTAACACTAGATTATACCTATGAAAGGAAAGCTGTAAACAAAGCCAAACTATCACCAGAGTAAATGATACAATACCCACAAAAACACAGGGATTCTTTAAGGGATTTCAGCTGGAAGTTGGCCTACAGTATTAGTTCCTAAATACATCAAATAAATGATGACGCCAGCATAAATCCTGACGCTTTAGAGTCAAACTATGAAAATCATACTGTTATTATTAATCATAAATGAATTGACTTGATTGGAATTTTGAAGTCTTGGTTGAGGTTCACCTTTCCTTCCCTAGTTATAAAAACGATTCGCTGGAGTTGCAGCGACTGTCACCGCTGTGAGCGCAGTGACGTCACCAGGAGGAGAGCCTTCCGACCAATGAGCGTGGCCCACCGGCTCCTCGGCTGCTCTGTTTTATTCAATGGAGAAGGTGAGCAGCAGCTCAGACCGTGCTGGCTGGAGGAGTGACGCTTCCGAGCTTCGCCCAGGACACGTCCGGGATCCACTTTGACGAGAGAGCAGCCTGCGGTCGAGCCGACCGACACACAGGAAGTGGGGAGGTAACACGTCGGCCAAGCCTGGTCGCTTCGCTAACATCAACTAGAGACGTCAACAAGTCATTTAGTGAGATATTACCGGGGGGGGGCAGCAGCCGTGAGAGGGGAGGGGGCGGACATTAAACCAGGTGGATATTTGCCTCCAAGCTATGTTTTTAGCTAGTTTTAATCACCGCCCGCCGGCCGGACTGCGGACGTCCGCTAACTGAAGCGTTAGCTTTGTGTCCGCGTCATGTGAGGGTGACTTGATGGTCCACTGGGTTTACTTGTCTGTCAAAATGTTTAGCATTCTTATTCTAGCTACTGGGAGCTCGTCTCTTCACCTACTCAGGGTGTGACATGTTTACTTTTGCAATGGTAAATAACACCAGTTATCTCTGAGTTGATGTTAAGTTACTCTTTTTTTTTTAGGATGGAGACGAATGGAGACGAGTGTGAGCTCCGGTCTCGCTGCAGAGCCAAACCTAAGACCCCCTCCTTCCCCGATCCAGACGGCCCTTTGGATGGGGAGTGTAATCGTCAAGTCAATGGAGAAAAGCACACCATCAGTAATGGTGAGACAATCTCAACTTGTTCATCATCAGGACATTGATGGTCATATTGGATAAACATTGAGCAATGTAGATTCAGCAACCCTCCCAGCCCCCCCCTTCGTGGACTTTGGTGAATTTCCACGGATGTGTGTGTGAAGTCAAGTCATGAGATGATGTGCAGCAATCTGATGTGACCTGTGGCACAGTTGATGTGGTCAACCAGGACGGAAAATGATAGGGCAGTGACGGTGAACACTCACACTCATGGTCTTATCCTCAGCACTTAGTGGCTCAGATAATGAGTGATGGTTAATTAAGAGATCATCACGTCTTTATTAGACATAGTTGTGGTAGAAGTGACTGCACACAACTCCCTTGCATGGATAACCAGTGAGCTCCAGGGTCGTCTGTCTGCTAAAAACATATTTCTTCCTTATAGATGGAAAGCGATTGCCAGTAGAGAGTCACTTGTTCATGTAGAAGTTGTCATGAGATAATTTATGTAAAAATTAGCTGTCACCTTTATTCAGATTAAACCAATCCAAAATCTTTTGCACAGTAACCATAATTTATGTAGATGACACTCTCCTTATGCTTTTTTAAAAAAAATCTAGGTCCATTTGTTATTCCATGAGAAATTACATAAAATAAATTACCATATAATCTCATACATGAAAAAAATGTGGCTCTGTTTCGCATCCAAATTCACCCAAAAATCGAATTTTGGGTAGTTTCACAAGAATTCAATAGTTTTTTATTATTATTAATTATTTTAAACTGCATGGAAATTTGTGGAGTCATTCAGATGAATGCAGTTGGACTCTGACTTGTTACTCCTTTGTTGACAACTTCTCATTTGATGGGTGGAGTGCTACATCCGCTTGTGCAATTGATCTGAGTAACTGAACAAACTTGTTCCTGTTTAGGGTAAATGTCAAGAATAATAACCTCCAATGAACTTAACCACAAGCTGTAGTTTGTTTAGCAGACAATTGAACTTTGTACACTGTCATGGCAGTGAGTAATTTTGGAACTTGAAACACTGAATCAAAGTAAAGTTGCTTGACAAAGTGGATTTGGTTGACTAGAGGAGCAACATGTGACATATTATTCAAATTTAAAGGAACAGGAAAGTCAGAATGAACTTAGTACATAATTTAATGAAAGTTTTGATGGCATTATTATTTTTATTATGATCAATGGTGACTTGGCCAAACAAAATATATCATGAGTTATGATGCACTCCCTCAGAGCGGAAGTGATGCAATCGTAGACATCAGGGTGAATCCATATCATCGCCATTGTATAAATATATGGCAAGCGACAACATAACAAGACAACATTATCGCACTTATTTATCAAGGAATCATCTCAAATCATGTCATCATCATCAGATTCGGAAGAGGAGTTCCCTGTGAACCCAGCTGGGGGTTGTAATTATCCCCTATAATTACCACCCGATGTTATAACTGCATTATAACTGCAAACTATACAAGCCTGTATATGATACCAGTAAAGGAGATAACACCCCAAAATCTGAGGTAATTGGTGTAAATTAGTAACAAGCCCCGGGGGTCATAAAAACAGTTATACAATACCTCCAGTGGCTCCAGACATGAATTAATTACCCACTAAACCTTGGGAATTCAGAATAAATATTATGGGTTGTCCGAAAATTATCTTACCTTCAAATCTCGTTGGAAATCATCCAGGGTGAAATGCTCATGGTACATTCTTGGATCTTTGGTCATGTTGTCCCTGTTTATCTGTGCTTTCCATCGCTCTCCAATCTCTCCAGAAGGTATTTTGAAGAAAGATAGGTTCTTATCTTTGTGTCAAACTCCTGTGATATTGGAACTTCCATTCAGCATGATTTTATCAGATGTATCGCTTTATTGATGGTATCGTGCTGTAATGGCTGCCCTGACTGTTGAAGCGTCCGGTGTCGTTGATGACCTATAACCTATATGATGGGGCTGCTGCAGCGCAGATATTAAGGTGTCCTGACCAGACATCAGGGATTTTTCTTTATTTTTATTTTTTCATAATGATAAACAAAATATGTATTACTTTTCAATGAGTTTGTTATACCTTTAAATCAGTGGTCCCCAACCCCTGGGCCACTGACCGGTACCGGTCCGTGGATCATTTGGTACCGGGCCGCTCAGAAAGAAGAACTTATTTACATTACTTCCGTTTTATTTATTTCGGAGTCTGAAAGACGTTAAATTTGAAAAGTGACGTCTGTGTGGAATGACGCACTGACAAATTCATGCGTCTGTCCCGCTTGACAGGTCTCGGTCACGTGACAGGTTATCAACACACACACAATGAAGCGCCCATAAACGCACCAGTGTTCCGGATTAAAGTCAAGGCAGATTATCCTGAGATCGCCCAAAAAGTATCAAAACCCTGCGTCCATTTCCAACCTCCTGTCTTTGTGAAGCGATTTTCTGCTGTGACCAAAAACCAAACCAAACTGCGGAGTAGAGCAGACGTATGGTACACACTTCAGGTGTCATTGTCTCCCGTTACCCCTAGATCAGCGGTCCCCATCCACTAATTCTCATTATTGTAATTAGTATTATTTGATTGACTTGTTCACCTTTCTATTGGAAATTATCAATATTTCTCCTGCGTTGAATGCACTGATTGTAAGACACGAAATTTCAAAATAAACCGCATCAGTTCAGTCACTTCAATCGAGTTTTTAATGTAATTATTTCTTATAATTATTTCGTTTACAGAGATGAAATAGAGATGTTTATTATCAATTTATGAAAAAAGTTTGTTTATTGTCTGTTGATGTCTACATTTTACATAAAACCACTGCGGACGATTTATTATTAGATTACAGCTGGCCTGGCGTCATTAACGATTATCGAGCAAATGAAGACCGGTCCGTGAAAATATTGTCTTAGATGAAACCGGTCCGTGGCGCAGAAAAGGTTGGAGACCGCTGCTTTAAATAAAAGCAAACGTCCTTCCAGCTTGTCCCTGTAGGGGTCGCCACAGTGGGTCATCCTTTTTCATTTTTAGATGAACGCTCATTTTCGTTTGGCAAAGTTTGTCATGCCGGATGCCCTTCCTGGGAACCCTCTGCATTAATCCGGGCTTAGGACCAACCTGCTGTTGGCACTGGCTTGTTCCCACCACAGGGCTTCAGATGCCAGGGTTTGAACCCAGGGCAGCATACATGTGAAGCATGGGCTGTACCATTAAACTACAACCCCGGTACTATTCAAATTTCAGTCATTCATTCATTCATTCATTCATTCATTTTCTGCCGCTTTATCCGCCGTAGTGGGTCACGGGGAGCTGGAGCCTATCTCAGCCAGCATAGGGCATGAGGCGGGGGACATTCCAGGCATGACGCCAGTGCGCCGCGGAACCACACACAAAGACATACAACCATGCACACACACACTCACTCCTACGGGCAATTTGGGACCGGCCAATCAACCTGAAGCACATACTTTTGGAGGTGGGAGGAAGCCGGAGAACCCAGAGAGAACCCACGCAGACAAGGGGAGAGCATGCAAACTCCGCACAGATCGGGACTCAAACCCGGAACCGCCGTGTTGTGAGGCGACAGAATATATACAGTAAATAAAATATTTTGTAGTTGGTTATTGTATTATTAAAAGCTGATTTTCTTTCTTGATAAAACTCGACACCCCCCCACAGATATTTATGAGTGGTGTATTGGTATCTGATGTGTCATGAATTCATGTGTACATTTCCCAGGCTGAAGTTCTGTTGAGACAAGCTCAGTTGACATCTCATGTGTCTCCATTGTTAATATGTGTTACCCTTAAATGACACCAGGTGATTGCAAAACAGCTTGTTGACATTTTTATCAAAATTTGCTCACAATACTGTATTCTTTTCCCAATTTCAGGAAAAATTGAAATGGAACAAGTGATCAGCAAAAAACTACATCTTAAAAGGAAAGCTGAGGTTAGTATGTAAAGTCATGTATAGGACATGTAATGCAAGAACAGGTCATGTTGAACACCCTCAAAGAGGAGAAGCTGTTTTATTGTTGTCCTAGGCTTCATCAAAGTGAAGCATTGATGATCAATTGTAGGTCAGACATGATATATTTTAAAATGACAGAGACAGCTAAATCTAACAGTTCATAGATAAACAGGGCTGCATATTTATTCACTCATACAGGGGCTTATTTTCATGTTGGAACAATATAATTTTGAAGGGTTCATGTGTCAGGAAAAAACACTTTGAGAAAATGAAAAAGCATTCTACATTCTGCCTGTTATTGAATTAACACTCTTGTCCCGAGGAAGTGCTAAAGATAGAGTAGATGTTTCAGTGGGATGTTCAAGGACGTTTAACAAATTCTTTTTTTTCCTAGTTGTGTTTCTGCTCTTAACAAGTGTCACAGAAAGAAAAGTCCCTGTAACTCTTACTTTTCAAGTATCTTCCGCTCAGAAAGCAGATTGTTATGAATATATAAATGCAAAATACTCCATATCTGGAGTATATGAAGACTATGATAAAAAACAACAACTCACACTACATTTTTTGCTTTTGCTCAGGACCTGAAGAGTGACCTGATGCGACAGTTTGACAGCAAGGTTAATGACTTCATGGACAGCCTCATCGAGGAGTCGACCAGCCTGGAGCCTACGCCTCTGCCTGCTGTCTTCTCACCTCCGCTTTCAGATAAAGAGAGGAACAAACTCAGGTGCTGCCTCTCAAATCCTCAAGCAAGTCAAAACAATATCAAGTGTGTGTAGTTTCAGCACGAAAGCAGATTGCTTCCTCATTTCTTTAAGTCATACACATGCTTTTGTTTCCCACCATGAAAGTGGAGCTGTTGGTTTCTGATGTCCTTTTTTTTTTTTTTTTTTACTGTAGGCATTTCCGTCCTCCTCATGGCCAGGGCAAGCTTTTTGTAAGTCGCAGGTCCCTCCTGGAGTAAGTTGAAATCTTGAGCTGACCGTTACCTGAGGTATTTAAGTAAAGGTTTTTCTGACAATATCAGTGTGGATTCACAGGCTCTGTTCGCGTTGGCCTTCTCTTTTCCTGCAGTGAGCTGTTTGAAGTGAACCACATCAGGACTATCTACCACATGTTTATTGCCCTGCTCATTCTTTTCATCCTCAGCACAGTGGTGGTAGATTTCATTGATGAAGGAAGGTAACGTAAATACTGCCATGAACTAATAATTCCATATGATTTTGGCATGTTGTCTACTTTGCCAGCTTATTTAACAAATCATCACCTTGTTGTTATTTAGCCTGATAAAACCCTTCATGTTTCATCTTTGTCTTCATCAGACTGGTGTTGGACTTTGACCTACTGGTCTATGCGTTTGGAAAGCTCCCCCTGGTGGTGTGCACGTGGATCTGCATGTTTCTGTCCGTGCTTCTGATTCCATACACCCTGTTCTACCTGTGGGCACAGACTCAGACTGGGTCTTATAGTCACCCCAAGATTTGCAGTTTTCTGTTTTGCTCTGTATTCCTGCTTTACCAAGCTCTGGGTCTTGGATTCCTGCCCACCTATGTGGTGGTGACCAACAGTTTACCACCTGCATCCTGCTTTATCATCATCCTGGAACAGGTAAGTGACCAGTGTGGCTGCTCTTTGTTTTAACTCTAGGACCACATCCCCACATTTTTCCTTATGTAAATGTGTCTGATACACGCAGTTGAACGGCTACTGTTTCATATTTATTATTTGTCTACCACCAGGTGCGTCTAATAATGAAAACCCACTCCTTTGTCAGGGAGAATGCACCTAGAGTCCTTACCTGGGATAAAGAAAAGACCAGTATGTGACTTTCTTTTATTATTCCTGTGAATACATTTTCAGGCTTTATTCATACTGTTGGGTTCCTTATTATATACACTGTCCTCTTCTTTTACATATCCTGTCATTGATAAGAAGTCTCTCTTGTCCTTTATAGCCCCCAGCCCAGTGGTTCCTCTTATCTCTCAGTATCTCTACTTTCTGTTTGCACCCACACTCATATACAGAGACAAATACCCCAGGTAAAAAGCCATGTTTATTTTTATTGTTTTTCCATGCAGCTCTTCCTGTGTTTTGCTAAACAATGTTATCAATCAATGCAGAAACCCAGTGATCAGATGGGGCTATGTGGCCACAAAATTACTTCAGGTATCACCCTCTTCAGAGTTTACAGCTGAATCTATGTAATTGCATAACAAGCAAACGGATGTGGTCTCACATATTGAACCATTCATCTCCACAGGTACTAGGCAGTCTATTTTATGCCTATTATGTGTTTGTGCGGCTGTGCATCCCTCAGTTCCGCAGCATCAGTATGCAGCTGTTTGACCCGAGGACCATGGTTCTCTGTGTCTTTAACTCCATCTTGCCAGGTGAGATGAATCTCTGGTTTATTTACAACTATTCTTGCACATGTACAATAAATTTCAGTCTGAAATGTACAGTACTAATATGTATATGTGTATTTTTTGTAGGAGCATTGGTTCTCTTCTTGGCATTCTTTGCTTTCCTCCACTGTTGGCTAAATGCTTTTGCTGAGATGCTTCGCTTTGCTGATAGGATGTTTTACAAGGTATCTACCTACAGCAACAATTACATCTGGTTCTCATGTTATTCTTTATAAGTAACGAATGTTGCATCACAGGATTGGTGGAATTCAACCTCTTTTGCAAATTACTATCGAACTTGGAACGTCGTGGTCCATGACTGGCTGTACTACTACGTGTACCGGGACTTCCTGTGGGTGAGTGGCTTTGTTGTTTGTTTTTTTATTTATTTATTTTACTGTCTTAAAGTCATTTAAGAACTTATAACATCAATGTGAAGAAACATTTTCCAAATTGTTGCCATTGTAAATTTTCATGATTCAGATTCATTTCTTGCCACTGTCGACTGGCTCATATTCTCTTCATGCCCTTGTCATTCCAGATGTCTCAGAAGCGATTCAAAGTAGGCGCTATGCTGTTTGTGTTCACGGTGTCTGCAGTGGTCCATGAGTACATTCTTGCAGTCTGCTTTGGGTTCTTCTATCCGGTGCTCTTCTGCCTTTTTATGTGCTTTGGAAGTAAGACACAAGACCTCAATGATCCTCATTGTTCTGTCACCACTCTGCTCTTGATTGTATTTTGACAATTAAACAAAGTACATTCAATTTCTTATTCTCTACATGTTATGACACACAATTGTCTTTTTTATAATGCTTTCACCCTTGCTTTCATTTCATATCCTATTGCAGTGATGTTCAACTTTATTCTCCACGACCAGAGGAAAGGTCCAATCTGGAACATCATTATGTGGACATCCCTTTTCCTGGGTCAAGGAGTCTTGATCTGTCTGTACTCCCAAGAGTGGTATGCTCAGCGCTACTGCCCCCTACAGGAGGTAATGACTAGAATCGTTTTCTGCAGTGTGATGAAATGTTGTAGTCTCGTAACTTTAAATACTAATGTAGTTTCATGTGATTGTGATTATATTTCCAGCCATCTTTCCTTGAGTTACTGAAGCCTCGCTCCTGGAGCTGTCAGAGAAGCCTGACGAAGGACTCTGATGGGCTGTGATCTCATTTTCACTTTTTAGTTGAAGTTTGACCAGCCTATCCATCACGGTCAAATTTTCTGTTTTCCTGTGTGTGTTTTATTTTTATTGCACTATGGTCCTGACTGTGTCTGCCAAAGCGATTCTTACTGATTCCACATAGTCAAAATGTTTCCTTTACTTCCTAGGTTTAATTTTTTTTAAAAACGAATCAAGTTTTGGAGTTCACGTATGAGCATATGTGCCAAACTAGACCATTTATTTGTCTGCACTATTTCTTTGTCATTTGCATTCACGTTGTGTTTGCCTTGATCAACTGAAAACCGTCCTTTGTGCCAATATGAGAGAAGCACACAAGATAAGGCAGCTGAATACAAACACTGTGCTATACAAACATCATTCACGTAGGCAGTCCTAGTTAATATTTAACAAAGCTTGCCATACTGTTATTATTACTACTGTTCGGTGTGTTCTTTTTGAAAGACACACGTCCAATAAGATGTGTTAAAAAAAGGCCACTATTTGGTATTTTGTATAAATCTATGTTGAACTGCGGCTTCTGTATTGTAATGTAACGACTGCATCTAGCTGTGAAGAGGGAAATGAGAGTGACATTTGACATGCTCATAGAGCTGTCAAACTATTTTACAGGAATTTGAGATTGTCATGTAGAGCATGTACAAATTGTGGCACACTTGAGCTCTAATGTGTCCCAAACTTAATCCTGTCTTTGCTTTTTATCTTCACCTGTCAGGTCACAAGGATGGCAGGTCCGCATTATAAATCATGGCTCTGAATCCATAAAACAAACAGATGTGACAGGCTGCTGATTGGTGATTTGAAAATTTTCAATTGAACTAGTCTGAGCCTGTATACAGAAGATTTCCTGTTAACCTGAATGATGTTTTATTTTGTTCATAACCAGTGTTACAATATGGGAAAATGCAATCACTTAGACTAAATAATCTACCACTGAAACTGTTGCAGCTGGCTGCTAGAATCACTGGAGTGGTAATGATTCTTTATTGGTGCTGCAGGGTTGCAGCTTGCTTCATCAGATACTAACTACATTAAAATGGGACAATGTTGTGTTATTTCAACTGTCAAAGTATATATTTTACAAAATTTTAAACTGCCGTGTCAAACTGAGAATATGAAATCTATATGCTTGCCATGCTTTTGATTCTTCTGCTTCTGTGATGTGTTTGCACATGTTTATGCTTTGAGGAAATTGTAAATGTATTGCACAGTTGATGATGCCAAATCTGTTTATATTCCAATGCAGAGGCTGAAGAGATGCACTTCTTCTTCTTCTTCTCCTTTCGGCTTTTCCCTTCAGGGGTCGCCACTGCAAATCAGTTGCCTCCATCTAACCCTGTCTTCTGCACCCTCTTCTCTCACATCCTCTTCTTCATGTCCTCTTTTACTCCATCCATAAACATCCTTTGGTCAATATGACGTTAAAACCAGCAATGGATAACTCTTCCAAAAGATATATGTCCACAAGATGGCACTGTATTATAAGATTTTACTTTTGATCCTCTGCTCAAGGTGGTGGTGAATTATGATCTGGAGCACAAGAGTCTTCTTAACAGATTTTATATCCTGAAACACAATTACCAGCAATTTATTTTTAATACAAATATTTACCGATAACTGACGAATCATTCCTTATTCATATGAGATTTTCTAAGGTCTTATATTTATATTGCCAAGCTAAAAAAAATATTTAAAAAAAAGAAGATTATTAAGATATTTATTTGTGGAAGGGAGTGTTGTATACAATATATTCAGTATGTTCGTTGCGATTTTTTCTAGGCATGAATATATTTTGTGCAGTGGAATGTTTGTGAATCAGTACGTTACCTTGTTTTTGGATGTAGAGATGCATTTAAAGACAAAAATATGAGAGAATAAATGAAATAATGAAGCTGGTCCCTTTTATCCTGAACTTGGTCTTCACTTGAATTTGATGTCAATAATCTGAATACATGAATGAAGTGTTGATAAGGACTTCTGTGGCTGCAAGTAATACTACTAATTATTACATTTAACAGCGCTGTTATCAGTGTTTTAAATGTATATGTTATCAATGAAAACTAAATGTTGGGGTTTTTTGGGACGCGGTCCGCCTTTAGAGGTGGACGGTCCCCGGTGACGGGAGCGCGGCGAGCCCCCCCGCCTTGTGCAACACATCTTCTATTCTGCGGTAAAGATGGCGGCGTCAGAGGGGGCGCGCAGCAGCCGGACAACGGCGAAGTGATCCTGAAAAGATCCCACATTTTACCCAACCTCGCTCGTCGAGTAGCGTTAGCAGCTACTCGGACACTGTTTGGATCGCTGGAATAGAGAGAATCGCTGTCACTCGTCGGTGTGGCCATTTTCTTGTTAAAGGCAGGGTGGGTGGGTTTCACTGGGAGCTGCTAGCGTTAGCTAACAGGCTAGTCAGGCGGGCTAGCACTTAGCTTTAGCTCGGTGAAGAATAGCGGGGAGGGGATCGAGGAGGGTTATCGGGCCGCTCCAGGTTGGTGGAATGTGAGCCAGGAGGTGCGCAGGGGGGGTTTGCTCACTTCGTCCCGAAAGTCCTTACGCCAAACAACTGGGAATGGGACAGCAGGTAGGCCGCGTCGGTGAGGGCACATCGACCGGACTCCAGCCAACACAGCCCCACGCGTCCCAGCCGCACCAGGGGAAGGGGAATCGAGGAAGCGTCGCCGGGAGGAGACCCCGAGAACCCGGCAGCAGCACCGGGACACCGCAGGGCAGGACTGCTGCAGTGAACGTGCCCGACCCGGGGATCAATATATTCACGCAGCATTCAGGTAACGAGAGAACAACCTTCATTAAAAAAAAAGAAAAGAAAAAAGGAGTGAATATTTACTTTGATTGGTCTTTGCTGCTGATGAACATTTCCTAGCAGAGTCCATGCTAGTTTGACAACGACGCGTTAGCGGAAACAGCCATGCCAACCAGCTTTGGCTTTCTGTCTCATCCATTTTACTGTTTTTTTTTTTTTTCCTCCACTGTGTGTGTGTGTTAGTGTGTGTGTGTGCAAATAGGGGGCGTGTTGCAAAGGATAACTGATAACTAAATTGCCTTAAATTGATTTGACATGGGTAAATTAGAGCACATGCATGTGCGGAACATGATGTTAGAATGTCTTTGAGTAGAGTGAGTATCTACGTTGCTCAGCTGTAGTCATGACTCGGTTTAGCTGGTTTTACTCTTTTACCCCCCCCCGCAAAGGTTTCTGTGTGATACTCGGTTTGGTAAACAGTGATTGTCGCCTCCGGAGATTGAGTGACAATTCCACCCCATTAACTCCGCGCAGCCGCCACAAGCTCGCCTTACAATGCCGAGTGGGCTTCACATGCCCTCCATCATCCTCAGTCCGATCAGGTCTACTGTTACCATTCTCTGTAAGCAACATGACTGCACAGCTCAATCCGCTGGGAAATCACTGTGAATTATTTAGTTATATCATTTGTCATTGTAATATTACACTCATACAAACATCAAAGATACTCTTGCGTGATTATATATTAATACCCTTTCATATGTTCTGGGAATTCATTAGGTAACCCATGTATTACAGGATTAATGCAGGTTAGGTGTCACACGCTGTTATGTTTGCACTGACATCCTATGCTTGGTTTAATTTTACACTATAGGGAAAAGCACAGTGTGATTTCTAATTGCTGTTGTTTCTCAGTCGGATGCATCCCCGAGTGTATGATCACTTTGTATCTGCTGCATAAATGTGGAACTGCTGACACAACTTTCTTCGTTTCCGCTGCGTTCCCAGACCCAACTTCCTCACGCTATTGCAGCGAATAAGGACATTAGAGGATGCAACTTTTAGAAATGGTTAACTTTTTCAACTTCTAGTTGGCACATTCCAAAAGTAACCCTCCCCAGCTTGAAGCTCATGCGTAGAGAGGCGCATCAACTAAGTGGAGCACCAGTTAGTGTCTGCAGCACTCAGTTCTCTCCAATGTCTGGTAGGAGTGGCCTTTTTATAGCAGCAAGGATGCAGTCACATTGCTGCTCAGCAGAGAGACTGCTGCTCTACAAAACACAGATAATATAAACGAAAGAATTCTAAGTGAGAAAGCTTGAATCTTGCAGTTTAAGTCCGTCTCAAAGTGTAAATATGTGAAAATGATGCGGTGTTGGCATACACATCCGTATGGGCCAAGTTTGTGTCTTTTAAGGATGGTGTGTTTATCGCTCAGATGTGTTCATTTGGATTGAAAGTGAAATTTTTGTCATTTGCCAGTTAGTTGCATTCATAATGGACTTCATCTTGATTAGGGGGATTTACTTTTTGTTTATCAGAAATAATTTGTTGTTCAGAAATGGTGATTATTAGATTGATGGGGTGACCGCTTTGATTTTTCTTTATCTGACAGTGACACTATGCAATTGAATTATGTTAAAATGGAAAGTTTAGATAATTATTTATCTTATGAAATGAAGCTGTGGTGCCTCCACAGTAGAACAAAGTACAAAGATGGATGCATACTTTACTTTTGTGTCTCAATGGATTTGATTGACAGTATTTCTAATACATTGTGGAGTCAAATGTCCAGCAGTGTTTGTGTTTTCACTGAAACAAATGTTTCTTCTTTTTCCTTCTGAAGGCTTATGGTTATTAACATTTTGTAGTGGTTTTATTAATCTACATTAAAAATCACTTTTACTACTTCTTGATCCAAGTGAAAACTTCTCTATGTCAGTCTATGAAACCTGAATTTTAATGCCCCTGTCAGAGCAGTCGTATAGGGTTGCCTTGTGTGTGTTAGTGTATGCGACAAGGTGTGGTCTGTGGTCCTTGGACACAATTTTTCAGATTGTCTGTTGGAAGTCTTGGCTGTGTGTTGCCGCCTGTCTTTCAGTGGGTATCTAATGTACTTTTGCTTCGCTAGTGTTTCTATCACTATGCCTGGAACCGCTCAGTCATTTTAGGGGCCAAACAAGGCTGAAGGCCATTAGAGCTGTTATTACTGTGTGCCTAGCATGGCACCAGAAAACTCACCGTTACCCTCATGTCCTCAGGATTAGTGTGTGATTAGTGATTTCATAAAAATCTCTTGATTCCAGTGTTGAGATGGATTTTTTCTTTTGCCAGTTAGGTGTGCAGCATTTCTCCTCAACTCATCACTAATGGAGCATCGCTATCTGACTAAAAGCCCATGTTCAAACTACTCGACAAAACACTGATCTGAACCAGGAGAGACAGTGAGCAGTCTTCCTCCTTGCTGAGTCAGATGCAGACTGTGACCTCTGCGTATTGGTTGAAGCGCAGTTTGTTGGATCGGTGACTTCAGCAGATTGACGGTTCAACCTCTTTGTCCTTGTCAGAGGTTCACAGATTTCCATCCCTGTAGTGAAATGATTGGATGCTAAAACAGCAGTGAGGTGAAATGGCTGAAGAGCCGGTTTTGCGAATGAAAAGATAGCAAGGTTGCTATCTTAATTTCATTGTCTTTTATTTTAATATCTTATATTTTCCTTTTCTTTGAATGAAACCTGCATTTTGCTTATAAAAGTTCTTGAGTATGTTCCTGTAATTGGTGTATTGACTCTTCAAAGAACTGTTAATGCAACTTCTGAACGTTATTTTTATGAAATCAACAAAGCAATAGGCTTATCTATTTTTAGTACAAACAAATCTTAGAAATTAGGGCAGTGGATTTCTATTTTTTTGGCAGCAGTACTGAGCCAGACATACGCAAAGTCCAAACCTATGAAAGCTGCCAGAGGATAAGAGAAATGCCTGGATCAAGTATCCAAAGACCTAAGCTGATTTGGATCACAGGTTAAATTAGATTAGAGCCAAATCCACTTTAGTGTAGGCTCTGTTTGATAAAACACTAACAGCAGAACAAGTCACCCAGCAGCCTCTGCAAGAAATGCGTAAAATCAGGTTTCAGACTCTTAAGTAGCCATGGGAGGATTTAATAAGCTATTTAAAGATAATATTGTTGATAAAGTGGAACATGTAGCTGGTTGCTCCTAGTGACTGGGGCTAACCACTAGGAGGAGCCATGGCCACACCTCTTTAGGACATCATGCTAGAAGTTAGGACAGAACTGATGAGTCTGAGTCCTTGCCTCACAGCAGCAGTTAAGTGCGATGAAGGAGATGCATTTGTAGAAGCTGTGTGTTAATTTTACTTATCAAGTCAAATCAAGCAAGCAAGGTTTTATGTGCTAAGACTGCATGTCCCACTGTGCATTCTGTAATGGTTCTTAAATTATTTATGCTTCTCTTTGCCTTTGGGTTCCTGTGAAGCCTGTTCTGTTCCTGCAGCTGGCTACCTCTGCCCATCCAGAACCTGTCTTTCACAGTCCCAGAGATTGATCTCATTTGTGTTTATGAATTAATAAAAGATAATCAAATGCATTTAAAAAAAAAAAAAAAAAAGTTAGTCAGGGCTCAATTAAATGACAGCATTTTTCTGTGGTTGTGACTGTGGTTATGTGCTCCCGTCGTCAAACTCCAAACTTCTGCCTTGAGCCTTTGCATCTGCTACCGATCAACCTTCTGTAGTTCCCAAAACCACAGTCCCAGTTTTTAGCCTCAGCATTCTGCAGCTCGTATCATTAAAGACCAGGGATTAATCAGACGAGTGCAGTGGATGAAATCATCTCTCACATTTGTCACCTCAAAGAACCAGTGTTTCAACTTTCTCTCTGATGCTGGCATTATCAGGACTGCTTATCGTCAGGGTTGTAGACTGGACCCTTTGCTGGAAAAACACTCTTGCATACACACTTCCTGTAGACACCAGCTCATTCATGCTGATGCATATACTTTTTACCGCTCACTCCTACACAGGCTGCCTATCTTTGCCAGTAAATTTGTTAGGTCTTGCAGCTATAACTGGGGATTATCCAGCACATCCCACTCCTGGAGTCCGGCAGCTGAGCAGTCAGATAGTAAACCTTAATCTGGGTGCCCCGAGACACCCAGATTAAGATTGTAATTGCTTTGGGGAAAGACGGGGAAAAGTTGTGTGGTTTTGTATAACTTCTATGAATTTATTCTGTGCAGGATTTCTTGTTCTTGTTGCTTGCCTATTAATTGTTTCTTGGTAGTGAAAAGTCTTCCACCCTGATGTCCACTGTCATGTTGCTCACTATCATTACACTCAGCTAATCATGCAGTTAAGCCAGGCTGAATTTGACTGCATGTGTGTAACATGAGTAGAGAAACTCTATATGTGACAAATGGCAGTGTTACATATGTTAAATACACATACTCTATTGAGCTGGTTTGGCTGCCAGAGATTTCAGCTATGTGATTACACAATGGAATGGAACCTCTGTTGAGCTCCATTCAGGTGTCAGGAGTCATTTTAAAGCATCTCAAGCAAACATCCTCTACACCACACAGAGCCTAGCTTTCAAGACGTTGACTAGTTATCAGATTATTCTATTATCCCTGATAAAAATACAAATATTTTAACAATCCATAGTAACATCTGTTTAAATTAGATGCAGATGAATATGTTATTGGATCATTGTACTGCGTGCTAATGGCTGTTTGGGTTTTTGACCTCGACTTTTTTCGTGCAATTTGGGAGAATAAACATTGTTTTGCATGTTGTTTGTGATTTTTGCCCATTTCTCTGTTCTGTCCTGCAAACGAGGTCAGATTTGTCACTAGTTGTTGATGGTACCAACAGGCCTGAATACAACTATGATGCTTGTGTTTTCATGCAATGCCTGAAGAAAACAGACATCTAATATGAATTCCAGCAGAAAAGAAATCTGCTGTGGCAGTGAGTGACTCAGTATTGGATTTGTTTGGCAGCGTGTAACCATCCCAACCATAACGTAACTTACCTACTGATGACAAGATGAGTGACGTCCAGTTTCCTAGATCAGAGATTTCAACTATTACCCAGTGTTGTTTTGTTTTGGGCGTGAGTGAATAGAGGGGGCATCGCTCCAAATGGGTCGGGTATGGTTAAAAAGTGGAATTAGGTTTGGGTCTTGCTTTGTAGGAAACACACCTATTTACCTATGGGTGGGTGAAGACATAAAGAACACTCCTGAGTCAGACGGTTTACATCATCCACATGTTTTGGACAAGAACAGGCAGATCTGCAGCAACTACGGCACTCTGACATCTGCTTTAGTCATAATGACTGATGGTGTACATATTTAAGTGTGATTCTTATAGGTTCATAGTCTCTGTTGGGCAGCAAATCACACTTTTGTTTCGTGCATATTTTTATTGTCTCATCCCTAGGATTGCCTTGTGTTTTTAATCACAGATAGCTTCATCTCCCCACACCGCAGGTCAGAAACCCAGGATGACTGTATATATTTTATAATGATTAAGGTTTGATAAATATATGAAACAGATGTCCTTTAAAGTTTTCCAAATTTTCCCCGTATGAAAAGCAGCCCACTCTAATATGAATGCGGAGTTCACTTCAAGTCACCATGTGCCACTCATCCGCTGCTGTCACATAAAAGAGCACTCAGCTTTGTTTCCAGCACACCTAAAGGGAACCACTTAGAGTCCATTATTAACCCCTAACAAGCCCTGAGAGGGGCAGGACGCAACAGGACATGACGAGCTCTCCATTAAGCTCTATTCTTTATTTCAAGATCATCCACTCGCCCTTAGGCAAGGCTGATGTTTGTCCACTCGATAATTGGTGTGTGTCCATACACAGCAGACATGATGGACAAGTAAATAGCCATCACTCACAGGCATTACCGGCAGCAGCCTGTATGGGAGTGTGTAACCTCTTACTCAGCAAGGTTTGTGACATCAGGATGCGTTAAAGGCGTGGGATCTGATTGAAGGAGACGTGGACAACGTGTAAACTGTAGCCACAAGATGAGTTTAAAGGATGAGATGAGATTAACTGTTTCTGACTGGTATCAGCAAGCAAAAGTGTTATTTTCTCACAATGCAAAGGAGTGTTGTTCCCAAACCAGCCAACACACACACACACACACACACACACACACACACACACACACACACATTCTTCTGGTGGGGCAATAATGAGGCTATTGTTCTTTGTCTAGTTCTCATGAAGAGCTGACACTTGTCTCACTCCTCCCCTGTGGACTGTCCCTCAAACTGGAAGTACAGTAATCCTCTCCAAGAAGGGATGACTTGCATGAAGTTTGAGCAAATCGAGGCACTGAAATGACCCCCTCCGAAAATAAACTACACATTTTGAACATACCTTGTGCTTTATAGTATATTGTAGTAAGATAGTAAGTAGGATCTGCTCTATTTGCTGAAAAGTCCTGAGTGTATGTTGTGCTCAGAAGCCTAACTAGTCCCAGTCTTGGTGCTCTGATTTTATTTTTGGGTTTTTTTGTTAGGATTGATTCATGCTATATATTTTAACCTACAGAGCATCCAAAACATTTTTCAAGGCCGTCAGCCTTTTTCTGATGTCAGCCAACATGAATTTTAGAACCCAAATACATTTCAGAGGGAAGCAGACACATAAGAACCTGGAATCATCGTCTTCTTCATTGTCCGTTACTATCCAAAATTAGCGACTAATTTTCTTTTGTTTGACCACTCATGGCTGTCTTACTGTCTCCATGTCTGTTTATTAAATATCTTTTACTGCTCTTCCATTTCCTTCTCGGATAATGTCTCTTGAGTCCACCTCCCTCTCTGATCTGGACGCCCTGCAGGCTGATGTCATGTCGTGTGTACCTGCGTTTCATCCGTTGCATTGTCTCAAGTTTTTTTTTGTTTTTTTTTTGTTTTGTTCTGGCTTCCTGCAGGCAGCTGGCCGTCTGCCTCCATCGCCGCCATCGCTGTGAGTTATTTCTGGATGTCATGCTGCTGTTTTGTTCGTCTACAACTAAAAATACACTCTCACCTTGCTGATTGTGGGCCTCATCTAGAATCTTTATTGTTTTTGATGAGGGCGTGCGCTTGATGACATCATGCTGTTTAAAACACAAGGTAGTAGCGGGCAGGTGACGCTAAAGCCACAAAGAGAGCCAGAGAGAGACACATGGAGGAACAAACTCTGATTCAGACAGCTGCAAGGGAAGCAGCAGGGCGGTGGGACAGCAGAGTAGATGGTCTCACCGTGTGCGCGTGTGCGTGTGTGTGTGTGTGTGTGTGTGTGTGTGCCGTAAGGCCAGGGTCACCTCTGTCCCAGCTGTCCTAGTAAGTGCAGGCTTGGCATACTCTTCAGACTAGCAAATACCCTCTCTGCTCCGCTCAACACAAAGCTGTCATTTTCTTACAAACGCATATGTGCTGCACATCACACACACACACACACACACACATGCGCACACACATAATGAGACACACAGTCGGACACACGACGTACCCCATGCAAACCAACTGCTCCCTAAGCCGTGTGGAACAGTTAGTACTCGCCGTGAACACGATCATCTTAATGAAACTGAATCTTGCCATCAAAATGATTTGATGCAATTGGTTTATTTCATTTAAATCTCGGAACGCTTGTTGGCCAGCCATCGATTTTCTCTGTGTCTTACTCTGTCTGGGATAAATGCGATTAGAGATATCTCAAATTAAGACCTCTGACAAATGCGTTTGGCGTTATAGTTGTATTTCATTAAAACATTCCTGAGGAGAGTGATATGCTGTGACATGTAGCCGTGTAAGAGGAGCAGCTCGGACAGTTGGCAGCGCCGGCTGCAGCAGTTGCAGTCAGGCACACACACACACATACACACACACACACTCACACACTCACACACACTTGCACACAGGAATTGTGTGGGTCAATAGGAGCCCCCTTCCAAAGGGAACAAGACCAACCATCTGCCGTTGGCCACATAGCGGACACACATTTCCATTATATACACACACACATACACACACACACACACACACACTGAGCTCCCTCCGTCCCCCCCATTACACCTTTTGCCTCCCCCCTCTGCCACGTCTTGCCACCCCTGCAGTATATTAACCACAGAGAACACCAGTCATGGATTTCTCTGCCCTGCAGATGGACCTTGGAAATCTTGACTCCCTCAGACCACGGAGAGTCCCAGCGGGAGGATGGTGGTCAATTCTGTAGCTTCAGAAGTCCACTTGGTTTGACTCAAGGACAGCATATTTAATTACTTTGTCTGGGGGGGTCTCAGTCTCCCCTCCCCCAATTATACCATGTGCCATGTTTAAAGGATATGGTTTAGTAGACTAGTTTTGTTTCTGTTTTTTTCCCCGCACGATGAACATTCACATTTTTCAGTCTCCATCGTGTGACTCTACCTAAACTGAAGCTGTCGGACTGTTAGGAGTCGGGACAGCTGATCGGGACATTCTTTGTGTGTTTTCTTCGGATAGCCGACGCAAAGGCCAGAAGATGTACTGGGAACTGTGGCTGAGCCAGGTCACGGCCAGCGCTGCGCTGCATTGCATGCTGGTCAAGAACAAAGGTGGGCAAGCATTGTGTGTAGATGCAGTAGCATAGCAGAGGGACTAGACAAACGTGGTGGAACTGTTTGGGAGAAGGGTAGGGACTGGACCAACAAAGGGTAATACCGACTTATTTGATCCAAGTTACAGGAATCTTTGTCTCTGTGCTTTGAATTTCTTCAGAGCAGCAGCTATCGTGATAAATTTCCAGCATCTGAGGCGTAGGAAGCTTGCACCATTCTCCCACATAGTGAGATTGAAAGGATGTCTGACATCTGATATTTGCAAAGTCTGTTCTCAATTCTCCAAATCAAATAGTGTGATTGTTCTCAAATTTGCTCCATTTCACAGCTGTTTTTGCGATGGATTGTGTGCCTATCACAGTCTTGTTTTTAACCTGTCTCTCCTTTTACCTTGGTGACATGGTGTTTTTGAACTTGTTGACTTGGTAACTGGAATTGCGACATGTTCATGTGGAGAAGAGGTACGGGTAATGAACCCTGCTGCCACAAGAGAAAAAAAAAACCCATACAGAACCAGTGTATTCATTCAAATATTGTCTGAATGTGTCGGTGATGGCTTATAGTTATTTTCTGTCGTTACATGTTTATAACAGAGCTTCCTTTTGGCGGAGGAGCAAGTTTGGGTGTTGCACATCTGTGAAGAATATTTTGTTGTGCGTCTGAACACAAATGAATTAAGGAACATTAAGTTCTGGCTGGAGGCACTGTTTTCACCTCACTGTGAAGCAACACAGACGGCGTGGTGTATCGTCTGAGACGCGATCGCGTCTGCTGTCCGATCCCTGGCTCTGTTTCACCATCCGTCGCTCCCTCTTTTTTCCGCAGCTGTCCAGACACGTAGGGACTTTGGCTTGCAGTTGTTGTGTGCGGTGCATGTTAGCTTTGTGTGTGCTCTAGTTCATCACTGTGTGTTTGTGGGTGTGTGCGGTGGAGTTATGATAGTCGCTGGATCAGATCCCAGCTCCTCCCTCCCCCCACGCCGTATATCCACACGCACGAGAACGCTCCCCCTCGTCACATCTTACCTGTCTTGGACTCAACACGTCAGGCCTCTTGGTGTTAACAGCAGACTTCACAGAGTGGTTTTGGTAAAGTAATGCTTCTGAGGTGCCTTCAGGCTAACAGCAGTTTCGAGGATGAATGGGCAGCGCTGGAAAGCTGTCGTCTCCACACGGGGCTGAGGCTGGGGAAATTACCCGGGGAGACAGGTAGAACATCTGAAAAATGGACTCCTGCAGTGTGAAAAAATGTACTCTGTACCATTTGGAGAACATCGGTCTTAACGCTCTGCTTCTTGGTATCACGTTTTGCCTCAAGGCGATAAAACAACAGGAAGTCTTTGTGTGAGCAGTTCCGAGCTGAGTGATTGTTAGGCCTAGACTTCCTGTAGCGGGTTAGTGTTCTGGTGAAGGCTGCAGAACTTTCCTGTCCATTCTGTTCCCTGCCTTATAGTCTTTCTGCCTTTTTTCCTCCAGAAGCTCTCCACCGGCCCTTCGGCCTGGATTCAGCAGCGCTGACGGAAGCCGTGCGTTGGAGCTCCAAGGAGAACCTGCTCGGGGCGGCCGAGAGTGACCCCAACCTTTTTGTTGCACTTTATGACTTTGTTGCCAGCGGAGACAACACACTCAGCATCACTAAAGGTAAACAACGGCACGGCCAGTGTGATCTGTAAATCGGTTGTATAATCTTATTATGTCGCGTTGCTAATTACCTCCCCCGCAGTCACATCATGTACTGAAACGTGATGCTGCACACCCACACCCATGGTGGTACAGAACAGAGCGCTCTACCACCCAACAAGGAACACTCATCATGAGTCAGCGTTGTGATTGTCACATTAAATTCACAGGAACAATGTTTTGTGACTTAGAAGAATGTGAACGTGTGGCAATAGAGTCCATCACGAGAGTTTCACCCTGACTTGATGTTAGCGTGCATGTGACTCAGCCTATGGTGCTCTATGTCACCGACATACACCCGACATTCCTCTCTCACGCTGTGTGTACAGTACATGCCTTTGACACCACCTGTAAGGCAAACATTTTATCGTCAATGCTTATGGTAACACTAAATTATAAAGTTGTAGTATTACTGATTCTGATGTCTTTTCCCGTCTGGTCTTCCTTGCACTCTTCACATTCTCTCTTTCATTAGTTATTTGGTCGAATAACTCGCCTCTAAGTAATGAGCTGAGAATATCCTCTTAATATTATCCAGAGACCACCAGGCTTTAGTCCCTAACCCGATCTAAGCATTAAACATGGCTCAATGTGTTAATTATCCATCATTTTAAGGATTCCATGGCAGCTGCCAGGGATGGAAATGATGCTTAGACCCTGACTCATGGAGCGAGTGGATTCCTGCCCACATGTATGCAGGCACATGTGTTCTCCCAGGCTCCACTGCGTTTTTCCTACTCATCCCTTTTTTTTTCTTTTTTTTTTTTTTTTGATGAAGTCGCATGGAAACAGCCCAGCCTTCCTTGAAGGCGACATTAATATGGACTGTCATAATAACAGGTGGATGGGCGCAGCAGTCACTGATCACAGAGGGCCTCTACTCGGGGCTAAGCTCTTCATCATAGCAAGCCAAACCAGGCAAGGCCAGATTAGAACCCTGCTTCAGGCGCACGCTGCTCCCAGTGTGAGCCAGGGAGGCCGTTGATGTTTCCACTCCCACAGAAGCTCCAGACATAGAGGAGACAAATGGACCGATGGTCTTCATGTGGATCACCATCTCTGTTTGATGCGGTTCTGTGGATTGTTCCTTTAACGGGCAGACCTGCAGCTCTGATTAGTCGTTCTGGTTGTTCTTGTGACTCTACTCGCTGTAGTCAGGTGTCTGTTTCTCTACAGTTAGATTTGTGATCTGATCATAATGAATGAAAGCTACGTTCAGATCTGATCTGTAGAAATGCTGTAACTAATCAGCACAGTTCACATGATCACATGATGGTGATCCTGACGCAGCATCAGTTGGGGTTTTGTTGCTGCATCCAGCTACATACTGTACATGCAAGCGCTCATCGGTGACGGTTTAACAGTGTAGAATACAGGTTTGTGTCAGGCTACAAGAAGAAATCGCAGGTTGAAGCTTGCCTGCAAGGTTACAGAATCACTGACAGAAACTTTGCATTCAAAGCACCACTGGATCCTCACTCTGTCTCTGCCTTGTTTGTTTTAGAGTGAGACAGTGACAGGAGAGGGAGAACTCCTCTGGCATATTCTGTAGATACAGATGTTTAAAATGCAACAAATACACAGTTAAATTTCGGGTCCTTTTTTCTGTGAAGTGTGACAAAAGAAGGAAACAGGTGAGACCTCAATCTCTAGATGTGTGTAAAGCTTTGAGTCTGGGCCGAGGGAAAGATAAAGACTGGTGTGGACAGGAAGAAAGGGAAGTGCTGAAAATATGTGGTGGAACTGCTGAAGTATGCACACTTTGACTTTTCCACTGTCTTCCCTCTTTCGTGTTTCCTTTTTTCTGTTTTTTGACTGGTAGCCCTGATGACTGCGTCATTAGGTGTTGTTTGTTGTAGTGATTGTTCCCACCCCGGCCACTCTTCTTTGTCACGTCGCCCATTCTTGTGGGAGGCCGACGAAAGCGAGAGAACAAGTCACTGCCTGCCTGGTGTTGCGGAGGGCCTAAGGAGTGATAGGAAGTTAACTTTGCCCTGTCATTTTTTTCCACACTTTTTATGTAGTTTGAATGTAATCAGCATCAGACCTGGTCATAAATCCCTAATGTTGCCTCTTTTAAGTCATTATATGAGTATTATCACTGATTTTTAATTTGAGGCATTTCTTAAAATAGCTCGTGAGATTATTTTTTTTTTGTTAATAAATGTCTCTCTATTAAGTTTAATACTGTTGTATTAATTGCTCTGACCCACCAATCTATGCTACCACTGATCGTAGGACTTTTTTGTGAAATCTTCTAAATCCGTCCACCTCATTCCAGGTGAGAAGCTACGTGTCCTGGGCTACAACCAGAATGGAGAATGGAGTGAAGTGCGCTCAAAGAACGGCCAGGGTTGGGTGCCATCCAACTACATAACACCAGTCAACAGCCTGGAGAAGCACAGCTGGTACCACGGACCTGTTTCACGCAGCGCTGCTGAGTACCTGCTATCATCTCTTATCAACGGCAGTTTCCTGGTCCGGGAAAGCGAGAGCAGCCCGGGACAGCTGTCAATTTCTCTTCGTTATGAGGGGAGAGTCTACCACTACCGGATCAACACAGCTTCTGATGGAAAGGTTAGAATTTAAGGAAAGAAATATGAAGGTTGTCTGCTACTGTTTCCTGTAGTTAGTGCTTTTTCCTTTGCCTTTCTTCTTACCCCTCTCGCCCCCTACCCTTCAGGTTTATGTGACATCTGAGAGCCGCTTTGCCACCCTGGCCGAGCTGGTCCACCACCACTCCACTGTAGCTGATGGCCTGGTCACCACCCTGCACTACCCAGCACCCAAATGTAACAAGCCCACGGTGTACGGTGTGTCTCCCATTCATGACAAATGGGAGATGGAGCGCACAGACATCACAATGAAGCACAAACTCGGAGGAGGCCAGTATGGAGAGGTGTATGTGGGAGTGTGGAAAAAGTACAACCTGACAGTAGCTGTCAAAACCCTCAAGGTAAGAAGACATCAGTGCCACAGTTTAATACTAGTGCACTTCAATTCATAGAGCTGAATTTTAAACCAACCTGTATTAGATGCTAATCACCTTTGTCCTTGGCACCATCTGTAAGCGCAATGAGAAAACCCATGGTTATATAGCACCACCTGTCGGTGGAGTTTGGTCCTACATTCGTATTAAAGATTACTGTTTCCACCTTACCATGACAGGAGGACACCATGGAAGTAGAAGAGTTCCTTAAAGAAGCAGCAGTCATGAAGGAGGTTAAACACCCAAACCTTGTTCAGCTACTAGGTAAATATTTTTAAACACTTTTTTAATACATGTCTCTGTGTGCATAAATCAAATTTTCTTTCAGTCCATTCGGGCTTTTGTGTCCGCTTACATCTGTGTTCTTGCTTCCATGTCTCCCTCAGGAGTTTGTACGCTGGAACCTCCGTTCTACATTGTGACAGAGTACATGCCACATGGCAACCTGCTGGACTACTTAAGAGATTGTGATAAAGAGGAAGTGAATGCTGTGGTCCTGCTATACATGGCCACACAGATCTCCTCTGCCATGGAATACCTAGAGAAGAAGAACTTCATACACAGGTAAGAGAATAGTATAGTGCTGTTTTTTTCCACCCCCTCAAATGTCAAATTGCTGTTGTTTCTTTTTTTCCACCTCAATTTCTCTTCTTTTTAAAAAAATTTTTTTTAACTTCCTCTCTTAGGGATCTTGCAGCAAGAAACTGCCTTGTTGGGGAGAATCACGTTGTGAAGGTTGCAGACTTCGGCCTGAGCAGGTTGATGACCGGTGACACCTACACGGCTCACGCTGGGGCTAAGTTCCCCATCAAGTGGACGGCGCCAGAGAGCCTCGCATACAACACTTTTTCTATCAAGTCTGATGTTTGGGGTGAGGATTTCATGTGCATGCAAGCTGAAGTTATCTACTTTAAATTTCCAGTGTACTTAATTCTATGAAAATGTTTGCCTTACAGCGTTCGGGGTATTGTTGTGGGAAATTGCCACCTATGGAATGTCTCCATACCCTGGCATCGATCTGTCTCAGGTCTATGACCTCCTAGAGAAAGGTTACCGCATGGAGCAGCCTGAGGGATGCCCACCCAAAGTCTACGAACTCATGAGAGCATGTGAGTAGCGGTTGTCTCTTTGAAGAGTTGAATCTTTCTTGGATATCCGCAAGATCATTCCTGCTACTGAATTCCCATCCTCGTCAATTTTTTCTTGAGAATTAGATTTTTAAGTTTATTATTCTTGTCATTTTTAACACTTCTATGAACTTAATATGCTATCCTGTGTGTCGCTCTACCAGGCTGGCAGTGGAGTCCATTAGACAGGCCTTCATTTGCAGAGATCCATCAAGCCTTTGAAACGATGTTCCATGACTCCAGTATCTCTGAAGGTACAGCAGCATGTAGTTCAAAACCTCAAAGGGATCAAAAAAGAAAGTTGGCATACGTGAATGTTGGCGGCGAGAAAAAGGCGTTTGTTTGGGTTCGACTTCCAAATTTTGTTAGACTTCTAAGACAAAAAAATTTCAAATTTTTTGGTCGAATTCCGATTTGTTCGAAAAACCAAGGTTTGCTTGTACATCATATTCCAGAAACATGATTTTTTTTTTTAGTTTGTTTATAGATGTTCTTTTGAATGTCTAAGAGAGACAGTAGTATTCACGTAAAACCTTATGATGAGCGTCATTGGAGCACTGGGGTTTAAAACATGGATAGTAAAATTAGCAATTATGAGAAGAAAAAACTGCAAAAGTTAAATGAGACTGTACTCTGTAAAAGTTTTTTTTCTTCTTTTTTAATCACAGAGGTAGCAGAGGAGCTCTGTAAGACGTCGACCTCTGGTCACTGTGGGCCGCTGGACTCTTTCGGTCATGACATGCCCTCGTTACCCTCCAAATCTCGCACACTCCACAAGCACACAGAAAACAAGGAAAACATCGAGGGTGGGCTGGATGTGCGATCTGACCACAGCCTGCATGGTCACTCAGGTACGGTCAGACATTCCTACCCTGCCACGCACCACTCAGGTGCCCCACATTACGATTCTGCAGGTATGCCAGAGGATTCCGGTTCACAGAGTCAACTCCAACGCCGCCAAGCCTGCCGTCTGAGAAGAAGGGCTGTCATTTTCTTTCCCAACTGACCACAGTCACCGCAGCTAACTACCACCTTGTTGACCAGCCACGGTCAAAACCAACATGTTCTATACACTAACCTGGCATTATAAGTGTGGCTATAGATCACATGTTTGATTTCAGCTGTTGCTATGATACCCCTGTGCTCGTGTCATCAAACACCAATCAAAAGATGCTGAAGAAACAAGTAAAAAAAAACTGAAATAGAACTATTAAATACTTAATATGAGGGTGTATTCCACAACAACTAAGCAATACTACCGTGTGTGTGAGTGATGTCAATATACAGTACATACATTAAAGGTTTCCACAGACACAATGATGAGGCTTTCAGTTTGTCAACCTATTTCTTTTATTGGACTTGTGTCTAAGCAGCGTTCAAGTCACTTTGAATTAAATAAAAATGCATAAAAGTGTCCAAGACTAGCAGCAACACATTAACACAATTATCATGTGGCCCATAGAGTCTCTTAAACTACACACTCCACTCCATTGAAGCTTATCTCTGACTCATATTTCATTTCATAATTTGTTGTATTTCTCATTTTGTCCCTTTAGCTGTATGGTTTTTTTTTATTCACACATTCTGGTCAATACAATTTTATTGTTTTTCTACAGACATACATTCCATTGGTTGTTTTTTCTTACTTAAGTTCTTTATTTGTATCATTTGAAATAAAATGTAGTTTAATTTGTGTGTTTCTCTGAGGTGTAGATTAGACTGTCTACTCTCTTTTTGCCATGCTGTTCATTTAGTTTTGGTCTATGAACATAAATATATTTTCCAATAAAGTGAACATTCATTTTTCATTAACTTATAAACAACACATTATGAATGATTATGAAAATATAAAATGTTTAACAGTGTCATGAAGCACAAAGCAAATGTATATTTGGTAACATGAAATCATAAAGGTCAAAACATCTTTTTGTTTTCTGCCAGTTTGTTGAATTAATTATTTTCATTAGATTTTTGTTATATATTTTGAGTTAAATTCTGCTGATTAAGTACCATGTATTGTAAAAAAAAAATTTATAAGAGAACTGCATGTGTGTTTTATTCACATGTGCAGCTTCCTCTTTTTATAGAGAATTTGATCCGGGCTGCGCTAAATTATCGTGAGAAATTCTTCTCCCAGAGGTATGTTGTGGTATCTTTTAGTAACTAAAGTTAAGCAGATCCTGTTTGGAATGAATTACCAAGAGTTCCTAGGAGTGCTTTCATTATCAAGTCTTAAAAAAAGGGAAACTTGCGTATCGCTATTCTCATGATGGGCTTAGCCACAGAGCTTTCTGAAATGTTTCTTTATTCATAAATCCCCAAGAGGAAAGAGCAGCGCAGAAAGCAAATGGTGCATTTTATTACAAGAACACACAGCAGGTCTGTTAAATGAGTGACATTAATGTATGGGCAAACATATCGATATGCTAAGAGACACTTTAACAAGCATAGATGTATTCCTGTTGAGTTCAGCCCAGTTTGATGTGTTATTTTAACACAGGCCTGTCTTCTCTTTCCAGGCTGGGCTGCTTCTCTCTTTGCAGGGGACGTCCGATCGGGAAGCTCCCCGGCACTGCCTAGAAAACAGCAGCCGCGGGATAAATCTCCCAGCAGCTTTCTGGAGGATGCACAAGATATTGGCACATTTACACGAGATCGTAAGACTGGCTTCTTTAGTTCCTTCATAAAGAAGAAATCTTCCTCATCTTCTTCCTCGTCCTCTCAGCTCCAGCAGAACCTCCCGACACCTCCCAAGAGGAGCAGTTCTTTTCGAGAAATGGAAACGCAGCCTCATAAAAAATACGAACCTACGGCTGATTTCAGCGCTCCCCCTCCGCTCCCCCAGTCGGACAGTCTCTGCGGATTCTCCGCCTCGCCCTCTCACTCCCACGTGGAGCCCACCCAGGGTCAGTCACGCTGCTGCGGGGCTGCGTTCGGACAGAAGCCCTCTGGCCTTGGCTCACAGCTGACGAGCGGCAGCAGTTGGGGTGGCTTGGCTGGTTTTTTCACACCTAGACTCATCAAAAAGACCCTGGGGCTACGGACAGGAAAGACCACCTCTTCAGAAGATGGTGGAAGTGTAGCTGGGGGGCCTAAACCCTTCCCGAGGTCCAATTCTACCTCCTCTATGTCTGCTGGGCTGCCAGACTTGGAGCGCATGGCTCTGACTTTACCCAGGAACCGCAGTGCGAAGCCCCCTCTGGAGAGGACCGCCTCCACCACCTCCCAGCCAGAGAACGGAACTGTACGGCCCTCAGAAACGCTGCTGAGGAGGATGGACGAGGGGACAGCACAGATCAGGGAAAGGCCGAAGGCCAAGCTTCTACCCCGGGGCACTGCTGTAGGGGTGAGAGCACCAGGGGTCGGGGGTGAGGTGGGGGAATCAGACAATCTGTCTCGGGTCAGGGAGGGTAGAGAGGAGAGCGGCGGGCTGGACCGGCAACAGAGTTGGCCATCTCCCTCAAAGACGGGTTCGAGCGCTCCATCAGCTCCCGCAGGCGCGCCGACCCACAACCACAAAGTTCCGGTCCTGATCTCCCCCACGCTGAAGCACAACACCGCCGACGTGCACCTGGTTGGGCTCGACTCTCAGGGGAACCGCTTCAAACTGCTGTCGGATCACCAAGCGGAGCGGGACAGACCACGACTGGTCAAACCCAAGTGTGCCCCTCCTCCCCCTCCCACTCTGCGCAACCTGCAACACTCCTACAGCGGCGACGGCGAGGAGCAGGTAGGAGGAGCGCCCGTGGAGGTCAACGGAGACACGTTGAAAGCTCACAGGTCAGGGCGATTGTCAGGAGGAGCGACGACGGGCCGACCGTCAGTGCCCCCACCACAAGTGCCTCCTGCAACTTCCTCGTCTTCTTCCTCGTATTGCTCCGCCTCCACCAACACCACTCCCACCAAAATGGCCAACGGAGCCACCACCACTGCCTCCTCTTCCTCCTCCTCCTCTTCCTCCTTGCAAACGGCACCATCCGCCGGTTCCAAAGTGGCACTTCGACGGACTAGGCAGCAGGCGGAGAGGGTGCCGCTGGAGCGGGTCAATCGCGAGGCCCTGCTGGAGTGCGCCGAGTGCCTGAGAAACGCTCTCCACGCCAGCATCGAAAGCCCCGCGAGCAGCCAGGTGCTGGACGCCGGCCACCAGCTGCTAGACTACTGCTCAGGTTACGTGGACTACATCCCTCAGATGAGGAATAAATTTGCCTTCCGGGAGGCAGTGGGGAAGTTGGAACTCAGCCTACAGGAACTGAGGGCCTCGTCCTCAGGAGGCGGCGGGTTGAACACTGTGGGGCCCAACACTGTACTGGACAACCTGCACAGCTGTATTAAAGAGATCAGTGATGTAGTACAGAGGTAGCCACTGTGACCCAAAATGTCACCTCAAACTACCCAGCAGATTGATTATATTCCTTTTTTTTGTTTGTTTCTGGTTCTATTGACGGTTTTGGGGGGACAAGACGAGAAGAATCTCTTAAGTACCTCAAAAGTCACAGTAAAACGTTTTGTTTTTTATTGTTTACAACCATTTCAGAAAATGCCACTGATTTTGCTCTGACCTGTACATATTTAGAAATGTTTGTACCAAACTAAATGTGGTTTCATTCACGCCATAAAATCTTTGGCCTCACGACTCCACCGGGCCCGGATAAAGGCCTCATTGTTGAATTAATATGGAGTGTCTTGTCTGCCCATAGAGTAGGTCCAAACTCACTGTGCTCGTCTGTCAGTCTGTCCCATGCTGAATGACAATGGTGGTGGTTGTGCCCAGTCTTACTGAGAATACTAGACAACTGTTTTCACTCAACTCAAACAGAATCATCACTTTGGGTGTATTGTGTTTCAGAGGAGAGTGTTTTGCTCTCTCCGGAGAACTGACTGACCAGAAGCCATTTTCTAAAGCCATTGTATTCCAAAGGATTGGAAAACAACATTTCATGATTCAAGGTTACGGGGGTCAAAATTTGACACTTTAGTTTTCTGTATGGATGTTTCCTTTTTCATGGCACAGATTGCAACCAACTGTGTTTTTTTTGTGTGTGTTTTTTTTATGTGGATTGTGAAATCATTAACCTCCCAGTGACTGGTTTTGTCAGGATAATGTTGTTTTTGAGGGTTAAGTTTCATAATCAATCAGTTTGACATTCCCATAGGTCTCACAAGGTGCGACCCTTGACTAGGACTGACGGATCACTTATCGTTGAAGGTTGTGCATTCGACAAGTGTGTAAATATGCTCAAATGAAACGTTAACGTTTCAGTGACACAAGTACAAGTCATCTTAAAAAAAAAAAAAGATTTATATGAAATTATTTTGTTTGATCCACAGAATATTAAAACATAATCCCTTAATATAGGGAGTCTATCATATGCACAGCATTTTTCTGTGGCTGATGTTCACACAATGCCACGTCAGTGAATCCCAGTGCCCCAAAGCATTTCAATATTTATGTCCATTTACCTTTGCACACATTTCTTCATATCTGATGGAGCATAAGTGAGTGGAGTGAGCACAGGGTAGCGCATGAGGAGCTGAAATGGGACAGTATTTTTATAAGTGTCCTTCTAAGTATGGACAGTGCTGGAATCCCTGTAGCCTTGTCATGGCCTCAGTGCCTCAAGTCCTTCAATGTGTGAAAGCTGCCAGATGCAGAGACCTACTTTACACTAATCACACAGTACTGATCTCTCAACAAAGTGCAGTATGTCTTCAGCACATGAGCAATTTGTACATTATTGGTTCAAAGTAAAATGCTTTTTAGAATGTCTATGTATGAACTTGAATTTTAAATTATTCCTGTTTTTTATTAAAAGCACAGACCTATTTTGAGAGAAAAGTTATGTAAATATTTGATTTATTTCATATCCAGGAAACAAAAGTTTTATTTGTGGTTACAGAATTATGTGTTGACTGAAGAGGTGTATAGGAAGACTGAGGCTCATCCACCTAGATCTGAATATCTGCTCTATGAATGTATTATTTGTCTGTTCTGAATCCGGTCGAATGTTCATCTGCATGAATCTTTAATTAGTTAAGATGTCATTGTTTTCTATTTATTGCATTTGTTTTATTGGCTCATAGTTCTAATTTAGGTCTCATTCAATAATTAAGTCAATAAACAGCTGCTCTGTTTTTTAAGCACATACACAGCTGTGCAGAGGGCACACACATCTCAGATAGCTTTAATCTGTTTGCTTTGGGTCACATCTTACTGTACACTGGAGAAGGCCTCATGCTCATTGTTTCATACAAATACACCAGAATCTAATCTTTAATCACAACAGGTCTACAACACTCTCCAAATGCCTGTCAGTGACACTAAATTGCCAAAAAAAAAAGAAGAAAAGTTTGGTACATTTCACATTATTTTCTGTGTATTGTGTATCAGTATATCTGTGGGATTTGAGACAAAATTATTTCTATTTGCAGTGAGTTTCAAATATCATGGAGGAGAAATTCCATCTCTTTTTCCATGATTCCTGGTGCCTTGTGTGATCAAGTAACTCATATTTGATACACTATCGCAGCAAAAGCAGCGAACATCTGTGTTTGTTCTTCTTTTCCCTTGGGATTTTATTTCATCCAGTTCTGTAATTTGGAGGTTGATGGTCAGACACAAACAAGGAACCAAATGGTGCACTCTGTTAAGATTATTTATCTTGATACTTGGTTACAAAGAACGTTTATTAATGCCAACTAACACTATCAGTACTACCACTCTGCTTGTTTAACAAGTGCCACACTAGCATGCTGCACTAAACCCCAGCAGTTCTCTTGTCTCATTGTCTGACTACTTTTTAAAAAATGTCCTTTTTGCTGGTTAGGTTTCTGTTTCTATCTGTTTAATCTCAGAGGAACAGGTATCACTCAAAGCCTTATCCAAGAAAGAAATAATCAACCATCTAGTCTAGACTCAAGAAAATGTAAGGCATTCAATCAGTTACTACAGTATCAACATTTCATCCCAGTTTTGTTTTTCCCCTCACATTTGATCTCTGAGGCAATTCTGTTTAATAATTGAACTGACCACAACTTTCTGCTCACTATTATCAATTTTCTGCGTTGTCTTTATGTTGTCTGCATGTATTCTGTTGTTTTCCTCCTGTCTGTCTTTTTTGGGGAACAGGTCTGGAGAATATGCGTAAACGTCATTAAACCAAAGGCCACTTCTTCAGCTGTATGAGTGCAATGTAAACCAACACACACAATAATGTCATGTGAAACTAAACAGGGATGAGAAATGGCAGAGGTGTTAACAATGTTTTTTTTATTGTAAAAATATCTTGTTTTTTTTTTTAATTTAAAGTTCACGTTATATTACTGTGAAGTTTTGCTTATCAGTGTTAAGCCTATTGTAAATAATAAAGATATTGATTAATACAGTTTCAATTTTGCTCATTCATTCGTTCATACTCAAAACACTTAAATTTAAACAATTAGAATTTGTGTCTTTGACTCAATGCACTGTATGCTTATATTTCGTGAAATTTGTAAGGATTGACTGCAACACATTAGTATTTGAGGCTAAGGAATAATTTAATAGACAAATTACAACCCAAATTGAAAAACTAGAACCAAGGCAGTCACAAACTGCAACATCCCGTTAACACCCCTGAAAATTTTACCCTGACCTACTTTCAGGGTATGTGAATGGATGGATGGATGGATGGATGGACGGACAGACGAACACTCCCCTTCGCGGGATGTAACAACAAGTTGGAGAAAAGTGATTTTTGAGTTCTTGTCAATTTTTTTAGGGGTAAATATAGAAGTACAGAGTATTATGACAAAATACACAATTTGACATGGTACTGACATCACGTTTTGGAGTAATCCAGACCTAACCAAATTTTGGCCTCCACGAAGACTCCCGTCTCACTTTGTTAATATCCCTGGATGGCGACATCAAACCTGTTATTGGCAGCTCAATGAATTTTTCTTCAATAATTTAAATTAGACATCAAGTTTTCATCAAAAACATTTTGATTTGTAATAATTCACCCTGCATGCATGGGATTTTAAGAGGAGCACAGAAATAAGCATAAAGAGATTAAGTGGAGGCTCTGCAATCAACTTTTGACCTTTGGTTCCCATTCACACATGAAATATTGTTATTTTTAATGACAATTTCTTTCACAGTTACAAATATGTTACTGATCTGTAGAAATAGAACTTCACAGGATTTGAAAGTGTCTCAACCCAAGTTGCTGCACTATCAAGTAGCATGGCAACCACCCCTAGACCAGTCCCCTTTAGTTTAGTCAACACTTTTCCACAGATATACAGATGGATATGATTACCTTGAGGGTGACACAGGCTGTTCTGCACAGAAAACTTATTGGCTTTGATCATTCATCTACAATTTTCAGAATTTAATGCAGAATTTTTTTAGTATTTTACTGGCACAATACTACTATTGTTTAAACCAAGAATCTGGCATTTAAAATTTTGGATATTATCATCATCATAATTATCATCATCGTCATCTTCATAATCACCAGCCAGTGTTATCCTCGTCCCACCCGTCAGCCTACACACGGCAGCACCTCCCAACAGCACGCGAAGCTCTGCTCTTTACTATAGCGACGCCAGGTCCCGCCCTACCTTACCTCTGATTGGCTAACTGTCTCAAACTATAAACCATCACCTCCCAGTAGACAGAAACTATCCAACCCAATCAGTCAGGGCGATCAGCCCTAGCCAATCAGAAGCATAGCAGGGAATGCAATGTCTTCACAGTAGTAGGATTCGAAATTTAGCTAACAGCAGCTTGTTGTAAAGATGGCGTCAATAATGGAAGGACCGCTAAGCAAGTGGACTAATGTTATGAAGGGGTGGCAGTATCGGTGGTTCGTATTGGACTATAATGCCGGCTTATTGTCTTACTATACGGTATGTTCCTGTTCCGTGTATGTAAACGATGAATTGTTCCGCTCAAGAAGTTAAATGTTATAAGTTGCTACTTGTTTGAAAGCATAAGTGCTAGAAGGGCCTTGTGTTTGTCAGGACTATCTCAGCTGACAAAAAGAGACGAGTCCCTTCGATGACAGATCCATATACTGACCAATAGCAGCGGTCCTGGAGGACCCCTAGACGAATCACATCTTTATTCCGTTTGCACTTCCGCAAATGTAGCTAACTAGCTAACTGGCTAGCAGGGCTAGATACTTGGAATTGAATCGTAGGAATCTTGTTGTGATAAGTTCAAAGTCAGGTGAGAGTCAGTGACAGAATAGTTTGCTATGCGAGGTAATTATCTCACCTAGTTCAACAAGAATGTCGACTCTCCCTGCGTGACTAGCCACGAAGCTAACAAGACACCGCAGGAGCAGCCAGTGGCTGTAGACTAGGCTAACATAGTTGTATGTAGTTATATTTTTGATCCACGGTGATAAAATGTCTGTATCTGACTCTGGACTCATAGCTGATGTCGAGGATAGGCCAGACAAGAAACTGTCAGTGGTACCGTTTGTAGGTCGAGCTATGAGAAAGCTACTAAAAGCTCAACCATTATCAAAAACCTCCGCTGACTGAAGGAAGCAATCAATTCTATTGTTTAAATGGTTGCTAATCCCGCACAAGAGACGCTATTGTACGGCGGCTGATACCCAGGTGATATAATCAATAATCGTAAATAGGGAGAATAAATCTGTACTTTGTGGGGGGAAAAAAGTCCCTGAAATGTTAAATTGTGAGAGTTTTATTAGTCTCTCATCAGAATGATGATCATTTCTGTTGATTTACAGGATATACGACCAAGTTGAATAAGTGATTCCCGTGGAGTTAGCCTGGGATTAATGCATACGTGATGCATATCCACAAACAGTGCTGTCATATAGATACATGATATCTGCATTTGTTCACATTACACATTTTGACTTGTCATGGTCAGAGAAACCACATGTGTTACTGACAGCATTAAAAATCAATCAATCTTGTTAATTTTGTCCAAGAAACCCAAAGTGACAGGTTTGAGCAAATTCAAGATCCTGACACCAAAGCAGACAATTGCTCTTATTATTACTAACACCTGGGCTTTTTCCACCCTGACATGGCAGAATTTGTACAATGAAATTGCTATTATTTTTGTTTAATAAAAGAACAAGTTGAAGCCCTGTTCAGTGATATAAAACCAATGATGTGTTCTTTTTTTTTTTTTTTTTGGTTTACAGTCAAAAGACAAAATGATGCGAGGATCCCGGAGAGGATGTGTGCGACTCAGGGTAAGATTCCCAGATTCAACTTTTCCCACTCCTGATAGTGGATCTTGGATATTTTTTATGCATTATCTCCATGCTTTTCTGAGAGATTCCAAAAGTTTAGAATACTGTATACTGAAAGACAGTATAACTCTTTCCTCTCAGTATGCTTGCAACAAGGGTTCCTTTGTTCATGTGATTTTTCTGGGCTGCAAAGTGCATGTGTCCTACACCGCATCATGCTGTTGTCATCTTTTGTATTAATTGCTTTATAAGAAGGCCTGTCCAGGATCTCTGACCCTGCCTTAGTCAATGAAATATTCAGTATTTGCTCTCATTGTTTTTATATATTGAGTAATGTCCACTAGATGGCAGTAGTTGTCCTACGACGGCGTTAAGAGAAAATGAACATTTAAGTATATCCACGGGAATGTAAAATAGACAATTTGACATGAGAACTAACTGCAGGCAGACCTTAAATACAGGATTTTGTACATTGTGTTAAAATAAAAAGTATTTATCCACTACATACTTGAAGAGCATATACAACACTCGCATATTGTGACAAATACCTGCTCAATCTATTACTGTCAGATTTTCAGTAGCATTCATTTTATTTTCCTCATAGTTGAATATTAAATCAAGCAGGGAAATTTTCTGATCAAAGTTTTCACTAAGCAGTGGGTCAGTGTGGCAAAAAAATACGTTATACATCATGGAGCTGAGCATTGAAATACAGTCAATGAAAATCAAATACAGTATAAGACTGCTGTAAGTTAAAACTTCCTTTGGATGCACAGTCTTTTATTCACCATTGCAAGTGCGTCAATTTTTTTAGCACTTTTTTTTTTATACATATAATGCTGAGGCATTCTCATCTTGGTAATTTATTCATTTTTAGATTGGCTTGTATCCGCCCATGTTCCACATATATTAACTCCTGTCCTGTCTCAGGTTTAGTGAAATAATTTCTACACAGGTTTCCCCGCATGCCTTTACCTATAATGTAGTTTCATACAGACTAATGTTGGAATATTGTGAAAGTGATTAAAATATTCAGTCTTTATAGGCGTTTCTCCATATCCAATTTTTTTTTAAAAAAGTAGATCAGTCAACCACAACACGGTTCAGTTAGTTATTTGCTTTGTGAGTCACTTTATGGTAACTGATAAGTCCGTGTCTTCTAGTCAGGAAAAAAAAAGAAATAATTGTTCCGTGACACAGACTGGTTTTAAATAAACAAGGTGAATTGTCAGGGCAGGGATAATTTACTCCATACTGTATAGTTACTTTATCAATAATGCAATTCAAGTCCTATGACAGAAGATAGAGATCCATTTCTGAAAAACCTTGTGATCCTGTTTTAAATGTAAGTAAAAACAGTACGGAATAATTTGCAAATCATCAACGTCGCTATGAAAATGTCAGCATTGGAAATATATTATTGAATATTGTATTTTCATCTAGAATTAGATGCCAGTGCTATGTTTAAATGATAGTTGTGACAGGGTCTTTACTGCTCTACTGTGTCACCGCCTCTTGTGACACACTCTGAGCGTTTTGGAACTGAGGAGATTGGTTACAGTCATGTTGTTAGTGGAAAGTTTTCACATCCTTGCCTGATGTAGGAGTTCTTATCACTTTGTTGTGATATGAAATTTCGGAATGTGCAAATACAGTTTCGGTGTTTACACAATTTGTTTTGACGTCATCTTGCTGAAGTAAATAAGGTTTTGTATGAAAAGTCATTATCTTCTTGACAGTGTATGTTACACCAAAGCCCGGATAGGTTGTTCAGCTTCAATGGTATGTAATAGTGTACCTCTTGATTATCATAGCTGCCAGCAGGCTGTATGGTCCCTGTTTTCTTTAACCGAAAGAACACAGACTCCATGATTAAAGAACAAACAAACAATTTTTGACTCATAAGACCGCAGGACAATTTTCCACCTCAGCCTTTAAAAAGTTGGGGTCAGATAAAGGTAATAGTGTTTCTGGATCAGGTTTAAATAAGGTTTCCTCTTTGCAGTTTTGTCTTTCTTATGTGGAGCAACAACAAGATGTGTTCAGAGACAAAGGTTTTTAGAAATGTTCCTGGGCCCAAACAATGATGTCACTACAGAATTTTGTGTCCGGCCTGGAGATGGTGTAATCCTCAAATTGTTTGTAATATTTTTATATTGTTAAACTATTTACCTTCTGTGGATGCTCCTTTTAAACCAAAAAGCTTGCTACTAACCTATTCTCAGGTAACCTCATCACTTTTGAGGTGTGTTTTCTGCTAGCATTTCACAATTTCACTAGTGTTTTGTTGCCATTGTCACTTCTTTTTTTTTTTTTCAAGTAATAGGTTACTTCAAATATAATTTTTGGAAATGGGGTTATAAACGGCAATAATAGATTTTTTTCTGAAATACAAAAAGCAGTGATCTTTCCAAATTCTATCATCTTTCAAAAATGCAACCCCGTCATGTGAGCTGGCCGTGAACAGTGGCTGGAGGAATGTCATGCAGAAACAGACGAATGAATTCAATTTTGAACATTCAGTAGGTCTTCCTTTTCCCCCTGCAATGGTCAAAGCCTGTTAATGACTGTTTACTGCAATCAAAAAACTATCATCATAAGACTTCCTGACATTATTTTTAAAACTGAATCATTTTGTAGCTAGGGCAGAACCATTTACAAAGCTGGTAAATTTAAGTCTTCATTTATTGTCCCTTAATATACTAAATATCTGGAGAGTTTCAGAAGAATTCTTAACATTGGATCATGATATTAGAGATTTAGTAGACATGATAACTAGAGATGTAGACCTATTTATTTGAGTGTTTTGGGAGCTGACTGTGGTATGTGGACTTTCTTATGGCAGACAGCTTGCCTGTGATTGTTGTTTGTTGCGTCAAGTGATTTGATTGCCACATAATTTCATAAAATCCAAATGCATAATATACCACATGTATTAATAATTTTTAAAATTTTGCTAACTGTATTAATCCCCGAAGGGAAATTAAGACTTTTAAATATGAGTGTATCCACTGCTTTATAGCTGCTATTACTTTTACTGTGTGCTGTATGTCACACACCCTGTTTCTGTTGCTAGGAGCGAATGTCCCAGTTAGCCACCAGGCCGTTTCTCTGCAGTTCTTTTTCTCTCGTTGGCTGCTAACCGCTGGTCCCTGGTGTCTGATTCTCTCCACCCTTCACTGCTGTTCTCCTCCTTTGCTCACCCAAATCCCACCTCCTCCTCCCCTCACATTTTCTCTCCTGTGTTCCAAAAGACTGCACTTGGATGTGTGGTTAGGTAGAGAGTGATTACAAGAAGGTGATAAAACAAGAGGAAAGGAGAGAGTGACGTCCTGAGAGGGGCCAAGGGTAATTTACCACAGACAGCTGGTCAGGGACAGCAGGAACATGTGGAGGGCATGAAGACAGAAATGGAAAGCAGAGTATGACGTGTGTCTCTGTGTCTGACTGCCTGCTTTTTCCCCTCACTCACTCTCCTCCTCTGTTTGCCCAGGGAGCTGTGATCGGCATTGATGATGAGGACGACAGCACATTCACCATCACCGTGGACCAGAAGACTTTCCATTTCCAAGGTGAGATGTTCGCTTTCTTATTTCGCTCGTCCTGCCCCCTGTTCTCTCTGCTCCCATCACCAGTGTGAGTTCTACCTTACGCATCCATCTCTGCTGTTTGTCTTCTCTCTCTCTCTCTCTCTCTCTCTCCCTCTCTCTCTCTCTCCCTCCCCCCCCCACCTTTTAAAAACTGGACTGCTCTGCTCTAACACCAGGAAACACATGCACACAGACATCTTTATGATGTCAAAGTGTGCTGCTTGCCTCTAACCTTTTTTTCCCCTTGGACTCTCCGTGCACCGTGAAGTTGGACTGAAATGCATTTCTGATGATTCGTTCTACTGAGGGCAACACAAATTCTTCCACAACGAAGAAGCTGGTAATGTTTTTTTTTCCCCCTTTGTCCTCTCAACTGTGGCTGAGAAAGAAGCTTGCTGCTCGTGTGTTTCTGCAGTTGAGCCTCAGGGAATAATACGGGATACTGCTGAGCTGGAAGCTGAGCTCAGATCTCTTCTGGTTGCTGCTGCTGTTCGCCCTTTACCGCTCTGCTACCGTCACATCTTGCTGTCTTCTAACAAGTCCCTCTATAGGAATAGGATTGGTTCCCCAGCTACAGAATCACCCCCTCCCGTCCTGCCAATCCTTCCCTCTTTTTTGATGGGGAGTTGTCCAGTCCTGTTCACCGCAGACATCCGTTTTTATACTCCCACTCCACCAGGTCTTTATCTAACCTCGTCGTTCCGTCTTCTCTGTCCTTCCATTTGTCCATTTATATAAAATATTCCACACACTTCACCTCCAGCACCCCCTTCCACTCCCTTTTCAAGAGTCACCATCCACAGTCCATGGACCCCCCACCACTCTCACCTCCTCCATGCCCTCTCCCATGTCTGTTTTCCGAAGCTGTATGCTGTGGTTCTACAAGCGGAAGGGTAAGGAGAAAACCGTGCATGCCTCATGGTGTGCATGCCTGCCAGTCCCATGCAAAAAGATCCGGAGGAGGTGTTTGTTTTCTGGGATGTGCAATTAAGGTGGAGCAAAATGTGCTGTACGACTCACATGCATTGGGTTGTTGTCTACGTTCAAAGACAGTCTGTAGTGTGGCTGGCTGGTAGCTGTGAGTTACGATTAAGATAAGCGTGTGTGCAGGATCATGAGTAAAGTCAAATGTTTACACTGACTAGAGGGGCCAGAACGCCAGTGTCACTGTCTTTGAACCCCACTAGATCTCTGTGGTATCTCACCTAACCACACCTGCTCAGAGCGTACGATCAGAGAGGTGGTAAAAGGTGCTGCTTTGTCCTGTTCACTATGAGCTTCTGCAGATTCTGCATCGAGTGAATACTTATAAATGACAACTTGCTGATGTCACCGAACAAAGTTGTGTGGTAACAGCAGCACAAACTGAATGCAAAAGGAAATCATTGTTAATAGTTGTGGATACAGTGTATTGGATACATACAACAACACAGAATCAAATCGAAATACTAAAAGAGTGATTAAGAAGCAGCAACAAATGAGCACTTTAAATTATGTTTAGATATTTAGTTCTGATTTGCTGCTAAGTCCGTTTTATCCTGCTGGTAATGCAGCCGGTAGGATCACTGTTACAAATTTGATATGTTCATTGGTATTTATCATAGATGCTATTCATTCAATAACATTACTGTCACTGTAATTCAATCAAAAACCAACAATTTCTACACCGATTTTAAGAGACCATCATCTAAAGACAGTGACAGAACTGAAGCTTACATTTTCACTACTGGATTTCGCAACACATAATCGAAAATTTAACAGAAGAAATTTAGTGGAAAAACAAACAAGTCACCAAATGGCAAAGAGAGAAATTCTTTTTGGTTAAGCAACACAAGTGTGTGGTTGGTATCATGATGAAACTTCTAGATATAATCTTGAACATCTACTCTTTTTTTAATAGAAAATATCGACATGTCACTGTAAGACACATCTGCTTCCCCAATGCCCAGAAGAGTGTCTCATGTTTCCCTCGTGCAGGAACACAACATTAACACTAACTTTGTGCCGAACATGAGATTCGGATCATATCAATTGATCTCTTTGGTTTCAGCAGATACACAGGATGTTTGGCACAGGAGATTTCCCTGCTGCTGTAAAATGATCCTGATCTTGTTATACATCCTGTCTGCCACCATTCAAAAGCAGTATCTGAATGTGTACGTGTGTATAATCGGGTATGGGCCGCTGCCCGTGTAGGAGTGTGACTATGTGATGGGGAGGAAATCACTGCAGAGCTTCAGAAGGTTAAAGAACGGCAATGCCGGTAGCAAACGTTCAACGATTAATAAATTGGTTGATTTACGGCTCATTGTTCCTGTTATGGTGTAAATATCATAAACCTGAACTAAGCGCTAGTAGTTTCTGTTACAGGACAGCTCCGCACACAAGTGTAGTTCTGAGCCATGGGCCACTGTGCTAGCTCTGTACCGTCTATTTAGAGAAGCATCCATTATTCATCATCCCTTCTCCCCCAGCGATGCATCACAGTTGCCTGTGAGCCATTTAGCTTCCCATTTCCCTCGCTCTCGCTCGCTCTCTCTCTCGCTCTTGCTCTCTCTTGTTCTCTCTCTCTCATACACACACACACGTCTGTTTATCTACGGTAGCAATTGGTCTCTGGTTTTCCCCATCGTCCTCGTCAGGCCACCCTGATGACATGACGCATGAGTCCCGGATGTGACCCCCGTCATGCTCTCTGCCTGGTCTTGAGGCTGCTTTCTCACCTTAAATTCTCGTGCACTGTCTGATCTCATCACTTTTTAGAAATGTACTAGTGAGGATTTTCTCTCTGTGCTCCATTAGGACTATGTGTTAAGTTTGAAAGACATGGTCTCAGTAATATCTTATAGCAGTAGTGTAGTTACATGACTCATCAAGGCAACATTCCTTAACTGATCTCATATTACATTCATTGACAAATTGTGCCTCACAGCACATTAGGGTAGCTACCACTTCATTGAGAAGTTGAAGTCTTAAGAATCCGATTCTCTGTCTCCCCCAATGGAGGATGTACTAAAACATTTCATCAGATGGCAGGAAGAGAGGCAGAGGGGGAAAATTAATAATTCACAGGGGGCCTTTGGACAAAGGAAGGAGCAGCAATATGGGGAGAGGCTGAGTGTTGTAAAGAGAAATCTACCTCAATCACCAAGATGGGACGAGGCTCGAGTTAGGAATACACACACACACCACTAGAGGAATTAGGTTGTGTGTGTGTGTGTGTGTGTGTGTGTGTGTGTGTGTGTGTGTGTGTGTGTGTGTGTGTGTGTGTGTGTGTGTGTGTGTGTGTGTGTGTGTGTGTGTGTGTGTGTGTGTGTGAAAAGTGCTTGATTAATGTGTATGCTGGATATAGATAGGCACCATCTGTCTTTGTTTACTAGTCCATATTGGCACGTACCAAAATCCAAGTGACTACAACTCTGTTTCTAAACATGTTTTGACATTGTGTAAAACCTAAATAAAGACAGAATTCAGTCATTGTTGAACATGTTGAATTCCAGTAACTCATTTATGAAATTTTTCCAAACTTGCAAAGTATTATCATTTACGCAATCACACATTTCTCAAAGTAGTGAACCTTGCCCTGCCTTTGCTCAGCATGACTGCACCTTGTGAAGATGCCTTTTTACACCCAGTCACGATCCAATCAGCTGCTAGTGTTGAAACTATTCAGCTGTGGACTTTTCCTTCCCCAGTCTTTAGGTGCTCCTATTCTAACTTGTGTGAAACATGGTTTCTGGTCTTGTTTGTTACCCATTCAGTGGTGGTGAGAGCATTTATGAGATGGCATGGAAGTGCTGAAACGGAGCCTGATTCAGAGCTGCTGCTCTGTATTATCTCCTTCATTTGAACCTGCATCTTTAAGTTGGCGTCTTGTTTTCAGGCCATTTTCAATGACGAACCTATCATCCCCACGTGTGTCTGTGTCTCCTGCATGTCTTGATTCATTACCAGCCAGGAGTTGTCTGCAGTAATTGCCAAGAAGTGTGTGGGTGGTCAGGTCAGAGTTTATTGGCGTGAAGAGCAGCAATAAACTCCTGTGAAAATGTGCTTTTCTTCTGTTTTCTTGTTAATGAAACGTCAGTGCCTCCACTAACAGAGTCTCGTCAGCAGAACCATACATGGTTAAAACGACATGGTTAAACTGAAGTGTCAGACATGCAGTTCAAGAAAAAAGCAACTTGGATTACTTTTACACTTTGCACCTTTGTTCACCTTATAAAATTGTTGCACCACAGCATTTAATAAAAACACTTTGGCTCTTCTCCAGAAAGAAAGTATTTTCAGTGGGAAAAGTTTCAAATCTGATCTCACAATACAGAAAAATGTCCAAAGATGTATACTGTAGATATAAAAACATTAGCACCATTTGGTACATCAACTTTATTAATAACGCATAGAGGAAGTTATTAGTCCACTCTAGTTTTAGTTGTTGTTAGGCACACACGTATATACAGTATATGTTTACAGGCCCGTCACACACACACACACACACACACACAGACACACACAAATGTCCTGTAAGCATGCAGGTGAGAGGTGTAGCGGTGGGCTGCTCCTTCTTGGTGTTCCCCAAATGAGAAGGGGACGGTATCTTGCTCAAGGGCACCTTGGCAGTGCTCAGGAGGTGAACCGGTACCTCTCACTGCCAGTTCAGTTTTTGGTCCACATGGACTTGAACCGGTCACCCTGTGGTCCCCAGACCAAGACCCCGTGGATTGAGCTACTGCCCCTCATGTGCAGCGTTCAGGTTGAAGTGAGTGGTTCCTGATGACATGCTGCCTCATGAGTGGCTCCTAGCTGCTATCTAGGTTTGTTGAGTGGACTGACTACTGAAACCTCTGCTGGGTAGTGAATAGAGCTACAACACTTTACCCGCAGTAATCTGTTGCTCTGGAGTGTCTGAGCTGAGGGGGGAGAGTGAGAGGGCGGTCGGGTACCGTCTGAGTGGATTGGCCTGAGCCTCGGCTTCCGTTTAATGTCTTTAAAAGCTTTCCTGCTATAGCGCTGCTCAGCCTCTGTGCTGGCCATTCATTATGTCTTTTTTTTCCAGCTCAGTGCAGACCAATTCTGTAAAACAAATATAGGCTTGAACTTAACTGTTATTACTCTTTCTGAAGTCTTTCATATTTCTTTGTAGTTACAGGTTTTTATTATGATGGTCACCACACACACACACACACACACACACACACACACACACACACACACACACACACACTTTAAATGGAATGTATGGGTATGTTGCAAGCTGGAACTAGAAATGTACAAATTAAATGTTAATATTACACTGTGTATGTATGCATGTGTGTTTATATACTTCTGCGTGTATGTACCTTGAGATAAGAGTTTAGTTCGTTCTTTGACTGAGCTCCTAAGTCAATCTGCATGTATCTCAATGGAATTTTCCCCTTTTAAAATAACTAAAATCATTTCAATCCATTCCAACCTTACGAGACAACCCATAAATTAGGAAAAAAACATATTTGTTAATCAAGCATTAGACATGCATATACTTCCTATACATAATTATAATTATGTACTGTATAAGTTACGTAACGACGTATGAAACACAAAAGTCATAAGAACACACAAGCTCGCAGACAACACGTAGAAAGAATGAGACGCAGTCTCAGCTGATGTTCTGTACATCCAACATCTAATGGTGGCGTCCAAAGCATGACCTGTCTCTATAACAAAAACATGGACAAAGTGATTGTTCATGTCTCAAAAACGTCTCGAGTTGCCCATATGTCAAGGTATTACTGTGTATGTATACACACACACACACACAAGTAAAAATAAATACAAAGTACATTCAGGGTAACTTAGTTAACCATGAACACTCAAGAAGAGGAGAATGAGCCAACCTGGTCCTTTCCAGTGTTGCATTCCAGACTATTTCGTGATTGGGTGAATTGGCGTTCTGCTCTTTTGCAATTAATGAGACCAAGAGGTTTCCAGGAATCCAGCTGGTACTTCAGTAAGTAAGTGCTCCTGGGACTCCATTATACTGATACACAACTGAGGCTTGAAGACTTTACATGTTTTTTCCACATGGATTAAAAAGAAACTGTCTCCTTTTGCTTTCATCTTTATGCTCAACAGAGCTAACTGCCTCCCAGCTGTGTCTGACTGATGCTTAACAAAGTGTTGTCAATCTCCTATGCTAATATCTAGAAAGTCAATGAGCATTTTTTTCCAAAGGCGCTTTCTCTGTGTCAGCCATCTAAAACCTCCAGACATTTCTCATGTGATTTTCTTTAGTTAATTCTATTTCACCTTATTGTTTGTTTGTTTTTTGCTGCGTTTGTCCTTCCTTGTTTTCCTCTCCATGTAAAATAATGTAAAAAGAAAAATATCATCATATTTATGATATGACACATCATTGTAAACCCTGAACATAAGGTATTTGTAGTTTGCTTTTGGCGTTTTAGATTTTATTTTATTTTTTAAACTGCATGGATATTCAACAACGTCACTGTATCAGCACTTCTTACCACAGTTCACCGTTATTTTGCTGAAACAGGTGATTGACATTGTTTTTCTGCGTCGTTCTGTCCTCAGCCCGAGACGCTGATGAGCGGGAGAAGTGGATCCACGCCTTAGAGGGAACTATCCTGCGTCACACCCTCCAGCTCCAGGTAAGTCTGCGTGTGTGGGTGTTTGCTTTTGGTGTGTCTTTCTAATCCGTCCCTCAATTTCATGAAATTTTAGCTCTGATGTGAGGCTCTTTGACATTTGTATGACTGGTTATGATAAGTCCTATGTCAGCTGTTATGTATTTATACAATGTAATATTTGTTTTCTAAATAAACATTATTTTATTATTATGTGGAATCCCTTAAGAGTACACTGCTACTGAAACAGCCTTAGGCTGCCTATAACCAACCTTAGACAGAAAGCTAAATGTTAGATAACAAAGACACACACAAAGTGTGTGTGTGTGTGTGTGTGTCCATGTCCTGGGAGGAACGTACTATGCTACACTGAAACATTCAACAACTTTGAGAGAAACTTTCATATTTTGGATCTTCTTCCAGCACCTTTCGTCTGCATTTTATTTTATTTCCTGCTCTTTTTCCCCAAACTAGACATCATCTCCATACAGTTCTCGTCATTCGTTTCCTCCTCCCTTTTACCATCACGACTACCCTTTTCATGACTCTCCCCTCATCCTTTCTGGTTTTTTTCCTCCCCTCCCTCCCTCTGTGACAAATCCTTCTGATGTGCTACGTGTGCCTGTTTGTGTAGTGTGTACACATGCAGTTTATACACACACTTATGCAGGCTTAGAACTGCTGTCGTTGCATCATGTGACCCTACACCAACCAATCCGAAGATCCGTTCGCGTGATCAACCGAACATCTGCCTCCCCCTCAGCCAATCAAAGCGTTTGTTCAGTGCATGTTCCTGTCAGCCCTTGCTGCTTCTGCTTTGTGCGATTTTCTCTTCGGCCTGTGTGAGAGGAAGTGTGTCTTTCCTGCCTGGGGAGGGTCCTGGATTAACTCCGCTCTGTCTGCCTTCACACCAAATCCTCAGCTGATAGCTGCTGCCGAAGGACAGGCTGTAGACGCACTGGCTGTAAGGGTCACAGTACGAAGGCTGCTGTGGTTTGTGTTGACAGAGTGCAGTGGAGAGCAAGAGGAGGAGATTGTTTACTGTTTCTGTGTGGAGGAGGAGGAGGAAGAGGAGGAGGAGGAGGGTCTGAGAAAGGACACTTATTTCACCAGAGCTGGTATTTTTGTTGCTGGAGGGAGTGAAAAACAGAATAACATGGGGAAATAAAGGCAAGTCAACCTTTTTCCAGGCTAAAGGGTCTGACGGGAGAAATGTACGAGCTTTAACGCAGCATGTTCATCGGAGTGAGGCATCTAGTAAGTAAAGACACACACAATATGCTAATGCGACTGCACCACAGTAAGGAAAAGTTTAATGGCAGCAGCGTGCTGCCGGAGCAGCCGTTTTAAAGTGGGTCAGACTGCGTGAAAACACACACAAGTGTGAGGAGGGGGCAGGGTGCTGGGCAGGTCTTTGCAGCCTCTGGGACACTTAGTGTGTAGCTGTCTGAGTGAGACTTTGCAGGATGATCTAAAATATTCCCTCTTTGTCACATTCTGACACGAGTGGGAGAGGAGGTGTCGTTGTCTGGGAGTAATGCAAGAATAGGAATGATGACAAGAAGCACGAGACATTCAGCGTCTCTAAAAACCAGCCACCCTGTGTGTTTTACACCATTTGGTGTTTTATTCGGTTGATGTCATTATGAGATGTTATTTTTATTTTTCCGCGAATGCTATGGCGTGTAATTAGAGGAGGATTAAGGAGGAGAAATGACAAAATTATTGTCAACATGTCACTGAAAATTGCTCACAATGGAATGACTTAATAATCACACACACACACACACACACACACACGTTTGCATTATTGCATCACCTCGTTTTTGATTTATGCTCAGGCTGTCATGTGGGCAGCTACATTTCCCAGTCACATAAACAGACATGTTACCTTTGATCCATTTGAGGAAGTGTGGTGAGTTAGCTGCAGGCTTCACGGCCATTTCTTTGACTCGGACTTTGTTTAAAGCTCAAGTTATCAGTTGGAATAAATGTGGCAGTTCATGGCCTTTCTGCACATTCCTCTCGTATCTTCTGTAAGCGGAAGAAAAGCCCCCCCACACAGGGGGCACCATGGGACTCTGCAATACTCCATATCCAAAGGAGCAGTAGCACCTAACGAGGTTTGATAAGAGCTTGACGTACATAGTTTATTATTGTTTGTTCATTGCCAGAGTAACTCGTGCAGCGGTACCTGCATGCCATGTTAGTTATGTGGTGATTAATCTGACATATAGCGGTTGTTGTGTTGTCGATGGCGTTCTGTGGCCTTGTTATTACTCTTCCAGCTGGACTCGACTTGCTTGGCTGAGCTCAGACGTATTGAGACAGATGTCTGACCAGTGGTCTAGTAATTACTTTTAAATGGATGTTATGTGTAATGAAATTATCTGTGCTCAAGTCTCTTTGTGTGAGTGTCTATGTATGAGTGTGTGTTAGTGTGGAGTGTGTGTTTCTGATTCTGATGGGGCTATTAAGATGAGCTGGTTAACAGACAATGACTCTAAGTGCAACATTTCCACACGTCTGTCAGTAGCTACATTCTCTCCGGTCTGGAGTTCCTTGATTTACTTTAGTTAAAGTATGAAATATGCTGGCCCAGAATCAGCCAGGCATGCAGGCAGACAGCCCTGCTGGCCTTTTATGCAGGCTAGCATTTAAACAATAGTGTTCATATCTCCCCCGCTACACTGTGCAGCTGGAAGATTCTCCTGAACCGATGATGTTTCTGTCCACCATTTTGTGCAACACTTTACAAAGCTCACCTGTCCAGGAAGTACAAAGACACAGTTTTTATTTATAAATGTGTATTGTGTCAATACTTGACTCATAATATTGGTGGTGGGTGTGTATTTCACTCTACAATCCAAGTACCTGCATGGTATTTTTACAATGGATTCGGTTCAGCTGCACTCATGCTTGGCTGTGTTTGCTTGTCCATCATCAGGAGGTCGAGACAGGATTTGTTCCAACTGTTCAAGACTTTGATAAGAAGCTCGCTGAAGCTGATGCCTACCTGCAGATTCTAATTGACCAGTTAAAGGTAGGACTCATAGTAGGAAACACCTCACTGTCTAAAATATTTGAGATTGGTGACATAAAGCTACATCTGACACACACTTGCTGAACATCCATGAGGTTAAATATTCCATTTGACAGAATAAACACCTAATTCATAAAAAACCTCAGATTCATTTAAGTCTGTACCACAGCAATTTCAAAAACATTCGAACAATTAATAAGATTTAGGTAAATCAAATTAATCATTAAAATGCAACACAGGTAAGATATTTACTTTTTAAACTCTTTTATTTTCTATATGTTCATTGTATTCTTATTCTGAATTTAATATTTTCAGTATGTTTCTAAAATATTGGGGCCCTGTGTACCATTGTGTTACTCCCAGTAAAGCAGCTGAACACCCCAGTCACAGATGTTGGCTTTTGAACTTTGACTCTAGGCTTCCTTTTCTTCTTTAGACTGGAGGAAACAACATCCATGTTTTTAAAAACTGTCTGTAATGCAGACTCATTGGACCAAGAGATGCTTATTGTACACGAGTCCATCTCAGACAAGCTGTATTTGTTCATGGAGTGTTTTATAAAGTAATGACCCCCTCTCCATTAATAACCCCCTTTCATGCGCAGCGATACAAATCACTTGATACCAATGAGCCTCTTTAGCTGTGGAATGATTCAAATGAAGTGTTTTTGAGCATTTTACAACTTTACTGGTTTTTACTGCCTTGTCCCAACATGTTTTAAAAAGTTGTATCACTTTCCTAATGACTTTATACTTAAGAATACAATTAAATTTATCAGCCTATTTTGTCTTGGTTACAAGAGAGTTGTGTGCCAATTAATTGTATGCCAATCCAAGTTAATTTCCCCACTTGGATCAAAGTGGTATTTATCATATTCAATCATTTGAATTTGTGTCATTATATCTCTCTAATTATATTTTTTTGTTTCGTTGTCTCCTCTTTAACAAAGCAGAAGTTGATTTGTGGTAGAAGTACTGATGAAAAAAAAAAATATTGGCATATCGTTACTCGTCACCAGGCTATTCCAAACCACATCATCTTTAGAGATCTGATCATTTCAAGCCTCATTTAACTATTTCCATCTAAGTTTATCTTCCAATTCTCTTTTCTCCCTTTTCATCTCTCCTTGTGTGTCGCTGTCGCCCAGCTTTTTGATGAGAAGATCAAGGACTCTAAAGAAGATGAATCAAGCAGAGTGAGTACCAGCACTTCCACGCTGTTTTCGTGTGTCACTTCTCTGGTCTGCTGTCCTTGTTGTCATTAGAGCCCAGGCCAACAAGAGGAAGCAAACCGACTCGTGGTGCTCTGGTGTGACACAGACTTTTGGTATCTGTGGCTAGTCGGAAGAATTTTTGAAGATTATGAGTTCAGAATTGGTATTGAGTGTAATTTTAAGTTTTCTTGAATTAGAAAAGCCAGCAAAATAGAATGAACCTAATAGTTGCTCAAATTTTTTGTCTTATCAGCTACCCAACGAAACCTTTCAGTTTCCTGACTGACAGGCCAGACTTGATCAGCAACTCGGTCGATTGTAGGGCTTCAACTAGTAATTGAGATGATATTCTGCAGTACCGTAATCGGTTTGTGTACTCAGTTTAGCAAACATAGCTAAAAAAATTAAAAAATTCTACTACATCCTGCTTGATCCCAATGATTATATCTTCAGATGTCCCATTTTGTTGAATCATCTTTCGAAAAAGTAAAGATATTCCGTTTACAACTATTGAACCAAGAACCAGCACATCTTCATGTTTAGAAGTTTGAATTCTAAAAAGTTTTGATCCACTGGGTGATTACAGTATTTTCTGCACTGTAAGGCACACTGGACTATATAAGGCGCACGTTCAATGAATGGCCTATTTCAAAACTTTTTTCACAAATAAGGCCCACTAGATTATAAGGCGCACTGTTGGTTTTTGAGAAAATTAAAGGCTTTTAGGTGTGCCATATAGTGCGGAAAATACTGATTAAGTATTAAATGCTAATTAAATCCTGATTAATACATGATTCTGCTGATGAAGACAATAGTTTCTCCTTTTCACATACTGGCAGTTTAGCTCCTCAGCTGAATGAAGCACATTCAGGTTTTTTAAGGTAACTGTTTAAAAAGAGGACACACGAGGTTAGTTTCTTCCGGGTATCTTGTAGAGATGTTTTGTTATGTGTGAGGAAGCAGTCCAGTTTCAGGACATTGTGGTTGTTTACCAGCAGCTGTGTGATTCACTTCCCCCCCAAAACTAACGCTGTTTGTTAGATTGATTTCACTTCAGTGTGAGATAGCTTATGGATTTCCAGTAACCTATAGATTTCCGGAAAGCATCACCATATTGATTTTTACCATCAGTGTCACTTTGTTTGCTGCTAAATATCAGTGTTTCAGCTTTTGAACTTTGTTACAACATATTTCCTTCTCCTTTTTACAGAAAATTGAAAATTTGAAAGAGACTACTTGTGTAAGTTGGTGCCTGCCATGTTCCAACCTGTCTTTGAGCTTCTCAAGTCAGTTCCTAGTTTTGAATTCTATTTGTCTTTTTCTTTCAGGGTATGGTAGAGTCCATCAAGCACTGTATTGTACTGCTACAAATTGCCAAGGTACGCATTATAGCAGCAAGGTTTGTTTCATGTGTCTGTAGTTTGAAATGCCGCTTCATTGTTGTAATTGCTCTCATCAGACTGTTTCAGTGTGTGCACTGTGTGTTACCTCCCCTGTGTTTCTGGGTAGTTCCCTGCTTCAGTTGCTGTCTGGGCCCGTGGTTAATGAGGGTGTAGCCCCGTATTCATTTCATCACATGTTCCATTCAACCCTTTGTAAAGGAAGTGAAGCAGTCATTTCTGTTTCATGTTCTTTTTTTTGGTGTCACAAGAATTATGATACAAGAAAACAATTTTTTTTTTAAAAAGCAGAACATGTCGGTCTTAACAGTCATGTTGCTGATGATACTGACAGAAGTCAGGGTTTTACCATGTGATGAAAGGATTACAGCTTATGGCCATTTGGAGAGCGTTTCGAGTGATGAGAGGAATGGTTCTCATTGGTTTCTATACCAGATGCTCAAAATGCTTTATAAAATGACTCACCATACACAAATGTTGTCTTCTCAAAATTTTAAGGACCAAAGTAACGAACAGCAACACGCAAACGGACTTATAGTAAGTTTGACGTTCTCCGTCCATGACAGAAATCTAAATCAAACAAACTGCTAACTTTCTATCTTTGCTTAATTTATTCTCCATTGTAGATGATTGAAAAAAATCAAACCTCTGTAGTGCATGCTCTGTAATTTAGAAGCAGTCTCTGTCTCAAGCTCTTTCCATGACGTCTGCTACCACTTTCCTGTTGATTAAAGTAGATCATTTCCTGATTTCATCTGGGATACAAACACTTGAAGCAGAGGTTGGGAGCTATTCTTTTCTTCACCAAGACACAAAATGTTCATTTGCTTGTACTAACTTTGAACATAGCACATTAAATGTGCATTGTTGCAAAATCTCTCTCGGCTATACATTAGTGTTTGCATCCCTGGGTATGAGAGAACAATGTACTTTGCCCAATAATTAGAGCCCAATTCACCATTGATTTGTCATGTACACACTGCCTGCTTATTGAACCATGGTGCATTAAAGCCATCAAGAGAGCACTTTATTAGTTCTGTAAGAGTCCTGCTCTAATGTCAAGAGCTCTACCAGGACTTTATCATGCTTTATCAATCACATGTATATTAATTTATTCCGGAGTGTTTGCATTCAATTTTTAGATTGATTTATTACATCCTATTCCAAAAATGTTGGCACTCTGTAACACATCAATTGACTAGTCATTTCTAAATCTGATTTGATATTTAATTCAGTTTGAAAACAGTGCAAAGGCAGTTCATCTAAAGTTGTACATCTTCTTTTTTTTTTTAGTTTTAAAAATACTGTAATAAGCAAATACTTCACTTTGTTGCTGAGAAGTTTAAGTTGGCTGTGAAACAAACAATTAAGCAGGTCAACCGTTGGCCAAAAATGCACTTTTTTTTCGCACGTCCACATTGCCTGATTTCCAGGCAGCAGGGATTTTAATCACCAGCTCTTGATAACATGTCAGAGTATCCTAGAGCACCACCAAGGAAATTGTTTTGAACGACATTTCCTATCTCACAAAACGGTTGTAGGACAGAAAGGAAAATTTGGGGGGATGTGGGGTTGAAGTAGAAATTGGAAATTTTAGACCACCCTGCAATTACCAAAACCTAATGGGTACTTGGAACAGTGGACTATTAGGTAATGTCATGTGAAATGCTTGTATGTAACTGACTAATGTGGAAAACCTCTGCTGTGGCCCTGGAAATACGAGTCTTACAGTTGCTGCACAGCTCAACGGCCTCCATTATCACTATAGCCAGCTTAATCTGTCATTAAGTACATTATTACGGATTACACAGCATACACTCTACACATGTAACCTTACATTTCTATATGTGATAGGCCGTGTGCTTTGCAGTGTGAGAATGCCTATCTTGTGTAACGAAAGATAAATACACTGCAGACCTTTATCTAAAACAGTTGAAATAAATAACAATAATTGACTGACCTTCTGAAGTTGCATCAGCAGGGGAATTACTGTAAAGTTCTGGAATCGTTTAGACGGCACCCACCAGCAGCCTGCTCAGTATTTATCTGTCAAAGAAATTTATGTGCTTTGATTGGTTCAGGTTTGCTCTGCTCCTCAGCCTACCTGCTGCTTTAAACTTATATTAACCAAAAGAAAAATGTGTCCATCGTGACGCAGTGCTCATCCTGTTTTTAGCTATAACTCTCTTCTGTCCGTCTGCGCTCACTTTAAATCTTGCTTGCAAAATCCAGCCGTGACACACCAATATTTATTGTTAGTTGGCTGTAATTAGCAGCCTTCACTTAACTTTTTGCACGAGGAGTAGGCAAGCATCAGGCAGTGCAGAAAGGAGCTGGAAAGCAAAGAAGACAGGCAGAAAGCTAGAAGCTAAGAGAAAGAAGTTTGATCAGTAGAGCAAATGGAGGTGAGACGTCAAACCAAGATTCTCTGCATGAGATTTTAACCACAAATAATTATTTGATTTTTGTTCAGCTTGTGACGTAAACAGACCAAGTTTTTAGATGAGCATTTGGGGTAAATTCAGGAAAACAATAATTTTTCCTTACGGTCTCCTCTACCCCTGGAGTCATTATCTTTTATGTAACTCGTTCAGTGTTGCATCATGGGATTGTGTGGGCCTGCCATCACTAGGTGTTCTAGTCCCACTTTGATGCTGACACCTGCTACTGTAGTTTCTTTGTTACAGACTTGGATCAGATTGTGTTCTGTCTCGATGTGTCTGTTCCCGTTTGTCTCAAATGACCCGATCAAACTGTAAAAACTTCTAAACCTCGGAGACAGCTTTGGATTCTGGGATATTACACATTGTATTGACTGGATCCAGTTTCAGTGCCACCAAGAGCCCCGAGGGCAAGTTGGGGAATGAAGGGTCGATATGGTTTTGCTTAATCTTGTGGTGTTGTCAGTGTTCCTATCAGTTGGGTCATCGGTGCTCGTGACCCCATTACTTATCTGCACTGCCTGCGTTATATGTCAGCACTTTGTGTGTGTGTTTTACACGCATTGATGCATGATGTTGAGATGAGGTGTTGAGATATGAACATCCCCACAAGTTTTTACCACTGGGTAATCTTGATGCGGGGGAGTCGACTGGCTTCTTTTTGTTTCTTTTTGTGCAAAGTTGCTGTTGGTGTTTGAATGTCAAGCAGCGCCGTTAGTTCTGTATTGATTGGATTATTGGAACCTGGAAACATAGTTCTTTCCAGGAAATGTGAGGGAAGGAAAATTGATCTTCCCAGGCTACGTGGTGCATATTTTATTTCCCTGTTCATTATGTGAAGTAGGTCCACCATTAAACTGATCTATACACAGACTGGGACTTTGATGACCAATGGTGTATGACTTAATGAAAGAAATGGCATTTCATTTCAGATTACAAAGTCTGCACAGTCTTACATAGATGTCCTTAATTTAAATACAAACACTCTGACAAAAAACACAACATCCCTGTTGTTAAGTAAGCTTCCCTGGTTGTTCCTGGATCTAACATTTTCGATGGGTGAGCAGACAGTGGAGTGGTGCACTAACGTGGTAGCCAGTGTCTGTTTATGTTGTTGATGGCAAAGTTGTTTTTATCTCCTGCAGAGCACCATCAACCCAGTGGATGGGATCTATCAGCCGCCTCTGGCCACTCCTGTAGAAAACACCACGATGCCAACACAGACCACGCTGCCCACAGGTTGTCCACATCTGCCACGTCAGTGTTTCTCACACACATTCATGTTCAGTCACCATCACGACTGGTCATCCAGAGAGTTAACAACAGCTCCCTCTCTTGGTCACATGTCATGCTGTCACAACATTACAGTACATGAAGGGTTTGCTGATGGGTTTATTTTATTTTTTGACATTTTACACACACACACACACACACACACACACACACACACACACACACACACACACACACACACACATATATATATGCACATGTTTCAAGATATACAAACATGAGTGAAAAAATAACAATTTCCCTGAGGGGTTGTTAAAGTGTATTTTATTATTATTTAATGTCCAGACCACCGGCTGATAATGATTGTAATGCTTCACTAAGGTATTGAGAAAAGTAGGATGAAACACAAAGCAACATCTCATGGAAAGATCAGTATCATCCAGGGTTTTGAGACGCGTGGTTTTAACATTTTAAGGTGAATGAATTGAATAGAATAGAATTGGTATGTTCCAAAATGCAGTGCCCAGTGAGATGATATCCTGTATGTTTATTACATGACTTAATGTTATCCAAGCCCTTTGAAAATAAGATGACTGATGCTGATTTGTATTAAAACAGATTCATGCAGCCCTTCAGTATATTTACGTTCTTTCTGGTTACAATAGTATATAAAATAGGATATTTGAGTCTCTTTATAGCCTGTGGTCTTGTCACAGTGTGTCTCCAGTAGTTTGCTCGTCCTGGATTTAAGGCATTGATGCTGTTTTCATGTGATTCTGATCAATTTCGAGACCTCAGTCCAAATTTATCTGCTTTTGTTTTTTTCTATCTGAAGATGCTTCTCAGGCGTGTAAATCAGACCAACGACCCTCCACGTTGCCTGTTGGTCCCATTGTCACGGTGATGGGCAGTCTGCAGACCCCGACTCCCAACAGCACAGGTAAAGGTTCACTTTAGAGTTACAACTAATGACATCACGAGACTGACGGCTCTACCACTACAAGTAAAGATAATTTCCTTCCACGAGGAGGATATATTTTATGCTGCTCTTAGTCTGTTAGCAATATTACTTGAGAGGTATGAACAGATTTTGATTAAACTTTCTGGAGTGGCAAGCAAGGGCCCAAGAAGCAATCTATTAGATTTTGGTATTGATCCAAATTCAAACTGAAATATGTTAGTGGATGTTTTTGCTGTCTGAGTTCCTTGTATTTATTGTTGTTGAAGAATATGTGGATAATGGTCCAGACTGATTTACAAATAAACATTAGGAACATTTTTTTTAATTTTCAATTTGTAGGTTTTACAAATTGAAAATCTGAAAAATGTCTTCTTCTTTTTTTCTCAAACCATTTTCTTCTATTGAAAGATGCATAGAACTCATCAAAAATTTAATGAAAAAAAAAACCCTCCAAACAATCTTGAAGCTAATGGAACGACAATTCAAATTATTGCTGTAGAATAAACATATTACTATTTAATGCGGAGTGTTGTGTCCATGAACTCCAAGCAAAAATACAACTAGGTAGAAACCCAAAGGTAAGCAGAGGTTCATGACAGTTTGTCTTCTGTGCTGAGACAGCAGTATTAAAATGCTGCGCTGTGCACTATCGACAGCGCTCTTTGAGCGCCGTCGATAGGCTCTGCATAGGAAGCCATCACTATTTTAAAGAAAGCTTCAGGTTAGTGTGAAGTTAGAGGTCTAGTAATTATTGTTGTAGCATCATGTCGATCTGGTCGTGGTCTGTATGTACACGGTATAAATAAGGAAGAAAGGAAAATGCAAGAGGCACTGATGACAGTAAATGTTTTTCTCACCCGTCAGGGAGTGGCCCATCAGGCCCCAGCAGTGGTGTCACCTCCCCCACTCACATCCCCATCCCCTCACATTCTGTGCCAGACTTCTCCTATTCGTCCAGCGAAGATGAGTTCTATGATGCTGACGAGTTCTACCAGAGCAGCACCTCCCCCAAGCACTGCATAGAGTGAGTATAGCATCACCCACCTCCCAGCAACCAACACTTCACAGTCAATCTAACTGGAGAGCAGCTCTGTCATTTTAGCGTTTAACTGGTCAAGTGGGGGAAGTGATTCACACAGCAACTAGTCAGAGATTGGAAACAAAATGAAAGTCCCACTCATTCAGTCATCACTAATCGCTGGATTCTGCTCCTGTTATCCTCCTCTTACCCTCAGTCCCTCAGGGCCTCCAGCTGCCTCAACCCTCACCAATGAAGAAACCGCATTGAAACGACCAGACACCACTGGATCTCTGGACTCGTCCATGTCCAATGGGACCACAGAAGCAGGTGAAGCTGGAAATAAGGCACAAATGGGTTTTTGCATTTGTTTTTGTATGAAACACAAACTGGTGCGCTCACCTGCTGATGTAGGAGATGGTAATGGGAACGTTTGTTGTCACAGTCATGTGCAAGTTATCCTGTACTATTGTCTCCAGAGCAATTTGATTGCCACGACGACCGGGATGATGACAATGAGGGTGAGTCTGTGGAGGAGCACAAGAGTGTCATCATGCATCTTCTCTCACAAGTTCGTTTGGGCATGGACCTCACGAAGGTAAAGACCCCTGACCAGCATACGTAGTTATGAGCCTCCCTCCATTATTGAATCTCATTCTTTTACATCTAATTTTCTCCTACATTGTTTGTGCAGGCTGTTTTCTTTTGAACAACCCACACAGCCACAGTTTGACCTCATTACATTTCACAGGTGGTCCTGCCTACCTTCATCCTAGAAAGGAGGTCTTTGTTAGAAATGTATGCAGACTTCTTTGCACATCCGGACTTATTTGTAAGGTACTGATCATCTCTGTTATTGGTGCAAGCCCATACTCAAATATTTAAATTAGCCATTTTTCAGAAATGATGAGACTAACTCGTGTGACTCTGACTAGTATCGCTGAGCAACCGGAGCCTCAGGAGCGCATGGTGCAAGTGGTGAAGTGGTACCTGTCAGCATTCCACGCAGGGAGAAAAGGTTCAGTGGCCAAGAAACCTTACAACCCAATCCTGGGGGAAGTCTTCTTCTGTCACTGGGATCTGCCCAGCGAAGCAGAGGATCCACCTCCACAGATGGTGAGACCACACACGGCTGCAGCTCTTCATGCTTCTGTGTCAGAAAGCGTCTGTGGCTGGAATAAAATCAACTAAGAAACTGTTTTCTGCCCTCAGTTTATTGTTACACATTTATACATCTTGACTTACGATTTAATTAAATTTTTTTTTACATCAATATACAGCTGTAGAAAAAATTAACTTGATATGTACTTAATATGAAAAGAATAATTTCAAGATGACTCACTTTTGCTCCAACTTTCTTGCTCCCTACTTTTGATATTTGGTTGTTTACGCATGCAACTGATATTTTCTTGTCAGCTGGTTGCTTTTAATTTACATTTCTATGTATTTTTTTCCATATGGCACACCATAAGTTTTCATGCTATTACCAATAGTCATAAAAGTGACAGTGGCTAAATTAATATGAAAACAGTGAATCTCTCCTATGACCTTCAGGAGACTGTGTCAGACGGTCCAGTTCCCTGGTCTTCAGCTCACAGTGTGCGTTTTGTGGCAGAGCAGGTCTCTCACCACCCGCCTAGTGAGTGTCAAACAGTCTCTATCATCTGCCTTTGAAAAGAAAAATGAAACATCAATATTCCAGTGTCTTAATCCTGATTTTTTTTTTTCATGATTGTTAACAATTGCTTTTTGCTTGTTTCACACTTTTCTCCAACTCTTATTTCCTGTCTGCTTCCTGTAGTTTCTGCATTCTACGCAGAGTGTTTAAGTAAAAAGATCCAGTTCAACGCTCACATATGGACCAAGTCTAAATTCTTAGGCATGTCCATAGGTGTCCATAATATTGGCCAAGGTAATCAGAGCTCTTCATATACTTCACAGTAAGACGTAACTTTCACCACCACGTATTGGCCCATTTGTTAATTGTGGGTTTTGTCTTAGGCTGTGTGTCCTGTCTGGAGCATGATGAACATTACATCCTAACCTTTCCTAACGGATACGGCAGGTTTGTGTCACTGTATTCCTGTGTTTGCGTTATCAGTTGATTGATATGTGCAACACTAACCTTTAGTCTGACTGTCCAGGTCGATTCTGACTGTTCCTTGGGTGGAGCTGGGTGGGGAGTGCAGCATCTCCTGCTCCAAGTCAGGCTACAGTGCTAACATTGTGTTCCACACAAAACCCTTCTACGGAGGAAAAAAGCACAGAGTCACTGCAGAGATTTAGTAAGGGCAAGCGTAGTAAGATTTGAATCACTTTTAAGATGCAGGTTTTTTTGATGTACAAGCGTGATAAAAGTCATGAACATTTCTCTTTCAGTTCACCCAATGACAAGAAGTCTTTTTGTTCCATTGAAGGAGAATGGAACGGAGTGATGTATGCCAAGTGGGCAACTGGAGTGAGTCTGTTCTTTCATTCTTTTTTATACTTTATTATGAGAAAAACAGGATACATACAGAATTAAAGCTATTTTTATGGATACAAGCAAATAGTAATTTATTAATTGAACAAAAAATGTAGTCATTTGTCACACTGGAGTATAATTACAAAAAGTTTTCAAACAAAAAAATTTCATTGTGAAATAATAAGTTTTGTGTTTCCAGGAAAACACGGTGTTCATAGATACAAAGAAGATGGGTATCATTAAGAAGAAAGTCAGGAAACTAGAAGACCAGCTTGGCTACGAGTCCAGAAGGTGAGAACAGAGACTCGTCTCTCAGCAGTCTTGTAAATCTGACCCTCGTAATTATGAAAACTGACTAACTTTAACTTTCACCCATTTCATTTGCCAGATTATGGAGGGATGTGACATTGAACCTGAAGCTGAAAGATATTGACGCAGCGACAGATGCCAAACACCGGCTGGAGGAGAAACAGAGAGCCGAAGCCAGAGAGAGAAAGGAGAATGAGCAACAGTGGGAGACCAGGGTGAGACAGCCCCTTCATCTTCCAGAAAAATTAATACTGTATGACTATAGAGAAACAGCAGAAAAAATAATTTGTGAATGTTAAAGGCTTTTAACTTTAACATACACTTAATGAAAAACACATGAAATAATGAGGAAAAATAGTTTTTAAGTGAAGAGGTGGCAAACTCTTAATAGTGCTGGAAAAGTCATATCCAATTGTAGTTTAATTGTGTGATTAGTTTTAACAATTTCTGAATTTTTGAGTGGAATAATTGTTATTCCTTCTGTGTTTGTGCAGCTATTCCACGAGGATGGGGAGTGCTGGGTCTATGATGAGCCTCTATTAAAAAGACTAGCTTCTCAGAGGCTGTGAGGAGACCACACACACTCGGATACACATATACGTATGCATAAAGAAATGCACACACAAGAGTCTTCATAAGAACTCTTTTGCAAAAACCTTTCTTTTCCAAACCTTGGAATGGCTGATGATTGAGTATGTACACTGCTTTGCATTTGACTGTAAAATAACAATATGGAAATGAATGAAATCAAATGGAAAAGCTTTGAAGATATAACATGAAGTTTAGTAAAAGCTCCTCTCCTTGTTTTGGCAACTGTTTTTCCACCGCCATGATTCTCACCAACATGAACATGAGACTGTGGAGCACGTAGAGAAGACTGTTGGACGCATCTCTCCTCAACTCTGTGAAGTTCGACCACAACTTTCATCGCCTCCACGGGAAGAATCAGATTAGCACAATGTTGTTTTTTTTGTTATGTCTTTTTTTTTTTTTTTTGAGAATGGGTGTGGGCCATATAATTGACAGTGTTCAACTCAAATAAATCTTAATAAATAAAATGGCGTTCTCCATCTCAGGGACTCTGGTGACTGATAAATGAAAGCTGCTGCCCCCTCAGAGAGTCTGACAGCCTTATGATGGTGGAACAGATGAATCTTGAAGTGTTGGGGGAGAGATTCTCTGCTTACCTGCTACTAGTTGTAACTTGTATACAGATATACGTATGATGGATATATAAATCTTTTTTATTTTCAATGCTCATTTTTGTTTAGACTTCTTTCTGGCAATAGTGTAAAATATTTAAAAATATGAACTTGATGGCTTTACCTCTTTAGGAATCATTCCATTTAGCATTTTGATTGTGTTCCCCTTTTGAATTAGCTTTGCCACTGATACATTCCTTCGCTTTTATTTTTTTATGTCTCTACTGTTATCAAAAGCAAAGCCCTACACAAGCCATAGCATCAGAGCACACTCGTGTGGAGAGTTGTGGTGGATGTGTGGAATATATGCAATACAGGGATCATTGACATTGCCTGTCAAAGAACACATTTGGGTGCTCGTTTTGCCAAAACGTTTTGGACAAAAGGCAAAAGGAGCATCTGGACAAAGGACAAAACAGTCTTCTGAAAAGGTATCTGTGTTTCCTGAAGGAATTTATGAACAAATTGTTTACATTTTCTTTCATTGATGAAAATGTAGGGCTATGACTGTAAAATCTCCCTTTTGGTTCCACACATCGTCTGCCTTTGTTGGTTCTCCAACCCCGGAGTGGATCACATTGTGGTTTACTCTTGTGTTGTCAGGGTTTGGAGAGAGAGAGAGAGAGAGCAAGGGAGCAAGGATCCAGAGTGTTCTCATGAAACATGGTTCTTCTTTTATGTTACAGCTGGAACCTAGACTCTGTTTAATCGGATCAGTTTCCTGCAGACTGTTTTCAAACCAATATTGGTTTAGATATTTACATAGATGACAATGTCTATCCTACTGTACGCATCTACTTTTTGACCATTCTCTTATTTACCATCACATAAGTTGGTTATAAATTCAAGGATATAAATGAAATGCAAAAATAAACAAATTCCACTCAAACTGCCAAAATATCTCTCTAATCTATAGTAAGATCTTAAGCTATATTTGAGGTTGATAAATATTACTGTACTTGATACTCATATTTGGCTTTCATTAAAGTAACCTGGTTGATAGAAATATTTAATGAAATGGTAATAGGATATATAAATACATGCTTGTGCTGTATGTACATCAAGTAAGGCTCTTGGTGGAGGCCTTGATGCCTGTGGTTGTAGCTGTTAATCCTCCTGTGACACAAACAAATGCCTTCAGAAACACGCCGAATGAATTTCCGACTTCAAGCTAAATTTAAAGCCATTTTCATATTCCTTTCATGTTATGTCTTTGTAATTTATATTGAACTGAGGCCTTGCCATAATTTTCAGCATCACCCATTATTTCCCAATAGAGAGCAATCAAGATGTTTTTGGGGTTTTTTTAAATTTGATCATAAATATTGATTGTATCAAATTTCCTGTTTATTGATGCATAATATAAAATCTCCATGAGTTTATTCCTGCAAGTATCCTGTCATGGTTCTTTAAAATGTGAGCATGAATTGATTATGGTCATATTTAGTTGAAACCGATCAACTTGTGTGCATCAGATTACTGTTACATTAAGTACAATACTGAAACCAACCAGTGTTACTTGCTGGAAAACTATTTTGTGTGTAAATTACATAAACCTGACATGTTACAATTAATCATACGACCGTGATCGCCTGTACACCATGTAGGCTGAAGATTATTTAATTAAAGATCTGCCTTGTTGGATATGAACTCCTTAAACATTCATTAAAACCAGTTGACGATCTAGAGCTGTTAGAGGTGCTTTGCCTATTTACTAAAAAAGAAATAGGTCGTCACTGAATCTGATGTGCAATATAAGAATGTGAGAGAGCACGGATCACGTATGATTTGTTGATCAGTGAATTCCTTACAAATATTTTACAGACAAACCTTAGAATAATAAAAAATTATACGCGTAAATAAAGACGTCTTTATTAACTGCTCCACAGCGTGCATCAGTTTCCCATTGGTTTGTCTCATTCTGTCACGGAAGCATAATCACAAGAAGAGCCTCAGAAACAGCAAGTTTGGGTTATTTTCATTAAATACACTTTTCAAAGTGAAAATTTTCATTTTTATATTAAATTATGCGGGTTTTTTTTTTTTTCAAATGTCCCGCAGCGGCACCTGTACTTACGCTATTTTCCCATCAGCCTGTGCGACATCGTGTATAAAGAGAAGCTGCGCCCACCGTCCGTCCTCAGTCCTCGATGTTGCGGTACGTAACAAGTCTCTCCTTTTATATTAAGCATATGGTCTTTATTATAATCAGCGTTACATCTAGTTAAATGTAATTTTGTAAATGAAATTGTCATGTAGTTTATTTTGATTGAACCTCTGGTCCGTCATGTGAGTTTTGGTCGTTATAGTTGCAGGCCGTGGCCACGTGCCTCAGCTAACGCAGATATGCTAACTAGCTCATTACATTTAGTCCGTTCTAGTTCAAATAATTGTGTCCGTACCAATGTCCTGTGACTGTGATGAAATAAAAGTTGGTAGGGACATCTGAGTCAAAATGAAGAAATGCCAACTGCTCTGACTGTATGGGACATTAGCATGAAATTGCAGACTAGTTTCAAGTTAGCAACACAGCCACTATGCTAGCAGCAGTAAACCTTTAGTAACTGTGCTACAAGCGGTTAGCCTGTAACTGAATGTACCATGTCGATATTAGAAAGTAGTCGCGGTAAAATTTAGAATTCAACTGCAGAAGGTTGTTAAAGTCAGTTTATTTGCAGGCCATTCGTTGGGGTATGTGGAAAATGGAGGTGACGATCACATGGTGAGTCACCGCATGGTCGAGTAATGATTCAAGTTGAGCTCAATGCATCTGTAATCTTGTATGAAGCGTGCAGAACTTTATTAATAAAGGTGTTTTTATCTTCAGGTACAAAATGGCTAAAAGCTCAGAACTTCCTGTTTTGTTGGTGAGTCAAGTTTTTCCATTCAATTCTGTTTATGGTAACAGTCGATGATGATGTTAAGTGTAAGAGTAGTGGACAGAAGTGATTTCTGAGGAATCTCACACTGAGACTTGCCTTGTGAAGCATTTTTTAGCTCATGATGATGTCCCCCTTGTATAAAGCTTACATTTTGTTCACAGGTCCCAAACCTCTTGAAGACGTGAAGCCAGGGTTATGAAAAGGTGGGTTTGCTTCATAAATTGATAAGATGGATTTATGCTTCTCTAGCTGTTCATAATTGTTTAATGGAATCCAGAGAAGCATTAGTCCTTGATGTTGTGTGATCTGCCTGTGTTGCTATGATGACCCTTATTTGCTACTCTTGACAACGTGGATGACGATAACAACAACCCACCAGTTGTATTGTCTGAGGCACAATGCTTAATATATGCAATCTGAAGTTGATGGTTTTATTGCTCATTTGGATCATTTCCCACAGATGAATTAACAATAATGTGAGTAACTGACCAGCAGTGAAAACCAAAGCGGGTAAGGAGCATACTTTTTTTATATTCATTCTAAACAAACTGTCAATGATGATCTTGTTTAATAAACAATGGGAATCTCTCTGAAAAAAATGAAGATGACTTTTGCCTGATACAGTGCAGATGATGATATGACTACATATCAAGTATAGATGTGTGTTAATCTTTGTGGTATTTGCAGGTAGTTCCTCTCCTTGGTTCAGTTGTAGGTAAGTTCTTATTGTTTTTTACAAATGACTTCGTAAAGTGGTCTGATGCAATGATGATCTTATAGTTCAGCAGAATGAACCATGAAGAATACAACTGTCTTTCGCTCCTATCTGATTGTGTTGGCCTCCATGACCAGAAAAGACTCTTGATGTGTGAAGTAGTTCCTAAAGCATTTTCCTTTTCTTACAGAAAGAGAAACATCTCGCACTGCAATAAAAAATGAAGGTAAATAGAGAGGTTGACGTACAACTACTTTCAGTGGTTTGATGCAATGATGATCTTATAGTTCAGCGGATTAAATCGTGAAGAATGTTTGTCTTTCGCTCCTAGCTGATGTGTCAACTGTTTATGTTCTCTTGCCCTCTGGTCTTTTAAAAAAATATTAATCAACATCTATTCCAAACAGATGTGGGAAACATTCCTGTCAAGTTTTTCACGGTTTTCTGTTGGTATGTATCTTTTCATGTTGTATGATCAGCTAGTGTCAGATGTGATGAATATGAATCAGGTCGCTGATCTGTTTGAGGAAACTTCATTCATTCTGATCTGAATTGTTTGAGACTGAGAGTTTAATTTTTTGTTCTTGGAATTAAAAGTCAACTCTTGCCGTTGCAGAACTGGAGTTGTGGATGTCCTGAGAAAAACATGTCACACAATCATGGTATGTAGTGCCGTATAATTAAACACTTCAGACTTGGATGAAGAAGTTGGACTTAATTTTAAATTTAAATTTTGATGTCTGGTGGTTCCTCTTGGACCATGTGGTGCCTGTTCATTGAACTTTGCCTCATCTGGGTCTGAAAGAACTCAATTTATATAATGGCTACATCCTGCTTGTTGTGAAACTGACCTGTGTGATGACAAAATGAACACTGACTGTAAATAATGAAGTCACTTATTAGCTCTAGCTGACCTGGTCGGTGTGTCAATGTTGACCTTAATGTCTAGTCTTTATATTGAACTTAATGCCTGTCTCTCTTCAGGTTTTGTTTGATGTTGGTGTTCTTTGGCTGAAAGAGACAAGATTAAAAGGTAAAAAGCCAAATATTCCAAGAGTTGCAAAATGGTTATCATGGTTTCAATGATGTCTTAACAAATGTCTGACCTGAACTTCAATGTGGACAGTCATTCACTGAGTAGCCCAGTGAAATAATATTGATCTGTGTCCCTGGCTTGTAATGAGATTCTTTCTGTGTCTTCAGGGAAAGCCTGGACCTGGCAGAACTTGGTAAGATGGTTTTTGTGTCCCTAAACAGACAAGTTACATGTTGGTCAGCATGAAATGCTGATGGAATTTAATGTGTATCATGACATAAAACTGATCACCCTACCTGTGATGAAAAGATTCTGCCAAATGACTCGGATGATTATAACCTTTACCGTTCCATTATTTCTGAGGTTACGTGATCAGTAAAATTCTCATTTGTGCTGCTGGGTTCCCCTCTAAATTTTCCATGACTGTTCTGCCCTTTGGCCCAGAGAAGTTCAGCATGAACCAGACACGGGATTTCGTTATTAGGTCTAGTCTGTGCTAAAACTCAACATAGTATTTGGAAAAAGCAAATTTGCATTGCTGGGCTTGCACTAGGAGGTAGTATGACTAGGCCACTGTGGCTCAGTGTAAAAGAATTAAGTAAGCCACAAAAAGCCACATTGTGTGTCGAAGACAGCGCGCCGGCGAGCATTGGAAAGAGTGAGAAAGTTGTGTGTGTGCGTTATCGCTCGGGGATTTTCGCGAGTCCAAAAAAAGTTGTAGTTCTACCCTTTTTTTTTCTAAAGATAAGCATGCCACTGTGCCTACTCAGGCTAAAAACCTTGTAGCCACTCTGGAATTTACTTCGCCTATGGCGTAGTGGCGATCGGCTAGCGCAAGCCCAGCATTGATAGTCTGTCTTTATTTCAATTTGCTTTGAGTTGGTATGTTTTTGAAGACTCAATTGTAAGTTGTTTATGATTTTAATTTTTCCTTCATATTCCTGTGCTTTTATCAGATGGTGACCTGAGCCTGTGGATATTGTATAATAACCTTTTCAATAAACATTCAAATACATCTCCTGTCTGTTGTGTTTTAATTTTGTATGAGAACTCTTTGCACTAATAAAACCTGCAATATGGTAAAGTAGCCCTGGAATGAATTTACTAGATGAACAGGTGTCGTGTAGTTCAGAGAAACATTTCTTCCACATATTACAAAAACTTGATCAAGCTGTGCAGAGGGTTTTAAAACCTGTAATATTTATAACCTTGAAGGAACCATTGACACGATTACAATAACGGAATGAGGCAATATTTGTGCAGTTCACAACTGAAGGGAAAACAATTTTTCAGTTTTTAAATGTACTGTAAACCTGTAGCGTCGGCACAAGGTCGGGGAACTCCATCCGCACAGATCAGTGGATGAGGTTAGCCATGCAGTACTAGTGGGATTGTTGAGACTGCTGCTTGGCCTACTTGAGATACGTCATCAGACAGCGACGCGCACGTGTTCGACATCACGCCACATTGAACGACATCGAAAATGGAGAAGGCATGTTTAGACGTTATATTCAGGCGCACAAATGGATACTAGAAGCTTCCTGTCATATAACGCTAAACTCTGGCCCCATGACAGCTTTGTGGTCGTTAAAACGTGTCTGTTTTACATGTGTGTGTTGTTTCCAGTGAACACGGAGCTATAAACCGGTAGTAACTGTCCCTTTAAAAATGGGCGGAGCTAAGAGTCAATTTTTTTTATTTTAATTGTAGACCCAAACAAGCGCCACCATGGTGAGAGGCGTTCATTTTCCCCACCAAGCAGGCCGCCAGTGAAACGGCCGGTTCAGATAAATGGGAGAGGTTCCGCCGGCTGGGTTCTCAGTTGTTCCGCCGGTGTCGGGCCAGCCGCTTCACCGATGTTTACATGGTGGTTCCTGCCAGTTCTCTGGGGGCTGTCGGCAGAGGCCGACTTCTTCCACCTGAACAGCATTTCCAATGTGTCCACTTACTATTTCAACTACATCTACTGTAACATCTGGGAGGGCGACTGTCAGCCCCATCAAGACGATGCCACACAGCAAGGTACCGGAGCTGGATGGAGGGAATGACTCCTCAAATGATGTCAAAGGTATTATGTAACGTGTATCAAACTGTCTTGCTGCTGTTGTGACAGTTCCGACCCGAGACCCGTGGGCCGGGTTCCCTCAGGACTACGTGAGTCTGCTCCATCAGTGGTACTGTAGTCTGGGGCAGTGCTGCGAGTCCGGAGACTGCAGGATCACCAACAACATCACAGGTAGGATGCTCCGACCTGGAGCTGTTTCATCTCTGGGAGATGCTTTAAAATCCGATTTGCTTCACGTTAAATCGGTTTCATTTTTCATTTTTTTGTGAAAAATGCATCAGCATCCCTGGGTTCAATCGGATCTCTCATAAAGGTGAAGTCAAGTCAGCCATCCCTCCGTTTGAGTTTTGACACAGATATAAAGGGCAGCAAATGTAGGGAACTGCTTTCCCAGGAGGATGAACTTTTACACAAAATGCTCCTGTGGTGTGAAAATATTTGATGTCCACAGAAAGGGATTTTAGTGATATTTTACACACTAATGTACAGCACAGGTTTTCTCCTCTTAATATATCCTAATGATAGATAATAGATTTTATCTGTTTGAGAGACTTTTCCATCTGCAGGTGAACATTGGATGAGTGAAGAAGAAACCTAAAAAATACACTAAGAATAAATATTGTATGAAAGAGTAGTCTGAGTTTGGACAAGAGCAGAGATGATTAAGTTCAAATGTGCAGGCTCTAAGGTGAATAACTCCAGTAGAGGTCATCCTGATCCTCTCTTCCTGAATGGTTTGTTTAAACTGCTGGTTTTTTTTACATTTAACATAAGATGTCAGCCAGTTTATTTCCACATTTCCGATATTTCATTTGACATTGATAACCTCATAAATAAATGGAAATCTCTGCTTGACTGTAAATGTGTAATAGATATTTATATTACATAGGAGTGTTATCTGTATATCCTGTTCTTCACCTGCTCTGCCCAGGATTTTAAATGTGTATTCTATTTTATATATATATATATTAGCCAATTTAATATTTTATATGGATGACAAATGGTGTAATTAACATATCCTATGTAAGAACAGGTGTTAATCTTTATGCAATCTTGGTGCAGGTCTGGAGAGGGACCTTCAGACGAAGCTCCACGGGCAGCACCTCGCACAATCTGTGGTTCTGAAAGCCATCCAAGGTTTTGTAAACAACCCAGAATCCAACAAGCCTCTCACCCTCTCCTTTCATGGCTGGTCTGGTACTGGCAAGAACTTTGTGGCTCGTATCATCGCTGATAACCTGTATCGCGATGGGGTGAAGAGCGAGTGTGTCCGACTGTTCATCGCCCCATTCCACTTCCCACATGGCAGACTGGTTGACACGTACAAGGTAAAGACAAGCAGGGTTATGCAGTTTGTCAGCCTGCCAGATACATGCTGGCAGCATTCTTGGGACTCCTGCTTGCTTAGTCAGGTGTTTAGTTTGTGTGTTGTAACTCAGGCAATGAGAGGTAATAAGCACCGCACGAAGAGCGATTCTAAACAAATATAAAAATACTGATATGAGAGGTTTTTTTGAACCTGATCCTACTAGGACTTGAGTGCAGACGTGTCCCAACTAAAAACAGTTTTACACAATCACCAAATGGCATTTCAAAATAATGTTGACACTCCATTATTACGCAAATCAATATATATTTAACAGGTTATCATGCAAACTGAACAACCTTTCAACTAATTTCTTCATATTTACAGATTGGACTATGAATTGTAAATATTTATTGCTCTAAATTTTGATAAGGTATTTCTTATAAATGAGATTTAAATGTAAAATGAGAAAAATACAAGATTTTTTTTTTAATTGTCATCAACTGTCAATAATATTAAAAGATCTAAAAGTTGCTGAGTACAAGCATTTTGAGTTTTTAAAATAAAAGTCTATGCTTTTACATTAATATCAATTCAAATGACTAGTTTTCAGCTTTACTTTAATACTATACTCCGCTGTGCACCGGCGTCATGCCCGGAGTATCCACCCCCCCCACCCACCCACCCATATGGGATAGGCTCCAGCAACCCCCATGATCCCCAAAAGCAGAAGAATCTGATAAGAAGAAGAATGAATGATTATATAGTAAAAGAAAAGAGAAAGAAAAAGAAATACACTTTTTGACCCCCTTGGAGAAATTGTTAATTACTATACTAGCTGTAATAAAAAATAAATGTAAATTTCTCCATTAATTGGATATTTTCCTTCACTGTAAGAGACAGACTCAAAAACACATGAAGAAGAAACATTGTTTTCATTTATCTGTGTATAGTGGGAGGGTTTAGATTTCTGACACTGTGTGTTGGTTGTCCTTTACCCCAGGGGCAGCTGAGAGAGGCGATCCGCGACATGGTGCTGCGCTGCTCTCAGACTCTGTTCATATTTGATGAAGCAGAGAAGCTTCATCCAGGCCTCATTGATGCCATCAAACCCTACATGGATCACTATGACAATGTGGATGGTGTCAGCTACCGCAGAGCTATCTTCCTCTTCCTCAGGTTGGTCCTTTTGCTGGGTCAGAAACTTAAACAACTCAGAATTATCTGTGATGAAGGATGTTTTCAATTACTCTAACTTGATAAACAAGTCCATCAAATACAAAAGCGTGTATTTACATCACAGTTATGGCATAGTGATGTGATGTACTATAGGTGCATGACATCAACAAAACATTATGCTAATATTTATATATAGCAGTATTTTATATAAACAATGTTTTTTATTACAATGAACATGTAAACTAGACATGAAATAAAATCGTGTAATGTGTTTATACTGTATCTCAATTTAAACAAACTTAACTTTTCATCCTTGGGGAAAATGTATTATTATTGAGTAACACTCAGTACTGAGAAATGTTAGGGATTAGAACAGATAAGGGTTTTTACTGGCACTACTTTGTATAACACCTTCTGCATTGATGGCAACCAAACCACAAAAAATCTGCTTCTCCACAAATGGCCAAACCTGATTTTTTTTATGTTGACTTATCTTGTCTACCCAGTAATATTGGTGGAGCAACGATCAACGATGTAGCACTGGACTTCTGGCACTCCGGTCAAAATCGAGAGGACATCGGTATGGAAGATCTGGAGCATCGACTACGAGCTGAAACCATGGAATCTCAAGGTTTGCTGCAGTGATAACTCACATTAAAGTCGGCTTAATCCATAGGTGAATCTTAAATTCAGTACGCATCTCGTCCATAGGTGGGTTTGCTCAGAGCGAGCTGATGTCTGGCCATTTGATTGATTTCTTTGTGCCATTCTTGCCTCTGGAGTACCGCCATGTAAAGCTCTGTGCCCGGGATGCCTATGCAGCTCGAGGCCTGGAGATGGACGATACTACGCTGGATGAGGTTGCCAAGGCAATGCTTTATGTCCCTAAAGAAGAAAGACTTTTCTCTGCCCAGGGATGCAAATCCATACCCCAGCGGATAAACTTCTTTCTTCCCTAGAGCAGAGAGAGGTCTGGAGGAGGTGTGAGATTTACCATCCAAACTGCATACAGAGCTTGTGTGTCTGCTGTAGTATGCCCCACATCTCCCCCCCACCCCACACACACACAGATGCAACATGTGTCTGACCAGGTCCTCTGAGACGTCAGGCAGCATAGCAGAGCCAGCATTAGAGGACAAAGCAGCAGGTTTAAGCAACACTAAACTACCATCATGTGCAGTGTGGCTGCTCCTCCTCACTCACCTGGTTTCAAAGAGTGTCAAGACAGGAGATAGTACATGTTTAAGTGGTTGGGCTGCGCATGCCAGTGAGGAATATGTTTTAAATGTTAATATTTTTTGAAAGGCTCAATTTGTGGTTGTTTCCAAAATACAGGAACATTTCGGATATTTCTGTTGTTAGACAGATTCAAGTACAGAGATCCAAGAATATATATACTTAATTAATCTTGAAGGAAAAAGAAGGAGATCATCATACATACGGTCATACTACAGCATCACACAGTCACAAACTGATCTGTTTGGATCTATTTTCTATTTTCTATTTTAATATAAGGCCTGGAACAGTCCCAGGGAGACTCCTCTTCATCTTGATTCTTTTATTCTATTCATTATATAAGCACGAGATGTTATTCCACCATTGCACTAGCTCATTTAACCGGTTCTGGAGCCTTGGTACTGTCTTTAAATAACTTCAATGCTATTATCATTAATGTCAATGTCTGTGTAGGTTCTCAGTATCCAGGTCATTGTTATTCAAAGCTGTTTAAATCATTAATATCAGTAATAACAGAAAGTGCACATTGGAATACGACCTGTATTTGGGACAGGTCCCCCACAACACAATTTTGGACTGAAGTTGTCAAAGGTGAGTTCTTACTTTAGTTTTACATGTCCATCAAATCATTCTTTGGCATCTTCATACTGTGGAGACTTGTGATAATATCTATGCAGTATTTTACATTGTGTAAGCTTGTCCTTCACTTCGTTCAAATATCTGCCACATATGGTTGTAATTCCTTTTCACCAAGGTCCCTTTGCATTATGATTTTTACATACTTAACATACTCGTTCAATGTTTAAATAATATTTACTACATTTCAGTGTCGTAGTACTTGTACTCTGCACAGTGACCATGAAGTTTATACCCATCTCAGTCTAGAAAGATCTAGAGATTAGATATCACTGGTAGAATGTCATCACTGTAAAACAACAGAATATAGGTTTATGATCATGTCTGTTCATTTTAGCCAAAATCTGAGCTGTTTTAAATTTAGATTTTTTTATGTTTTAATATTTGCATGTCTAACATTTTGCTTTCATAAGCACTAGTTATTTATTCGTGTCATTTTTGAAACTCTGGTCATTTTTATGGAGTGGTTTGAAGGTGCATTTGGTGGTACTGTAAGCTGTGAGTGACTATTACACAGCACTGCAATTTGATTAGTTTGATGTGCAACAGCTAATGTGTGTGGTGCTGTGATACAAGTGTTACATGAAAGTGTTGGCAAAAGGAATTAATCCATTTGAACGTTACTTTTAACCATGAATGTGTTTAATTACAGTGCTTTTAATCATGTCTATTTTAATTGTAAGTAATTAAAAACCTAGGGAGGGAACAGGAACCCGATGCATGCAAGTACAGTAGTGTCACCCCTGCATAAAGGTATAGTTTGATATGCTTTAGTACTTTATTTGTGTATACGTGTCCTCACACTTGTCTGTGTTTGTTTGCTTGTGATTTTTCTTTCCTCTAACGCTCATGTTAACACCACAAAAAGAACTGAAGAAATGGGTTGAGGAAAATAAAGAGACAGCAAACCAACAAGTGATGTTTTGTCTCCATGCAGTAATAAGAGTGACATGCATAGTATGAAAAATACATTTCAGTTTTTTACAGTGGAGCAGTGGCTCAGAGAAATCAAGAAGATCGATTCCACCTTTCCTGCATGGGGTTTGTTTGTTTGTATCTGCGTGAGCTCCTTCTGGTTTCCTCCCACCACTAGATACATGCAACTTAGGTGGATGGACCACTCTAAACTGACTATAGGCGTGAATGGGTGTATGAATGTGTGCCTGTGTCCTGAGAGGAAGTTGTTTTCAGATAAATGGCGAGATAAACGAGATAATTACAGTTTTAACAAATGAATTAATGTTTCACATGGTGCCTTTCTTATTCATATTTCTAACTAATGGAAGCACACGTGGATGGCTTAAAAATACAGTAAATCTGGCAAAAAAAACTAGGGCAAAGGGATTCTCGTGGTAAACCGGATGGTAGTTGGTTATGTCTTGTATGAGTTTATTATCAAAAGTCTTTGATTTCAAACTCTCAACTGTAGATTTTAGGTCCTTATAGGATTGAAAAGCCTTGTACTGTATTTTGAGGTTCACATTAAGCAAAAGTGTGCATGGTGCATCAAGAAAATAATCAGCAGAGCAATTGATTATGAAAATAACTGGCACCTTCAGCCCCACACATCAAAAAATGTAGCACTTGCTTCACTGCACGAAATGTGTGTGATAGCAGGCTGTTTTTTTAGTCATCAGCTAAAGATGGAAGATTTTGCTGTTCTCACTTACATAATCTATATAAATGAGTTCGACCTGATACAGTATTAAATCATGGAACTTGCATATCTCATATGCCAGTTTTTAAACAATATTTATGAATGTCTGGATACTGCATATTTCATTTAGATAGATGGTGTAATTTTGAGAGTTTCTAAACAGACTGCATGCACCAAGAGATGCAAACTGTTTAACATCCAGTGGGGGACATGGCTCAAGTTTCCACCCAATCAAATAATAATTTATTCACAATCTTCCTTGGCATTAGAATCAGGGTCCCAGTCACAGGCCTTGACTCACGTTACATGTGCGTCTATCGTCAAACGGCTGATGCAGCCAATGGATGACTGTTGTATCAAAAGATAATGCCAAAAGGTTAGTGAGAGTCAGCACAAAATGTTCCAGCTGGAGGATGCAGATATATTCATCCATGGTGGTGAGAAGAGGGGACATCCCTGCAGTAGAAGGTCAAGGAACGTGCCCCCCAGATACATCAAAAGATTAACAAACCCTAGGCCTGTGGGTCATGTCCTCTGGGGTCAAGTGGACCACTTCTGTGTTTTGACTAAGGAAAGAGACAGAAAACCATACGGGCTCTGAAATGTGGCGTTCATGTCCTGGAAAATCTCCTAACCCAGAAAACCCACACAAAGTGTACCGGGGGGAAAAAGAAACGAGAAGAATGACTTTTCATTTCTGTATAATTTGCAAAAATTCAAACATGCTAAAAGTTGAATTATAGTCGACTTTGCACATTCCTTTTTATGTTGCTATTCCTTTGGTAGAACTGTGCAGATGACGTATTTAGAGAAGGAGAGATGTTAGCGTTAATTTTTAAACCACTATGACGCGCATCTTTACACTGAATTAAATTAAAAACACAACATTTAATCGGCTGGGGGTTTTTTTTTTTTTTTTTTAACATATTTCAGTCTTCACCCGATGCATATACACGGACAGTTTCCTTGGGGCGTGTATCAAGCGAACGCGTGGTCTCCTCCCATTGGCTACGGTCATCATTTTCATATTTTACACCCTCCGATTGGTTATAAAGGTAACACTTCCTCAAATGACGTCAGAAGCCGACGTCCAATCAGATTCAGACATCTGTTCCGAGCCGAGAGGAGATCAGGAGCATCGTCTCAGCGCTTTGCCACTGTAACCTTACTGTATGAGAGACCGGATTGAGAGTCACCGTCTCCTGCACGCCGCGAATAAATAATCCAGAATTATTTATAACCACGGTTAGTTGCTTTTTAATTTGGTGCGGTGCTCTAGGTCGTCACCATGTCCGCCTTGTCGCTGCTGCTGCTGGTCATGTCGGCTGTCTCCACATTGGCCGAGTCCTCTGTGTATTTTCGAGAGCAATTTGAAGACGGAGGTGAGCTCCTTAATACTTTAGTTAGTTAAACCATCATCATTCACGTCTGTTTTAAAGTGCTTGTATTTTAATTATCAGCGTTCATCAGTTACGTTATCAATCTGAGTAGGAGTGACCAATCCGGTGGTTATTGATTTAATATATTCGTTGTAATCTGGTGGAATGACAGCTCTTATCTTTACCTCCATCTCTTTGGTGCAGCATCTGCTTCATGCTCAGGTTGACGTGCAGTGGGTCTCTACGTGGGAACTGTTCATCTGTCTGACCCCCCCACCCCCCACCCCTCTCCTCCTGTCTGTCGTGCACCCCAGCCATCAACCTACCCCCCCCCCCCTTGCACATCCCTGCCCCAGTCATTCACTAACTTTAACAGCTTCCTTCCTCATAGCAGACACCATGTAGGAAGTGAACATGGACACATGCGTAGAGCGTAGCCGTGCAGCACTGATTCACCATCTCTGGTGGATTAGCAGCTTCACAGTGACTGAATCCACCTGACTCTGTTCCTGTTTGTGCAGATGCCTGGAAGAGTCGCTGGGTGGAATCCAAGCACAAGTCTGACTACGGCACGTTTGTCCTGACTGCTGGGAAGTTCTATGGAGATTCAGAGAAAGATAAAGGTGAGTGGAATTGAATTGTACCCACTTACCATGGATGTGTGATTCATTTAAATCATGTCCGTATTAATAGATGTAGGGAGGGACCTCTTAGTGCTTGTTTAGGATTCATTTATTTAGGGTTTTTTTTATATTTAAGAGAATTAGCTCACTTAAATCTTTAGGTGTTCATCAGATGTGCTAATGACACACCACTGAGGTAAAACACATTAAGGATTTAAAATTGTACCACATTGCTAATCAGCAAGTTTGTGTGTGTAGTTGGAGTTGTAACTTAACCTCTAGTGATCAAATCAATATTTAACAAAAACAAATAAGTGGAAGAAAATCAACAACACACACACACACACACACACACACACACACACACACACACACACACACACACACACACACACACACACACAAAATACCAGCTTTCTCAGGTGGAGTACATAGCATTTATAACCCATCAATAGCTAGTGTGATCCAGTCATGTTGACACAGCCGTGGCGTCTCAGTCTTGTTGCCTTGTTTATAGGGGCTGTTTAGTTTAACAAGGGAGTGTTCACTGGCATGTCGGATGAAGGCATTGTGGCTATTCCTCTACAAATGGCTCTTATCCCAAAGATTTACATCTAATTTGAAAGTAGAATAGTTTTCTCATTGTGTGTATCTTGTAACTTAAGCGGCACTTTGTTATTAAAGTAAAGTACAAAAAGGCAAAATCCACACATACGCTCTGTGGATTTAGTAATGATCTAAACTCTAAACTTAGGGCTTCTGACTGTGAATCAGAAAAAGTTCCTTAAATTTTCGTCATCACTTAACTAATCTGTAGCTTTATGGAGAAAGGATGTTTTCATGTATGTTCCTGTAAAACAGATCAAGTGAATTGACATTTTTAAATTTTGTCAAAGGTCTCCAGACGAGCCAGGATGCTCGCTTCTATGCCATGTCAACTCGGTTTGATGACTTCAGTAACCAGGGAAAACCTCTAGTCATCCAGTTCACTGTGAAACATGAGCAGAGCATTGACTGTGGTGGAGGCTACATCAAACTGTTCCCCTCTGGCCTCAACCAGGAGGACATGCATGGAGACTCGGTCTACAACCTCATGTTTGGTGAGTGTGGATCGTTTCTAGAATGTCTGTATACCTCTTCATAATAATGCATATTCTTCAAGATGACAGTCATCTTGTTATGTTTTCTGTGTTGATACTATTTTTCTTATCTTGTTTGACCACATTTTGACATCTCTTTATTTTGTTGCATACATGGAACAGTTGGCACACATTAAACACTGATGATTCACGATAGAGTATTCCAAAATTGGTTTGACATTGGTCTTGACCAGATTCCTCCTTGTTTCTTATTTCTTTGTTTTTATTATTCAGGTCCTGATATTTGTGGACCTGGAACAAAGAAGGTTCATGTCATCTTTAACTACAAAGGCAAAAACCATCTGATCAACAAGGACATCCGATGCAAGGTTGGTAAATGATTCTCATTTTCATATTTTTGCTGATGTTTTTTATAATTCCAAGCATCTAATAAATATATTAAATTTGGCTGTTTTTGTAGTAAAAACTGCTATTGTCCTTTTGAGTGTCAAACTAATCCAGCAAGGATATTGAGGACACAGTAAGAATTGCTTCTGTCCTCTCTTGGATTCTCTGCAGGATGATGAGTACAGCCACTTATATACACTGATTGTCAACCCTGACAACACTTATGAGGTCAAAATTGACAATAAGAAGGCTGAGTCTGGCAACTTGGAGGATGACTGGGACTTCTTGCCTCCAAAAAGAATTAAGGACCCTGAAGCCAAGAAGCCAGAGGACTGGGATGACAGGGAGAAGATTCCAGACCCTGATGATAAGAAACCAGAGGTCAGTCAGCTCAAACCACACTAGAAATGTACTGGTGCTTACTTCTCATGATCCTTTGGGGTCCGGTTCTTCCTACTTTTACACTTCCATCTTTTATTGTACGTGTTTGGCAGGATTGGGACAAACCTGAGAACATTCCCGATCCTGATGCCAAGAAGCCTGATGACTGGGATGATGAGATGGATGGAGAGTGGGAACCACCAATGGTCACTAACCCCGACTACAAGGTAAAGAGGAAATAATTGTTGGCCTTACTAAATTATGTTAAACCAGTATTCTGTGTGGAAAGTAAACAAGTCTCAATCGGCAAATATTATTAGATTATTAACTAGAAGTATCCGTACAGATTACAATGTGTTTTCACATCTGTTCCAACTGTACATTTAAACATCTGTCAATGCAGTTATAAACAAAGTGGTTTTGGCTTGTTTCCGTACTAAGAGTAGGTCAATTGGAGTAAAACTATTCATCATCATCATAAAATAACTACAAGCTCACTCTCTAACATTAACCATCCTTTCTGACCACAGGGTGAGTGGAAACCCAAAGAGATGGACAATCCTGCCTACAAAGGCAAGTGGATTCACCCGGAGATTGACAACCCGGAGTACACAGCAGATTCTGAGATCTATAAATATAACAGCATCGGCGTGATTGGACTCGACTTGTGGCAGGTAAGAAGATATATTCCTGATTGTCTTAACAAGGGAGTGGTCGGGCTGGCAAACTCATATTAGATCTGTACTTTAGTTGTATCCATTCAGGAAAAGGAACAGAGCTGTTAGAGTTCAGTCAGTGAAAATGTTTTTTTTTCCCACTGCATGTGAAGCGATGGCATAAACATGTTTGCAACGAGGGAACTTTTGGATATGAAAGAAAAGATGCATTACATTGACTTCTTTTTGACACAGGTTAAATCTGGTACTATTTTCGATAACTTCCTGATCACTGATGACCCCAACCTGGCGGAGGAAGTCGGTAATGACACATGGGGTAAAACTAAGGTCAGCAAAACATACACCTTCATCATTTTTCAAAACTAATGTAAGAACATATCCTTCTCATTCTGTTAAGAATATTGTGGTGTGTATCTAATTTTCTGACTGCTGCGTCCTTTCCAGGATGCAGAGAAGAAGATGAAGGAAAGTCAGGAAGAGGAGGAGAGAAAGAAACGTGAGGAGGAGGACAGTAAGAGGAAAGAAGAAGCGAAAGAAGAGGATGAGGATGAAGAGAGGGATGACGACGAGGAGGAGGAAGAAGAGGAAGAAGAGGAAGAGGGGGATGAACAGGATGAGCAGCAGCAGGAGGAAGAAGAGGAAAATGAAGACACAGACTCAAAACTCAAGGATGAGTTATAAACTCTGTGTAGGAGCTGCTCAGACTGTGTCAATGAGCCATTTAGCAGGTCTGGAGATGAGGTGATAAACCCTCATGACTAACCATGGGGTGGTAGTGGGGTAGGTGGGGTTTTCCACTTTGTTTACAAAGCAAGGAATTAGGCGAAAAGGGCAATTGTTTTCTGTGAATATTTTTTATTATTATTATTATCATTGTCATTATTATTATTATTATTATCATTATTATTATTATTATTATTATTACTATATTATCAAAACAAGGACTATTGATAGGAAAAAGGAAGGTATAGTAATGAATGTCAAGCCAGGTAATTATAATCTTAAATTGTTTTACAGTTTGCACCCAAAAGAAACATAATTTATCATTTGTGTTCTCCAAAGTCTGTGTTTTATGAAGTATACTGTGGTAACATGAAAAAAAAGGCTATTTTGTTTATGGATGACAATGAAATGTTGTGCTTTTATTTTACGCTTTTGCTTTTTGTTCTTTTATATTCAGTTTTGTCATTCTGTCTTGAGATTTGTTTTTGGCCACTTTTTAAAAAAAACAAGTCAGTCTGTAAGGATTCAACAGGGTTAAACATCAAGTTATAGTGTAGCCCTTAATTATACTTTTGTGATTCAGATGGGGGATGTGGGCATAGGGACAAAAAAATAAGACTTGCATTAAACATTTAATGACCTGATACAAAAAATCCATATGGTTTTAAGGTAAAAGTCTATGAGTTTTGTTTTGGCTTTTCTTACCACATGGTTACAACTCTTTAAAATCATGTACTGTAGTCTTGTGTATCTGAATAAACAGTGCTCAAAATCTAAATGTATATGAAGAGCACTCCAGTAGCAGGAAAATGTCCATTCATTTAGAACATGTACCAGTTTCCTTGTTTTTGATGCCAATATCTCTGCACTGCTGTAACCCTACACACTGTCCCAAACATCCTGGAACATGATCCTTTTGTAAAAGACAAATTTTCTAATAGTAGTAATTAAAGTGGGAAGATTTTCATGTTGCTGTGTACAAAAAGCCCAATAAAATGACCGTGACAGGTGTTCTGTCACATGAAAACAACCAGAGGAAAATAAACGGATGTCTACCTTATTTTTTCTTGCCCATTTCCAGCTGAGATGATTGTGATTGTCTCATCTGCAAGAGAATGGATGGATGAATGTGACAAGTAATACAGAACATTATTTCCATGAGCTGGAATTTTACTGGTCTGTATTACATTTAGATTTGTCAATTTCAAGAGTTGTAAAGATGGAAGATTAGGTTTTTATTTCTGATAATGTTGAACCTCGGCTCTCGTTGAGGTCAACATAATCAAATACAGTACAAACATGGGGGGGAGGGGAGATTTATGTTTAGATTTTCTTATCTAAAATCAAAGGCCAATAACTAAAAAGCCAGACACACAATTTGGTAGTACTCAATCTTAGCCCAAGTTTATTTATACATAACGACAGTAAACCCAGTAAATCCTTGGTTTGCAAAATAGTTGTATTTCACATTTACAAGAGATAAACTAGACTCTAGAAATGGTTCTTCAGCTGTGGGGAAGTTCGCCCAGACTGATGCTGGCACAAATTAATTCTGAATACTGGGCAGAACTGGTATGTCAAATGAAAGGCACTTAAAAAAAAAAAACTCCTAACTTTAGACAAAGTTAGAAAGAAGTGTATGTTTATGTGAGTCTTTCCAAATCTCATGACCTCTCCTGGTGTCAAGGCTATCATCATGAATAATTCTACAATCTCTTGCACCTTTCGAACCACTTTCTAATTAACGTCTGCAACGTAGTGTTTCACACAGGCATGGGCAACCTTCCCAGCCTCACCCTAACAGACCCATGACCCCCAAGGTGGATATGATGATTTATGTAAAGATTTATGATTTTTATAAGCAAGAAACTGGATGAATGGATGTTCAGTCTTTGGCCACTAGGGGGGGCAGGGAGCCTCCTGAAACAACACATAGATGTTTGGAGGTTAAATTAAGATGCTTTCTTTTTCTTCTTCTTCTTTTTAGGAGGTCTTGTGGAGAACAAAAGATAAATAAGGGCTTCTAGCAGCACCTTTTCCACCTATAATTAAAGTAGAAAACTCCTGTTCGGTTCAGACAAAGCCCTGCAGAAATAGCCTCTGATTTACCTGCCTCCTTCCCAAACCCAACACCAGCTTCCTTAATTTTCAGGTGTCTCCTAAATATATATATATTTAAATACTTTTTTAAAAAAAAAAGAGGTATGAAACACTTTGGAAATATTTCTTCACTTGTTCGTGAGATAAGACAACAGCAGACACAAGTCTGTTCAACCAATTCTACTGTAGGAAAATGAACAAATCATCTCAGGGGCGCACTAGAAGTCCCCAATGAGGAGTACTGAGTGCTATTAATACAGTTGTAAAATTGTGCGTGTGTGTGTGTGTGTGTGTGTGTGTGCACGCCCACTTTATTTCAACTATTGACTCAAGTCATTAAAGCCATTCAAATGCTCGATTTTTAATTCTCTATTATTAAGTAATGTCATTGTATGCCCGTAAAATAAAATACCACACATGTCATTTTATTTTTATTTTTAAATTTATTTTATTTTATTTCATTTCCTTTCCGGCGCCTGTCGTTTTGTCGTGAGTCCGCCCGACCGGATCCCTGACTCGGACTCCAGCTCCAGGTTTTGCCGCGGCCTCCGGGTGTCTGGCAGCAGCGCAGCATGAAAGCAGTGGGAAACAGAAACACTATGGCTGCCACACTGTCTCTGGCTCAGGTAACACTGTCTTACAACTCAAAACAAACGACACCAAACGCTACATGGCCTCTGTCTGCTATGCTTGGGGACATTTGTACAGTGTTAGTGAAACCGGGCGGGCAGAAAGGCGAACTTAGCCGTAGCCTGGTGTCTCTTGGAGGAAGTTTCGTCCGGCTGTGACTGGGAAAAGTTTCTGCCTGGTCTCTGTGGGGACTGCGTAAGGGCGTAGTTAGCTAGCTAGCATGCTAGCTAACAGCTAGTTTCTGTGTGTTGTTAGCCTGTTTTAGAGCCGCCTGGTCAAACCCAAGACCAGCCGTGTCACGTAAGCTAGCTTCTCATCGGTAGGGTGTGTGTGTGTGTGTGTGTGTGTGTGTGTGTGTGTGTGTGTGTGTACGGTTTGTTGTTTCTCATTTTGCTGCAGGCTAATTGGTCCTGGCAAAAGAGATGGTAACACTCATGCGTGGCTCTGTTGTTGCTCTACTGTCATTTCTTTGCTCACTAGTGGAGCCGCTTCTGGTTTTCCGCCAAGATAAGAACATTTATCGTTTCGTTTTAGCCCCCAAAAATGTTGACTCGCTGCCGGCTATGTGGTCAGTCAGTAACCCGCCAGCTATTACTGGTAGAGCACCCGCTTCTCAGAGTGACCGTGACCTTTCTGAAGTGGACAACGTTAAATGTTAGCCTGTTAGCTTCTGTGTCCGTAACGGAAGACACTAAAAGGACAACATAAAAGGCTGTTGTCAGTAGTTTTGCAACAAGTAAGAGGAAGTGAGATCGAGCAGCCACTAATCTGCTGACTGCTGTCACCAAATGTCAACCTGCTGCTAGCTCCACTCTGGTGTTTGTCTGCACTGGTGGAAGCAAAGAGCTGGATGATGGTCTCTCACTGGGAGCAACAACAACAACAACAACAACAACAACCAGGAGTCCTCTGCTGCAGATGAGTTCATAACCTGTCTTAAGCTCCATTTGTTGTGAGGCTTTATGTATTGGTCTGTGTGAAGGAGACTGTCCACTTCAGCACGTTGATGTCCTCCATCAAGTGTGTGTGTGTGTGTGTGTGTGTGTTGGTGACATGAAGGATTTGTGGCTGTGGGCTGATGGAGCTCCTGACCGGGGTGTGTGAGGAGGCTGCAGAGGCAATGATTGAAGACTGCTTTTTTCAGTGCTCTAATAAAGAGTTAGCAGTACAATGACCACATTGTGTTACGGCCATCAACAGTTCCAGGCACGCTGTTGTGTGTCACAGAACTAAGTTGCATTTCCAGAGAAAAGTGTGTGTGTGTGTGTGTGTGTGTGTGTGTGTGTGTGTGTGTGTGTGTGTGTGTGTGTGTGTGTATGAACAGTATCTTCCTATAAATTAGTAGTTGACAAATCTGACAGATTCTGATTGATGACTGTTTTTCTTGCTGAATGTCTTCTGTGCCTGATCAATTTTGTGCCAGTCAGTCTTTCTGTCAGCAGACGGATGTTTTAACAGATCTCCAGTCAAGTCCTGCTGTTCTTTTACCCCCTAAATTCATGTTACATATCTGTTATCTCTGTAGGGGAACATTTTTGCCAGCTTTATCTGCTGGCTGAGCAGCCACTCCCCAGTTGATTCACCCGTTATCCTAGTGTTGCAGTTCTACAAGTTTGTCATTGTATGAAATCACAGTGTAATGTATTTGCTTTTGAGTTGCTAATTTTTTTTTATACCAGCTATAAATTTCTGGATAACTGAGAACCTACACAGGGTAACGTTTTGAGTGGTTGACAAAAGCGTTTAACTTTTTTGATGTGAATTTCACTAAGTGCATGAGTTTAGTGAACAGGATTTAGTTTTGACATAACTTGGAAAGTATTTTATGATTCATATTTTAGTGACTTTAGTGAAAATTTGCTCTCTGGGCATTTTCTTGTGTTTCTCTGCTCCCCCCATCTGTAATACTATATCAGTTCTTTTTTGACAGGATCAGTGGATGACATTCTTACAGGAGCCAGCAAAGGCTTGTTCATCACTTAAGCTTTATCTGAAGAGTTGATTGTTATTAGCAGACTATTTTAAATTTATGAGAATTTGGTCAGTTACATGTATAAAGCTCATGAGCTGACAAAAAGGTTTTAGTTTGTAAAGATAATAAATGAAGTAAAGTTTATAGTTGTCTTGATTGAGTCAGTTAATTTGGTAAACGATCTCACTTTCCCTTCATTAACAGCTCTCCAGTGGAAACCCCATCTATGACAAGTACTATCGGCAGGTATGCAAATACATCTTCTGTAAAGCAGCTCCTTTTGTTTTTGTTTTGTTTTTTATATTTAAGCATAGGGGTTTTCTTTAACAGTGTGTTGTTCGCTTTTGTCACAATGTGTGTGCTGTATAATTAACTTCTGAGCACACAGCTATTATCTAAACTGCTCTGTATCTGAAGTGCAAAACAAAGATGTGAATGATTCTTACATTGAGGAGTCAGCTCCCTTTAATCTGTCTGCTAGCTTTCCAGCAGTAATATTAGTGATCTGTGCTGTCTACTCTTCTGTCAGTCCTCTGTGTGCAGTAAAGACGTACCTATGGATCAGTAATGTTTCCCTTTGGCCAGCATGTCAGGGGAGCGCACTGAGCTTTATGAACGACGCCTAACCAATTCAGTTTCATGGCCAGAACTGTTGAGGAAATAGCTTTACTCTACAATCGTATTGATTTAAATGACTCAGAGCTTCAACTATCCCACAGAGCAACTGTCACAGTTTTCATTTGCTTTTCATTTGATTCTTGTCACCACTGAGAATACTGCCACATCTTTTCTATTGCTGTTTGATACTATTGAAATTTTTTGCTAACATGCAGCCGTTTTATTGGTGCCTCTGAGATGGTTGAAGCTCTAGTGACTGTGTGCTCTCTGTGTTTGGTGGTTGTGTGAAGGTCGATCCGAATAGCAGTGGGCGGGTGGCAGCGGCTGATGCAGCTCTGTTCCTGAAGAGGTCAGGCCTCGCTGACTTGGTCCTTGGGAAGGTAAGCAAAGAGTCGAAGGAGTGCTGGAGCATCAAGTCTCTGTTGACACTGTTCTTCATGTTGATTAATGTGTAAACTGTGTCTGTCTGTAGATCTGGGATTTAGCAGACTCTGAACGGAAAGGTTCTCTTAACAAACAGGTACGAACGCACAGCTGAGGCACTTCATGTTTTATGTTCATCAAGTGCATAAATTCTAAAGATTTGAATCACAAGCTAATTATTTTTCCCCCAGCAATTTTTTGTAGCATTGCGGTTGGTGGCCTGTGCACAAAATGGCCTGGAGGTGGCGATCAAGAGCCTTAATGTGGCTGTTCCCGTCCCCAAATTTGTAAGTCTGGTTCAGGTCCTGTTTGTAATTTATTTCCACCCTTAGATATGCTCCATATTCTCACTTTGCTGGAGACATGATGGACTCATGTAACATATGTAGAATTTAAACATGGTTTATTTTATGATATGCCTTCAGACTTTAGCAGTACATTTTCAGAGGAAACTAATATAGCACTTTTTTTTTAACTTAAGCATGATACAAGCAGTCCGCTGTTGGCAGGAGGAGTGGCTGCTGAGATTCCTTGGGTTGTTAAGGTGAGGCAAGTTTATCTTTTGTCTTAATATGTAAAAAAAGGGAGTAAAGAAATTAACAGGATATCAAAAGTCCATCTGAGAGTCTGAACCTTTCAGATCTGACACACACACACACACACACACACACACACACATACACACACACACACACAGACACGCACACACACACAAAAAGTGCCTTTAGACATACAACAAATAGGATAGTGTCAGGCAGCCACGTGATAGTTTCCTGGCAGTGTGCCTTGCTCAAGGACACCTTAGCAGTGTTCAGGAGGTGAACTGACACCTCTTCAGCTACCAGTTCACACTCCATACTAGGGTCCACACTGGATTTGAACCAGCCACCCCCCAGTCCCCAAGCCCGGTCTTTGTGGAAGCTACTACTGTCCCAGCCACTGTCTGCTTTAGCAAAACCTATTCGACAGGCAGGACAAATGTTTACAATGATATGCTTTGACGGTTGATATTCCCTGCTATTCTTTGCTTTATTTATTTTTTAATAGAAACTTCTAATCATTGCAAATCTGTTTTGTTTTTCCTCAGCCAGAGGAAAAGATGAAGTTTGACTCCATCTTTGACAGTCTGGGTCCAGTCGGAGGAATTCTTACAGGAGAAAAGGTCAAGCCTGTCCTGCTTAACTCCAAATTGCCAGTGGATATCCTGGGCAGGGTATGATCTCCAGACGGGAAGCTTTTACATGAAATAATTTTGAATCTGAGCAACTGGCTTTCAAAGCCCACAGAGCTCATTAAACCATTATAAGAATAGAAAACACAAATAATATGTGGACTGTTTCATGGGATTGTATCAAACACAATGGTTGTCTTATGTAATGTCTGTAATAGGATGCTGTTAAATTAAGTTTTAATGGACTGGATTTCTCACAGACATTTAACAGTGTTGGATCAGGGTATTTGTATCTGTATGTAGGTATTTGGTTGCCAACAAATTTCACAAACTCTATATACAAATCCCGAGGAAATATTGAAATAATTTATCTCTGAGAAATTCGCTAAAATACTAGAAGCATCTTAAATTTCACAGTACATTTAATCTGCTTTGGCCCCAAACCCATGGAAATAGGTTCTGTGTAATCTGGTTGACAGCAAATAAAACCACAGAGACGAAAGGGTTTTAAAAGGATGTGAAATTATCACAGTATCACTTGGGCAGAAAACCAAATGAGTTTTCTAATTATGAGTGGGTCACCATATTATCTGTGTGTTGAAGGTGTGGGAGCTCAGTGACCTCGACAGAGATGGCATGTTGGATAGAGATGAATTTTCTGTGGTAAGAAACTCTTTTTTTTCACCGATACAAAGAAGCCACACAGACTACATTCTGACTTTAGTTTCAACATCTATTTTTGAACTGCTGCATCTGACACTCAACTCAAACTCGGTACGTTTCCCTCAATATGTTACCGCTTCAAAGTGTCTGAGATCTTGTTTTCAAAAAGGTGTTTTTCCATAGTTGTCATCTGAATAATTTTTAGTTTAGTTTAGTTTTTAGTCTTCAGCAGTAAAAGGCTTTTACTTTTACTTTGTATGTTAATGCATATATATTACTGTATACTCTTGGAAATTATTACAGGTTGTGAAAATAATGTCTCTAGTTCTGAATGGAAAGATGTCCAGTCATGTGGAGGAAAACTGGATGACCAGAGGATGTTCACTGGTAATTGGCTTTTGTCATTGATTTTCGTTTTCCCAGGCCATGTATCTGGTGTACAGAGCCCTGGAGGGGGAGCCTGTTCCCATGTCCCTACCGCCTCCCCTTGTTCCCCCCTCCAAGAGGAAAAAACCGACTGCGCCTCCCGTGATGCCCCTGTTACCTTCACCCCCCTCTGCCAAAGAGGCTCGCTCCTCCCATGCTGGCTCTAAGACCATGCCCCACCCTGCGAAACCCGCCCCAGCTCCTGCCCCAACGCCAGCAGCTGCCCCTGTGAGTACCACATCCTCTCTCTCTGGTGGATGCACTGCCACTGATTCACTGTTGTTTAGCTGTGAAAACAAAGATTGAAAATGATTTCTAACTGGGTAGTTCAGTGCGTATTCCAAAAGAAAAAGACGAGTTTTGTGAAGGTAAGTAAAGTCTGATTTCGACTTAGGGGTGTGTCATCAGCGTACATTTTCTTCAATTCTGTTGGGAAACAACCTGTTCAGACCGTTTTGTTCTCTTGCAGTGGGTGGTGTCACCAGCAGACAAAGCAAAGTACGATGAGCTGTTCAGCAAGACGGACGGCGACATGGACGGCCTTGTGTCTGGACCTGAAGTCAGGGATATCTTCCTGAAGACCGGGCTGCCCTCTGCCACACTTGCACGAATCTGGTAAGCGGGGACAGCATGCTGTCTTGTTCAAAATGATCAGTTTTGATCATAAAAAACAATGTTGATGACAGGGATGAAACAGGAGAACATGTTTTCACTGAAATGTGTCCTTGAAGCTGTAATATCTCAGTTCAAAGTGATATTTTTGGACAATAATACATCTGACAACAAGAGAACTACACTCTGTTCTGTTGTGACTGTTCTGCATTTCACTACTGAACAAACTGAACAGTCATGCCATCAGAAACATCTATTGCCTAAAGCACAAATCTTTACTCTCTTACGTAACGTGTTTGTTGGTGTTCTTAGGGAGCTTTGTGACGTTGGAGACATCGGGAAACTGACCAGAGAGCAGTTTGCCCTTGCGCTTCATCTGATCAATCAGAAGCTGACAAAAGGCCTAGACCCTCCACAGAATCTCTCCCCAGAGATGATCCCTCCATCTGACCGGCAAAACATGAAACAAGTGAGTCTCTCCAAGCCGTTCCGTCTGAAAACAATAAAAGAAATCATTAGGGACGTTTGAGTCCCTTTATTTGTTCTCTGTTTAACTCATGCATTTTATAATATTTATTTCTATGAAGCATTTCTTGGCAATTTAATAAAGGGTTTAATAAAAAGAAATAAAGGCAGACAAGACATCTTAAAATTAGACTTGGAAGGACATAAACACTGAGGTAATAAGCACAATAAAACCAAATATACAGTAGTTAAAATCTCTATGTAGGAGAGGTTTAAATGTCATCAATCCCTGACTTTTTATTTTTACTTTTATTTTTACTTACTGAAAGACATCTGGCGACATTTATAAATGTTTTCTGCCATTAGGGTTTGGTTCCTGAATATTAAATTAATATCAACTATAAATTTAATTTTTTGATAAAATATTGGTTCTTGTTTCAGTCGGTCTACATTTTGTACATTTAATATTTCATGTACTTCATGTGCGCAGCAGGACAATCCAGAGTGAGTGTTGATAGTTTACAGATTTACAGGCATCTCATAACTTTTAACAAGCCTCTCTGTCACCTTTTCACCTGGTTTTCCTCCAGATTTTCTCTTTCTGTGACTAAACGCAAATTATATTTTAAATTATTGAATGTCCTCTTCATCTTCGTTAGCTGTCTAAACACTCATTTAGAGGTAAGCTGACAAGAGCACTGGTCGCTGTTCAAAGTATTTTGAGATGCATTGATCACACCACATAGATATGAACCAAAAGAACCCTGAGTGACTTCCTTCTAGACTTCCTTATCCTTCCTTATCCTACTAGTGTCATTATACTAGGGCCACTTATCTTTTGTCCCAGCCATAGTGTGTATTTTTGTAATTTCCATCAGGTTAGCTGTTTCTGCTTTGTTTTTGCTGCCGTAGTGTTTTTTCCTATTAGACTGTAATGTATCTTAAGTATCCAGTATTTAGTATTGTCGTCATCCTACAGTTTCTTCTAGTTTTATATAATGACTATTGTTATGAACTTACACTTAAGGCCTTTAAAAAAATGCATCAAGATGAGGAAACGATTTCTACATTTTCAAACTGGATGTAAACGTATTTTACATAGGTTCAAGTTTTATACCTGTGCTGAATGGGGAAACCTTGTCTATAGTAAAGTGTTATACACTGTAGTCGTTCATATTACCCATGCATTTGTTATACTAATTAAATTAGGGTTATCATTAAAAGCTAATATGGAACAAAGTACACACCGTTATTTTAATGACACAACTTATCAGAGCAAATTGTTCATTTTAAAATAGTAGTGCATTTTTTAAAATTCCTTGAGTGTCATAAGACATTTCATCATTGTTGTGGTGTTATAGCACCAGCTTTAAGTTTAATAATCTTCTGTTGCCTGCTCTCTGCAGAACAATGCTAACCTGGCAGCTGACTTCTCTGCCATCAAGGAACTGGATTCCCTCAGTAATGAGATTTTTGAGCTGCAAAGGTATGTTTCGTTTCATATTTGTTGAAACTAAATCAGATGCATTCAATTGTAGAAGCAAGCGACATGTCTGAGAAGTGTTTTTATGGCTTTGTACTGTAGTGACCATCAGGTGGCAGGCTTTGCCTCAAAGTGAGGGGACGGGCAGGGTTGCACATATAAACCTCTATTGGGAACCACTGATACAAGATTGTCTCGCTCTCTCAAACATTTTTGAACAGTCATGACTGTAGAGTCATTGGAAATACAAGAGTTTTGCCGCAGGATGCAAAACAGCAGATATCTGTAAAGCTGAGTGGACTGTTGTTGGCAAAGAAAAGGAAGAGCGATTGACAGATTATGTATTATAAACGAGAATTTTTTATTTATCTTATTTATTTCTCCTCCATACCCATAAAATGCTTTTTCTACAATTTGTGTTTGACAGCTCTGATCTACAATTTTCTTAAAAATCTAAAAACTAAAATGTTATTTTACAACACAGGTCAGTTCTATCAGTCATCACATCACATCTGCAGATAAATGGGACATCCTTTTTTTTCATACACATGAAATAAACACAGCATTACAATCTAAATATTTTATGAAGTATTTTTTTACTTTCAAATTTGATTCAATCAGTTGTTATGGATTTAAAATAATTGAAGTTTCATTTTGTCAGGAAATTTTAGAAGGAGAAGTGAGAAAGATCCATTCCTGTTCCACCTCTAAGTTTGAAAACAAACACACAGATGTACATGTTAGAGGACATCTGTTTGATGTAGGACAGATGGAGAGAAAGTGGCAGAGTGCAGAACTTCACACAGACGGCACATTGAGCCTGAAAAGATGATGCATATATGTGATTGCTTCAGAATGTGGCAAGCTTCTGTCCAAACTTGGGAGGACGGTGAGGATGATGATGGGTAAGAAGAGACTGAGAGGAGTACTCTGGATTTGAATGCTTGCTGGTATAAGATTTGCCGGTACCAAGGCAGTTGGGTATTTTGATGTGACAGGAGAGAAAACATAAAAATAGCTGCTGTTATTTTTATTTTATCTTCAACTAGATCGTAAAGACCAGTGCTGTCGTTGGCAACTTTTGCATTGTGACTCTTATGGCGTTACACTGCTTGTTCAATGCTGTCTTCTTAGCTGAAACAATTAGTGTAATTTTTTAATCCCATTTAGTACATAAATATTAATTTATGTGAGAAAACCATTGGATCATTAATATTCCTTAACAATATCCTTTTGAAAAACAAAACAGCTTTTATTGTTTTCGGTCAATGACGGTGTCTCAACCTACAATATGTCAAAGCTATGATCATTAGTTTGGTGTAATGGGTTAGTCATGATCCTGACTATTTTTAAATACAGTACTTTCATATATTCAAGACAGCATAGTTGAATATAATAGAAAGGTGGGGCTTTAGATAAGGATCTGCTTTACCTTTCTGAATTTTAGTGAAAGCAATCTTTCTACATCTGTCGTACTTGTTCCACCCCATTCCATTTCCTCTTTTGCTGGGTGGATGAAAGGGTGAAGAAGAGTGGATGAACGGTGAATATACAGATGATACAAATGATAGATGTTGTAGGTTGGCTCATCATCACTCGTCCCTCCTCCTCCTTCTTTCCTCCGTCCACGAGGCGTCCCATCTGCTCCTCGCTCCTCATCTCCCACACATTTCCTCAGCAGGCACACTCACTTCTCCCACACTCCCTGCGCTCTTATAGTGCTGTGCATCTGCAGCCCTGAAATCTAACACGCCATCAATCTCTCTTCTTATCAGGCAATACACACACACACACACACACACACACACACACACACACACACACACACACACACACACACACACACACACACACACACACACACACACACACACACCTGCTATAATTTCAGGTGTCTGTACTGTGGAGCTTTTAATTTCAGGACATCATGGTGGTTCAGGGACAGGATGAAGTAAGCTCAGTAGAGCTGGCTGGTTTTGGAGTACCAGGTCTCCCCTTTTTTCCGTCGGTGGCTCAATACTCTTGTCTCTTTTGCTGGGCTCCCAGGGAGAAGGGTACAGTGGAAGAGGAGATCAAGGAGAAGGAGGAGGCCATCAGACAACGGAGCAGTGAAGTGCAGGTAAGCTGTCGCTGTGTCTGTTTGTTTTTCAGTCTGTATCTGGTGGATACAAGGAGAATGAGGGATTTATGGGGCTGTGAAATCAGGCCGTGAAAGTCAAAGGTGCTACGGCAGCGGTTTAGTTTTATTTGGAATAAAAGAGGAAGAAATCAATAATTCATTTGACAAGCAGTCTCTGTGTCTCGGAAACGTAGTTAATGCCTCTCGGAGGGGGAGAGGCTGTCCTTATGTAGGCGTTTCCGACTGCTCTGAGGATGAGAAATGGGCTCTCTATTTTTGGAGTTCATGGTTAAAAGGCTAGTCTGCTTCACTTTTGGAAATCAGTCTGATTACAGGTAAAGTTGGGTACAACAGAACCTCACTGATATAACTGAAATTCTTTCCTGTGGTGTCAGGTAGCCTCAAGTTCCTTTTGGCTATTGATTCAGCAATGTGTTTTCTACAGTGCATTCTTCAGTATCACATTATGTGGTGGTCATGATTTTATGTTGTCTCTGCTTACACAAGACAGTAACACCTCCTCTGCCTTCCAGGGGTCCAGTCCAGCCCCAGATTTATAATTTACTTCTTCTTCCCTTGCAGTAATACAAGGAAATTAGTGGATTTATTGTTACTTCTCTGTAATTTTTCTTAGTATGACTCCCTTGAAATCAATTTAAGCTGTATGCTGTCCCCAGACCAAAATGAGTTTGACACCCCTGGTTTAGGATATTACTGGTAAAAGAACTTGAAGTCACGTTTATGTCTCCCTGTTCCTTTTTTGACTTGCAGGACTTGCAGGATGAGGTGGCAAAAGAAAATGAGGAGCTGCAGAGGCTTCAGTCTCAGCGTCAGAAAGTCCAACAGGCCTTAGAGGAGCTGGACCAACAGAAAGGCTCTCTGGAGGAGCAGCTGACTCATATTCGCCAGCAGACAAGCCAGGAGACCCAGCTGGTAGGTGTGGCAGAATGTCCATGAAAAGGCCACAACTCGTCGACCTCTCCCAATGAATACGAGTGTTATATTAAAAAATTAATAAAACTCATTCCACTCAGATGGTTCCATCCTTCTGATTAGTACCAGCTAATTAATAATAGTTATCTTCATTGCAGATTTCATCACTGCAGGTGGAGCATGAGGAGCAGGAGCAGAGGATATGTCAGTATGAGGAGGAGCTGGTCCAGGCACGAGAGGAGCTGCTTGCTCTGCAGGAGGAGAGCAGGATTCTGCATGAGAAGGTCCAAGCTGCACAGGAGCAGCTTACTCCTCTCCAAGAGTCTGTCCGTGACTCTTTTACACAAGTTGCACAGGTCTGCGTTTAAAAAATCGGCCTCTCCTTACTGAATTATTATTGCTGTTTTTATTTTTGTTCTTAACACCATAATTCCCTTAATCGTTTAGGTTCAGCAGAAACTGAAGAACCTAAAGGAAGAGGAGAGGTCAGTAACTGCCCAGCTCAGCTGGAAGAGAGCCCTGGAGGATAGCTCCCCTGTCCTGGTCAATGGATCAACAGGCTTCACTGCAGACCTGTTCCAGCAGGACCTCTTCCACGAGGACCAGCCTAAAGAGCTGAAGGAAGAAGAATCACCTGCAGTCTGCAATGAGCAGAAAGAACATTCAGAGCAAAAAGAGAAAGAAGGAGTGAGTGAGAGGCAAAAGGAAGAGGAGAAGGGAGACGAGACTTCAGAAGAGGAAAATCTGAAACCAGATGCCCTTGATGATCTTTATACTAGTCTTGCCTCCTCTGAGATGTACAATAGTGTGACAACTCTCCCCAAGACACAGGAGAACATTGCAAAGGTAATCAGCATTTCTTTTGTATATAAACCCTTTTTAGAAATAGAAGTAAGTAACTACTGTATATAAAGGCTACAACACATCCTACTTCAACTGCACATCACTGACTTTTAAGCACCCACTAATCATGTAAATTCTGACTTCATTGGTGTTTTATATGATCACATTTCATGTTTCATGTTGAGCAAAATAAGACACCAAATGTAAACTATTACGTAAATGGGCAGCACTCAGATCAGGGTGGGAGAACTAATGGATTTTAACAAATCTGATTTCAATTTCAATTCTGCTTTTCATGGTCTTGAAAGTTCTTTGACGGTTAGAGACGAAACAGGGCATACGCTTTATTTCACCGATAGAAAATTTGTTCAAGCCAATCTGCTTAAAGAAGGTGCTATTTATTGAGAATGATTCATATATTGTTGATCACGTTTTGGGATCTTTGCCACAGGCTTAGAAGCATAAAAACTGGCTCCCAGTGTTAGCTATGTGTTCATCTACAAAAATGTTCAGTATGTGTATTTGACATAGTTTATGGTAACTTGTTCATGTGTATCACAATTGTGAATTTTCAGTGAAGTCTTTAAATTTTAGCATCCTGAATCATGAGAGTCAGAATGTGAAAACTAGATCCAGATCAGACTTGGATGTGCGGTAGATCTCAATGTCACTTTCTGTCAAGGCATTGCTGGCATGATAAAAGCATGAAACAGAAGTTTGTAATTGACCCGATCCTGCAATTGTAAAGAAATCTGGATCATTACCAGAAACTAATGTATTATTGGATCATACCTAACATCTGATAACTTAAGGAATCCTACTAACAAATAAGCAATTAAACAATTAGGGGCAAAAACATGAGCTCTTCAACAGATGTAAATATCACAGTGTAGCTCTGTGAGTGTGTTAACTGCTGGGTTGTTCTCTCTTGTCACCAGGAACACAGAAGCCCCACACCAGACATCTCGTCTGAAGTCACAGATGATGCAGAAGAATCCCCAAAAGAAATCTCAGCAAAGGTGACTGACGTCGACATTTATTTATCTTGGGAGTTAGTTTATCATCCTTTGAGGATTCAATTTATCTTTGCAGATCGGATCATGTGCTAACAGGCCTATATCGAATTTGCAGTATCTAATTACAGTAATCAAAGTATGTGAAGAATCAGCTTTAATTGCCATCGTGTGTTAAAAAAACAGACAAGGAATTTGTTTCCGGCAGGTGGTGTCTCAAACTGTACATTCGTAACATTAAATTTAACTATGCGAAATACAAACACACAAAACACAGTGGGTGGGGGGACACAATGACATGACAGAGTTCACATAGCGTACAGTACTGTTCAGGTTTGTCAACAGAGTCTTGTTGCTGTTCAACAGGTGGCATCGCCAGAGAACAAGCAGCAGCCAGCAGAGACGCCAGAAGGCACCACCTCCTCACTACCTCCTCAAGTCGGCCCTCGCTCACTGCCTGAGATGGACTTATTCCATTCGGACCCCTTTACTGATCGTGAGTCCCCACCAACAGTTTGGTTAACAATGAATAAATTATTACATTTTCATGAGCAGAGGCTCCCTTAAGGCTGGGAAAAGTTGACTTTCAGATTGTTTTTCGATTTCATTCAATTCTTTTTCTTTTACATTTACAATTTACTTTTTTCAAATGCGGGTACAATGAAATGATACTAGTATCTTTACACATAGATGATCCATTCAGAGACGATCCATTTGGAAAGGCAGATGTAGCGGGTAAGGACTTAGAGTTCCTAGTTTAAATGACATGAGCATCAGGTGAATGTCTTTTTTGTGTCGGTGTGTACTTCACATACCTTGTTTTTGTCTGTTCTATTGCATCAGATCCATTCGGAGGAGATCCATTTAAGGGAGCTGACCCCTTTGCAGCAGACTCTTTCTTCACACAGACTCCCAATGCCCCTTTCTCCTCAGAGGACCCTTTCTCCGCCCCAGCTGATCCATTTGGTAGCACGACCGGCATGCCTGATACAGACCTGTTTGTGACGAAGCTCAAGGAGACAGCAGCGGCACCAGAAACCGGTCCAGATCCCTTTACCTCCAAACCCAACAATTCATCTTCAGCAGCCAAGGATCCATTCATCACTACAGGGAACAACATGGCCCAATCCGACCCATTTGGAGGCAAAATAAACACCTCTGGGGAGGTGGACCCATTTGGCTCTCAGGACCAAGGAACCGATCCCTTTCACTGCTCTTCACCCAGCGCTGATCTGGCCGTGGTGAGGAGAACAGCAGTGAAACCTGTTCATGATGTGCTCTCCCATTTAGTGGGACCTATAACCAGGCTATAACCAGTTGATGTGGTGAACAAATTCAGTTTTAATCGCAGCATGACATCTTATATCAAGGAGCTGTAATTGTTTCAGAGATACTAAAATGACACGAATTTGTAACAACCATTCAATTCATTTATGTTCAGGTCAGAGGTCACTGTGTGTGATGAGTTATGCATGTTATGTGTTTTCCATTCTTAGAAAGACACTGCGGCACAAAATGACCCTTTTGCTCCAGGTGGCACGACAGTTAACACCAGCTCAGATCCAGGTATGACAGAGCAGAGCACCACCCTCTGGGAACAGGCCCCAATTGCAGCTCGGGCACTATTTACCATGTCCATTTGAATGTCATCAGTGTTACTTGCTCAGTGACTTTTATTTGTGTGTTTCAGATCCTTTTGCTGCTGTGTTTGGTACCGAGTCATTTGGAGGAGGCTTTGCAGATTTCAGTGCCTTAACAAAGGTAATCATGTGCTCATGCCCTCGCTTCACCCCTAACGTGCTGACATAAAGCTTAGAGTGGAGTGATGTAAACCGCCAAGCAGGTCAGAGATGATCTGTTCACTCAGGGGAACAGTAAGTCGTTTCGACACAGTGAACTCACACCAGTTGTTGGATCAGAACATTCAGGAAGAGTCTGAGTGTGTTGTGGTTTTGTGAGGAAATAACTGAAATAACTTTCTTCTCCTCGGTGGAGGAATGGGACACCAAATTCAGCAATAAGCGCAACAAAGCAATGACAAGGTTATTATAAATGGAAAAGTTATTCAAGTTACAAAAGTAAAATAACAAAAAGGGACTTTTTTTAAAAAAAAATTATGAAAAAAAAACCCCCATGTCATTGCCTTCCTAGAACTGCAGAGTCAGCCAAACCTTTTTCATGTGCTGTCAATTTTTCAGTTTTACCAGGGATGGAAATGTCTTATCTATATGTTGAATATTAGAATAAGATCAGTCTGACCACAAATGTGCGCCAAAGGTTGTGAGCAGTCACCTGATCTCATTCCATGTGTCGTCGTCTGTTTTCGTCTTTGATTTGATCGTTAACCCATCTTGTTTCCAGTCAAACGGTGCTGAGCAGTTTGGCGTCAACAGTAAGAACCTGTTCCAGGAAGGCAACCAGTCTGCTGGATCTGATGTGCCCCCAGCATTGCCCCCAAAAACCGGTACACCAACTAGACCACCTCCTCCGCCCCCAGGTCAGTATTCACAGCGTTCAGTTTCCCCATAGAGGGACAAGTGTCACATTATAGGTGTTCGTTTCAGTCATTTAACATTTAGTATTAACAGCATGTGTTTGTATATGTTGGCCCCTCCTATTGTCTGACATCTTTATTTAACCCTCTCCTCGTCCGTCTGTCTGTGTTCTCAGGTAAGAGATCCTCCATCTCCAGAACAGAGTCCTCTGACTCCTTCCAAAGACGAGGACACTTCCTCCAGCAGCCTTCAGCAGACTTCTCCTCTTCCTCTCTGCCTGCCAAGGACCCCATATCCGACCCCTTCGCCCCCTCCTCCCCTCCTCGTCACAACGTACGGGAAGCTGACCGATTTGCCAGCTTTGATAAAGTGAGCACCTCCCCCTCTCCCTCACCTTCACCCGACTCTCAGTAGTCACTCCTGTTTTCCTTTCGATTCCCTGTTTATCATCACATTTATCTATTTAATTAAATCATAATCATTATGCAAATCAGGCCAGCTTAATTAATCCCTCCATCCACTGCCAATGAAAAGAGGCGAGCTAACTGGCTAATTTGAAGGGTCCCATTGTGGCACAGGTTTCTGATGCTACATTTGCTAAGCTAACAAACGCTTTTTCTTGCATACTGTGCTGCTGGTGTGTATTTTAACTCTTTATTGTGAATGCAATAGTTTCTTACGATGTAAAGTTTGTTATTGATTATTGATTTACAATGGAAATGAGCTTAATTTAAGTACTGCTATTGAAGTTACATTGTGTTATTTTCAAAAAGAATTCACAGATATGTCATCAAGTTTATCGAAGCAGCTTTTCATTAATAGACTTGTTCTGTTACAAATAGAAGAGACACATCTGTCCTTTGGTTGGCAGTGAATGGAGAAGAAAAAAGCTGCTTGTATTTGACTCTTTATAGCCATCCCACCTCAGCAGGCTGACATCACAACATGTGCCTATTTCAAATCTTGATAAAGTAAAACAAAAAAATTAAAAACACTTTCAAGATTGTGATGCAGATAAATTTCAGTTTGAAGTAAATGTGTTGAAAATTTTTTGTACTGACCTTAAATTCCAAAATGCAGAGAGCAGTCCCTGCTGAGTCATGTTTGAGATTCACTTTCAGACCATTACATTCCACTAACTTGAAAGTTGAAGTTGAAACCGTTGGTTACAAACTCTTAGGAAAAAATGTGTGTGACCAAAACTACACTACAAATACCTTTTTGGGATATTTTACTTGTAATAATTTCTTCTCACAGTGGGAACCCTGTCATTATTATAAGAAAATTGCTTTTCCTTCTCACTAAAATACACGCAAAAGGTTATAAAGCTAACATTCAAAATATACAAGCCAACAGCTTTGGAAAAATAGACATAAATCATTTCAAATTAGTCTAAACAAGGTTCGAACTCAACTGACACACTAAATCATTAATGATATTAAATTCCTCGCATGACTTCCTTTTTTACTACGAGATCAAAATGTACAGTCAGGCTGTGAGTTTGGGACGACCATCATTAAAGGATAGCGTTCACTCGGGGGTCCCTCCTGTCACGAGTTTGTTGCATGTCTGTTTCATCCCGACCTGCATGCATTAACTGTGTTTGATTAGCTGGCTCTCGTTCACTCATACCACCGCTTACGCCTCTCCTCAAGCCGCTCATTATTTTTTTCCCTTTCATCATTTATTCATTCATGCAGTGATCTGTCCGTCTGTCCATCCATTCCCACTTTTGTCAGTTCATTCAGCCCGTGTCTGTTGGAGAATCAGATTGCCTGTATCACCTTTGTGTCTTTACACTTCTGTCATAAAGTTGTCATAAGTTTAATAAAGAGTTGAATGAAGGGCACCATCTCTGGCTCCTATGTGCATCCATGATACCGTCAACTGCCAATGCCTGAGCCTTTAAAGGATCACTTTAATTAAAATTACCACTTCAATTAAAATTAGTTGGAATGATATGGCACATCACATTTTTCCCAAAAAACACTTTCACAACTTTTTTACGTCTTTTCAAGGGGCGTACTTTTGTCAGTCATGTCATTTCTCCATTGTGGTTTTAAAATGATTCCAGACACAGGATTGCCTTTGTGAGTAGATCTTTTATAAATTTTCATAATGTGACCGTGTGAAAAGCAGGAAAAATACATTTTTAAAAAAGTGTGTCACTCTTTAGAAATTTTGGGGAAATTATTTTACAGGATGACGAAAAGTGGTCCTGTTCAAGTAATTTGACAAAATCCTATCAAATCCATGTTAAAGATTACTTTACCTGTGAGACATTGTTTACAGTAATATTTACGTAATAAATACCCGAGCTCTTCTAAATCTGTTTTGTTAATAATAATAATAATAATACTGTATTATTATTATTATTATTATTATTATTATTGTCATCATGCATGTTCCTCTCTCCTCCGAAATCGCCTTTTAGTAAATGTTATCATTGCTTCCGACTTTCCTCTGCATAGGTAGAGAGTGCATGTCCTGATGTACTTTGTGTTTTAGTGTGCGCCCTTGACCTATTGTTGATGTGATGCTACAAATATTGCACTACTCGCATTCATCACTCACTGGGTACCCCTGTTTTCCCCGAGCCTGTTTTGCATTTCGGTATATGGCCTTAGTAAATGTAGATGAACTGTTCACGATGTTACAGGAGGGTCTTAGATGTGTCCTCCTTTCACCAAAAGTATTCCTGGTTTGATTCCAGCCAGTGATCTTTGTTGCACGTCATTCCTGCCACTTTTCTTTCCCCTCATTTCGATAATAATCAAAAACAAATCAGAAAAGTTAGAGATACAGGGATTTTTTTTTCCAATTCTAAAATGTCATAACTAACAAATGTAAGGGACCCGTATTTAAAATGTGTTACTATATAAGGAAAACTAATATGAAGACGTATCGATATTGTCCTCAAACATGTATTCATAGAAATAAAATAACAGAAAGGCTTTCTGGTAAGGTTTGTTGCATACAGAGAAAACAAACTCTTTCTGGAGCCTGTATGGCTGAATGATTAATGATGACGGCCGTCGTCTCATCACGTGTTGTTGTTGAGGGTTATTTGTTAAAAACAGACATCTTTGAGAATCTCTTAACTGTATGCATTTGTTTCTGTCTCCTTTCACCCCCCATGTTTCTTTGCACATATGTTGTTCTTTCCTTCCCCTGTGTGTATGTGTGTGTGTGTGTGTGTGTGTGTGTGTGTGTGTGTGTGCGTGTGTGTGTTTTCAACGAGCAGTATCCAACGGAGGAAGACATGATAGAGTGGGCAAAGCGCGAGAGCGAGCGAGAGGAAAAGGAGCGACTTGCCAGGCTCACCCAGCAGGAACAAGAGGACCTGGAGCTAGCCATCGCACTCAGCAAGTCTGAACTGTCCTGAGGAGTCTCAGGTGCCCCCCCCACCCCCCGGCCCCACCCAGAACACACCAAAGCAAAGCGGGGAATGTAAAGGACTGACTCGGCAGCACCTGCTGACCCAATGAAGAGACTATGAAACTAAACCCATCTGAATCTTTTCACGACCTTTCCTCAGACTATGTTGCAGACCATGTTTTTCCCCCCATCTTGTTGGTCTCTGTGTTCTTTTGATTTGGAGGACCAAGATGGAGTGTACTCTCTGAAGAGTGGATTACCGGATGAAATGCAGTAAATGAGGATTTAGAGATGGTTAGATGTTTAGATTGCTCTGTTGATTTCAACTCTAGATAACATCAATTCCCCAGAATGTAATTTAACCATACAGTCAAAACCAGGTTGAACTAGGCTTGTCCAGTCCTGTTGTTATCTGCTAACAGCTACATGGATTTACAGTAATCTCTGCTCACTTACGTTGAATCAAGAACTTCATCAATTAATCCTTGATTGAAAATAGACTGAATAATTGTGGGGAAACTCCTCAGAGTCCTTCCAGCTGCTGCTAATGGTTTTGAAACTACATTGTGAGTAGTTTAAAAATTGGGCAAATTGTTCATTTTAGAGGCACTGTGAACATTAAAGAGTGAAAGTCGCTGTTTGAAATGGGGTCATCGTGTCCGGTGTGTATGCAGTCCTGTTTGGCAGCTGAGGACCTGTGAGATGTTTCTGTTCAGAACGTAATTTAACATTTCTACATGTCTAACTGGAAGCTACCAGTCCTCTGATATGTGAAACGCATGTGCACATTTATACTACAAGTGAATATATTGACCACACCTACCACATTCAGGTTTGACATCCTTTTAACGTCTCTAAATGTCAGCATTGCATTGCTTTGCCTGCATCTGTTTTCCATCATTGTCTTAGATGAAAGTCTAAACATGGTATTTTGTTGCCCAAATACTCATCTTTGGATTACGGTAATATGAAACATCTTTTTCATGCCAGAGATTAAAGATTGTCTTTTTTTTTTTGCTGAAATATGGCTGCTAAACTGAGAATTTTTGACATTACAAACCCAAGTTTAAAAATGTAAAACCATGTTGTCTCATTGAATGTACGAGTGTGGAGAAACAAAAAATTTACCCTCGGCTTATTCAGACAGTAATGAATATCTTTGACATGAACCAGGTGGTCCTTTGTTGGTGGTGATTTTGTTAGCATTGAAGAGCGTTTCATTTGTCCTAATGTCCTTTATTAGAGCCATATTCGATTTTGAAGTCTTACAAAAAGAAAAGCCAGTTCAAGTTGATTAGCATCTAGATTTTGCTGTAGCACTTTGTCTTCTCTCTGCCTACTTCAGGCTCTGTGGGGATTTAACTTGCAAAACAACTGCTGTTGTGTCCTGAGAATAAATGCTTGCTCTGCAGTCGTGAAGTCGTGCACAGCATTTCTTTGGCTGATGCTTTAGCTTCTTGCTGTGTACATTTTTTTTTGTTTCCCCTGCTAAATGAACTAAGTGACTTAACAGTGAGAGTTGAACTGTGATGTTCAGTTTCTGAAGAAGGGATGCCTCCAACCCTGAGTCTGGTCATACTACAATTGTGTCATTCTATCACATTTAACACCAACGTATACGTTAGTCATTTGTATAGATGCCTGCCACTTCACAACCCAAACAACCACTTATGTTTCCAGGCTTACCCATTAAAAAAAAATCGTATCTTTTATGGGTAACAGATTTGTTTTACGCTGATTGTATTTTATTTTGTATTTTCTAACAAAAGAAAAAAAAATCCTTATCTGGAAGGTATGGTCAGAATATGTAATGCATTTAATTGAAACAGAATAAATATTACCATGAGGTTTTGCTGTTTGTGGGTTGTTCTGTTTGGAAATAGTCAGTAGTGGAGTGAAGGTACTTTTACTCGTGTAAAAGTAACAAAACTACATTGAAAGATTGTTTACATGAATGCACATATCTTGTAATTAAAGTAAAAGTAGTGGTGAAAAGTAAAGAAGAAGGGAACTGTGGTTAGATTTTTGAGGTACTCGCATGTTCCTAAAATATATTTGAATTTTATTTCAAATATTTTTAAACAAATTATTGATGAAACCTGAGGTGTTCAGAGAATAGATGGACCAACAGTTAGTGAATTAACTTTAATTCAGACATTACAACTACGGATATAGAGAGAGAAATAAGGAGAGAAAGAAAAAGAAAAGCACTCGAGGAAGAACCAATCTCCCAATCTGGATTATATCCTAAATTAAACACTGCAATCTGAAAAAATGTTTGATCTAGACATTAACTCATTGGCTGCCAGTCATTTTCAGTGCAGAGTTCCTGGACTCTGCTCTGAAACTTTGAAGCTTTGAAACTTTGAAACTTTGTTGCATTATAAATTATTATGAATTGCCACAACTTCTCCGTCTCCCTCTGATTTTCCATCCTCTGTTCGGTAAGTGGATCAGTGCTGTTGTCCTGTTCACTGTAGGGACAAATCTACAGTATGTAAACTAATTGCTTCAACCGGCAATTTAAAAGTCTTAAAGCTACCCACCAATTTATATTTACAAGGAACGTTATTAACCAATTGGGGAGCTATATTTTTTGTTCTAACCGGTTCAGAAACCCCAAATTCCTGGGTGGATTGCAAATCCGGAAAGGTTACAATACAGTTTCTGTTCAGAATGAACTGGTTCATAGTCCCGGTCAGCACAAGTCGGTCAGTAGGACTTCTACTACTACTCTTTACCTCAGTCTAACATCAAGTTAACCAGTTTAGAACTGTAGGCCTATGCAATATTTCAAATGCTTGCAATGTGACTAACTCTTAAATATAGAGTTGATTGAAGTGTTTTATTCTCTATGAAATGTTGAGGAGTATTCATGCATGTCTGACAGAGAAAGAAGCAAAATCCACATGCAGTCAAAATTGTTGAATTCTTGTAAAACTAATGTTTAAAATAATAAGACATTAATATTTTTATGTCTATTTTTAAATTTTTTTTTAATGTCTATTAGGACATGTACTGTAAATACAGTATATACCGCTCCCTATATAACTGGGGTTTAAATGTTTTCCTGTTAATAGCTGACCCCCCCCTAATGGACCGGTAAAGAGACGGCCTTTAGGGCCCCGCAGCCGCGCCGTGCGGCTCTTGGTTGCGGAGCTTCGTTGCGGTGTTTTGGAGTGACCCTCACACACACACACACACACACACACACCTTTCCACGTCAGGTCTCAGGAAGCAGCTGCCGCCGTCACTCCCGTCCATGTCCGACCTGTGAGCACCGGAGTGTCGCGGGGTAATTCTGTGGTGTCGCGGGATCCCACGGCTGTGGAATGAGTTTTATCAGCAATTTAAGACAAAGCGGGAAGAAATGTGACGGCAAAAAGTGAGTTTGTGGAAAACGTTTCGGTGAGTCAGTGCGAGTCCTGCCTCCAGGTGTTTTTAAAGAGCATCAGGTAAATGTGGAGGCTCCCCCCGGGGCGGGTGGGGGGGTTCTGTGGACTCCAGAGTCCAGGCCGGTGTTAGAGACCTGACCTCAGTAACTTTCTCTTCATGAACTGTTCTGATGGAGTTGGGAGGAAATAAAACACACATTCCTCAATACTGACAGTAAAACCTGTCCGTGACGTCACCAGTCATGTTTCAGGTTGTTGTTTTTTGTTCTCTTGTGCTTCAAAGCATTTTTAAAAAAAAAATTATTCTTATTAATAATATTTCTTATTCTATCTTATGCTGTTTTCTATATTCTTACCTGCGTTCATTGAGATGTTTGTTCTGAAATACTATGACTTTAAAATAGTTCATAATAGTTATTTATGTACTATAGTGTGTGTGTGTGTGTGTGTGTATATGTAAGTGTGTGTTCTAATGGGACGATCCAACCACATGGAGTGATTCAGAACAAACCTCCGGGCCAGAATTCTAGTAGAGTTAGAGAAATTCTAAAACAGTTTCACCAAATGATATTTCCACTAAACTCTTCCGTCATCTTTGATTTTTTTGTAAAGTTGTTTTGCTTCTTCAGACATCTGACAGATGAGCATCCTGTGATGTGGGGTCACATGTCGACCCTGGAAACCACTGGACTGACCCCGATCTGTAAACCAGAGAATTGTCTTCCCTAGGTCTTTTAGTTTTGTGTTATTTACTTGACTGCTCGCAGCCTCTTCTCACTGGTCCACTGTAATGACTCATGAATGTGTTTGTCTAGTAACTACCATCAGTGTTAAGTGAAGCTATCTATAGAGACCTCAAGTGTGTTAGCACTCATCCCCTCTCACCACCATGAGACCCAGTCCGATCTCCTCTCTAAACTGACTTCTGGCCTCTTCTCAGAGACGCCATGCAAGTGCAAGATGTACACGACAGCCCAGACTCCCCAAGCCGGTATGTTCACATTGTACTCACACTGATTTATTCTTAGTGACGAGAACAATCAACTGTGTGACGAAAACCCGCAAACGCTTCGCTGCTCACGGCTAACAACAAACGTTTCATAGGTATGTCGCTAATAATTAGAAACAATAATACAGTTAAGAAGACTTACTGACATGAAAATAGATCAGCCGACCTAATAAAGACGATTTCCCACCCAGTAAAAGTGACCACATTAAAACGTTTCATTGCTGATGACGTCACTTTAGTCATCATGCCAAATGAGGTCAACCTGGAAACCTCCTAACATTTAGAATCAGGTTTATTATTGGTAATATGTGCGTCGAATCGGATTCTCCATTTCCTTTAAAGCTCTGTCTCTGAGCAACCAAAGCAAATATCCTCCAACTCCTACGAGTGTGTTTTCCTGCGCCAGCTAACATTTGTGTTTTTCCAGGTTGTCAGTCATAAACACTCCAGAATTGGATCCCATCATCACAGACTTTAGGTGAGTGTCTGAATGGAAAATAAAACCAGATAAAAAGTGATCTGTGACAATGGTTTTTAGTCTTTTTGATCTCAGAGTTTCTCCAAGTTTTCTAGTTATCAAAAGAATTAACCATGCATGTTCCCAAACGTGGGAGTGTCCTCATGTGTTGTGTGGCTCCTCATGTTCCCCAAACCAACAATAGCCATCCTCTCAGCTGGCTTTCAGTGTCGTGAGAATTCCGTCTTTTCTCGAAAACACCCTTGATTTTGTTTGTCCCTTCCAGGTTACAGTTACCAAATGACAAAGACGGTCTGGAAGCAACAAGTCCATCAAATGGGTAAGACCAGACAATGGGTTGATTGTGAAGCATGTCTCTGGTTTGATTACAACAAATACACTCGGTGAGATCCACTGTTGTCCGGAGAAGCTCTCAAGTTACTTGTTCTTGAATGGCAGCGAGGGAAGTGTGAAAATAGGTCATCGACATAATCACAGCCTTCCCCCGGTTTCCACACATCAGTCGCACTGAGTTGCCTCTCGTGTCTGTGTACAGGTATGACTAAATGAGTGTCGGTGTGTTCCATTTGCATTTTGTTCCCTGTCGAGGCATGTATGTTAGGATTTATTGGAAGCCTGAGGAGGAGAAGGGCTGAGGAAGGGAAAGCTTGGTTGATTAAAGAAAAGAAGTTAACTGAACACATCGAAGTGAAAGGTGCTAACTAGACCAATGACGTGGCAAACTATTATTTTGTCTGTGCAATAACTGATGTTTGTCAGTTGAGAATATTTGCTTCCTTGTTGTGAGTGAAGTCACAGCCAGGAAATGCTTGTCTTAGAATAGCTTGGTTTAGCTTAGTCTGACTTAGCATAAGGACAGGAAAAGTTGGTAACAGCTGAACAGCTCTGTCCAACAAAACACAAATAATGCCTTCATATTCAAATGTTGACCAGAAATACTTGTCTTCTATCCCAGCAAGAGAATTCTTTTGTGTATTTTTACATTTAGTCAAAAGCCCTAGATAGTTTTTACATTTCTTTAACCAAACCCAGCTGTCCACCGTAAAGACAGATACAGATCAGACCTGCTTACGTCCCTCTTGAACCCACGGCGTTTCTACGCTGTTCAACGTGCTTTACTATTATCACTGTGTCTTTATGATAGAGAAAACTATTAACTATGGTGAGCAGTCAGACTGCGTGTGTGATCTTTTTGTTTTCTGGATGTTGGTGTTGGAAAAGAGCGTGTGTGTGTGTGTGTGTGTGTGTGTGTGTGTGTGTGTGTGTGTGTGTGTGTGTGTGTGTGTGTGTGTGTGTGTGTGGTCGTGTTTGTGTCCTACAGATCCATTTTCCTCTTTCTCCATGTAGAGTTGTAATATTCTGTAAAACTAAGCAGAGGATTTCTAGTTTTGTGTTTGTTCATTTTGTGGGTGGTCTCTACTGTTGAGAATATTTAGGAGGTTTGTGTCTGCTACGATAACTCTGACAAAACAATCACTGTTATTCCAGCAAGTGAAAAAAATTAGCAATTGAGTTGGAATGTTTTTTTAATTCAACATGGATTTTTTTTTTTTCTGATGTTGTGAAGATGATAAAAGGTGATTTAAGAAAGAAGAAGGAAGAAAGTTCCTTTATTAGTGGGGATATATTCCTAACACTTACGGGCCAGAGTGCACGCACACACACACACACACACACACACACACACACACACACACACACACACACACACACACAGCAAACATCCAATGACGTGAGAGAGATGGCGTAGTGATGTGCATCCACGTAGCAGCGCAATAGGAGAAGGTTTGTCGGTTTCGGTTCCTTGCTCAAGGGCTCCTCTGCAGTTCACAGGAGGTGAACTGACACCTCTCTAGCTACCAGTTCACACTCTGTACAGAACTTTGGTTAATGCCAGTCTTGAACTGGCCACCCTCTCTCCAAACTACTAGCCATGCGCAGCATTTTTGCTGTCAGTTGTCAAGAATGATAAAGTTTCTTATTAGTTTCTTATTATTATTATTATAAAAATGACTTTATTAATCAAGAAGTCCCTCAACAGTTTCTTTCATTAATTGACAGCAATGAAAAAGGACTTAGAAGTGAAATATTGGTGCACTTATTCTTGAGCTATCTCATGACAAAAGTCAATTATATTAGCAGCTTTCCGACTAGATAAGAGAAGACGAGCCTTTTTCAGAGCAGACCTTCTGAATGAGCATCTGTTGTTTTTATGACTACACCATGTCAAAGAGTTTCCAATGAAAGGACCAATCTGTGAAGAACAGCATGTCTCTAATTACTACTGATGAGGAGCGGCTGATGTGTGATGACTGTGTGTCGGTCTGTGTTTGCACACACACACACACACACACACACACACACACACACACACACACACACACACACACACACACACACACACACACACACACACACACACACACACACAGTTTATCAAATGACATGGTTTCCTCTACTTGTTTTCTTCTATTCATGGTTTCACATTCACTGGGAGCTGCCGTGCTGCATCTATGCCTTCTATTTCTGGAGTCCGGTCACTGCAGCGACTCAGCACTGCCGCAGACAGGACAGGCTGACACTCTGAACACCAGCTTCTTTTTTTAGTCTTCTCAATCCTCACTTTTTTCACCAGGGAGCACCAAGTTTCTCACTGGTTTTGGATGAAGGACTTCTAATTTGTTTTCATTCCTACTCATCACACGTCCGTCCTTTTGAGTATTAACAGTTCTTCATGCTATATACCATACATGTTGAAGCTGTTAATGTTGGCCGTTTCCCTCTGCCCCAACTTTGTACTAACCAATGGGAGCATGGACTGCAGTGTGAAGCCTGGCGATTGTGATCTAAGCAGTGGGACAGGCTGGTTTTGTTTGTCAGCTCCAGACAACACAGATAGACTATGTTCCCTCCCCTCATGTGTGATAGTCATCCCGATCTTATTAAGATCTGCTGTTTCTGCTGCATCCTTCCTCCTCCTCTCTCTCTCCCTCTCTCTCTCCCTCTCTCTCTCTCTCTTCATTCTCCCGGCTCTCCGTCTCTCACTCCCCTACCCTCCTGCTGCTGCTCTTGTTGCTGAGACACACAGCATTACGCTGCACTAAAGCCTCCAGGCTCAGTCACTCGTGTAGGTTTCTTTACCCCTGTCCTCCTTCTCCTTCTCTTTCTTCCTTCTTCCACACACAGTTTGACAGATGAAAATGTCAGGAGAGGAAGAGACTGTGTCGAACGGGTAAGACACTTACTGTATGATTTTGACAGTGTGTTGTGTCCTCTATATAATGCTGTGTAGGTGTGTGTTGATAAGCTGTCACACTCAGGTTTGTGGACAAACTCGCTCGGTCTGCTCTGTTTTACCATCACGAGGCCTGTGGCGAGGTATTACACCAGCTTGTTGTGTTGTGGCCCTAGATCGGAAGTAAACTCATGCCTGGTCACTGCTGGAGATGTGTATTTGTATGTGTGTGTGTGTGTGTGTGTATGTGTGTGTGTGTGTCTGTGTCATCTAGGTTTGGTAAAGCACATGCTATATACTGAAAAGTGATTGTGTGCGAAGTGGTTTTATCTATGTGTGGGTGTTTGTGATTATTGTGTAAGTTGCTCTCTGGAGAAATCAAGACCGAGTTTCAGCTGACCTGAGCTTGAATTAAATTATCAGGACAGTAATTGTCGGTATGCACGTCCTGCACCTAACAGACTCTCCTCATTGTGTTGTTTGTCATGCCTTTTCCTTCTTTCGGACAATTAGGAGTCATTACTTCATACAAAGGACAGTGTCTGTCTTGTGGTAATCTTTGCACACTGACTGCAGAGATGGGTTCTTGTCTTCACATTTTGTTTTAGGTGCAAATGTACAAAACCCTGTTTTCTTAAATGGTTAAGTTAGGGATAGTTTGACTTTGTAACTAAACAGTTAACCGTAACAAACTATTTGATGTGATTCCACTGTTTGATCCTGAGGTCGAAACATTTTGTGACGAACTGGTCATGACTTTGTAAAAGTTATGATCGTCTTAGGAAGACAGAATGATGTTTTGTAGTAACTGTGAGGTTGATCAAGTTAGAGCCGGGGTCGTTAATTGTAATTTAGATCGAGGGAGCGGATACAGGCAGTGCTGAGTCAGCACAAGAATGGTTAATGATGCTCAGTTTGGTTTTAGCCTCCAAAACACACGAAAGACAACGGGGACAGATTTCCCTGTGAGTGAACTGTTGGTGTGTTGTTGTGACCTAAAGTGACAGCAGGTAGCTGCAGTCCATCTCCTCCTACAGGCAGAATGTTCTGACCCAGTAGAGAACGCTGTGGTTGGACCGGTTTGTCCGTAACCTCCGGCTCCTAAACGTGGAAGTGAAGCATTATCTTTCAGGCCAATGACAGAAATGGGTGTTGGCAGTACAGTATTTTTAATGTACTATTGATCCCTTTATGTCTCATTACACGGTATTGAATTAGAAAATGTTTACTTGGAAATATTGTAATTCATGCCTCATTTTAATTTATATAATATGTCTACACAACCTGTCGTTCTAATTGATTCCTCATTGTTGGGTCTGTCTGTCCTGTTTTTGGAAATGTTGATTGTGAGCCCAAATGAAGACATGTCCCGAGCATACATGACTCTGAACATGCATGACTCTCTGAACATACATGACTCTCTGAACATACGTGACTCTGACAGCCGTCACAGTTGTGAATCCGCTGCTGTTATCAGGAGGCTCAACTTGCTGCTGGTCATATGGTGAGCAGAGCGGTCACCCGCATGTAATTAGCTGGAGCTGCACCGATATGTGTGTTCCTTTATGGTTGTGTGTGTGTGTGTGTGTGTGTGTGCGTGCGTGCGTGCGTGCTGAGCGAGCTCTTCTGTGAATTCCTCTGTGTTTCTAATGGGCAGGAATGTAAAGTGAATTTTGTCTATTAGTCACCACTGTTTTACACATTCATTACATTTACCAATGGGAGTCGGGAGAAGTTGTCACCCCAGTTGGTGGTTTGTTTGTTTGTTTGTTTGTTTGTTTGACCACAAGATTGCTCAACTTTGTGAATGGGTTTTAATTCAGTATTTGGGTGGATGTTGGGTGGAAGGATGTTAGGTTTAATTGTGAGGTTGACCTGGGTACGGATGATGAAACGACTAAACTCTGTTGTTCTGCACTTGAAGATACTCCTCCATCTGTGTGGAAATGGATATGAGGACAGTAAAGCTGCGCTTTAATGACATTGCACATTTAACAACACCAGACTTTCCCAGTAGAATCGGTATTCCAGATAAGTTGATTCCTCGTGGTGATCACTCTTCCTCACGTCAGTCAGCTCTGTTTATTTATTAGTTTAATGACTTTTCTGCGTATTCTTCTCTTCTCATCCACATCCTGTGTCTGTTCCCGTTCTCAGGTGCTCTCGCTCTGACCTGTCGCTGTCTCTGGAGGACTGCATGGCTGCCCTCGATCTGTTCCTCACAAACCGCTTTCAGGAGGCGCAGGATCGACTCAGAAGCAGGTAGGAGAGCCTGCAGCACCTGGCAGAAAGTCACTGCACTAATGGATCTCAGAGCACCTGGCTTTCTGCTTTCACGGACAAACAGAATGAATCAGAAACAAGCAGATGATGTTATGTAAGCAGCGATATTTTTAGACGTTAGATACGGGTGTTACACGGTTAACATTTCTTTCTTGAATCCACATTCATGTTAAGTAAATTTCTTCCCATATAACACGACAGAAAAGCCCATAAAAAAATGAAAAGATGATTCATTCCATTCAGCTGCTTGAGTTTCAGGGTCCTGGTATTGATGTTGGCTCTCCATCATGACTTCCTGTGATATAAGTCTTTGATGAAGGCCTGTAGATGTTTTTTAATGTTTATAATGGAGCATTCACTAAATGTAGGAGTGCTCAGCTAATATGGTAAATATGATGAGCATCACATGCTTAGCAAAAGCGTGATAATATTCCTTTTTACACTGACATCATGCTGAAGGGTAGACAATGTGGATGCTTCTCTCTCTCTACATAATTTCATTATTATATATTACACTTAATTTATATACACACACACATGCACACGCACACACACACACTAATCAGTTTGTATAAGACTTCTTTGAAAATTTGGGAAACGCAACATGTCACTTGACAGTCGAAGTTTTTATTTTTTAATCACACGTACTTCATAGTTGAATACTGTTGTTAATTTAGTGTTTGCCTTTCATGACCTCTACATAATTTCCTCATAAGATATATTGAATTATTTGTGGTGTACCATTTGCTACTCAGAATTTGTCTGTTGAAGGGATAATTTAATCTTTTAAAAGTCACAGCAAACTTGTAAAACTTTGCTGTAAACTTGTTAATTTGTCACATGTCATCATTTTTGTTTTGTTTTTTTCATAGCCAATATACTAACGGTAATAGTAAAGTTTAAATCAGCACACTAACAGGTGAGAAACATGTACCGGCTTCTCTGATGGGGAGGGATTAAATGTTGTAGTTTTTGTGTGCTGCTGACGCTGGTTTTATATTCTTACACTGTGTTTTCAAGTTTCTCCATTATTCGTGGCTCATCCTCTCTATTGTCTGTTGTCCCACCCTTCTTGGCAATGTTATATTTCCTACCCCCTATTTTCTTTCAGTGGCTGTGAGCCACTCCTTAGCCTCAGTGTCTTCCTTTAAATACCAGTTTATGAACAAGTTGAACATCTTTCCTTTAGGTTTTACTTTCTTTTTGTAATCTGGTACTGCTTGATTGACATCTATTGATGGTGTGTTTGGTGCTGTTTTGTCTGCTGAGCTATATAAATGTAATTTTTTGTTCGTAGAGTACTCATGAACTATAAACTTTTCAGTCATCTATTGGAACAGCTTAATGTACTGAATCACACTGTACACAGTGCTGTAAATTGGTGGATTTTAGTGGCATTCTGTGTCAGATATGCATGGAGATGATAATAAAAAAGACAGAAAAGCTTGGTACTTTGTGGGATTCAAAATAAATTGTCTAATTTAATATGAAATTGTGTGTTTGCGTAAGAATTTGGTTGTTGTTTTATGGCAATTTTGATTTAGGCATAGATGGCTGGATTTAACCTTCACAGACCATACAGAACGAAATTTAGCAGTCGAAAAGGGCATAAAAAGAATTGACTGGAGTTTCTTAAGATTGGTTGACGACCTTAACTTTAAGGTGATTTTATAATTTCATGTGTTTGTGTTTGTGTGTGTGTGTGTGTGTGTGTGTGTGTGTGGAGTGCAAAACAAAATAAGAGTAATATTTTGCCCGTTCTTAGTTAATATTTGAGGAGGAGAAGAAAAACTTTTGACCTCTCTCTCGACCTCTCAACAGTATTAATTTAATAATTCTGAAGGATGCAACTTGACTTTTGTATTTACATCTGATTGTGGCGTGTGAATTACCTTGAGCATTTTTCTACGTGCTGCTCTCAAAATATTTTTTGAAGAAGAAATTCGGTGGCTTTAGATTTTGGACTTATGTAACATTTCCTCGGAGCAATGACGTTTGCAGCTGTGCAAAAAAGACATGCTGACTTCTAAACAAGTAGAGTTCCTCCTCAGCATTTGTCCTCTGCCTTAGTCAACCTTTCCAGTTCTCTCTTTGTTCGACCTTTTCCACGTCAGCTCTGTTCTGATGTGTTCAGGTGGGGAAAAGGTATACTAGACTCTACGTGCGACGCACACAAACACACACACTCACACACACTGTATAAGTGTTGCAATGTTTTTTATATTGCCATTCTATTAAAGGATGTGGATATTTGAGGCTGCTTTCCTTTCATTCCGTTATATAATATTGCTTGCTAAGCAACTAGCCTTGTGTCTTATGTTCTTTTTACTTAAAGTCGGCCCTCAATCACAGACCTGTTCAGCTGAGTTTTATCCACCAGCTTTCTGTTGAAACATGCCACCACACCACAGCCGTAACGGTGGTATCTAATTGTCAGGATCAGTCCTGCCCCCATTCCTCACAGCTGTCGAAGCGAGTGTGTGCAGGACTGACAGCAGATGATAACAAGTAGCCTCATACTGAAAAGTTGTGACAATGTTCTGATTCTATTTTTCTCTACACTGCTTAATAACATGGACTTCAAAGAATAGATGCTAGTGTCTGCTAAGATATTAGAAAACAGTGATTCACGTTTATAACCATAAACTCTGCAGTGATGCACTTGCCACTTCCTGTTTGTTACAACCACATGCAGAAGCAATGCAAAGCGTGATCGCGCACGTGTTCTTGAGAAGGAACGACGCTACTTTCCTCTCACATTAGGGAAGATTGTGGTGAAAAATATCCGAGGGGCCAGCTTCAACTTCAAGTGATGTTGTTAAAAAAAAATCCAGATTCTCCTGTGAAATATTCAGAATCTCATGAGGCTGTTAAGTTTGAGGTTTGACTGTCAGGTTACATAAATGACGTAATGAAAGTCAGGACAGGTAAGAGTGTGTTGTTGCTTCCTGATTGGTTGCTATATTCAAGCTTACATGATCAGCTTCTGTGCTCCTTGGAGCTCAGCGAACCGTCTCTGTCACCTGCCTGAACCTCGCTATCACTTATTAGAAGATTATTAGTGTGGTGTGCCTGACAGTACAAAGGAAGCTTCCAGCATTCACATAAATTAACCAGTGCAAAATGAGCAGCATCATGGAGGGTGGTCACATGACTCAGGGAAATGTCACTTATGCAGACAAACAGCATTCCTGTCTACACACCTCTGTGTACATCACATCTGAAGGCAGTAGGGTCACGTAATCATGACAACTCTCTGCTATTTTGTTTTAAATAATGTTTTCTGACTGAAAGGAAAAGCTCTTTCATCCAGATCAACATGTGTATGTACTGTAGTAATGTGTGTGACAGCACACTTTCACTCTATGAAACTGCAGTACTGTATATGACTCACCAGTAGCCACGTCCATAAATAGACAGCATTCTTTATATTCGCTGTGTTGGATTAGAGTCCTCCAGCCATTCAGTCACACCCATGTGTTGGAAGCAGATATAATTATCTGATTACAGCTTCTCATATTCTTTTACCGCATTGCTCCATCTTTTATCTTAACTGGCTGACTACCACATCAATATCCTGTTTCTTTTCTGTCTGTGTCAGCACAGCAGAAACAGCAGCAGATCTGATGATGTCATTGATTTAACTTTATCTTTCATTTAAAAGGCTAATGCTGTATAACTTAAAACAAATATGGTGTGTTCTGTTTTTTTTTACAGAGCCAAAGATAGCATGTACCATGCCCTGACCTATGCTACCATCTTAGAGATGCAAGCAATGATGACCTTTGAACCCCAACACATCTTGGCTGCAGGAAACACCATGAAGGAAGCCCAGGCTATCTGCCAGCAGTAAGACTTTCCTGAATCACCACGGTGAAATAATACTGATACAATGGTCCTTCACAGTTGCATCCTGATATGAATTTTATCTTTTAAAAGAAACAATCATGAAATGAATCAAGTAAACTGACATAAAACCGATGTTTAATAATAACACTTGTACTGCTAATTTAAAGTTTAATATTTTCACATGTGATGTTGTATCCCTTTTGTAATATCAATGGAATCACCTAAACAAATACCAGCTAACATTTGTCCTTGAGCCACTGTATAAAGATCTGTCATGATCGAACTCATAATTGCACAAATCAGTGCAGCTGGAAAAACAATCTGGAAGGTTTTCAGTTCAGCAAACTCACCAGCGATTGATAGTGATGATGGTTTTGTGTTTTGTTATTCAGACACCGTAAGAAATCAAGTTTCACTAAAAGCTTCACAGAAGGTCAGTAAACTCCCGTGTTGACAGGATGAGTACTATATTATCGTTCAAGGAGAAAACTAGCAAACACTACTTGAATCTTTGCTTCTGATGTGTGTATATGAATGTGTGTATTTTGTAGGGATGGATGTGTGTGTATATATATTTGCCATTGCTATTATGCTGCAGCTGTCAGGCTGATGGTAACTTTGACGTATGGTTTTCACCTCAGAGGAGCTCCATGCTGAAGTCTGCTATGCGGAGTGTCTCCTGCAGAGGGCAGCACTCACCTTCCTTCAGGTCAGGAGAAGGCCGAGGCCACTGACACCAGCACCAGTAACTGCGTTTATATTTGCATTAATGAATTCATTACCCTCATTTTTTTAGGATGAAAACATGATCAGTTTTATCAAAGGTGGAATAAAAGTGAGGAACAGCTACCAGACATATAAGTAAGGATCTGAAAATTATGAATGCTCATAATTTCAACCCTAACTCTAGCCCAAACCGTAACCGTAACCCTTCCTCATTACATCAAAATCATCCTCTGCTTCCTTCTTCCTTGCCTTCAGAGAGCTACACACAGTGCTCCAGTCTTCTGGATACACTCATGGTGATAACCATGGTCACTTTGTGGGTGGGGTCAAACTCGGAGTTGGAGCCTTCAATCTCGTAAGCGTACCACTGATTGTTTCCATTTCTGTCCTTATGTTAGATGTGAAGCATCATTGCTCACCTGGTGTTTTATGTGAGAGAGTCATGACTAAAAGCAACACCGACAACTGTGACAAATTACATCACTAAATCACCAAACAGAATCTCTTGTGCTGCTCGCCTTAAATTCCCAGCTCTTGTCTACTTCCTGCAGATGATTTCCATGTTGCCCACGCGGACACTCAAGCTGCTGGAATTTGTCGGTTTTTCTGGAAATAAGGTAAGTTTTACTGGAAAGTGAGAGGCAGTTATGGCTGACATGTGTGACAGCTGCTAGGACTGAGGGTGTAATGGGTTGAGGCAGAGATGTTTGACAGAGGATGAGTTGTTCTGTGCTTTGTGTGAAGTACTCGTTATTTATTAAAATTTAATCTATAGTTGCCAGTTGAGGTTATTTAACTTTAATACAAAAATACTATTCCCTTACACAGGACATAAAAACAACACATGAATGAAATAAAATACAGTAGTAATGTAATGTAGCTTATTTCTGTGGGTCAATTGGTTTTGAGCCCCACAGAATAAATAATTTAAATTACTTCTGTTTTACTTATATTCTGATTCTGAACAATATTTGAAACAATTCTTTTGATCATATTAGTTAATCGCTGCAGTTCTTTGTGACATGATCTCTTATTGTAGTCTTTTTCTTTTTTATGGTTAAATATAAAAAAATTCCTTCATGAGTTATTGTGTTTATGTAGAATGTATGTACATTTTCCTCAGTTATTGTTAATTGGAACCAGTTACATGTACATTTCATATATACATATTACCAAATGCTGTTGCCTTCACCACAAAGTGAATTAAAAAAAAACCCCTATAATTAATTTGTGATTTACTTGCACAGGGACCTTCACCAAACGCATTAGTGTGCGCTCCACTCACATGCATGTCTTCTTTCAGGAGTTTGGCCTTCAGCAGCTTCAGGAGGGCTCTGCAGAAAGTACCTTCAGGTCCTTCCTATGTAATATGCTGCTACTATGTTATCACACTTTCATGACTTTTATACTAGGTAAGCAAAGAAATACACATGTAATTGCAACCCAAACCAACCGAGCAGAAACAGACAGTTATCTGGTTTTGTTTGATTCATCTCTCGCAGGCACTGGAGAAGGAGATGTGGAAGATGCAGAGAAACTGCTGCAGCCTTATCTCAAAAAATATCCCAAGGTTTGCCAGAATATGAAGTGTTTTCTCAAAATCTGCTTCATAATGAAACATCATTCAAACTTCCAGTTGTTGTTACTTCCAGGGATCCATCTTCTTGTTTTTTGCTGGTCGAATAGAAGAAATCAAAGGCAACCTGGATGCTGTGAGTGCTCATCATGAAGCCATTTTGCACTGCCCTATTCATATAGACAATTTTAATTTTCATACAGGATATATAATATAACTGTTAGCCTATTTGTTATACAGTGGACAGACCTGTTAGGTTAAATGGTCATGTTTCTACTTTTGTCAAAGCAATACCACATCCTCCTCTTTATTTGATTAATTTTTTTTAAAACTCCAATATAAAGTGGGTTAGGTTGCTCACTGCTGGAGATCATTCACAATGAGTATTTTTAAAAATGTGTGCTTTTTCTGCTTCCAGGCTATTACTCGTTTTGAGGAATGCTGTGAGGCTCAGCAACAATGGAAGCAGTTCCACCATATGTGCTACTGGGAGCTGATGTGGTGTTTCACATACAAGAGGCACTGGAAGATGGCCTACTTCTATGCTGACCTGCTCAGCAAAGAGAACTCCTGGTCCAAGGTGGGCCTAGATAGTATGGTTATTTTTAGTTTGATAAATGTGTTTAATCTTGTGGAGATGATTTATTCACTAACACATTGAAGTCAAATCAGTTGTTTTCTGGTTCAAATCCATTGAGACACAGTTCTGTAAGCGTTCAACAAAATGACGTATTCCATTAAATGCTTGATGCATGACTCGACCTTATCAGCGTAAGAATGTACACGAGGTTTCCATTTCTGCTCGGATTCTGTAAACTCCACACAGAAGAGTTTTGTTTCTTAAAAAGAGAAAGCAGGATTGCTAACCACCTTGTCCTTCCCTTAGGCCACCTATGCATATATGAAAGCAGCCTATCTCAGCATGCTGACTCCAGATGATTGTCTCACCTTTGGGGAAACAGCATTCACTCTTTTCAGGTATGAAAAATTATTTCTGCTGAATCTTTTCACAGCACACACAGCAAAACATTTATGAGTCACTTCCAGATCCGTGACATGATCTCACCTTGTTGGAAGATACAGATTTTTCAGGGAAAATAATTGATAAAACAAAGAAAGGATTTATATTACAGGAAAATATAGCTAGAACTGGAGCTATACAAATATGTTAATAATGGCACACAATGTGCATCGAACATTTGATTCCATCTTGAGCATTTTTTGACGTATAATTATAAGAAATCGTGTGTCATTATACATAATACTGATACTCACGTGTATGCTTCATCATGTTTCAGGCAAGTCCGAGGGCTGAAGCAGAAAATAGCAGGAAAATCTTTGCCAACAGAAAAGTTTGCTATCAGGAAAGCACGTCGCTACCTTTCAGAAAGGCCCATTCCACTTCCTGCTCCTCCACTGGTTAGTACTGTTTGCCATGATGTGCTATTTTACTGCTGCTTTTAATGTGACAGTTCTGACAAGTGTCTTTGAATATTTTATATCATGAAGGATGGTCTTCAACAAGCTCCATGGGCTTCTCTATTAGGCTTCTTTATTTACCCTACAACCCCTCCTTGCCCTGGTTGTTAAAATATTTGCCTATTCAGTGCTGATATACACAAGCTGAATGGGGTAAGCGACAGGGGTATGTGGCATAACATACAAATTAAAACAGACTTGGCTCTGTAGCAAGGTGGAAAATTGAGGGGGTAGAAAGTTCAGTGGACCATGTGGCATTTCATGAGTTTGTCATTTATCCTGGGAGGATTAAAAAGTGAGGGGGTTTTTCTGAGTGAAATACGGGTCTCTAGAATCCATATGCTGAGATTTGTGCATATTTTTGCTTGTTTTTTTTTTTTTACCTTCTTCTGCTCAAGTTCATGTGTCTCCTGAAGGGGGTGTACCTACCAGGATTTGTCTCTGTTGGCCTTATGGACATTACAATGCAAAGTGCATGAAGTAGAAAATCATCTGTGAGGAGATATGTAACTCGCCAACTTCTCTGACATATCATGCCACCACTTGGAGTTGATGACAGTTGTAGCTGTGGGTCAGTTTTTGTAGCATAACCATTTACACAACAAGCAATTGCTAGACTCGGTGGTAGAGCCTTGACTGATTGAACAGTTGAGCTTCAGATCAGTTTGGTGAACTTTGGTGAACTGGGATTATAGTTATTTCTTCTTTTTATTTCGGAGATTTGTGGGTTGTTCATAATTTATGGTTGTGTGTGTTCTTGTTTTATATAGGAAATGATGTACATCTGGAATGGTTATACAGTCATTGGCAAACACAAAGACCTGACTGAAGGAATGCTGAAAACACTGGACGAGGCTCAGGCTAAGCTTGAGAGCTACCCACGTATGCAAAAACAATTGACCCGATGGGTTAAAAAACATTTTTTTTATATTGATACTGTATACCGTGATATTTATTTTAGATTCTATATGCTATATATTTAGTATTCTGTATATACAATACTATATACTACACCTAGAGTAAGCTTTTTATTGACTTTGTTGAATAAATGATCTTTTTGTGTGTTTGTACAGAACGACTGTACTTATTTAAGTAATCCTAATTGTACTGTTGTGCGTTTGACAGGAACTGAATTCTTCATCGATGATCAGTGTCTGCTGAGCCTGTTGAAGGGACTGTGTCTCAAACACCTGGGTCATCAAGATGAGGCCGAACACTACTTTACCCTCGTTCTCTGCAAGTAAGTGATGCTTTCTAATATGTATCGTATAGTCAGAACAGCAATTTTGTCTGTACGATATTTATCTCTACTCATACTTTGTCTCTGTTGTTTTGGCGTTATGTGTAGTGAGACTCTGATCAAGTATGACCACTACCTGGTTCCTAATGCCCTTCTGGAGCATGGCCTGATGTGTCTGGATCAAGGCAGAAAAGATGAAGCTATCAAACTCCTAGAAGCAGCAAAGTAAGTTTTTCAACCAAAATAACATATTACAATTGTGTGCACTCATGAATTCTCCACTCTTGCGTGAATCAGTTTAATAAAATATGTATTACGCAAAGTCATTTTCTTTGAAATTGATTTTAGATTAAATATGCTAGAGTTGTAAATTTATATTAATCTTACAGTATTAGAAAGAACATTTTCTCTCAGTAGATTGGAAGATGTTGTTTTCATTAATAAATTAATTACAAAGTGTGAAATAAGATTTTAGATTGAAATTTACGCTGCTGTGATTGTAAATGATTGCTTTGCTCTTTTTTTTTTCAGGCAAAATTATAAAAATTACTCAATGGAATCACGGACACACTTCCGTATTCAGGCTGCTCTGCACAAGGCCAAGGGGACAGGGGAGAATGGCTTACATGTTCCCTCCAGCCCTTAGTGGACAGAGGAGAGTAAATAGAACCTGGGACACTTCTTTGTTTCTGAAACTGAAACACTCGGTCCATCACCACCCATTTGAGGGTGTAATTTTTTTCTTTTATCAGAAAGGTAGGGGACAATGGATGCTTATTTCTGGCATGTTACCCCAAAAGGTGACTGTAACTCCATGTGGTCCCACCCTTCTTAAACAGGTTTCTATTCCTGCTCCCAGAGCTCAAACCATCTCGCCAGCAGCACCATCTGATTTGACGGCAAAGCTCTCTCCCTTCTTTCAATTACTTGTAAATGAGACATTAGTAATAAAATGACTTGAGTGGGTCAGGAATGGCACATTATGTGTTGGCATCAGGTACTTACCCACATCATACATTTAGTCCATTAGGACTATGAGACTGTAATATATCATTTGATATGTTGTTTTTTTTTAGTTTTACCTCGGCCTTTGTTTAGATTTTTGATCAAAGCTAACAAGATGTTATTTATATGTTGGATTCACTTCTACATGACATAAACATTGGTTAATTGAGGGTGAACTGTCCATTGTTGTTCACTGCTCACCTTAAATGTTCTTCCTTTCTCTAAAACCCTTTGAAATATGGACAAACACAATTACTCATGTGGATTTTTTTTAAAGTCCACTGTCCGGTCTGTAGTACTGATGTACTTACATATAATGGATTTGGCACATAATTACTGTACAGTATATAAATTGCCAGCCATGTAAACTCTCCAGAGGCAAAAGTTGCGGATAGAATTTCTCTTCTGTATTATACTGTAAATGGCAACTTTTACACAGATTGTCCCATTTATGGGAACAGATGAACGTGTCTTTTAGAAAGGCAGACTCCATCCTTTTCTCCTCCTGGCGTGTGGGACAGACTCCAACAGCACTTGAGCTCGAACAAACAGGTCATTCAGTCTAAGCAGCAAAGGACTGCAGGCTTGTCTGCCTGTTGCATCTTGAGTGAGTGGAGAAGCTCAGACTGGTCCCCAGCACAGTCTTCCTGCTTTGAATCTTCTGCTGCTCCTGTATCAGCTATAACTAGAACCACCTGTAAAAGGACTTGAAGATCATGTGTCATTATGTAATCTGCATTTGAACATGAACACCTGCAATGATTGAAATGTGAAAGACAAAAAAAGAGGTACAACTTATTGTTCATGGTGGTTATTTTAAGGGTTGTGTCCCAGCAAAAGAGTATCATAAAATAAAAGGATTTCCTAAATGTTAGAATGATAACCATGGTAACTTATCAGTGATAAGACCAAGGCTCAGGTTTCAAGAGGATGGCTATGAGTGGTTTCATTTTTTTAATGGTGGTGAAGTATCTACTCCTGTAACAAATAATATGTTATTTTCTGATACCTAATTGGGACTTATTTTCTCATTTACCCCTCTGTTTTTCAGAGACCTATGCATCTGAAACAAATTTAGTAGCATTGTGATTGATACAATCAGAACACTATATTTTACTGGGCACACCTACCAGTTAGCAAAATGACATTCCTGTACATACTGAAAATTTATATTGTGATTTACGATTAAATAATGAAAGGCAATTGAACAACACATCCCTGTCTGTATAGTCTTTTTTGTGTACCACAGAACCACAAAAGATAATGTGCACAGGTCAAAATAGATAGGGTTCTGGTTATTAACAGAATGAGGAGTGAACGGATACATTTAAATCTTCGCACATTAGATGTAAAGTCGCATCATCCTGTTCATCTCCAAGCTCTTGGCAGCCATGGATTAAAGGACAGTAGGTACTGGAATATTATAGAGCTCATAATCATTTCAGAACACATGAATGTGATGTAAAAAAAAAAAAAGATCAATTACGCAACCATTATTCGTGGTGTTCATTTAGTCTTTTAAGGACAACACTGGTTGAAGTAAAATCTCTTTAGGATTACAATAATATGAAGAACAACGTCTCGATCTCAGCTGTGTTTACGTTTCAAGAGAGGAGCAACGTGACCATGAATCTGAAGTGCGTCTTGGATGTAGTCGAACGCTCATTGGTCCGTTCTGTGACGGGGCGTGGCTTTACGGCTCTTCGTCACCATCTTTTGTCGTAATTCGGCAGCTGCGAGCTGGAAAGTCCCTAACAACCAGCAAGGTTTCAGACAGTGATACAGCAGTTAGGATTGTATTTTTAAATTAAGGCTTTTAGAATTCTATTGGCGTCGCCGGTTTTTGCGGATATTGATTTATGTGAGGTTGTTTCATTTATTATTCTCTTGGACTATCGAGTATAAGCTCTCCTCCGACTGTTAGCAGCTAGCTCTTTGTGTGGCTAGGTGCTAGCCGAGCGATGTTTTTTGTTGTTGAACTGAGCAGCCCTCTCCTAGCCGGGGAGATGAGACCCACCAGCTGTGTGTGAAACACCGCGCTCTGCTCGCCTCGTTATCCGTGGAAGTGTCCCGTGAAACTAAAGCCTTAACGTCCGTGAGGTGAGTGAAAAAGAAGGGAAGAGTTTGACCGAAGAGGGAGGAGATGGGAAACTGTCTGAAATCTCCGACCTCGGACGATATTTCTTTGCTTCACGAGTCTCAGTCGGACCGGGCCAGCTACGGAGACGGCGCTGACCCCGACCAGGAGCCACCGCCCCCCTATCAGGTAACTTTGACTCGGTTTGGACCCAGACACGACCGGTTAGCCCTTTCATGTCTCATCGTTAAGCAAAGTTAACGAAGTTTTGAATAAGATCGTGTGATGTTCGGTCCGGTTCGGTGACGTTAGATAAAACTACAAAAAAAAATCAGACAGTCTGTATGAAAGGGCTAAATCAGCTGTTTACCCCAGGAGCCCACCCCGTTGACCCCGTCCCGACGTGGCTCCCCGACACTAATCCGCTTTGTTCTATCCGAGCGTCTCCTGTGACCGACTCGCTTTCATTTGAAATCACATTATGATTTATCCTCCGCTGAAATGACAGCAGGAGGACGGTGTCGTCCCCTGCTGTGGTCTTCCTGTCATGTCGGCCCTGTTTGCCCACGTTAAGTGGGGTAACTCAGCAGCTGCTCTGCCCTGTAACTCACATCAACACGATACACGTAATTAAGTGGACTTGAAGTAAACCTCGGTTCTACATTATAGGGTGATTGTTACTTCTCTCAGCTGCTTCTTTCTCGCATCTCCTCCAGGGCAGTAACTTTGTTTGTCTGCTCGTCTTATTTCCATAATTAAATCATCCACAAACAGATCAGATCATGCTGTAGCTGGTTTTTCGTGGTGTACCCTTCTTTTGTGTGTTCTTCTGCCACTGCTTTGTATTAGGTAAGGACTTGGCAGAATGTTTGCCTCTTACTGGGTTAAGCTGAGTCTTATCTGTAGATTCAAGGTAAGTGTTTTGAAAGCACTGCAGGTGATATCCCAGGTCTGTTTAGCGGACAACAGTATATTTATAGTGTTGTCAGGCCTGTTCTGTCTTAAATCTGTTTACAATAAAGGAACACTTACTTTACTCTCTGTTAATTTGTTAATATCTACAACATGAAAATGAAAATTCAACGCTGATAATAGTAATCGTCAACTTTATTGTCAAATGTACCATATATGCACAACATACAGCACAGATGAAATTACAGTCCTTACAGGCAGTAAAAAAAAATCACAAAAGAACCGCTCTCTTCACAAGATGCTGAATTTGAGGATATGGAAACTAAATTAGCTAATTTCTGAAATGAAGTAAATACTGATTATTGAATTCCCTGTCTAATGATCAAATTTACTATTAAATATCCAATGTATGACCCAGAAATCTTCCATTCATCGTGATCACTGTCCATACATAATGAAGTATAGGTTGGTGGGAAGGTCTTTTTGGCTGCATGGGCAGAATTCAGTGAGTTCATTGTTACATCCTGCCAATCGGTGATGTAATTGTCAGTGTTTGTGTGTTCGTCTGTCCACCAAATATCTTCACAACCGTTGCAGATAGAAAGATGAAAGAAAAAGCACATTATTTGGGCGACAAAGGGGATGAAAATGAGATGATGACCTTGACCTTGAGAAAACTAGCTCAAGGTCAAATTACAACTTTTGCACTTTTTTCTCCCACATATCTAAGGAACCGGATTAGATAAAAAGATGAAACAAAAGGTTTTATATTCAGAAAGGCAAGGGGATGAAAATTAGATCACAACCTTGACCTTGAAAAACAAGGTCAAGGTCAAAATTTCACTTTTATACCTTTTAAATGCCCAGAACAATATTGTAGGTTGTCCTGAGTCTGTCTGCTTCATTATACCTCTAGCAGTGGTCAACTTACAAATGTGAAATGAAAAGCCAAATACTCGATAGTACAATATAGAATTCATTGCTGCGACCAATATGAAGTAAGTCAGGGTAAAATTTTGAATTCAGGGGTGTCGCAGGATGTTGCAGTCTCTGACTGCCTTGTTTTAATATTTATGTCATTATTCAGTGCATTTCTTTGAAATAATAAAACTGATCATAAATAATGAAAACTATATGATACTATATGAAATGTATAACAGATATATAACACGTTTTTGTATTGGGGTACTAATTCATCACCTGTGTACTGATAATATGAACATACATTACGTGTATGGTTTGAATGAAGCTTTGAGAGGCTGCTCTTATTCCTGACAATTAAATCCATCAAAAAGAAATGGCAAATGGGAGAAGTGCTCTGTTAATTCACAGCAGCGGCCAAAAATCATAGTCAAATTTCCAAATTATTAAGTTAAATGTCTCCTATTACTTGGCTTGAATAAATGATTTTAGTTTTTATTTTATTGCTCAGCTAGGCATCATATTGTTCCCTATGGCCTACCTGTTGAAAACCTATAGGTTGAGTTATCAGACAGTTGTCAGTTCTGGCCAGTTTGTGCCTCTGATGTATTAGCATATGTCATGGACACAAAGGAAACAATTTAGTTCTTGAAGAGCTAATTAACCAGAAATATTTGAAAAGATGTGGGTTGTTTAATAGCAAGTCTGCTATTACAAAAAGGAGTTTCAAAATCCTGAAAGGCTCCAAACATCTGAATGAAAAAAATATTCTGTCATGTGCTTGCTAAATCTGTCACTTAAACACCATTTTATGCTAATACATAAGAGCCAAGGAATGGGACTGTGTTGGTTCACGCAAACTAACCTGTCCTTGTTGATGCAGTTACAAGGTCTTATTCATAATCTGTCATCTGTTATCAGTGAAATGTGAGTCACTGCAGGCCTTCACCAGAGTCCTTATTTGGGCTTCTACAAGTATGTCACGTCTGGCATACAACAATGTAATTGGGCCAAATTTTCCTGCTCTGGTATTTAAGTGGATTGATGGTGTAGGGGTGAAACGACTACTTCCTAAGTTCTTTGGAAGAGCTCTTACTCAGCTTTCTCTGTTGTGTTTGTGCAAACAAAGTTTCACCAGAGAGTTAATGTACTAGTTGAAACCTACTTTATAGAACTTATTCAGACACTCCCTGTCTCCTTGGTGACCACAGAAGCCAGAACCCTCATCTAAATCCTGGCTGAGAACATGGCACACACTCTTTGTATGCATGGACTTCATCTTAACACATTTTGTAAAGCGTGTGTTTGGTAAAAGCCTCAACACTCACATATACTTGATTTGAAGCAGAATTGGTCACTGTCTTAAAAGTACAGACACACATACCATATTGCTATGTCATTTTATGTAGGCTCAGTACATACTAAAGGCAGGTAAGATATTACGTAGTTCTAGTCTTGTTTGTAAAAAAAAATGAATGAAAGACAACATTTAATTAAATCTTCCATCCCTGGTCATTTAGGAAGATATGCAGCCCATGTGTCATTTTAACAGGATGTGTAGAACAACACAACCCTGATATTTTTAAAATGTGTTGCTTACGGTCAGACCATGTTTCCTGCGACTCACAGTCAGATGTGAATCAGAGAAGGGTGAATTCCAGTCTGCTTAGTACCTGGTCAGAGGCTGTCTGAAAAAAATAAAAGCAGTGCGTAGGCCTGCTTGAGTCTTTGGTGGACACTATTCTCATAGATGTATTAAGATTACAGTCTTCATTCTTCAGTCAAACCTTCTTTTTTTTTTTTTTTTTAACTGATATTTGTTTTGGCAGTTCCAGAAGTTTTGAAAGTCCATTTGTTTTTTCAGACATACGTGGTCTGCATAGACATGTAATGACTTGAATAGTGGTTAACCACTATGGCTGGTTGACAGTCTAATACCTGTTAAAAAAAATTTCAGGCCGAGCGAGTGTGTGTGAGGTGTTGGTTTTGTATCAGGGAAGTGCACTTCTGTTGGTCCTTTTTAAGGGCAAGTTCCTCCAAAGAAGAAAAAACAGCAGTGAAATCTGTGACAGAGAGCATCCACTCATTTGGACACGTTGTCGATCACCCTGCTGCTTCAGAAAGTCATCAATTTAAGACAAGGGTTTCATCAGTTAGACACTCCTTAAAACATGCCGTTCTGCAGTCATGATAATACAGATCCTTGCTCATCGCGGTCGAGCAAGTTAGCATGTGTGTGGGTGGAGTGGCTTCGTGAAGGAAGGTCCTCACATATGATGAAAGTTTAATGTGTGTATGTTTTCCATCAATGCGTTTTGTGTGGTGATTTGGAAAGCAGCTGGCGAGACTAGCTGATTCATGTCTGTGGGATTAGATGACAGAGATAAGGCCGTTGTGTCAGCCGTCACATTACAAGTCTCTGTTCAATCCAGTTTTTTGCTCACGTCTGATCTTGTTATCTGTACGGTTCACAGTAAAAATTTTAGATGACCTGTATCTCATTTATGAACCCATCTTACCTTAAAACACAGGTATGCACAAATTGGTAATTTTTTTCCACGAGTCATCATATTTGAAACAATGCCTTGCATTCATGCTGAAACAAAAGGTGGTAGTACTAGCGAGGAGGACTTTTTGATCTGGTTGGATGAACATTGTGGCAGTTGTTCAACCAGCAGGTGGTGAACAGCTGAGATGCCTCATCTCTGGTAGTATTTCATCATCATCCTACCATACGTAAAAAGCCACATTAATTCCTGATCTGATAATTTATATTTATATTGAAATTGCGATTAATATTGCTTGGCCATGACTCAGATATGTATCTGATCCAGATCCACTTCTGAAAGTGACTCAAACCTGATCTAACACAGTCAGATTTTAACTTGAGTAATTTCAGTCTGGCAATGTGAACACAGTCTGAGTGTTCCCTGTGTCTGTTAGCCTGCCACTGTCTCCTCTGTTGGCCTCAGAGATGGAGCTTTGACGGGAGTTTTTATTGATCACTATAAGTTTGGCACAAATCCCATCTGCTGCCGTCAGCTAGCTTTGTGGTGAAACCACATTGGTTGGAACACTTTGCAGACCTTTGCAACGATTAACTGCTTGTGCGTGTTGTCATGTAGCTGAGCTGTCTTCAGCGACATATGATTTTGCTTGGTTCGTCTCACTGTTGTGTTAACACTGTAAAAAGAATATAATACATGTTAGAAATTACTGTAAGGCAGCCGTATTGCTGTTGGGATGACCGAACTTGCATTCAGGCGTGTGACTTGGCCTCAGCTTGAAGAGTTTGAAGAAGAAATGGAGAGACAATGTTGATTTGACGGTTTATTATCAGCTGTCAGACTTTAATTAATGTATACATGAGGCATCAAACTGAACAGGAAGCACTGTGTGCATCTGAAGTAAGTCGAATGACACACTCACCACACAAAGTCCTGACACCACATAGCCTGATGAGCTGCTATATAACTGTATAACAAACCACTAACTTGTCTGTTGTTAGTCTGCATGAAGTATGCATGTAACTTACTGGGCTTTGTATGATTGGTCAGATACCGGCTTTTTCCTTCACTGGAGTATAATTATCACCCCAGCCTTTGAAAACTCACTATTGGTCCAACTGCATGGGATTCTTCAGGGGATTGACTCACTTAAATCAAATTTGCCATTGGTTTTTGGCCGTGTAGGGCATCCGCTTGTGAGAGATTGTCTTATATATTAATATAAACATTTTTGGAGTGGTACTGACAAACAGGCCTTTGGGCTGCAGGTCACTGACATGCTTGGTTTGGTCGTTGATGTTTACGAGTACTCCCCATGACCACCAGGACTCAAAGAGTTTCTTACTCTGCCATCGTGCTTCTGAAAGACAGTTGCTTGCCCCCGGCTTGCATGATGAATTATTAATTATTTACTCGTTAATAATTACATTACAGTGCAATCATGATGAAAGCCCATGGCTGTCATAAGAACACACTTAAATATTAATGGCTGATGCTGCTCCATCATGACTAAATTGTCTCTGTTGTTAAGTCATATTCATAGACAACTTTATTGTCAAATGTAACATATATGCTCATTCAGCACAGATGAAATTACAGTCCTCTCAAAACCACAGGCAGTTAAAAAGACGAAAGAACTGCGCTAGCGGGAGAGAGAAGAGCCGCTGTGTGTGCACGTGCCGCCATCCTATCCCAGAAAGGTTTGTCGCGGTGAAACCCAACAGAACCCTCTAAAGCAAGCATCAGCGACAGTGACGTGAAAACATAATAAAATGAAGTGTATTGTTACTTCATTTTGTGTCACCCAAATCCAAATTTCCTCTTCTCACCGTTAGCTCAATAAAGTTTTGCAGTACAAACGTCCTGTTGTCACATCAACCAACACATCCTGTCGGTGTCATACCATCCTTCTCTCTTTGCTCCCTTGTGCTGATGTGCTTGATCAGCTACTGCCTGCTTTCCTGTATTACGTGCAGATGAATGTAGGTCTGGTTCACAGATTCGGTTACGCTTCGGTCTCTGTGTTGAGAGCTAAGCTTTCAGAGCCTGTTTCTGGTTTTTCTTTCCCTGAGGTGACTCTTACTGAACAGCTGCGTCTTGCATGGACTGGAGTCATTTCTTGCACTGGATGTGATGAAGATGTGGAACATTTGCTGGTAAATTCAAACATAAAAGAAGAAAGATCCCACTGACATTACGGGTACATTTTTTAGATTTTTTATCTGTCTACGATGTCCTTTAAAACATACAGTATGTCCAAAAATCAGAACGTGAATTCTGCCCAGTCATCATTCTGCCCTCCCTCACATTCTCATTAGCCCTTAAATGCTCAGGCTGCTCTGGCCTGTCAGCATCATGTGACCTTGGTCAGGAGCTGTGGTTTGAAATTATGTCTGCTCAGGACTCATATTGGGAATAAAGCAGTTTTTACTGTCCTTTTTGGAAAAAAATCTCTAGAAAGAACAGCATGAAAACTATGTGAGCACATTTACCCTAATTGTTCTTTATAATGTCATTCTTGTGGTTTTGTTCAGTGTAAGAAGCTAAAGCAGCAGATAGAAAAGTCTTGTTGGGTACCTGGCTACCAGTCAAGTAAAGGAGATATAATAAAACTGTAAGACAATTTAAATTTGTTAAAATATTTAGAAATCCGTTGCTGTTGTGTCATTTTCTAGTCCATTGGCTGTCTGGATCAGTTGTTTGATGTGATAACAAGAATATCAATAGCAAAACCTGTCACACACAAGAAGCTAAACTACTCTGCAGCCCCCACCATTGGTGGATCTCATTGATTCCATCGTATCTGACCCCGTTCATTCAAAGGTTGTCATCTTGCCATTACCAGTCTGGGACTGGGACTGCCTATTGACGATGAAAACCAATGTCGCCCCCACCCCCACCCCCATCCCCACCCCCACCATCCTTACCTTTCCCTCCACCTCACTGTCCATTGTGAGTGCTGTCTGTCTGGTCAGCCAGAAGCCACACATTGAACTGTTGTCACAGCCAGGCTGACATGTCACATCAGGGAAAGGCGTAAGACAACAATTAAATTGCTGACCACTGCACAGTTCACCCCTCCCAGAGTACAGCAGCTGCCCCTCCTCTGAGGCTCTGCCTCCAGCTTTTATTACCAGGATGCTGTAGAGCCAAAGGAGTGGCTGTCAGAGGTCCTCAGCTGCTAAAATCATGCTGACTCATGGCTTGAAATGTTCTGCTTCCTTGAGGTTAGGCCTACCTACTACAGAGCACAGATGTCGCTCCCTGATAGGTTTTTCTATGGTAACCTTTTGGCTTAGAAATACAGATTTAATTAAGAGTTCAAATGAAACGATCATTAATTTAATGGTACCCAAAGTGCTTGCTTAAAGCTAAATAATGTTTCGATGTACTCCAGTGTTTTTTTCTAATTTCATCACACATTTGGTGTCAGTCACAACCAAAGGCAACAACCAGCAAGAGGGATGTTTTTTTTTTAATAAGTCATTTCATCAAGTATTTGATCCTCTAAAGAGAAGAACTGCTCTGTCACTGTTGGTTGTGAAGTTAGTTTTCTCACATTGACTCAAACTGATTAATAATTTTACTTTCGAATAGATTAAAGACATAAAATGACACATGTATTTCCTTCACAGAAGTGATGAAGACATGTTCAGGGAACATGACCCAAATGAAAGAGGGAATCTCAAAGTGGCCTGAGTTCTGTTCTGACTGCCCCTCCTGACACCAAGATTCAGTGCAGTATTTACTTTATCAGCTACTCTGTGCTGGCAGATTAAGAAGGCTGGCTAATAACCTTTTTGGGGGGGGGGTGGGGGAGTTAAGATGGGTTTCTCTCTGGCTTCATTATCTAAAAGGTGGAGAAATGATCATTAATTAAAATGTGTGCAAAGGGAGAGCTACAGGAGGAGGTCTTACTCACACTAGAAGAGACGGTTGGTGTATGTAGTGTAAAGGAAGGCATCAGGGTAGTGGGAGGACGTATGAAAAGGAAGGCTCACAGTCATAGACCAGAGTGAGAGATTTGAGTGGATGGAAACTTGTTTCAGAGAAAAGAGACGTACAGAAGACAGAAACTCAAATTGTGTGTTCCTGTTCTTCCTTGTGTTTAGTGTATTAACTGTTTGCTGTCGTGAACTTTTAACTTTTAAGTTAATCTACTTTATCACAGACAATGGTGGAACCGAGAATCACGAGATGGACAAATAAAACCGCATCTCAGAAAGCTTACAGGCACTGCTTCAATTGCTCTGCTGTTCGTATGATGTGTATTTTTACGGGTTTTATAATATCTCACTGGGTTAACACTTATTTTAGACTTACAACTAATGATTCACAATTACAGTACTAATCTGTAGATTATGTTTTAAATGGCTGGGTTTTTTTAATGAAGTGCAATAAAATAATTCCAAGAGCCGAAAATGAAATTTTCAGAAGAATATTGTAAAATCGTTTGGGGGTAATTTCTAACTAAATATAGCTTCACAGCCTAGTTTGCGAGTGTGGTAATATTGTGATTCTTTATGTTCATTTGAGTCATCATGGTCTGTTGTGGGGGTCCTGTCACACACTTTGATGTGATTATACTTTTACTAGACGTTTAATTTGGACTAATGTTGTTTTGTGCTTTAGCACGGAAACATTAATGACAGATACAAGAAAACCTTCACATCATTTAATATACTTTTAAAAGTTTTGGAACAAGGCATGGGGAAATACTCCCACCTACTGCCAGCGATCAGAACCAGGCGTCATGGCCACAAGTACTGTTTCTGAGGAATGATTGAATAGTTAGTGAGATGACCACACATAACAACAAAGCCTTTATCAGATTAACAGTTCAAAGGATGTGTGAAACAGAAATTTCATGTCATGCTGCATTATTTGAGAGTTCTATTGAAATACAGTGTTTCCTACCACAAAGCAGACCTCACAGTAATTCATAACTGTCAGCACTTCTCTGAAACTGGGTGGTTTTTTTAAAAAAAAAAGAAGATAATTTTATTTTACAGACTAGCATCACAAGATGGTGATGGGTACTTTGAAGTGCTGTGTTATCTTCCCCATAGGAGCAGATCCATGTGCCTATCTACCACCCAACACCCAGCCAAGCCCGGCTGGCCACCCAGCTGACCGAAGAGGAGCAGATCCGCATTGCTCAGCGAATTGGACTCATCCAGCACCTTCCTAAGGGCGTCTACGACCCGGGACGAGACGGCTCTGAGAAGAAGATCAGAGAGTGAGTCAAAACTGTGGCTATCATCACAAGAGTTGTGTGGTGTGGTGCCATTTTCTGTCATCATTTTTACTGAACAAAAAAATTGTGGCCACTGTTGTAGCTATGCATTTGCTGCAGTGTACTCTATATTTGCTAAGTGCTGTCTACACAATAACCTACTGAACTAGTGTAATGTGTGTAATTTAATAATGATTCTGTCTGACCAGTAAGTGTTTTCACATCACTTTTTAGTAACTGCTCAGTTTTTTGGGCCTTTAATAAATGAGATTTCAAAATAAGTAGGACACCAGTACTCTGACCCAGCGGAAACTTTTAACAGATGTGAAGAACATCAGAATGATATTGTGATGTGACACAATAAAGAAACAACAGCCCTGGCTCAAACAGGCTGTGTTATAAGGTTTTCTGAAACACTCTGTTAGATCATCTGACACTACTCCAACAGAAATATAACTTCACGCAGTTTAAACTAATTACTCAAAGCTAACTTAAACAGAATTTTTTTTAATATTTATTGCTGTCCATCTCACCCTCCCAACAAACAGTATCTGTGTTCACCTTCACAGGTGCGTCATCTGTATGATGGACTTTGTGTATGGAGACCCCATTCGGTTCCTGCCCTGCATGCACATCTACCACTTGGACTGTATAGACGACTGGCTAATGAGATCCTTCACCTGTCCCTCCTGCATGGAGCCAGTGGACGCCGCGCTGCTGTCCTCCTACGAGACCAACTGACACTCGCATACACACACGCCTAAAGACAACTGTGAACCAGACAGAACCCAAACATATGTAATATGCACACAAATGGACATACACACAACTTCCTTCTTGGTAACATGTATCCTGGATTAGTAAAAGGTGATATAAAGCATCAACAATTTAGGATGAACTTTGTGTGTGTTTGTGTTTGTGCACGTGTGTTTGTTACACAAGTTTCTCAGCTGGCCTGCTGGACAGGATTGTACAGAGTGGTTGTTAAAGGATGAGCGACATGGAGAAGGAACATACATGCAAATAAGAAGATGAGAAGTCTTGAGGAATGGATGACCGTTGGTGTGCTTAAGAAATCTATTAAGTTCTGCTTTTATACAGGCAAATACACTTCCTTAATTTAATTGCTACCATTTACGTGAACTGACAATGCAGGAGGATGGACGTCAGACCACTGTCATCAGGATGCAGGCTGTTTGTTGGACTGTTGAAACCTAATTACATTGTCCTGCTGCACAACACAGAAGAGGAGAATGTCCTTCAGAAAGTCAGCCAGATACTTGATTGTGTCGCTGCACAGATTGATACTGCTGAGTCATATCTGCTGCAAATCTTGCCACACACGAAGATACGGGATTTGGAGACGGCTGGACTTGATACTACGGACGTTTTGCAGACACACATGGGGCCTCCACTTGGGCTTTATCTTCTGTCTGTATAAATGTTTCAGGTTTTGGCCGGTGGGTTGATTGATTGTCATGTGACTTTGTGAAATCCTTTCTGTTTGTTTTATCAGACAACACAAGGGCTCAGTTGAGCTGCCAGTGTTAACCCATGATACAGATGGAGGAAATAGAGTACATGCTTTAATCTTTTATGTGAAGGATAGCTGAGAAACTGGCTGTCATGCTATCGATTCCTCCTGACAGATGTCAGACTATTGGCTAAAGCACAAGAAGACTAATTGACAAACAACTAATGCAAACCTGAGATATTTGCACTTACTAAGTAAATGTGACAAGAGTTGACCTTTTACATTTAACACATGTGTCAAGGCAAAGAAAGTGACGTTTGTTACATACATTCTCATCATCATTACAATTACTTGCAATGAAAGCGGCTCTCTAAAGATGTAAAGAGCATACACAAGGATGGGTCTATTTGTAGAATATCATGACACTCATTGTTTTGTGGTGAAAATCTCCAAATCTTAAGCCACTTCTTCTTCAGAACACAAATGAAGGAGGTGAATCTTATGTTTTTACTGGTAGAGTACCTAACAGGAGGTTTACTTGATTTGTGCAGAATCATGATCTTTATTCTCAGAAAAAAAAGAAGTTATGCCCATTTTTATGTGAATTGAGACCAGTCTATATAATCTCCTAAACACATTTTAAAATCATCCAAATCTCCCACTTAAATGTTAAAGCACACTTGATTACAGTTGTTCAGACATATATTCCTGCTCTACTATTTCTTGTAAGTGAGTGAGTATTACTATGAGTTAAGCAGGAAGTGTTTGTGTTTGATCTCCTGCACAGCAGGCATGATACAGATCAAAATGTTTGAAAAAATGTTACGTGTATGTGAGCGTACCTGCTAATGTGTGTCTGTATTCTGCTTAATGGCCTATGGGTGCTTGAGAAAGATTGTTTTTGGGTTGGGTGGGAGGTTTAATTTGTAGAAAACAAGGAAAGGATGATGTGCGGGCGGTTTAAAGTGTAAATACTGTGGCAGAACTGTCACTACATGTCATTTCATGAAGAATACAGGAGTGTCGAGAATACTGTCCACCTGAATAGTCGCAATCTCATAAATTGTTGGTGTATCGTGGTGTTTGGATTAGATTTGTCTCACATCCTGTTACTCTTCTTGGGCAGTCTGTGAGGTTTGTTCAACCAGTTCTTGTCCATTGATTTACACTCGCTGGTGAGCTGATGCAGATGACCGCTTTGGACACGCAGTCAGTCTGGGCCTACTTGGGTAGGATGGGACAGGTAGTCACAGGGAATAAGCATTTGGAAAGCATTGAAACACATTGAAATTCAAAAATTCAACTAGTGTTATCAGAGGATATAACAAAACTTTATTTCTGTTGTAACATTTTTCAAAATTTTCAGTGTCATGTAGAAAATCAAGTTACCAAAAATAGTCACTTGCCTGATAAAGGATGAAACATGGTTAACTGTTAACCGTGTTATCGTGTATGTGTTTTGGTATTTCCGAGGTTCCTCAGAAGAGCCATGTAAAAAAAAAAAAGAATCTGCATTCGTATCTCGTTTAATGTGAGTAGATCTCTACCAAACTGGGTACTTTGACCAGTTTGTCCTCATGTGGGGGGGGCTCAATAATGTTTCGGCTTTTCCTGAATAGATTTCCTGTAATGTGCTAACAGTTCTGAGCTAGAAAATGTCCTCGCATCTCAAGACAATGACTCATGGGTGTCAGCGTGATGGTCTGACATTCAGCAACAATGAAACAGCTGCACAAACCACCTTGTATAATCTCATGCCAGATGAAGCTTGAGCAGTGTCTATGAATCATGGCAGAGAATTACATGTTTAAAATGTTCAAACTCACAGGAGTGAAAAGTGACTGCTCCACTGAGGTCGAGTTTCTGCTTTAAGTTAATATTGGTTCAAATGTGAATGGGGTATGTGTGTTTTATGTTTATGTATGGATGCTTGTTTGACCTTTTCCTTGTTTGTCAGCATAAATATGCATATGCTATGTACTAAAGACAAATAATAAACAGGCGTCGCAACTGAGCTTAACAATCAGTGGGTGTGATTTAATTCCTGTGTGTGTACCAGAATGTAGTTGATAATTTCATTCTACAAATAGTCATGTCTCACAACTGAGAGAATTTCTTCACTCAATGAATACCAAACCAATATGAAACAAGGCAGTCAGAGACTGCAACTTCTCCTGATTTACTTTCAGGGTTGGTCAGAGTACACTGAAAGTAGTACCTGGCTAGGGCACAGCTTTGACCTTTCAGGGTAGGCTAACGGACGAACGCTGACTATTGCAATACATCACCAATTTTAAGCGGGATGTACACAGTGTCTCTGACAACATGGAGGAAATTCACACAATAGTTGAAGTCTAAACAGTACATCCCCGACTGATATACAGTATAAAGGCTATCAGGTTGTTATTATCATTCACGTATGATGCAGGACACCATCATTAGCCAGACTATCAACATGATTACATTAACTAATGTAGTGTTACTTCAATCAGAATCTTGTTATTGACAGTGAGCCTGATCTGGAGTTTCAACAGTAGTCTGTTGACATGGTCTAATTTCTGGCTTCCACAACAATATACGTGTTATTATTTGGAGGATGGTAAATATGCATTACGGTACTTACACGCTACTTTTTATATACACACAATGAAGAAAGAAGACTATATTTGTAGTGTTGTTTTTAAGTTGCTGTTCACTCTGGATCCAGTGGAATCTTCTCTCTTAGCTTCACTTTGTGAATCTTGACCATTTCCTGAGGATGTGTCTTCACCAAACCGAACTTTGTGTTTGTTTGTGTTATTGTCAGTGCCTTCATGGAAATAAATAAAGCATTGTTCATCCTCAAACACAATTTTGAAGAACATTATTGTCATAAAAATACAGATGTAAAATAATTAATTACTGAATAATTTTAGTGAATGTTCTTAATGCTACCTGTACTACTAGATCTAATAATATATATCAATACAAATCAATTATTTTTGTCATAAGTATAATTAAGTCTATTTCAAAAACACTAATATTACAATGTTTTTATTCTAAAGAAAAGAACACAAAGATTAAATGTGCAGTGATGTTTGTATACAACACAGTGGCAGAATGATGAAAGGAGGAATGAAAACTTAAACCATGGATGACCAAGATCCAAAATAAAACAAGAATAGAATAAAAATGACTAATGTATTGAGAGTAACAGTATAAGAATCAAATGCCGTACCAAAATTAAAAAAGTTGAAAACTAGATGTATAAGTTGTAAGAAAAGGTGATGATAAATCTTTAAGGGTTTAAAGGCCTGTACCGATGCTGCGAGTCAGCGCTAAGGAGCTCAAATGACAATCATTGACATGCACACCTCAACAGCATTGAGGCTCCATCTGCTTCAATACTTAATAGTCAATACTGAATCATTAATTACCATTAGGTGAAGATACACTAATACATGGTTGACAATGTGTCATAGCTGGTACTATGGGATTTTAAAAAATTTTACTTAAAAATATATACAACTTCATGAGTAATTATCATGCAAGTGGAAAACATTCAGAGAATTACAGATACATTATTTTTGACAGAATCTGACCTTAATTTATAAATATGATATGACATGCATGGCATCCGTCTGTGTTTTAACACACACACACACACACACACACACACACACACACACACACACACACACACACACACACACACACACACACAGAAAGAAAGAGGGGGAGAAATTATGAACAAAGAATATTTTACATACAAAACTGCATTACTTTCGTTAAATTAGTTTTCATACAGATTTGTGGCATTTTCTTCTCATGACTTCAAATGGACCCTCGTGTCTCTAAATCCTGTGCAAAATATTAGCCTTCTTCAGAGGCTGAATAGGATCCATCTATGCATATGGCATTATTTTCTCAATTTAAAAAAACCCCCACAGTATTAGTTAATTTGCATATCATCCAAATCATTTACAATAAAAAGAAACAACCAATCATTAAAATCCAACTTCACTTAGATGACAATTCAGTTGCACTCATTTACTGTATACAGTGTAGTGATATTTTGAGCACAATTTGAGAACTTTCACTCACACACACACACACACACACACACACACACACACACACACACACACACACACACACACACACACACACACACACACACACACACACACAGATAATACTGTGAATAATCAGAGAAACTAATTCCTATACTTAAATATGCTACATTATGACCTTTAATGTTACAGGTATATCAAATTATATCCCAACACTGGGTTTCACAGTAATATATCAGCAGTGGAAGAAAAAGAAGGATGTTTACATAATTGTTTTATTAATTAAATTAATTAAATAAAATCTTTCTCAGTTTGTCTAGGGCTGACAAAAATATTCAAGATATTTATAAAAAAGGAAATTTTCTAAAAACATTGTGCTATGACTAATTTCTATATTTAGTCTCAAACAGACACAACTCAACGGTTACTCTATTCAAATATTACTGGAATATATATAGCAGTCTTGAAACTACCTAAATGTCTTGAGCCCAAAAATCTACTTTCAACTTGACATGACTCTCTTTTGCTTTGTCTACACTGGTAAAAATCAAGTATCCAGAAATAATCAAACATGATTATGAAGTTATTGCAATTTTTATTTTATCAGCCAAGATATGCTGATTTTCAGCACTGACCTCGTCTTTAACTCCACTCAGCATGGCAAATGTGCATAAATGTGTACATATCCAAACTAGCTGACACACTGATTCTAATTGCAACTGATTTGTTACACAATGTTGGAATATTTTAAAAAGATTACATATAAACGTCAAAAGATCAACAAAAATAAAATGAACAGATGGCAGATTAAGACTTCTTAGTCTTCATCCTCCTCCTCTTCTAGTCTGTGAGGGGAAAAAGTTGATATCACAAAAATATACTCATAAACAATAATAGTGCAATAATAAACTAATGTAATTATAGATACATAATATGAAATACAATTACAAAAGTACATGCTGGCAATTTTACCATGGGACATCCATTTAAAGTAAACCTGAAGGATCAGGTCTGTGTCAATCAGGACCAATGAGTGATATTTAGTAAAAACACAGAACTGTTCAAACGTATTGATATTTTTACTGTGATGGTTGTAACCTTAGACACACACCAAGCTTTACTCCCGTCCAAGTCAGTCCAAACGCTACACAGCGAAGTCATTGTCAAACGACCCCCGGATTCCCATATATGGATATCTCCTCCTCCTCTTTCTTTTCTTATTTTTTTTCCCCCCATTGTAAATTGCCTGGAACACAGGCCTTACAGGCTCCAAATACCCTTTTTCATTCCTCAGCGGTGACACTTGTGCCAAAGTGGAAAAAGTTTCTAAAAGTTAAAGATGCCTAAATAAAAATAAATAAATCGTACTTATCGTTACATTTATATTTTCATTCGTACTCCAAGTCAGCCAAAACGGAAATTGAATCTTCAGTTTGAGAATAAATCTGTAGAAAAAACGAGTCACGCTAAGTGCGCTTGTCCGCCTCATGTTCAGAGGCCACGGAAGCGCAGCGCGCTGACGCGGTGTTAGAATGAAACTGAAATACTCTGTATTGATCCTCTGTTCCTCTTACACTTTTAAAAACATTAAATTTAGCTGGCTGTCAACGAATACATTGTTTTGTTTTTTGTTGATTTTGCTTTACAGATGTGACCATCTGAAATCTGATCTAAAGGCCTTCATTAACAAGCAGTATGTTTACAACAAAAACAACATTTAAGTTCATAAAATGTCCGCGTGTAAACACTCACGATGTAGCATGTATAAAATATAAACAGATCAGAATTGTAAAATTATTCTTGCATATTTTTTACAATAATTGTGGAGTTGTCCGCTTCCTTGTCATGTGTATCTTTGTATTCCTTGCATGTCGGACAAAAACAATCACAAATAAACAATATAAACTATCTGTATTGCAGTACATTTACACGGGTTCCAGCAGTTAACCTTAATCACTCGACTGATACCAAAATAACCTCGACCTTAAACCAACGTTTTGCGTCTGAACGGTAAATCCCTGTGTTTCCATGAAAAACAACAGAAAGTATTGTCAACAGATGACAACGAGGCAGCAGGAACAACCAGCATTCACCTTTGATAGTAAAATATAAAGGTGATCTGCAGGCGAATAACAGATGAATTTCTGCCATGTTATTGACAAATAAGGCATTCTGCATATAACTCGCAGTACTCACATCAAAACCTTTACTCAACAAAAGACATGAAACGCAGTTAACAACTCAAATGGATGCAGTAAATGAGTCGTGCCATGCAGTATTGGGATAACACCTTGATGATGACGCGTCGATCTTATAATATAAAGTCAAGACTAGATCAAGTTAGGATGTCTTCAAGGATTAAAAAGAGCTGTAAGGGTTAAAAAGAAGAAGTTGTGTTGCGTTATTATGCCTTATTCTCTTTTAATTGTACAGTAAGTGTTTGAATATGTATCTTTTTTTATATTTTAGATGTATTTTACTGCTTTTTATACATCATGGCCAGTGGACTACAGATAAAAACTATAGTCTTCTGGCTAATTGTGGCTTTTTTTAAACTAAACTAAACTAAACTAAATTAAAGTGGCCATCGTGTTGACAGCACCGCTACCTTTAGGCCTAAGAGGACAATGAGGAGGGTGACGATTCCCTCCTGTACCAGAGAGAACCCACGGTGACACCAGCGGAACACGAACATTGTTCTATGTGGTCCACGTGGTTTGTGTTATATCCCACATAATTTTCCTTTAAGGATAAATGGGTGTGATTTCTTAGGGGTTAAAATAGATTTTTTTTAAAAATTGGATTATCAAGTAAGTAAAGTAAAATAACAGTCCTCATTGTCAGTCTACACTCGACAGACCTACACAGGACCCTTAACCCCTCATTTATCTCCCATTGTTTTAAAATCTCTGTGTACAAACCTTAACATCCATCTTATTGAGGACGAAATTATCCAGGCGTCAGAGCTTCAACAATTAGTTTCCAGTTATTCGTGTGACTTCTGTTGTTATTCTACTGTGTACTTGCGTTAGTCAAGTCAAACACACATTTCCAACACCAATCAAGTTTTTCCTGACTAAATACTGTTCTTAATATTTGAAGAAAGATGTTACCATAACAACAACACCAGAACGCGTGTTTGCTTTTCTGGTCAATGCAAAAAAACAAACAAAAAATCCTTATTCGTATAATGTCCTCAAGTTAATATTTCACCACCCAGAAGCGAAGAGATAATTACCTAATAAGTTATTATTTCTGCGTGGTAGCTTGAAAAATGCATAAGAATAAAGATAATAACCCGGACTACTTACGCGAACTCGTCCAGATACCCAACAATGTCCATCCTCCTATGGAGGGTCGCGATTTGCCTGGCGGTGTATCCCAGCCCGTTGGGCGCCTGCGGGTCGGTGGTGCGTTCTATTAAGAGCCGGATCACCTCCAGGTGGCCCTCCCTGGCAGCCAGGTGGAGCGGCAGGTTCCCCTGTCCGTCTGCGAGGTTCGCGTCCGCCCCGTTGTTCACCAGAACGCGCACCGAGTCCACAAATCCTTCGCGCGCCGCGTCGTGCAGCACGGTGAGGCCGCAGGCCGGGTCCCGCGCGTTGGGGTCCGCTCCCCATTCAACAAGGGTCTGAACTAGGGCGGAGTTCCCCAACTTCACCACCTGAACACAAGGCTCCAAAAGGTGAGAGCTCCTGAAGACTATACGTCTGAATTCAGGTGTAACTGGGTCAAAGCATGGCCTTCTAAACTATTACACATCACCAGACAACTAAACAGTTAATGTAAAATAGGAGTGTAGCCTGTTAACAATTTGGTTTACTGTATATATATATATATATAAATAAAAACAACCAAGAAATACCAACCTTTTTTCAATATAAATAATAGTTTTGGTTTAGGCAACATAAATTGAGATTTAGGCTTGTTAACAAATGATTAAGTAACATACATAAGTTACATTAAAGTAAATACATTTTAAGATCATTATTATAATTATTAAAATATTTTTAGAAAATGCACATAGTATCACCATAGATTAACTTGTAATTGAATATGAATACCAGCATAAAGAATAAAAATCTAGGCCAAGGTCTACCTTCCTAAAATCAGGCCCTCAGTCACCACTTCCTTATCACCACCATTTTGTTACACTGCATTCTAAAACTCCACCAGTAATCCTCAAATTTAAATTTGTATGGCTGCATGTTTTTCCTTTACTCCAGCAAGTACAAAATGGGCTTTCTCTTTGTTATATTTCAATAACTTCTCTGGATCAAAATGTGCTAAATCTATCCAAGAACTACATTGTTTTGTCAAAATATACAGAGAAAATAAACTATTATTGTTCCATTGAAAACACACACAAACAGACTTATTGAAATCCATACATTTATCATAATCTGATATGAAATAAATTCTAAATGAAATCCTCGAATGAATGGTATGAAATAATCGGTAGCAAAAAGCTGTATTTCAGAAAACATGTGCTCAGCTTGTTTAGCTTCATGTGTGAATAACATCTCATCAGATAGTTTGTTCAAACGCAGAGTTGTGGAGATTCTTCTGAAAACTATCTACACAATCTGGAAGAGAAAAATGAACACAATCTGTTTGAGGTTTTAAGACAGACAAGACCATGACACCTGAAGTCACAAGAGCAGTTAAAAGTTGACCACGCTACAGTCACACAGTGGAAAAACAACAACGACACAAACATACATATTGTTCTGAGATTACTTTCACACAATTCGTTTAAAAGAGGTTTACACCAACCTGTAGTGCAGTTCTGTTGTATCTATTGAATCCATTAACATCTGCTCCATTTTGCAGCAAAAGCAACACTTGTGGTAGGTTTCCCGTGGCAGACGCATTGCAGAGCTGGTCAACAACTGAGTTGTCAGCCATTCTTGTAAAAATATAGAGACAGAGGCTAAGGATTCTGAATTTGAAAGAAAGAGTTTTGAACCAATGTAGCCCCACCCTCCAACTGTTGCATCACACACTTCACTTACCAATCCCAAAGTACAAGATCCTTATTAAAAAAAAAGTTGAAGGGGGCACGTGGAGTCATTTCTTACTTTATAATTTTGCCATGTTTATTCCTTAATATTTTCAGGCCAAACATTTACGTAGTATTTATTGTTATGGAACCATTCTGTATAATTCTATTCTATATCATGTACATATTCTGGGTTAACATGGTGCAATACTTTCAGTACACAGATCCATGATAATAAACAATGTTATGGATTACTTTTTTCCCTTTCTTTCTCTTTTTCCCTCAACATCTGTTACAGTTAATTAGATGTTTAATTACCATATATACAGAGTGGTGGGTGATGCATTTTAATTTCCACTGCCTACATCCTGAAATATTTCAGTATTCATCCACAGGCAACCTACTGATACTCTATGTGCACCTTCATCTCCATATTCAAACTGATGAGCTGTTTGGATTTTCTGCATGAGTTAATTCTGTGTTTCAGGCTCGACCTTTGAGTGAATTCTAATTATATAAAAAGCATTTTTTAAAAATCCATGTGTTTTTAGTCCTCCACTTCAGACTGAACCAATGTAAAGCATACGATCTGGAGCAATTCCATATTTACTGACTACTATTTACTAACTTTTATGTGCATTTAATTCTCCATAACAAATAAAATAGAGGCAATTAGCATTCAAAACATAATTATATAATGAAGATACATCGAATGCAAACTACATGCCGCTATAATGCCTTATCTAATTCAACTGAGAGTTGACTTTGAGTAAAGAGCTTACTTATTATGATGAAGACATTACAGTAGTCTTCCTCTGTGTAACTGTTCATGGGTTGCCATCCTACCCACAGGGCTAAAAAGGGAAAACAAAAGTAAAAACAACAACAACAACAACAACAACAAAGACACATTAGTGTCAATTTGTCACGTATGTGCATGTTATCGAAAGATGTGATGTCATTCACAGTCACTTCCCGCTCATTTTCAAATAATTTCGCCAAAATGAAAGAAGTGCGATTCAACAGGCTGTCCGTCTACCATCGTGCACAGAGAGCGTGGGTGTTCGTGGACACAACCGATCACCCCGAAGATCGCACATATTTCACTTTGTCCAACACAAACGCGCAGGAGATCCTCCAAAAGCAAGTGCGGCAGCGATGTTCGATTGAATTACCGTCAGATTCCTGCTCAGGCTTAATGTCCGACCATCAAAGTCTCCTGGAGAAATAGCGACACTGACATCACGAACATCTAAAACGAACGCCGAGCTGTAGGAAGAAGGAGGTCTGCCCTGACAGTTTAACTTAGTAAATATTTTTTGAAATTCTTACCAAAAAAGATGAGATGGTGTGATTGGATAGAATCTTAATGATAGGCGGGACACTGTCGCGGAGTTTTAGTGAAAGAAAAAGTGATGCTGCAACAACACCGCCGTGACACGGGGACACGGATTCCTTGGTTCGATAAGGAAACTGTGTAACGGAGAAAGACTTGTCGCATTTCAATAGACTGATATAACCTGTGTCACAAACTTCATCACAAACTTTGTGATTATTACGTGTCAGAACTATAGAGCGGCTTTTCCTCACAAGTACCGTCCCCAGCCAAAGCGTCCCCTTTCCTGTCCTCGTGCTGCCCTCTAGTGACGGGACGCCACGTGGACGTGACCCCGCATGTCACAGACTGTGTTGATGGGAGTTGAAATTGCGGTAATTTGTTGCTTTTTTGAACCCTCTTGTGACACTTTTGCGCATTAGTGGCTTTCTGATTTTTGCAAATTACAGCCTGACATTCTAAAACGTCAGGCAGTGTGAATATTCAGATTGGGGGGGGGGGGGGGTGACTTCTCTATCACTCCATAGAAGAGGTCAACCAATCAGTCCAAATACATATAGTTTTTTCCACCAGCTCAAATCTAATGAACAGGGGTTTGTTTTGCCATTATCTTGGTGCTGTATTTAATCTTTAACAGAAAAATCTGCTTTAAAATGTCACGTCTTCCACTTTCATGTCCAAAATCATAGGTTTGACTGGGGTTGAGCCGGGTACTCGTTTCAGACAAGTATCCGGTACGGATAACACATAATTGACGAGTACGAGCGTGATACGAGTAAAACTCGCCAATTCTCGTGCTCGTTCATTCATTCACCTGACCACTTCATCCGCTTGCACAGGTCACAGAGAGGTGGAACCTATCCCAGCTGGCATAGCTGAAGGAAAATCCCCAGAACTGACTGTCTTCACACTCTGTGATTGGCCAGTCACACACAGCACCTGCCCCTCCCTACAGACACACATGAGACATCATTGCAGCCAGAGCTATCTCTTGCCCATTCTCGCACACACAGACATTGACAGATATGTCTGTGCATGGCTTCACTGTAGCTCATGTTGTTCTTCTTAGGTGTTCTTCAGCTCGACTTAATTTCTGTCTATTTAAGATTACTTGGTGAACTTGTTTCTTGTTTTTTTTGTTGCACGTACGCGGTGCATTTGACAAGACGGAGCCGAAAACTGCTCGTGTCGCTGCCTCCTCTCCAGTTGTTTGTTTTTTTTACCTGCTTGCTCTTAGTTTGACACTTTCTCTCTTCAATTCAAATTAATAATTTATATACTGTATACCCTCTCTTGGGTCTGGCCTTGGCGTGGCAAAGGGGCTTGTGCGTTCCAGTGACTGCTCAACAAGATAATGGACCCCAGCCTGCCCCGACCAACGAGTATGGATCAACCTTCATTGTAGGACTTGTGTCACCACATGGAACATCCAGACACTCCTTCGCCCCGGAGCTGCCACTCTGCTGTCCCGAGAGCTCAGCCGATAATAACATCACCCTGGCAAGGCTCTGTGAAGTACATATGACGGCAAGGCAATGGCGAAACAACAACTGGCGACCACTGCTACATCTAGAGTGGCCCTAAGAGACGGACAGGCCTCTGTGGCGTGGCACATGCTTTCCCAAAGGCCCTCCATAAATGCCTCAACAGCTGGACTTCTCTGAGCAACAGACTGTTGTTGAACCTCTTTCTCCACCAATATAGCAAGATGACAGTCATTGTTGCCTATTCTCCTACCGATGTCATTGATGTGGATGCGAAGGATACCTTCTTTGACCAACTCCATCGTGGTGTTGGCCAAGCCCCAACACACAACATCACCATTATTCTCACTGACAGCAATGCCACTCTTTCCAGCAGTCCCGCAGGCTCACCCATCAGCACAACCTTTGCTGACAGGCTTACAAACGACAACGATCACCACCTTCTCCTTCTCTGCCACCACAGCAACCTCAGCGTTGCTGACACCTGGTTTCCCCGAAAACTGATCCATCACTGGACATGGTACAGCCCAGAAGGCAGAACTGGGAAACTGTTGGGCCAGATCCTCATCTCCCGAAGCTGGAAGTCGTTTGTCACCAACTGTCGTATGTGCAGAGGAGCAGAGCTTGTCAACACTGACCACCACCTGCTGGTGGCCCAGCGTAAGTCAAAGCTGCAAGCCAACCAGCGCACCAAGACTCAACCTCGCCTGGACTTCTCCCTACTGAGTGATCCAAACATCGCCACTGAGTTCAGTTGCTCCATCCGTCGCACCTTCGATGCCCTAGCCACTGACAAAGTGACGGACTAGAAGACCCTCAAAGAATAGTGTCATCCAGTCAGCTCATGATGTCCTTGGATGCTCCCAATTCTCCCCCCAAAAGCCTTGGATATCGGAGAGGACACTCCACATCATTGACTGGCGGTACCAGGCCAGGCTCCAAGGCGACCTGACCGAATACTGGCGACTGAACCACCAGCGCAATGTGGCCATAGCTGAGGACAGAGAGAAGTTCTGGCAAGCAGAAGCGCAACACCTAGAGTCCGCGGCCAATACCAACAACATGAGCAGTGTATTCACTCAGCTGCACCAGGCCGCAATGCCCCACGCATCAAGATAACCCTGGTGAAAGACTTTGTTGGCACATCATAACAACTGAAGCAAACTGCCTCAACCGTTACATTCGCGACCGTCTTTGAGAGCCGGCTCTGAGCAACCGGCTCTGAGACCGTCATGTTCGCAACCGGCTCTGAGACCCGTTATGTTCGCGACCGACTTTGCGAGCCGGCTGTTCGAGACGGAATTTGAGAGCCAGTTCTTCATGACTGGCTCTGAGAGCCGACTCTGAGAGCAGAGATGACGATGCTGAGGTTCTCTCTGGGAGTGACCAGGAAGGATAGGATCAGGAATGAGTACATCAGAGGGACAGCACATGTTAGAGGTTTTGGAGATAAAGTCAAGAGAGGCCAGACTGAGATGGTTTGGACATGTCCAGAGGAGAGATAGTGAACATATTGGTAGAAGGATGCTGAGTTTTGAACTGCCAGGCAGGAGGCCTAGAGGAAGACCAAAGAGGAGGTTTATGGATGTAGTGAAAGAGGACATGAAGGTAGTTGGTGTGAGAGAAGAGGATTCAGAAGACAGGGTTAGATGGAGGCAATTGATTCGCTGTGGCGACCCCTGAAGGGAAAAGCCGAAAGGAAATGAAGAAGAAACTAAAATAAAAAGTACGTTACAATTAAAGTATAACAATAAAGATAAGAATTTTTACCTTTGTGGCGGTGAGCAGTTGTGTTAAGTACGAACCTGCGACGCTCTTATTTTGGGACTTCCTGTTGTACCCGGAAGTGGTCACATGTAAATATACTCTTGTTCTATTGAGTGCGACATGCGTAATGTGCCTGCGTTCAATTGAGTGTTCAGGTGAGCCTAGCGGGCTCCGGTTCAATAAAGAACAGAAAAACGTATTTCCTTCCGCTTCTCATTCACCACGCAGATTCTGGATGAGCAAGTCTGGTACCGAAACGAGTTGGCATACGTGAAGGTTGGAGAGGAGGATGGATCTGTGTTCGTTTTGCGTTCGACTTCCAAATTTTGTTCGACTTATAAGACAAAAAAATTCCCAATTTTTTGGTCGAATTCCGATTTGTTCGATGTCTAAAGCGTTTGCTTGTAGTTTGCTGCCGGGGAAGAAGACTCCTTGGCCGAATCCCTGGGATCAGCAGCGCCCCCTACCGATGAGGCACGACATCATCGTGTTATCATGTAGTGCCTTGTCACAGCGGTTCCTGGACTGCTCAACTCAAGAAAGACACTACACTCATGCAGTTGTTGACAAAAAACACTACATTATATACATTAGCTAAATTATGGAAATTTAGTTCATAGAGCAAATTTGAACATTGGTCTCACTGTATAGCATACCAGCACAGCTAGCCGAGCCATTGATCAATCCATGGTGAGACTCGGCTGGCTGGTGCCTCACCACAGGTCTCTGCTCAGTATTTTCGCGTTAAATGTGAAAATTCAGCAATTTTGAGTAAAAATGACCTAAAATAGGTGATGTTGAATACTTTCAGGGTACGTCGCGGGATCTTGCGGTCTCTGAATTCAAAATTTTACCCTGACCTAATGATCTATAACCATTTAATTTATTTCTTCCATTTTTCATTTTTTTTCTCTCATTATGGCGTGAGGCTGTGTCTCATCTGCCTCCCTTGACCGCACGTCACTGTTGCATTTCCTGTTAATGCACAACATGTTCTGATGTGCATTAATGAAGACAGAAAACTTGTTCTGTAAATAGTTTCTTTACTATTGTGATCAAAAGCATTGAATCTCAATTCTGAGGCTGTTCTGTAAATATTTATTCTTACACTTAAGAATATTCATGTTACGAGTTCATAAAAAACCTGTTCTTGTTCAAAAACATTGATTTGAATCTCAATTTTGAGGCTGTTCTGTGAAATAGTTTTAAAATAAACACTAGCGGGAACCCGTGGAAATTCCACGATAAAACAATAACATCAGACTTCATACCAAACATATGAAAACAAATGTATTGGTGTTAAACCAAACGCACCCATCACAGAGTTCTCCCACCAGCAGGCAGCGCATCCCTGTCTGACCCAGAACTGGCGTCGGCGTCTATGGCGAGGAATGAATAAATGAATGAATGAATGAATGAATGAATGAACGTTATGACTCATAAAGAAAGAAACAGACAAACAAATATCCAATTGTCAAGCATGTTTATCAACGCGTCTTCGACGGGGAGCTGTTATACGTCAGAAAATAGCCAGTTTTAACTCCGTCCATTCTGTGTACATGTAGACACAGGTCACACACTGACGTCACAGCGGTTTCCGTCTGCACGCGGTTGAATGGAGGGGATGGGATGTCAGCCTGTGCTGCAGTGTAGTGGGGCCAAGGTGTTGTGATGTTTTGATATTAAATAGTAACACCTTATATTTTTGACCATTGTGAGATAGATATCAGATAGATATTAGATATTAAATGTTTTGATATTAGATAGTTGTGATATTAGATATATTAGATAGATTTTGCGATATTAGATAGTGACGCCTTACATTGTAAGAAGGGTGTACCTTACCTACCATATGGGCCTCCTGCTAATTTTCACTTGTACTTTTTTATTTTTATTAATATTCTTTAATTTAATTTAATTTGATACTTTTTATATTTTAGTTATCATTTAGTATAAGTCCTGTTAATGCTACATGCGTCTGTTAGTGTAGTGTGTGTCTTGTGGTATGTCCTTTGGTGTCAGTGTTTCTTTTTCTCCTGGTGTTTATCCAGTATTTAATCATTATGTAATGCCTGAGCAGTGGATATGTGGAATTTTCTCTGGGATTAATAATCAATCAATCAATCAATCAATCAATCAATCGGTCTGTCTGTCTGTCTGTCTGTCTGTCTGTCTGTCTGTCTGTCTGTCTGTCTGTCTGTCTGTCTGTCTGTCTGTCTGTCTGTCTGTCTGTCTGTCTGGTGGGTGGAGTTAAAGCGTGATAGTGTGAGGTTTTCAAGTGAGTTTATTTAAATATATAGGTGGGGAGATAGCAACTTCTGATCAATCCATATCAATTTCAGACTTAAAATAATGTACCGATTTAAACCCCACACATTCCCCATCAAACCGCACCCACTTCCGGTTTAACCCCGCCCATTCCAAGTGCAGATACGGATACAGATCATTTAGATGGTTAAACGCATACAGTTAATGGTGTACTTGCTCATCCCTAGGTTTGACCTTGTCCTACCAAAAACTGGGCAGATCAATTTACATTCTTTAAACATCTTTTTGGGACCACCTCCTTCTGCTGCAGAATTAAATCTTCTGCTTCACCCTTCTACTCTGCCTACCACGTTCCCTACATACAAAATACTGTATTTTTCCCCTGACAATGTGGGGAAAAATACAATAGTCCTGATGGCACAGTTTGAAATGGCAAACTTTGAAAATTCATAACAAATTAGTTCTGTACTAATTACAGCTACTCCCCACATACAACATCTTCTGACTGCCTGCTCATCCTCCAAAATCTGACTTGGCAGTGCATCAAAATGTGTAATGTTTTTTGAGATGGAAAGTACAAAATATAAATTTGTATATTTAAAAATTCTTAAGATATTTTGAATTCAACTCTCGCGTAGTTTTTGCAGTCAGCCAGTCTGTCATCTTCGAACATCAATTTATCATCCATGGTACAATAATTCTTATTCTAAAACAAGTTACAGACTCCCTAAGTATAATGAATATATTAAAGCTGACAACAACAACCCCTGTCCTGCATGTTTTGATACTGCCTTTTTTTCTGGCTTGGCTTTTTATTTTCTTTAGTTCCTCTTTTGGATAAGAAAAGTTAAAAACTTTTAAGGAAAAGCTTGTGACTTCAAAACTCAAGTGATACAGAATGCTCATTTTACATTCACTTAGGCACTGTGGTGAAAATTTTAACACTGTATCTTAATTTTCCATCGTATAGTTCTGATTTTTAATTGTTCTCCTTTTCATTCTCCTGTCAATATTTCTAGGACATTGGATCAGATTGTAGAGTTAGGGGTACTTTGAGTTTGAGATCTGGGTTTTGGGCATTTGCATCATCGTACCATCTAGTCTGTCTTCTGCTGTGTTATGCTACAGCTTTGAAGCAGAGGTTCTCAAAAGTGACATCAGAGAGGTTTAACTCAAAATTACTATTCAAACATGCACACCTATATTTACATAGCCAGAATGTGTGCAAGGATTTGGAAAACATAATATAAAACAGACCTTTAATGTACACACTGTCAAAATTAAACTTACTTCTGCAAACTGAACAAGCTTATAAAGTAGTTGAGCACAGGCTGGAAGCACTTAAACATTGTCCCATGTCTGTTCAGTGCAGCTGACGTGAAAAAGACTGACTGTCACTTTTACTCTGCAGCAGTAATGACAGCACTGTATTTCACGACATCAGCTCGGAGTTTTACAACAGCTCGCGTCACTTTACGTCAGCCGTAAAGTAATGGACTAGATGACAATAATGATATGAGATAACTGAACACTGTAACGCTATTTTGTGAGAATTTTGTGTATCTAAAGCGGTTGAATCCCAACAAACTTAGATTTTTCAAATTTGTCAACGTCTCACCTGTTTTGGCGTCAGAGTGAAGTATTTTATTAGTATTCAGTGTCCCTGAGTGAGACGAGAGAGCGACGAGAGCCAGTGGAAGAAGAATTGCTTTTAGCCAGTCATTGCCATGGCCTCCGAAACCGGCGATAGCAGCATGGACAGGGAAATGATTCTCGCCGACTTTCAGGTGTGTCCCTTTTGAATGTTCTCATTATTTTAGTCAGTGTTTTGTGATCTGTTTGCCAATGTTGAATTTGGTTACGTTACTGTCAACAGCAGCCCACCAGACCTGTCTGGCGTCACTAACAGCAGACCGGACTGAGCTTTCCGTGGCTAGCAGAACAAGCTAAGCATTGACAGCTCGCTAACTAATTCTGGAGGCGGTTATCAGCTGTACTGCTGACTGAAGGCTGACCGAAGCTGCGGCACAAATCAGTGGAACAATCTGCGCTGGTTTCGAAATAGCTTTGTTTGACAGCTTTGTGAACGACGGTCGACTTGCAGTTAGCTATAAGCAGGGCTACACTGTAAACTTATCAGTTTACCTGTCAGCTGTTTTCTCCTGGTAGAAACCGAGTGCCACCTCAAGTCAGTTTGCACCAGGACAGGTATATTAGACATTAGTGTTCATCTATAAACTGTTGACAATTAGACGTCTCATTTGACTGGCTACATATTTTATTATACTTTTCCATACATTCTTCTTCTAAAATGAAGAGTGGTCATGTTGACGATATCTTATTTTTTGGTGCTGTTCATCCCTTGCGTTTGTTCATTGTAATAATATTTCACAAAAAGCTTGATCAGTGCTGAAGACTCAGTTTTCTACTGTCAGCTAAGTTTATTTAGCTGGTATAGTCGCCACTCCGATTCCTATTAGGACTGTTGTAGATGTATTTCTTACCAGTTTCAATTTCAATTCAGAGTTTACATGTAAATAGTCAGCCTTTTTACAAATTTAGCCAGTGTTGCCATTCATTTCTCCGTTTGTTATTATCATTAATTTTGGTAGGTACCTAAAATGGTCAACTTTCTTGTTCTTACCTTTACTTGTGGTTGACAGAGGGGTAATGTTGCACCCTTGATGTAAGAAAATTATAATTTAGTTTTAAGTAATGAGTCTCACAAAAATTGATGAACAGTAGTCTTGTTTCTTGCCCTGAAGACGGTCCTAAATCAACAGTTTAATCACTATATTTAACTAGAACCAAGGCAGTCACAGACTGAAACATCCTGCGACACCTCTGAATTCAAAATTTTGTACTGACCTACTTTCAGGGTAGGTCAGGGTAAGTTGCAGGATGTTGCAGTCTCTGAATTCAAAATATACCCTGACCTACTTTCATAGGTCTATGGTCTTACTCACACTGGCCTTCTCCCTTGTCATTCTATCTTATCTGGTTCCTGACTGTACAAAAGTTGTAATTTTTCCTTGACCTATTTTACTCAAGGTCAAGGTCATTGTTTCATTTTCATCACCTTTGCTGCCGGAGTAATGTGCTTTTTGTTTCATCTTTCTGTCTGCAACGGTTGCGAAGATATTTGGTGGACGGTCCGATGGACGGACAAACACAAACACTGACGATTACAAATAGATCCCTCCTCGCGTGATGTAATAAGATGCCTGTGTCAGAGTCGTCATTACTACATGTTGTAAAAGAGCATACATGAGCACAGCCATGTGAAAGCAGTGGAAAACATCAGTCATTGATTCCCTGAGAAACTGTCAATGTAAAAAAAAAGTGTTTTAAAATGTTTATCTGTAAAATACGTTTGTGGACAATTAGTAAGAAACACAAAAATTAAGCTTTGACATGTTTCCAGTTCCCCATGACCCGCTGCGGCTGATGCAGTGGAAGAAAATGAATGAATGAATGAATGTTTTGTTTGTGTTTTCAATGTGTGGTAAGTCTGAGTACACATAATGTCAACAACTTATTAACCTGATACCTGTTTATTATGCTAAGTTCAGTGTAAGGACTTTATGTCCTTAGCTAGGTTCAATGTCTTTGTATTATGATATACTTCAGAAAGAATTAAAAGAGAGAAATACATTTAAGATTAGAATAAAACTGAAGTCAGTGTGTCCTGAACTACTATGCAGTGTTGTACTTTTGTGCTATGAAGTACTACACTTGATCTCGTCAAGATATTGCTATGTGGCTAAGACAGCCAACACTTGAAACATTGCTGTTTTGTAGCAGCAGTCTGTGAAAAGTCTCTGTGATTTTCCTTGTTTTTTGCTTTTTGTTGTGAAATGTATTTTCTTTGTTTGCAGCTGAGACTTTTCATGAAAGACTTACTTATAATGCCCTTTTCCTTTCACAGGCTTGCACTGGAATCGACAACATTGCAGAGGCAATCACTCTGTTAGAACTTAATAACTGGGATTTAGTGGTAAGTTCATTATCTGCAGGCTTTGGTCTGTGCTCTTTAACAGACAGGTTAATCCATGAAGTGTACAAATTCAAGAAGACAGCTAACATTCCATAACACGCTGTGTAACACTGTTACCCCCAAAGTATTATTGTCTCCATTTTATCCAGTGTGTTTTATGAAAGGAGACAGGAGCGTCACCCTCAAAGCAATGACTGTGGGAGAGATGGTGTCCTGAGAACTATGGTATAGCCAACGATCAGTTGAGACAAAAAGTGTTCTGCCAAGTTTGCAATAACTCATGAGTCTGAAAAACTAGCTCTTTGCTGTGCAGTGAAAATTGGATGGGGCCAGTCTATATTTACATCTGTTCTGGCAAGAGTTCAGAGCTGGCTGCAGCAAGAGTCTTAGCAGTTGCAGGGACAGGACGTGGGGTATGGAACCATTACATCTGCAATCTGAAGACTTGCAGTTCCTTTGCAAAAGGTGGTTGTTGTCGTAAACATTCCTACAACCAGTCAGCTTGCATGTTTGTGTAGGCTGAGTGTGGGTGGGATATTGGGTGTAAAAAAGACAATTGAAGGAAAACTCAGTTATTACCTTGAGGCAACTTCTTAATTTTGGTTAGCAAAGGTGGAAGTTGTTAATTTAATTAAAAAGTGAATGACAGTCTAAACATTACAAGAAAGAAACAGTCATTACTTCTTGCGTTTTCATTGTGAAGTACTGCCTTTGCTTTTTTGCCTTTTCACTACTCCTGTTAGGTTTACACATAGCATTGCAAAGTCATAATTAATTGTGGCTGTTTTACAGAAGCTAGGATGACGTAAGATACTCTTAGCTCAAACGAAAGAAACAGAAAAAATAGTGGTAGGCAGAAGTTAATAGAAACTGAAAGAGAAATCTGCTGTGACCAAAAAACCCTATTTTATACTGAACTGGAATGTGTTAAGGGCTGATAAGTTGCTGCCAACAAGGAGTGTGTTGCTTCCCAGTAAGCTTATCATGTAGGCATCAGCGCTCTGCATACATGACTAAAGATGACGTTTAAAATTTTAATGGGAACTGAGAGAATTTTATTGTGTCTTGTTTATATTGAGCCTGTATTTTATAAAGAGTTAACAAGGTTATTAACCCCAACCACTGTGGTAAAATGGAGAAACTCGATTTCAGACAATGTGCATTTAAGTTTTTCCAATAAGTAAAGAAAATAGGTGTAAGTATATCTACTGTCTGGCAATTTGCACCTATAAAAATTCCTACAGTGCTGGCTCTCATTCTACTGCCATTATAGGTAGAAAAAAGTAGAAAAACACAGAGATTTTACAAGACAGGATAATACAGGAATGGGCAGGATGGGGCTGGTGAGTCGGTAGGCACGTTTGCTACCTTGACATCTCTACCAGACGACACATGAATGTACTTGACATGGCACTGTTGTTTCTTCACATGCTGTTGATAATTTATGGATCATTTTTGGAATGTTTCAAACTCGAATTACTCCAATATCATACAGTTTATACCCTTTCCTTCATTTCTGCAGCATTTTTTGCAGCACAATATTGAAAATATGTTTCCAGTATTGCCTTTACTATAGAGGAATGCCCTTGCACTTTTTTTCAATACACAGTCCCTTCATTGAGTAAAAAGAGATCTGATTATTTGAGCATATTAACAACCAATTTCATTTCGCCAGGTTGACACTGAAGAATAGTGAGCCTTCCAGTGAAATCTAATCAATTGTCCATTCAAACAAAATCACTTTGTAGAGTTAGCATGTTAGTTCTGTCAGCTCTCTTTGTTCTGAGAATCCCTGCTCATCTGTTGGGAGCAGGGATCCTGTTTGAAACATTTCAAACAGGACACTGGACAGGAGACTTTATTAACAGAGCTTTAATGTTTATTTAACCATTATTATTTTCATGATCAATTGTTTTTTTGAGATGCTTTTTAGTGTTCTGATTTGTTTTATTTATTTGATAACTTCCTAGTCTTTACCATAGGCTGTCATGAATGACTGGTTAGAATGTCATTTTGAACAAAAAACATGGTTGCGAATATGTGTCAACAGAAGTACATCTTTGCCATATGATGCAACAGTCTTTCTGTCCATGCATCAATTTGTTTTCACGTTCTAATGGTTTTAATCCCTCAGAGAGACCTTGAAGAAATTTGACTTGGCCTCTTGGGTGAAGTTAACCAAATTTCTTACTGACTGAAGTCATGACAGCCCGTGTTTTGCAGCTACCCTTAGCGTATCAACGTGACCAAATATTGCATGATCACAGTATCAAATAGACATTTGTGAGCATAAATATTACCAAGCAATATTGCATCTCTGTCTGACAAAATATTTACATGCAAAAATGGCATTATTATCATTATTATTACTATTCAATTATATGGTGCATGCTTTTTATAGTTTGTATTGCATTTGTACAAAAGTTACACATTATGTAACCGGCCGTTACAAGAGTCACATAATAAAAATGAAAAGAAGACTATGATGACTAGGACATTTTCTCCTTTCAAAAGTGTTTCTGGTGAGCTGCATTGTTTGTAATTAAGCATTAGTTTTCTTTGAACACTGGCATATTCTTCAAGTAGCAATCCGAGTCTTTTTCAAAGGATAGCGCCCTACACAACAAACCACAGGGCAACTGCATGGCCTGTATATCTGTACTTACACTTTGTATGATATGCTTCTATTTCATGACAGGCAGCAATCAATGGAGTGATACCACAGGAGAATGGGATCTTGCAAAGGTAAGAATTGTCTTATAGTTTACTTTTCAGCAGTGACTAAATGCAACCTGAGATCACGTGTAATAAGGTTTAAGAATGATAACATTAAAGGGGTACTTTTATGAAAAACACATTTTTTCAGGTCTCTACATACACATAGTGGTTCTCCCTAACCCTACCAACTCCTAGAATCCGGAAAACTTGTAGAATAGAGTAGAACTTTAAAAGTAAAAAAACCCCAAAACGCCTTGATTAAAGTCAGCGCCCATTGCGATGTCACAACGTGTGTGCGCGTATGGTCATGACCAGTGTGTCTTCAGTCCCGTAGCGAACTCATACGCCACGTTTTTATCTTATTTACAGTTGTTTATGAGTTTGCGTAAAGTAATCTTATATTTAGCTACTAGATAGCTCTGCTTTGTCTGTGTATGCGTGTGTGAGTGTGTGTCTGTGGACGCTTGTTTGTGTGTTCATGTTTAGTTTGTCTTCAGGGTACGAACAAAAAGACACACACGCCATGTTTTAATCTGACTTACAGTTGGTTGTGAGTAGTGAACTCGGCACAAGCACTCTGGAAGCCCTCAGTGGAAAAGTAGTGATCTGGTGTGTTCATGCATAACCAATAACTTGATACTCTCTCTTTACAATTTTACTTTACTCTCTCTTTACAACTTGGTAACTTTACAACTTGGTAACTCTTGATAGAAGTTCCGTTGACTCCTCCAACTTGTTAGCCAGCGATATCTCATTGTTCATGATGATCATCCATGATGATCATTTCTTTTCCTGTCTTCAAACATGGTGTGTTTTTCTCTACAGTTCCACCGAGGCTGTTTGTTGGTCTTGTAAAAATTCTGGTTAGCTTCAGTTAGATCAGCTGATCTCGTGTGTACACAACAAGTCGCGGCGGTCTTATGGTGGGCTGACTGAGAGTAAAAGTACCTCCACGATTAAAAAGCTATTTAATGAAAAATAAGAGTGAAATAAATTGTAACAAAGTTACAAAAGTAAGAGTGACCGGAGTTGGCGGTCTGCACGTGTGCGTAAACACTCATGGACATCAACATGGGCGTGTAGCAGGCGTTGACAGAGGGAGCTCATTAACATACTGACCAGCCGGGACAAACAGAGCATTTTGCCAGAGAGCTTCTATCAGCAACTTTCAACAGTTGAAATTGAGGACCACGGATCAGTTTGGAGCAATACGTTCCAAATAGAGTGTAGTTGGACATCTGGACGGTGTAAAAAATTAATTAAAAAGAGCAAATGAAACAAGCTCCTGCCACAATGATTGAATTAAGAAACTAATAGAACATATTTTGGGTTTTGTGTAAATGTTTTGGCTTGATATGAATTCTTAATTCTGAGCATAATGCTTCCAAGAATACGATCATTAGAATTAGTGGGTATAGAAAACCTGAAAGAGTGACACAACTGGTGTTGATACTTTTTCTGTTTCACCTCAATTAAAAATTAAATGTATATTATTCATTCCTTGATTTTGTTCTTTTTTTTTGTCAGTATTACTTTACCATTTACTTACATGTCCAGTAAGTCATACTGATATAGATGCTTATTCTTTGGAGATTGTTGTTGCTGCTGTGGGCTCTATTCTTCTATTTAACGGTGGAAAAATATAAAAGATGCTGCAACTGCAAGGAAACTTTCTGCCAAGACTGGAGTTGTACACAGTTTCTTAATAGAAATGCTTTCTTTAAGAGGCTTTGAGCCTTTCTCTTTCCTGCAACGGTTAGTTTGCCCCTATGAATGCACAGAGCTAATCTGAACCCACTCAAACTGAAGACATTCTGTTAAACCGTTTTGTGTGTGTATTTGTGTGCGTGCGTGTGTGTGTGTGTGCGTGCGTGTGTGCATGCATGCGTGTGTGTGTGTGCGCACACGCGCACGCATGCGCGTACAGTTGTGTGCATATGCGCACATGCGTTATTGTATTTCAGTGTGGTTCAGGCCCTTGGGCCATGAGAATATTGCTGGTCTTTATCAAGGGCACACATCGCTCTGAATGGAGGCTGTTTGGCAGTTAGACCAGCAGCCAAATACATTTACTAAGTGGCTGGCATTGGTATGAGTGCTCTGGTGCTGCCCAGTAAAGAGACCCTGATGACGTGACCTGAGCGGGAGCCAGCTGGAGGCTACGCCAATGCTCCTGGCTAAAATGTGCTTCCCTTGTGTCCTTTTTAGCAAAGCAGGCTGGGAATTATAAGAAGCTTGCGTTGTTGATCAGTAATCAGAATTCCTCAAGCCATCTTTTTTTTTTCTTGGGCAGGATTTGATAAAAGTGCTGAATCCTCTAATGCACTAGTGATCTGGTGGGTAAAGCACTCTCAGTTTTGTCTGCTTTTGGGCACTTTTTGGATTCCACAGCATACCAGTGCCATCTAGTTGTGAGGCAGCAAGGAAATACTCCCAAACATCAACAGAGGATGATTTAACGCACCTCTCTTCTGCTAAATTTGGTTAACAGTGCACTCAATATTTATTTTGAAATGTCGTCCTTGAATCAAGTTCTCAACTGTCATCATCAGCCTCATTTTCATCTATCCATGGTACATTTCTGAGACAAAAGTAGTTATCACTCTGATTCACCCGAGTTCTGTTTATATCTTATTTTTGAAAAATGAGCACAGCAATAATTATGGATTCTGCATTCATCCAAACATCCGTCCACCCACCCATTTTCTTGTAGACGAGACCATTGCGATCGTACCCAGTTGTACTACAGCCACTGATTTGACTTTCAGGTCAGGGGTCTGCTGGAGCCTATCTCAGCTGGCCACCGGCAAGAGAGGGGGTGCCAGCTCATCGCGTTTTTTCTTCTTCATGCCATTAACTATTCTACCTTTCCAATAGAATCGTTCAGCTCTCCTGGTACTGGAGTAGCAGACGAGACACTTGATGCTCTTGTGATGGGATCGTTTCCCACTGTTACCATCAGTTCTGCACTTCAGAAAAACGGCCTCTCTTTTGCAGCTGACCAAATGAAATACAGCCTTTGTTATACTGTCTGGCACTCTGTTCTTACAAGACAGTTGCGCTTACACTTCAAGGAACAAAGAGCAACCTTTGTTCATGGTCAAGAGAAAACTGTCTTTGTTTACAGTGTTGAGTGAAAAACAGACTGATCGCAGTCAACGAAGAGAAAACATTACAGAGAATTAACAGATATTGACTGGCAGGAGGGAATGTGAAGAGTTTCTATTTTGACATCAGGTTAGCGACTAACAAAAAAAGAAAAATTAAATTAATATTGCCACAAAATGAGACCGATGTATGTATATGTGTCTTTTTTCTGCATCATCCTCTCTGAAGAACACTATCAGTAACCATGACACCTCTGTGCAGTAACTTTTCCAGTGAAGCAAGCCAAACCAGTGTGTTTGGACCCCCAAGCCAATCAGAAGCAGCCGATGCAGCAGCAGGAGGTGCAGTGCCTCCCACTTCCTCTTCGTCTTCATCATCCTCTCCTCCATCATCCTCCACTACAGCCTTTTGCCCCAGCAATTTAACTTCCCGACACATTGTGGAGCGTCAGCCCCGGATGCTCAACTTTAGGGTGGAGTATCGGCAACGCACTGTAGAGCTGGTACTGGAGGAAGGTAGCACAGTGGGTGAGCACCATATACACACTTATATAGAGACGGTACTAAACATACTAAAAAAACATATCACACTCATTGGTTGTTTAAACCCTCATCTGTATTTGTCCATATAAATCTAATTCCCAGGAGAAATCAATCAGATCCTTGAGACAGAGCTTGGGATTCCAGTCTCCAAAATGCAGCTCAAAGGATGGAAGAGTGGGGACGTGTCTGATAGTGTGAGTTAATATATTTAAAAATAAATACATGTAGTTCTTTCTTACTTTTTCTGTTAGGATTAATGATGGTATAACTTAATTTAATGTTGCTTTCTGAACTTTCTGAACTGAACTTTCTTGTTCACGCTTTCTGAACTTTCCCACCAAGCTACATGTTCAAATTCGACTTCTGAGACCAAGAAGAAATTCTACAATTGTCCTTAAAGTCTTCTGAGCTCCAGGCATCATTAGCAGAATTCTCATAGACAGAATAATTGCCTTCTTTGCAGGATTATCTTCCCCACATATTGATATGATCAAATTTATTGATCAAAATAAAATCATCTAGTATATTGTTTTTATAAAAAATGTGAATTATCTTGTTTATTTAAATTATTTATAATTATTTAAGTAATTTACCCTTCCATTAAAATCCAGAGTCCACATGTGGGCTTTCCACATTTACACTTAAGCAGATGATATGCAAACATCTTTGTATCCAAAATTTTCAACTGTTGGAACAAGAGGAAAAACAATTTAAACAAATTTCTTATTGTATTTATGTATGTTCATTCAGACGGTGCTGAGAAGTTTGCACCTCCCCAAGAATAACAGCCTGTATGTGCTGACTCCAGACATCGCCCCAACAGCCAGCACGAGCAAAAACAGGTATTCAACTCTGCATGGAATGCGCTCTCTTTATTCTATGTATCTATTCTCTGATTCTATGGGCAGCAATTTCATGATGAGCCTTCCCCATGCTCATTCACATGCAGGTAGAGGAATAAGCGCAGTATCTCATAGTGAACACCAGGGGGCAGTCTGTGCCTAGTTATACAGAGGATCAGTTTCAAATCCATCCAATATATAACATTTTCCTTGGTTTATTAAGGGACATTTGACCTGAGGTGCACATTCATTTTCTTGCATGCATTGTGACATTTTGAGAGGAACATGTGCGATCACATTCTCTGTTGGTTGTGTAAATAGTAATTTTCTGTCTCATCTTTGTTTTAAGCCTAACATTGTTGCTCGATAACTGTTGATTTGCATCTTGTTTTTTACAGAATCGTAGTCTGCACAGAATATAGACTGTACCAGTCTATTATCTGGTAGTGTTTAAGCCAGTGTTCTGCATCCAGGGGTTGTTATGTTCATTTCTGTGGCGAATATTAGAAAGCTTTTTTGTTGGAAATGTCATGCTGCTCAGTGTAAAGTCAAAGTGCTAATACAACCACGGGCAGCAGCTGAATATGTCATCAGTATCGGGTAAACATTGTCCAGAGAAGTCCTTTGTCTCTCTTTCTTTCACCTGCTGGTCCTAGGGTGACTAAGATATATTTATCTTGGATGTGAGGATAACACAATTGAAGTGGCATAAATTTGATATATTTTAGAATTTAATAAATTTGATATATATTGTATATATACTACCAGTCAAAAGTTTGGATACATCTTCTGATTAGTGGTTTTTGTTATTTTCATGACTATTTTCATTTTGGATTCTCACCGAAGGCATCAAAACTATGGATGGACTCAGTATGAAGTGAAAAAAAAAGTGAAATAACTGAAAACATTTTTTGTTTTTTAGATTCTTCAAAATAGCCACACTTTGCTTTGATTACTGCTTTGCACATTTTTGGCATTCTTTTGATCATCTTCATGAGGTCGTCACCTGAACTGGTTTCCCAACAGTCTTGGATTCACAGAGATGCTGAGTCCATCTCATCATCATATATGATCTCGGTTGGGTTTAGGTCAGGTGACTGCTAAGGCCAAGGTCATCTGACGAAACATCTCCATCACTCTCCTTTTTGGTCAAATAACCCTTACACCTGTAAAGCCCCTCACATCATCACATCTCCTTCTTGCTTCATGGTGGGAACCATCTATCTAGAGATCATCTGTTCACCTTTTCTACATTCCATAAGACACGGTGGGTGGAACCAAGATCTCAGACTTGAACACATCAGACCAAAACACACATTTCCACCGGTCTAATTATTTATTTTTTTCTTGGCCTAGAAAAATATCTTCTGCTTGTTGCTTTTCTTTTGTTGTGGTTTCTTAGCATCTATTTGAGCATAAAGCCCGGATTCCTCTGAACAGTTGATGTAAAGATGTGTGTTCTACTAGAACTCTGAGTGGCCTTTGTCTGGACTCTAATCTGACGTGTTGTTAACTTGTGATTTGAGGCTGATAGGCTCCAGCTCCTCGTAACCCGCGACAGCGGATAAAGCGGTGACAGAAAATGGATGGATGGATTCAGATTAATTTATCCTCACCAGGGGTGACCCTTGGTCTTCCTTTCCTGGGGCGGTCCTCGTGTAATCTAGTATTTTTGTAGCACTTGATGGATTAGTGACTGCACTTGGGGTTATATTCAAGGTTTTTGCATTTTCTCGACTGACCTTCAGTTCTTAAAGTAATGATGGTCTGTTATTTCCTGTTACTTAGCTGATTGGTTCTTGCCATAATGTGGATTCTAACAGTTGTCAAATAGGCTGTCAACTGTGTCACCAACCTGACTTCTACTCAACGCAACTGATGGTCAGGTAAATATTTATGAAACTCACTGAGAGAAGGTCAAGGGTTTGCAAAGGCTGTCGTCAAAGCAAAGGGTGGCTTTTTTGAGGAACTGAAAATATAAAACCTACTCAGAATTCTTTCACAATTTTTTGTTGAATAGATAATTCTTTGTCTTTTCTGTCCATTCATAGTGTGGATATCTTCAGTTTGTATCTACAATGTACAAATAAATAAAAATAAAGAAAACCCATTGAATGAGAAGGTCTGCAAACTTTAATTACATTTTTTAACAAATGTTTGCAGAGAAATATTTGAGGATTTAATGAGAGACAGACAGAGAATATTTTTCACAGATGTCAAGTCAGTTTTAAAAATATCAATTTTCATATTTAAATTTTGTGATAGTTGTTGTTTTTTTCAAACAATCTCTGTGGTCCATCTTTAAATTATTAGTACTTTATTAGCATTTAGAGACTTATACTGCAAATGTGGTCATTGGTAATTGAAATGGCAAATTAAAACATTGTAATGAGAAACGACACCGTTTGGTGTTTGATTTTGTTTCATCGTTTGAGTTTGATGAAATTATTATGACTGCCTGAATGAAAAATGTCTAGGGCCATTAAAACACATTGTTTGACAACAAATAGTAACATTCATCGTAGCTATGTCGCCTATACTAGCCAGTCGTTTTCGGCGTCTCGTATCATGGCTCTGGTTTGCTTGTTGACAGTGGATTCAAAATTAAAATTGCACTGTAACTCTGCCCACACTTCCTCATGTTAGCAGCCAAGCAGGCATCCAAATGTCACCAGAACACTTGTAAAAGAAGTCATTTGGCAGTTTGCCGTGTTGCCTGCTAGTTAGGCTAAGTGGTAGCTATATTGTGTTGGCAGCTAATGGCCCTCATCTCCCCAGTCTTCCCTCCCTCACTCTCTCTACTCTGCCTCTCATCTTCTCACTCCCCCACCAACTGCTGTGTCTTTTTAGCAGCACCATTGCCGTTTCTCCAAGTGTTATCGATATCATTTTGGGTGTCAGGAGCTCATTATTCTGTGTCAGCTATTTTGGTGGAGGACAGTTGGGACTGAATAAAGTGAGCGGCCTACTGTGTGTATGCACATGTGGTTGTGTGTGTCTGGTCACACTGCTGTCATATTGGGAGAGAATAGGTGACAGATCACAGAGAAGTGGGGGGGAGTAGCTTCCCTTAGCAGGACCAGACAAGCTGTTGGTTTGTATTAAAAATAAACTGATGAAATGCTATAAATCCACCATACGTGTAATTTGTGTCCAGTTTGTTGCATTAGACAGAGCTCAGTGACACGAATGGCATTAACCTCGTGTTTGCAGGTGGTGAAATGCACAGTTTTATCACCACCCACTTGTGATTCTGATGTGTCCTGATGAAGGGAATTCATCTGATCTCGGACCGCTAAATATTTCTTCACAATTGTGGAAAACAATATTGTGATTGTTGACTTGATCATTAGTCATAAATGTCAATGACAGCTAAGTTGAATTTTGGATGACTGCTCTGTGTTTTTCCACAGAGCTTAATGTGCACATCTGCCATGTACTCGGGGATATTATTTGATATTTTCAGAATTTAAAGCAATTTATTTATGAATTATTTTAATTTTTTTGAAAATGATACTTATTCAGATATGCAATTAACAAGAATTGTAATTATCATGGGTTCTGATTATTTTTCTTCATTGAAACGCTGCGATGAATTGGGATCCTCATTATTTGATGCTTGTTATGAAATTAAATCCAGTACTGTTTGGAATAACAGTACTTGAATAATATCTTCAAAGACATTATTCAAAGAATAATGTCTTTGAAGATATTTTTCTATATCTTCAAAGCACAAGCAAAAAGGTTCATAGTTTTTAAACTGGGCCATTGTGTTCATCAGGTGATAATTCTTGAAGTTTGAATCCGAATCAACTGGACTTGCAGAGGTTTCTCCTCTCATCCAACAGGTTTCTTCAGTTCTAACCGAAGATACTATCACAGGCTATTGATTTGTTGACGATGTGAGACTGCTTGTGTTTTTGTTGACTTTTTCGACTCATAATAATACTTTCGACTCAATAATAAGATGTTTCCTTGCAGCTGTTAAAATGTTAGTGACCCAAGAACACTTTAAATATCTGTACTCCACACCGGCCAGTGGAAGATGACTAACTAGAGATAAGTAAATGATGATTAATCACTTAATTAAAAAAATCCAAACAATAGTGAACATATAGGTAATATAATGATTAGCTCACTTAAAACTGAGCTGAGTCTGCTGGGAGATTTTACTTTGAGTACAACTACAGAAGACCTCACTTAATATGTAGTAGTTTGGATGGGACAAGATGGCAGAGCAGAACAGGGCAAAGTCTGAATGTTCACTATTGTTTTTACAACTTTTCAGCAACATCTCTTGAGGCATCAGAAGACCTAAAAAAAACAAACAACCTCAATCCAAGTCAGCCAGATTGTCTTATTCCACTGATTACATCGTACTGATTTGAAAAGCAGAAATAACTTAACTTTGTGTCACATTTGTTTTGCTTTTTAGGATTTTAGCATTTAGGGCATTGTTCACTCCTGGTCCTAATTTACACTTTATGAGATAGTAATACATGACTGTAACTCACAGATATCTACTCACACCTGTTCACTACAGGTAATGTGTGACTTACCTACCTTAGCCAATCAGTGCAATTCTGCTACATATTCTGGATGAGGTATTTGTTATTGAGCATATCAAAGATATGTGTAAGGAGTGACTGAGAGCTGTGGACGAATTTGATGCTGATTAAAAATGCAAATGTGTCATACATGATAATATCCGTGGCAATTACAGCTTGGCTCATGCAGGACACACCTAAACCAAACCAACTGATTAAATAGAGCTGCGCTGTCATAATGATAGCACTGAATAAACTCTTGTCATGTTTGATTAGAAATAAATCTTGAGGCTTTGGGAGATTTTACTTTGAGTACAAATTCATCTCAGGTGGTAATTTAGTTAGGGATGTTCTGTGCAGTTAGTACTGCAGTGTTAAAGCCTGCTCGAATAAGGTTTTTCTCTGTGGCCATGTTGATGACTACCTGTGAATACAAGAGGGTGTTGAGGAGGAGCTAATCTCTTGCATAATTGATGAAGACCTGATGAATATTTCATTGGAGCCTGTTTCCTTCCTCTGTTGATTTTCTGCCCAGCTCTCAGAAGCATGTTTGCCAAGGAAAGGTTATTTTAATTTGAACCCTCAAAAGAAATTCACAAAATTGCAAAAATGATTCATTACGTTTTGTGTATTTTTATTGTGGCTCCCTGCATCGCTCTCTCTCTGCCAGTCATCCAGTAGCAGATTCAGTTTCTTTAGGAAGATACTGTAGCTAGCTAGCTGGCTAGCTAGTTAACTACAGCCGACCTCACTGGATGTGTAGTAGTTAGGATGCCGATTAACTTTGGGACAAGATGGCAGAGCAGAACAGGTCAGAGTCTGAGTGGTTTCGTATTTTTCTGCTGTGTTGCGGATGCAAAATGTGGAGGAGGTAAGAAGACCTTGTACAGTATGTACTTCATGACCTCCTCTTTATATATTAAGTGCAACATGGGCAGTTGACATGTACTCTCCGAATCTGTTAATTTGGTCTTTTAACAGCTGAAACACACACATGGTTATTTAGTGTGTGTGTAGGTATTTGTGTTTGTAGGCACATGTCACAATGTGTTCATGTGTGTGCCTGGCAGTGCTCGTTTAATAAGGTCTAGAGTCTGCTCTGCGCTGCAGGGACTCACAGCTTAAGGGAGATGGGCTTACCTCAGAGTGAAACCAATCTGTTTAGCCTTCTCCTCTCCCCCGCAAAATGCTCTGTTTTCTCTGTCCATAAAGCAAATGACATTTTCCTCCTGGTACCCTTATGCCATGTCAGGAGATGTTGCAGGATGACCTGTATGTCACAAATGAATGTGTGTTGAGTGTGAAAGAGACCCTTGAAGAGCAGCAAATACTGAGATATCCACATTTCAACACCTCACTCCTAAAGAGCCGTTACTATGAGAAGACAGCTGCTTGGAAAACGTCAGCGGTGAAGTGGTGGAGCTAAAAGGATATTAGACTTGAAACATGGCTGTTTTGTTTATATAAGAACCGCCAGCCTTCTCAAACAGATGGGAAATGACATGGAAATTAGTCATTATGAATGAGTATTTTCCCTTCTGGTTATATTTTTTATTTTGAGTAGCTATATTTGTATTACAAAGCACAGTGAGGGATCTGATTTTTCAAATTAAATCTTGAACAGAACTCGGCCCCCAATCTCACCAAATGGCTTGTCAGTCTGCCATAAACGACTGATATGATGTTCTGTCTTTGCCTGGAAGGACAGAGTAACGTTTCCACTCAGTTTACCCCCTATCTCTGTCTATTTAGGAGCCTAGCTGCCTGCCAGCTCTAGCTCGGGACTGTGTCCAAACATAATCATGATATTAGCTAGATTCATATTTATATGTCCCTACCTCTTTTCATATCTCTTCTCTCTCTTTTGCACAACCTCACCCAATCTTTATTTCTCTCACACATGAAAACACATCTCTCTAGTCCTTCTGCACAGCCCTATTACGTATGCATCCATCCGTCCCACTCTGCACATTTCCAATCTTCTCCAGTTAGCTACAACAAACATTACATTTACATATTGATTTCGTAGTTTTAGTAAATGTAAATATGCTGTCATTACAGTAAATTTGAGCTTCTGTTAACATAAGCTCGTCCAGATCTGCGCAGATTAAGGGTGTGATTGCATAATTAATGCGTGTGCTACATATTAATTCCCCCAACCCTCTCCTTTTCTCAACTCTTCTTCCTCTCCTCGGGTTCTGAGCCCTGATTAAGTGTCTGCTTCGGCCCTTAAGCCTCCCATTGATATTCAGCCTCACAGACCCAGCGTTTGCTCAAAACGCTACTTAACCTCACAGCTTATTGTAAATGAAGCTTCCAAAAGTTGATTCCCCCACCTCCTCTCTGTATTAGACACACAAAGTTGTCTGTGTTTGGATCCATCACAGCATCTTTTCATTTTTTAAACACCATTTATTTCTAACCGTTTTACCCTAATGAAGGTTACGATTGTTTCATAGGTCACGAGCACTACACTTTCACACTCAACAATAATATCAGTTTTCGGTCTTTGGTACAGCTTACTTATAGTTTAATTCAGGATGAACAGTGTATAGAGACAGTGAAGTAGTCGTATAGTAATCCAGTAGCATCTGCTCAAGAGATTGTATGTAGAGATGCATGACTACATATAATTTTTTATTCAACTTCATTTGTTTTTTGATTTAAGAGTAGTAGTTTTTACCATGCTAATACAACACAGCATTGTCCACACTGAAAGCAAATAAGTCAGAAAAATCAGTACCTGGTTGTTTTGAGTGATTATGTTGGTTGGTTGCATGTGAAAGCTACTGAAGGCTTAAAGCTCTCCAGGTTTCAAATCATAATAGCTGCCAGGTTTGTTAGCAATAAGACAGCTTGATGGGCTCCATGCTGTTACTGTGCAGGTGGTTGTATCTGTTGTAGCCCGCTGTGCTGAGCACAGCTCTGGCCAGGCTTGTTAAAACACAACCAGTGAATTGGGCAACTGGCCTCAGGAGGAGGCACCCACCTCCCTGTGGGCCAGTAGGCCACCACTAGTTGACAAGTTTTAACTTGCCTTTGACTTGACTGAGTTACTCTTAATGATAATCTTTGTTTTTTCTGTTCCTTGTGTTTTTTTTTCCTCTTGAGCACTTACTCTATTTTCAGCAATCCCTGTCCACTTCTATTGCTATTTTTTATATTGTCTATTTCCTTTATTTCCTGTTCTTACTGTTTTTAATTCTTCCCCTTCTCATCTAGTACTCTCCAAGAGTCATTAAATCAGAACTTCCTGTTGGTCATCAGCCACCGTGAGGCACAGAGGGACTACAATCTCAACTTTCCCGGCTCCAGAACCATACAGGAGGTATGACACCAACTTACAGACGCATGCATGCACGACTATGCAGACAGACCATCCAGGACATCAGAAAGTCATTGGATGTGAACCCAGACATACAGACGAGCGCCCAGTAACTCTTCACAGACTCCCACGTACATAATATTATCGTACCCAATTTCTTTCTATCCCATAAAACAGATTTGATTCAATTGGCAAAACACGGCTAGTCTGTTGCTACCGTTTATTCATTATTCATTACAAATGATCACATTTTTGGGCACATAATTACTCTAACAGCTGGTATAATCCCGATTTTCTTCCGCTCCCTCTGCGCTGTGTCTTCCTCCCCTCTCTCAGTAGTCTAGAAGGTGGTTTAAACGCTGAACAATGTTTGATCTGGGCATACAGGGGCAATCGAAAGAGACCGATTCTATTCATTGTCTTCAACCGAAACTGAAGAGTAGATTTGGCAACTCATGAAATATTTATCCCGGCTCATATTAGACCTAGTGTGATGGGAGTGCACTGCTTCCATCCATTGGCCATTACCTTGTTGTCTACAAATGGATTAAAGCTTCAAGATAATGAAAATATATGTGTGTGGTTTCTAGTCCATGTCGATGAGTAAGTGTGTACTATATGCCTGTATCAATGTTTGGCCCCACCTGAATTCAGATTAGCACTCCCCCATTACACACACACACACACACACACACACATACACATACACACTCACTCACTCACTCACCGGTACCCAGTACTGTCCTGCTTTCTCGCCCCATGTAAAGAGAGAGACCTGAGGAGCTGTCATTTGTTATTCATTGTTGATAGGCGGCTGTCACAGGGGAGGGGATATAAGCTCTGACTGATCAGGTAAGATGAGAATGCCCATTATTGATCTTACCTCATCTGCAGGGTTAATGAAGTTATTATTTGGACTACATTTATGGGATTAAGAATATTGTCTATGAGTTCTTTTTTGTTTGAGAATACGTGAGTTTTACATCCAGCTAATAACTTCCTGCTGCGCACCAGCGGAAGGTATTTCACAGAAGTTTTCTGCTCACTGCAGCTGAGCGCTGATATCAGAGTGTGGGTGAAGATAACACTAATAATAATCAGGCTACTAGCAGGGTTTGTAATGGTGCTAATTGAACAGATTAGGACAACTATCGTCAGAACTAGGGGAGGCAGAGTGCCTCTCTTCCTCCTCTCTTTTTCTCTCTCACCCTCTTCACAGGCAGATGGTTTTGATGAGCGCCCACTGTGAACCTTAAGTGTTTCTGCTGGGATTACAAACACTGGGGAGGAGTCCCCGTGGTGTGGGAGGAGGGAACCATGTACACAGAAAGGAGGCAAAGGACTGTTGGCTTGGTGGGGGTGCTGTTAGAGCCCATAGGGGACAGGGAAGGGACAATGTGGTCTTAAACAGGCCTCCATGTCGTGGTCTTTTCCTTATGCTTTCTTTTCTTGGTTGCCTCAAGGCCCCCCTGGAGTGAAAATGAGGCCCAGAACTTTAACCTGGTTAGATCTACACTCTATTTCTCCCCCTGTTGACCACAGTGTTAATATATTTACACTTTAGTTAGAACACAGCTGCCTTTCCTTTTTTTTAATTGTAATGTGTCAAGAAATAATATGATCCCTCAACACAAAGTTGAGGGATCAACACAAAGTTGTCTCAGAGCTAATTGTAGTGGTTATAATTAAGACAGGGAGTCAGGGTTTTATTGTTCTTTAAGAAAATAAAAATCTGTATTACTGTTATTTTAAGAAGAGCTCCGAATGCAACAAACATGTAACATCATATTCAGGCAGTGTGACTCCCCTTTCTGCTCTTACTGTGTCCAGTCGGAGTACACATATGGACTCCTCTGCAGAGCACCTTTCTCCCCCCTCTCCTCTTTGTCTTAGCTGAAGACTCGACAATGGTCCCTGCTTGTGCATATCAATAGGGATAGAGTCCTGTCTTCTTGTTTGTCTTTGCCAAAGGCTCTGGCTTTGCCTTGTGGCTCGCAGGGAACAGCATTTGCTCCTCCCTTTTTATTCCTTCATTTTCCATCTCTCTCCCAGCGTATCCCTTCTATCCTTTTTCTTCTCCATCTCCAGAGCACAGGGCGATGTAGACTGATTGGCATGACTAGACAAGAGTATGGGGGTGAGTTTTTGGCTAGCTCCTAAGCTAAGCTGGAGAGCAAATGTTTGCCAGGGACGTGGAGGGGAGAATAGGGATGGCTCGCTGGTTTTGGGGTGTCCGTGACCAGACCAGTTGTCCTGGGGATTTCCCTCCTCTACCGCCCCACGGAGCTGGGCCTGGGCCCCATCCCCACTTTGCAGCTGGGAGACATGTCGGAACAAAATGCAGTCAGGAAAAGGATGGATCAAACTGGCTCTCTCTGATTTGCATCCAGACAGGGATTAAAGGCAATTGGTATTTGCAATGATTGGATCATCAGTTTTTCTGCAGTGTCCAGCAGCACAGCACCACATCCACCACTAATTGTTGTTACTGGATCGTAAACTCCTGCATCTCCATAAAGACACTGTGAAGTCCTGTTCTGCTCACATTTTAGATGGATGAATGGATGGACGGACGGATGTTCCTTAATTAGTCTCACATTGCAGAAATTTCAATAATTGCAACAGCATAAGCATTACCAGAGATAAGTTACAAGAGATATAGAAAGAGTGAACACTGAACATATAACACAAATAATAAGAAAGTAAAGAAGTAACACTGTAGACATTGTTAAAAAATTTGCCAATTTTATTGATAGATCCATCCATCCAATGTATCCAATCTATATGCATCCATCCATCCATCCATCCAATGTATCCAATCTATCTGTATCCATCCATCTATCCAATGTATCCAATCTATCTCTATATATACATACATGCATACATACATAAATACATTCATCATTTATCACAAAGGAAATTATGTTTTACTGTCTGATTACCAAGCTATACAGTCTGATGGTATGTAGTGACATCCCGACAGCGCTCAATTGCTGTAGGTCAAATCAGATTTAACAGGTAATTACTTCTGCCAAGGAGGCTTTGTTTTTGCCTTTCTGATAGCAGTAACTCAACAAGCTGAGAATGGATTTGAGGAGTTAAGGATGAACCAAGTGAGCCATCTATTAGATTTTGGTTGTGAGCTGGATCATTAGGAGTTCTTTACTATTGTGGTGGCAGAGACATGTTTATAAACCTATTTTTTTAATGTTTATAGTGCTTGGACATAAAATTCACAACATCCCCATGAGATCTGCCCTACACCAAAGACTGATTTGGAACCAGATAATATTCAGGATCCATATTCATAGGTTTCACTTTAAAATATTTGCTGTGAGATAAATAGTAATGACACATACTTGCAACTCAATCACATTGTAGCTGAACCTGTGTTGATTCAGTTTGGTGTCAGAGTTGACAAAACTTCAAATGTTACGACGTAGATCCTGAAATAAATCGTAGCCAATCGCATATTGTTTTTCCTGAAAAGACATCAAATTGATAATGATGTTAATCTGATTCTATTTTCTTATGTTTCGATGGTCAAACTGTCATAGGACTTGCTGGTATTTGCAATGATATCGAGTACAATGTTTTTCATTTGTGTTTGTCGGTGTTTTTAGTGATATGGCTGTTGTGTCAGACAGGGGGCAGCATTAGACAGTATTGCTCCGTGTATGAGGACCGCTATGGCAAACACATGCAGTGCTTTGTAACTGAGGACTACTGCACACTTCTGACTTTTCATATGGACAGAGAAAACCTGAATGGCTGATGGTAGATTCTGGTGTTCAGATTGGCAGGCATGGTGTGTTTCTATGATGAAATCAGGTTGTCTTTTGCAAAGTGCCTTTACCTGTCCGTCTCCTCTTTCCTCCGCCACCTCTCGCATTCATTCTGCCTGTGATGGCCGTTAGTTTGTTGTTTCTCTGATGCTGCTTTAACCTCTGACTTCAGCCTCTTCATTACTCGTGTTTATACCTCTCCTTTCCTCCCTTTTCCCCCTATTCACCGTCTGGCCAGGCGGTCAGTCAAATCCCTGTAGTCTGGCTGGTCAAACATAGATATTACACTCTGTAATAACACTGGCCACCCGCTCTGACCCCAGCCCTTCATAAGGATCGGCACTGTGCGGTGAGGTGTGGGATTTACGATCGAAAGACAAGGGTGGACTGTGCCACTCATTTATTATTGGTCACTTATTTTTCCTGATCTTGTTTGTACTGTGAATTGCTTTGTTCTGCGAGGCACAGCACAAGCAAAACATGATTTCTTTGAGGGATTAATATGTGTATTTACCATTACCATGAATAAGGGGAAAAGTATATTTGATGATAATACCTGCCAGCAGTTTGTGAAATGTTAGCACTTTAGAAAACATACAAATTAATTTACAAATGCAAAGTATAGTAATGTTAGAGTAGTAAGAAGAAAACTACCAGCAAACTGCTCCCAGTGTCTTCTTAGGTCACTACTTTCCTTAGCATAGCATGGCATTGCCTTTGACTTTGTTTATAGTGTCCAGTCCTGCACATGCCCAAGGATCCATCTCTCTTTAGTGCTTTTTACAAAGACAGGATTTGGCCCATGTATGGAGGGATCTTTGCTCTACAATTGATGGTTTTCTCAGCATCAGTATCCAGCCCTGCGGGCCTGAAGGACAGGATTCTTTTGAACAAATGCTCTAGAAACCACGGCCGCCAGAGCTCAGACGCCGGCGGAGCTTTGATCAGTTTTGGCTGGCGAACATCAGGCTGGCGTTAGGGCTTTAAACCAACAACTCACTGGATGGTGCAATACGGCGCTGAGTTGAACAAGCGCTCCTGGCTGCTAACTGTTTGAAAGCATTGAATGTTATTAAGTGATGAAGATACAGCGCCCGCGCATGAATGGGAAAAGAGAAATACTGTTCATTTCAGAGCGTGGGGCTGTTTTTGCTGGGCATTAGCAGTGGCATCTGAAGAATGCTGATAACACTGGCTTTCTTTTTTTTTCTTCTTTTTAAAAAAAAATGTTATCCTCCACTGCTTTTGACTCACTGGGTCCATTTCACAAAGCAGGGTTAACAAACCCTGAGTAAAACCTGTGGCTCTGGGTTCACTTACCCTGAGCCTGTAAACCCAGGCTTTCTGGTTTCACAAAGGCTGTTCAGGGTTAGTTTTTGCAACCCAGGGTAAGTTCACCCGCAGTTTAGCAGGTGCGACCTTAATAAGCCATTATCAGTGGAGCCCCAATTCGAGTCAAGTCACCATGACGATGGACAAGAAGCGATCCACGGTGCGTTAAGGCAGTCATAGTACAGATATTAATCTATGTATGTGAAGACTTTGTACATTTTCGGATGAACAGCACTGCAGCTGCAAAGAAGAGGGAGATGGCATTGGAGTCAATGCATAAGATTAATTGTAGTCCGTTGCAATCACTATAAAATTACATGGGAAAATGGCTTAAATGGTCTGTTAACTTATTTTATTTCGTTACAATCCCACGGGGGAGAAGTGCACATGGTGGCAACTGAGAATGAAATATAAAAACATTGTTCACACAGCAAATATTAAGTGGACATTTGATGGTTCAGTTGTTTTATCACCAACATAAATGTGCTCACATCTATATCAACATCTATTAAATATTGAAACCAATTAAAACTTTAATTTTATTTTAAAAAAGAGTAAACCAGCATACAAAAACAGTTCACAAGAAGAATATTCAAACCTATGCTTATACCTGTATATTATATAAGAGCTGAAATCAAGAACTGATATCTAGTAATTTTGATGCTTTCCTTGATATTAGCCAAAACTGCTTTATTTCTTACATCAATCAATGTGGCATTGTACTGCTTATAACACCTTTTAGGTGTTCCAAGTTTTATTACATCCTGACCCAGACCACATTAAAAATGTAGTCTGCAGCATCACACATGATCTGGACAGAGGTTAGTTTATGATGTAGTCTTTAACATGTTGAAACTGGTCAATCTACATGTACCTGGACATTTACGCTGTGAAAGGACTTTCTGTTCACATCATCAGCCTTGTTACGTGAGGAAGCCCTGTTGGGAATGTGGGTAACATCTTTGCAGCCAATTACATTGGGAAATCCTAAAAGAAATTTAAGTTACTAATCCAAGTCTGAGGTCACAGCAAATGTCATCAAGCGAATATAATTTCAAATTAATCCATCAGATTTCTACATCATTCACCTGCAATCCTGTGGGACACCTTCTCGATGATTCTGACGGGTTTATCTCCAGAAAAATTAACAAACTGGAGCAGAAGCCGTTTCAAGGCGAGGCGTACTGAGCGTCTTGTACATTGTATAGAAAATTACTGTTTGCAAAAAAAAAAAAGGATACAGTGCTATATACAATACCTGCTGGGATGTGAGAGCATGTTTGATTTGTTCGGCTTCAGATGTGGGGTTGGATTGAGACGTGAACCTGTACCGATCATAAAGATAACTGTATCAATATGACGGGACATCAAAACGCGATACAATATTTAATTCTCTGTGAATTAATGCGGAACCTTCACCAATGGGATCCTCATCAAACAGACATGCCATGTTTTCCTCTAAAATACAGACTGAGTGTCTTTTCAATGTTCAAACCGAACTACTGTAAATCTTTGAGTGGCTTTGAGTGGCTTTGAAATGGCCTGAATGGCTTTGAAAAGGGGAGGGGGGAGTGGTCAGAGGAATCCCTGCGTTTATAGAGTAAAACCTGCTCCTGCCCAGGTTAGCTGCAGAGATTCAGTTAGTGTGGTAACAAACGCAGAGGTTCAGTTTACCTTTACCTGCATCGTGAAACAGGTTAGGGTTACTCCTCTGACTCTGGGTTAAGTTACCCCCCTTTGTGAAACCAGAAACCCTGGGTTTCCCTAATTTCAGGGTTAACTTACCCAGGGTTTCCACTGAACCTGCTTTGTGAAACTTACCCATTACCTTCATTCTCTGCCTCGTCCTGCTTTTTTTAAGGCCGCTGAATCCAGGACAGGCTGATCCAGCCCTTCCGATAATTAATGACATCATATATACTCCAAATTTGTTGTTGGTTTGTTATTCTTGTCCCAGTTTTTGTAATCCATAACATTTATTTTTATGAGAATTTATTCGTAATTTGGATGGATTTTTATTCAATATTTTCTGTAAGGTTGGACTTTTGTTCATTTGTTGTGCTCTAATACTGTAATTTAATCTTAACTTTGTGTTTTCAGGTGAAGCGGAACATTTCAGACTTGACGAACATCCCAGTCCGGCATCAACAGTGGGAAGGGTGGCCTACATCAGCGTCTGACGACTCTGTAAGACTCACATACACATCAAAATGCAGCCAAAAACATTCAATTGACAAAATAAAAATTAAATTGGCAGCTATTTGTTGCCATCACCGAGATAACATTCTGAAAGAACATTAAAGGTCAAGTAACAAATTAAAGGCTATGTTTCAGAATTTGTTTTGATTACTTTACTACTTATAAATTACAGTGGAAATTGTTCCTCACTCTATAATCTATCCCGATCTCATGTGCCAGAAGAATGACAGTACGATGTTGAAGCTAATTAAGATGTCAAAGACTGTTCCCATCCAATGTCCTCGATTTGTGGACATTAAATCTCACATCATTGAGTCCTTCTGACCTCTCCTGTCACAGGGTCGCTCTTCCCAGCCATTCACCCCGCCCACAGTCAAGCTGATCTGAAGCAGCCCTCATACAGAAACTTGAAGAACCTCTGACCCCTTTTGTCTCATCCAATCTTTGACAGCATATGTGTTCCCATGCTAATTGTATGGGATGGTTTATCAGGCTACATTGAGGAGCTTTTGTGCACACATTCTCGACTTAACCCCTAGTGACAGTTTTCCTTTTGGATCAGTGCGATTTTTGTTTGGTGTGGAGTATTGTTATTACCTTTGTTTCAATTCTTTCCCAAGTGTTATCATATATTTCCATGTGCCTGAACTGGTACCTAATGGCAACTAAATAAAAAAAAAAAAAAAAATTAGTGCACTTTTGTGGTTAAACTATTTACAGTGTTTTGATAGATAGAGACTGTTATAATTGTCTCTTTATGTTCATGTTTCTAAATGAATGAACTGTAGTTGTTACCTCTGCTTATGAGTTGAGGTCACAATTTTAGATTAACAGCAGTAAAAACACATACTCTACCATTAATGTTCCTGACCAGCACAAGGATAAAAAGTTGCCATCATATCACTTCAATTTTTATAGTTTGCTTTATTTTTTAAATACCTTTTAGTTATCAATGTAGGTTACTTATTTCTAGAAAATTTCTGATGCAGTTATCTGATCAGTAAATATTCTTAAACTACAATAGAGATAGATACATGCATTCATATTGATAGATATATTGGTCATGTTCTTATAAATTATTTTATTTAAGATTTCAGAAATGTCTTATAAACTTTTATTGTGGAAAAATGCAAATGTGGGACTTTAAAATTATTTAAATTGTTTAAAATGAGTAGTGCATGCTAGTTTATGAATGTCAATACTGAGCGAGCTCTTCTAGTCTCATTGCATTTCAAGATTAGCAAGTATTTTTTAAAATAATACTTTTAACATTGTAGTTTTGTGATTACTATTTACATTTTAATTGAATTGAAGGTCAGCTTTCGCAGCTCAGGTACCTTTTAGGTTGCTGTGGTTATGATGGCCAAGGATCATAAATGGATCACACCTGATTGCAGCATCATAGGTCTACTTGGCACCAAGGTAGTAAACATCTGCACCATCTGTTTTTCCTGGCTGATATTAAAAAGCACAGAGACAGAAGTGCAATAATGGCCTCTACTCTAGCTGCTGCCCTCTTATTGAAATGTCTCAAGGTATTAACAGAGAAAGCCCAGGGCTTGGTGGGCCTAACTGTCAAGAAGGAAAGCAGTTTTAGTGTCTACCACATCAGTCCAGTTTCATCTCCCGGGGGTTTTGGCCAAATAAATGCAGCAGCCAGAGGCCACAGATTACTTTTATCTCTGCACACTAGCCCATGTGCAGTCAAATTGATTACTACTTAACTCTACTTTTGCTTTAAGTGTGTGATATTAACTGATTGCCAGCTGGCATTTACATTTATGTGTGTTGTGCGTGCACATTTGCAGTTCTACCTGTCTCAAGGTATCCTGTATTTACAGTGGTATGAAAAAGTTTGGGCACCCCTGATAATTTTCTGGATTTTCTTTTGTAAATCACTGGTAGTTTGGATCAATAGTTTCATTTAAATATATCATATAGCAGATGAACACAGTGGTGTTTGAGAAGTGAAATGGAGTTTATAGGATTTACAAAAACTGCAATAATTATTTGAACATAAGTAGGCAGGTGCCTAAATTTGTATACCCAACACAACACGAAAATCAGTATTAATTAGAGCCTGTTTTTGCAGAAATAACAGCCACTAAATGCTTTCTGTAGCTTCCAATGAGGGTCTGGATTTTGGTTGGTTATTTTCGACCATTTGTCTTCACAACACCTTTCCAGTTCAGTTGGTTTGATGGTTGCCAGTATGGTCAGCCCACTTTAAATCACACCAAAATTTTTGACAATATTCAGGTCAGGGGGTGAGATGAACATTATACTTGTTCCTCTACATGAATGCCTTAGTAGAATTTGAACAGCGTTTTGGGTCGCCATCCTGTTGCGTATCCAGCCCCAGCGTAACTTCAACTATGATTCTTAAACATTGTTTGAAAGAATCTGCTGATACGGACAGGAATCCATGCGACCTTCAACTTTAACAAGATTGTCAGTACCTGCATTGGACACACATTCCCTCAGCATGATGGAACCACCACCAAATTTTACTGTGGGTAGCATGTGTTTGTTTTAGAACACTGTTTTCTTCGTCTGCCATGCTTACCACCCTTTGTTATGTCCAAATAACTCAGTTTTAGTTTCATCAGACCAGAGCACTTCATTCCAAAATGAAGCTAGCTTCTCCAAATGTGCTTTAGCATACCTCAAGCGACTCTGTTTGTGGCATGTGCATAGAAAAGGCTTCCGCTGCGTTACTCTCCCATACAGCATCTTGTGTAAAGTGTGTTGAATAGTTAAACGATACACAGTGACCATCTGCAGCAAGATGATGTTGTAGGTCATTAGAGCTGATATGTGAGATGACTTGGACTGTTCCCACCATCCGTCATCTCCACTTATCTGGCATTTTTCTTGGCTTGCCACATCAGGCCCTAACTAGAACTGTGCCTGGGTTCTTCCATTTCCTCACTAGGGTCAATGAGCTTACGAAACAAATTTTGTGTACCGATAATTAGTGCCAAAAGTATTCAAATCATAAACAACAAGGGTTCCCAAATTTACGCGCTGGCCTACTTTTGTTTAAAGAATTATTTCAGTTTCTGTAAATCCTATTAACTTCATATCACTTCTCAAATATTACTCTGTCTGCTATATGATATATTATAATGAAATTGTTGATCTGAATAACCAGTGATTTATAATGGAACATCTGGAAAATTATCAGTGGCGCCCAAACTTTCTCATACCACTGTACAACTGAGTATTTAAGAATTGTTCCTTTGAATGCTGCTACACTGCATTTTTAAGATACTACATTGACAAATAGCCAGTGAGCACTTTGCAGTATTGTTAGCCTTTTTTTTCCTATAATTTTAAGATCATATATTTCTGTATATTTGAACTATTTGACTATATTTCATGAAGTTAATGTTTACACCTAGCAGCCACCAGTAACAACTGAAATGGCTTTAATTAATTTTGTAGAAAATGTGTGTTCTTCAAAGAAAATTTTAATTTCCATATTTGTACTAGTTATCCGAATGAACACTAACAATCTCAATACCAGTGTTGTCTGTAGCACAGGTGCTACACAGTGAATAAGTTAGTAAAAGGTTGATTGCTGCCCTTTACAGCTAAAACGTAAGTTTATTACGTCTTTTTACTGGCTCAAGACACATTTATGCTGTCATCCAGTCAGCTTTTCCAGAGTATCTGTTTCAATAGACTTAAATATGTGAATAGTGACATTGTTTGTTTTTGTGTTGTTGGGTTTTACAAAATTACTTAGTTGGAATGAAAATCTCATCTTTCAGTGAAACTAATAGTAAAGTGTTGCGTCACTTTTCCGGATACTGTCCACTCAACGTGTTTCATTGTTTATTGTTCCCTGAATTATTCAAGGACTTAGAGTTGAAACTGGATAAGGATGGATAACGTTCATGTAGCACTGAACAATAGATCATTTTATTCAGTGCACTGTGTCATTGAATGTGCTGTTAGTCCAAGAAGGTTGAATGTAAAAGGAAGTGCTATAAACTGTAGTTGAAGTAGCTGCAACATCAAGTAATGCTCATTTACAGAATTCCACTAATTGGAATCACAAACTTTTTAGAAACATTTTTCTTGTTAGAAACATTTCTGAACCTTTATGGTTTTACCCATAAAATCATTAGATAACAATTTGCATAATATGCCTGAGTAGCCTGGCATAGGATGATGAAGGGAAGCCCACCATCAGTCTTTTCTTTAGTGTTATGATTTAGGTTTTCTTTTGTCATTGTGTTTACTGAATAAACAAATCTTGATGGTATTTACAAAGTTCTACATTAATAGAAAGTTGTTGAACTTTGCTTTTGTGCTATTTTTGTCGAAATTGAATGTGATTAAGTGTATTTTTTGAACGATATGGTGTACTTTCCTTCAAATTCTTCATTACACAGGTCAGTTTAACAAAAAAAGTTCTTGACTGGGTTGTAGATGAAGATATTTAAATTGTAAAAATTTATCATCAGAAGGCAACTGAGCACCAATGACTTGTGCGATTTCAAATATTTTGATTGAGACCTTTGCTCTTTATTTGCTTATCTCTTTCTACAAACATCGCAGCATGGAGAGTTTTCAGACAGGCCTCATCTCATCTGAGCTGTTTTGAGTGGCAGTTTTTCCTCCGCTCCTTTTGGAGTGATTGACAGCCAGTGGGACATCCTTATTACGTCTCTGCATCTCTTCAACCCCCTCCACCTCCCACTCTTCCTTCTATCCAATAATTGCTGACATTTATCCAGTGTTTCATGGTGCTTGCAAATGTATTAATACTGCAGAGCCTCAGAGGTGACTTGCATTGTAGGCCAGCACCTTCCTCTATTTCCCAGCTGGTATTAATGGAATCCCCTGGTTTTTGAGGGCGGTTTCCACAGCAACTGAACTCATAAGACGCTCCCCTGTGGGACTGGTGACATTCAACAGGAAGTTTTGCTGTCACATTTTTTTAATCACCTCTATTATATGATTTACACACAACTTAGATTTCATGGTTAAATAGTTGTCATTTTAGTTCTTTCCTTGCATGGACTTGATTGTGTTTTATGGCCTCTCCTACTATGGAAGAGATGTGAACAGCCACTTTCAAGCATCCCACTAATTCATTCATTTTATTTATTTCTCCTTGTACATGCAATTGCAAGGTGAACTGAGAAACTTACAGTATCTTCAACGTGACTCTTGATTTTAAGAGATGAAACCAACAAGTTTTAAGGGTGTGGCCTTTGTTCTGTATATTGCCTTCCTTTGCCCTATAAATTGTCTTACTGCCACTATTTTCTCCCTTTCCTCTTACTCTCATCCACCTCTGCTGCTGTTCTTTCTTGCCCCATCAAAGATAAAATGGTGTAAGGTACTACCGTGGTTGCAGTCAATGCAGCTGTCAGGAGTAATTATCTCACGTTTAAAGCCAGACATCTAGTCCAAACACTGCCTTCACTTGAAGAGAAAAAAAAAAAAAACACAAAAAAACAAAGGGAGTAAAATGGAAGAGAAGAAAGGAAAGATCAATGGTAGGGAAAGGAAGGAAAGAGAAAGAGAGAATTCTTTCCCTGTATCAGCCTCTGAATGCTTAGAGCTTCAATGCAAGTGTTAATTAAAAGAATCCAAAAAAGAGGAGCCAGGTCCTTTGTGTGGAAATGTAGGAGAAGGTCACTTGGGTGGGGGTGGGGTGGGGGGATAACCTCACCCCCCCAACCCCACCCCCTGTCCCCTGCAGCGCTTTAGCCTTGTTTCCACATTTTACCAATGAGCTGCCAAGTTGCACTTGTGTACCTCTGCGTCAGGAGAAGCCATTGGGTCAAAGCTTGGATGAGGATTGAGAGGCACTCGACTCATTTTTATCTTGTTTATCCACCCCTCCTTGCATCCATGTCAGTCCAAACCCTCCATGTTCTCTTTGACAGGGGAAGTGATCAACTTTATTTATACACTTATTAGGTCTTTAGAAGAAAACCTCTCATTGTGAATAGTGGGGTAAAGGGTGCTTTATGGGGATCATGACGGGAGCCTCTGTTAAGATTCTCACCTTTGATTGCTACTCGATTGGGGAATAGGCATAATGGATTTGGGGCCATTCCTTCAAGTCCTTGAGGCTCAGATGCTTTGTGCCTTTGTCTGCTTAGGTACGACATTTCTGTGTCAATGATAAATAATTTAACGTGAAGTATTTTAGCTTCCTTTTTCCTCTGGAAAAATATTCATAACAGAGAGGTTGAATAAACAGGAATGCTAAGTTAGTTAGTCTTGAGTTACATGAGCGAAGATGAGGCAATTCAGTTAAGTGTTCTTCGTTGGTGTTCCAGGGATACACAGCCGTCTTTGTTGTGACATTAATGAACTTTTCATTGTTAAGAGTTCATCTGCAACTAATTGGTAATACAAAGAAAGTACAATCTTTTTACTGTAGTTCTGCGTGACCAACATTGTTCTTGTGTTAACAGGGACTCATGTGTAACTATTGTCTTTACATGTAATGGTGATGTCACTTCTTGTTTGTTTAGTTTCAGCACTGCAGTCTGGCTATTGCTTTTTTAGAGTTTTCTTTACTTAAGACAACATGGAAGAGGAATACTCATCAGGATATTATTCATTCTTGAACTGTCAGGGGACATACTGAGTTTCTTCTGTTTAGTTACTGAACTGGTGAGAATTTAAAACTCGGGTTGACATTATGATCAGTATATTCTTTTTTTTTTCAGACTACAGTAAGTTGGAAAATAGTTATTCCACTTTGGAGAAGTTCATTATCTTAGGAAAATGCTGCATTTTAATAAGTAATATAATTTCGAATATGAATCATATACTGTATAGGGACAACCATGTCTTATTGAGTGGACAATATGCATAGAATCAGAAAAAAAATCTGACAAATCAATTAGGAATCTTTTCAAGATTAAAAAAAAAACTGATTTCTGATTTTGATTAATGTGGTTGCTTAAATTCTTTACAATTAATAGAATTTCATTTCATTCATGCAAAGATAGAGTGAAGATTGAGTTCACTGGCAATGCCTAAAAGGGTACAACACACTGAAAAGTATTGAAGGGTTTAGATACTGGCATAAATGTTAAGGTAAAAACCTCTGACACTAGTTGTATCCCATCTGTCATCATTTCCTTAACACTAAAAGTCTACAGCTCAATCACAACTAACTAAATGTTTGTTATGCAAATATTTTGGCCATTTGCGTGCAGCTAACTTTGAAAAGAAAAGGTTGTTTGACAAGATGGAAAATAATAGAAACCGTATATTTGAGTTCTTATCAATGCCAGGTACACAGCAGTACTCACTAGTAGGTCCGTGTTGCGGACAAGGTCTAGTGGTTACACTGTTCTGTCCTGCTATTGAAGCTGAGGCCAGCATGAGGAACCTCTCGTCTTCTAAAGAGATAGAGAGAGAAAACCTCCCTGCGGTCTATGTAGCCCCTTTCAGACTCAATTGGCGTTACATGTAATCTTCTCTTGATTCAACCATGTCCAGCTGCTCTTTGTGTGCCTCAGCACCTGACAATGGGACAGATCACAGGACCTCTGACAGAAAGGAGTAACATCTTTGCCTCTTATCACACCCACATCAGCCCTGTTGTGTAGAAGTTCACTCTGCGAGAAGAGTTTTTGCTTCACAGTGTGCTGTTTTGCTAATAACAATTAGTATGTCAGTGAATATATTTATACGCAATTGAGACAAGTGTCAGTATATTCTAGTGAGAATTCATACTTTAATTGCACATCACTTTTCAAAAGTACAACTACCTTGCCTCTATTGTTGATGTCCCTTGGGGTCTAAGCCAGGAGTCACCAGCTGTAATGAGTCCCTGCAGAACATGGACATTTTCAGTCCAGGCTTTAGATTTTGGTAGCTCATTAGTCAGGTGTTCTCTTATTACAAACCACCGTCTCACCCAGGTGTACAGCAACCGTATCAAGCCTGCTGATGTAGTGAGATGAGCAGGGATACGTTTTAAAGTAAAGAACTAATGTATGTCATGATAGGTGCTATGAACCTGAACTTGAGAAGGTAGTGTGATGTAAAACTTGTGAAGGAGGAGGAGTGATTATTATATAGAATACAATTTAACCTAACAATAACTTTGAAGATCGGGTCATTGACTACAGATGATCTAAGATTGCACACAACTGGCCTTGCTAATTAGACTGATTAGTCACATTTTCATTACTGTTTGTGTCTTTAGATGACATTAGCTGTCTCTGGAATCAGCTATCCTTGCCATCACCTCAGTGTTTGTCGAAGGTCTTTGCCAGCCAACCCCCAGGAGCCCACAGAAGAGGTACACTATTACACTTTTACTAAGCATCTACCCTTTGGTTTAGTTTCTCCTTAGACATTGTGTATATAGTACACCAGAAACGTATAATATTCTAACCAAATGCTTCACATGATTACCTTAGATGAAACGCATCTGACAATGCATGAATCTCTTGTGTCTACAGTGTGCAGACGTCCACATGGTTAGTGACAGTGAGGGGGATGATTTTGAAGATGCATCAGAGTTTGGTGTAGATGATTCAGAGATGTTTGGAATGGGATCATCAACCTGTCGGAAATCACCGATGAGTATGTATCATTTAATATTTTTCATAAGTGTTTTGTTCTTTCTCGAGATAATGTATTCAATGCTAGTGAAGTGCATCCAAAGTTTAACTGATTAATTTTGTCCCCTTACAGTGCCAGAGAATAGTGACAATGAAGCAGATGCCCTGTTGCATTTTACCGCTGAATTTTCTTCAAGGTAGAATAGACAATATATTCTTGTTTTTGCATTGATGACAAAGACTATGAAGGAATATATCAGTGGAAATATAACGGGAGGAATCAAGTATGTTATTCACTGTTAATGTGCTCTCTGTTCTGTAGGTATGGAGAAACCCACCCAATGTTCTACATTGGGTCTTTGGAGGCAGCATCTCAAGAAGCCTTCTACGGCAAAGCCAGAGATGTAAGTAACCTGATTATTTAGAGGAATGTGCTGTTTTGTTTTGTTTTACGTACTTTATTGAGGTACTGTAACAGGTAACGAAATTCTATTTTCTTTCAATATTGTTTGCTTTTAATTTTGATTGTGTGTGAATTGGGGTGTGAAGTTTAGCGGTGTGGGCTTATCTGTTAACCCTGATGTCATTCATGCTTGTTCTGCTTTTTTAAGCAGTTTTCTCTGCTTGGGATAACAGCGAATACACTGTATTAAGGGAGATGCTGTGTTACTGAAATGTTCTCTGTCATTACACAACTTGTGGGAATGTGAAACACATCGGCCAGTACTATCAGTGTAAGCTTGGTGAACAATATCCTCTCAACAGTAATGAAACTGTTGAGTGGATATTGTTGTATTGAGAAAGATAGTTTGTTTTGATGGATTGATATATGATTAAAAATTTCATGTAAACATAAAAAGAAAATGTAAATATTGGTACCTAGCATAGGCTTTTAGCACATTCCCACACAGTGCATGCAACACTGTGTGCTTGCACTTATTTGATTGACCACTGCACTGTTTCTGACAGTGGCGGGCATTAGCAGCATTACTAATTTAAGCACATTACTCAGTAGCATGGTGGTCCTATCAGTGTTTCCTGCATAGCATTGCTCTTTTATTGAGCAACTGGTGCGGTAACTTGAACACAGGCTTTTTCTGAAGATCAAACATGGGGGTTCCTATCTGAGATCAACCTGTTAAGATGAAGTGAGGTGAGATATATGCTTAGCAGATAAGCTTTTGTGAGGACGTAGGAAAAAAATAATGTGTTCCTGTTTATTTGACCATTTTATTGATGACTGAGATAGTGCTCACTTTTGATTAAGAGTGTTTAATGTAAAACGTCCTAATTCTGTGAACTACTTTGGCCATGTTACTGTTATTTAGCTTTCATTATTCCTCTGTGTCTGAAGCACTAAAGCTTCGTTCAGTGGTTCGCCACACTTTCCAATCAGCTTGCCCAAAACTGGTTCATAATCATACTATCTGGACTTTCAGCCCAGTTTGCTTATCTTTTGTTTGCGAGACATTATTATTATTAAATGCAGGACCAGCGCATGATGGAACCCCTGCTATTCTGTAACATACTGCCGCTTTTTTTTTCTTTTCTTAACTGAGCTTTTGTTTGTCTGCAAATAAAGTCAGATATACATAAATACATATAATGGGAATAAGCAAACAATAAAAACCCTAATCGAAAAGTACTATAACACTGTAGTACTTGGTAATGATTTTAAACATCTGCTGTGGTTCAGGGCTTATTAGGTTGAAAGGACTAGTCTTATGTTTGCCAAACAGAGAAAACCTGAGCTGAAACAGAGGGACAAATTGTTTACTTTTATTTGTCTACTGTCTTCTGTCATGCCGTGTGGAGAAGGCTTTATGACCACATTGATATCATTTCAACAAAACCCTCATCAAATTTTCGCCCTGACAGCTGAGGCTTAATTCTTAGCTGTCCACTTTACTCTTGTGGTTTTGGCTCTGGTCAATTTAAGGATGCTTGTATCAACTGACAGCTTGTGTGGATTACTGCCTTATTAGACTGTGAGGACACAGCAAGATGTTAAGGGTTTCAGATCACCAGGCTTAAACAGTGGAGGGCCAGTGGACATCATGGTGTAAATAGAGAGAAGGAGCCAAGGGCCCCAAATCAGATAATCAAAGGAAGTGGTCAAGTAAAATGTGGAATTAAAGAAACCTGGGATAAATTCATGGAACTGAGAAAATGTGGCATAAATGCAGAAAGAGGAAAAACTAAAGACAGATTTGGCACTTTGCCTGTTTCCCATCTGATCTCCTCTCCTAAGCCTGCACAATATGGCCAATACATCCCTGGTGTTCACACACTCTGTACTGTGCCATTCTGTTCAACACAGCACAGGGTCGAAATAGTATTAATTTTCACGGCATTAAGTTTTATTCTTGGTGAGCTTGATTTAGCCTGCCAACTGTGCTATGCTAAGAATGGCTTTGGGGAACTTGAAAATGAGGAAATAAAAGCTGTTTTAGGTCTCTTGTGTGTTTCTTATTTTGACACAGTCATCTCAGATGACAGGCCAAAGCTTGCTGCTCAATTGCACTGTAGCACAATTACACTGTCCCCTCTTCTTCCATTTATCCTGCCGTCCTGCTCTTTTCTTTGAATTGAAAAGGCATCTAGTGTTGTGTCCTCACATCCAAGAAAACGCATACTTCATTAAGGGGATATTGGAATAGGGCAGTTTTGACTGAAAGGGTTTTTGCTCAGTGGGTTTATAAATGGAGGAATCAGTCTCACTCTCTCGAAGCCTAGGCGAGGCTAATCACTAAGCAAAACACTACATTTGATGAAGTGTTTCTGAAGGTGTGTGCTGGGGGACTAACTGAATCCATCCTTAATGAAAATGCTTTGGGCTGCAGAGCTGAGCTGAGCTGAACCCTCTTGGGGATCAGTGGTTAGTCAGAGCGCACAGAGAGATAGGCCACCCATCACTAACCACGATCCTCACTAAATCCCCATCAACGTAGTGGTTAATCACTCTAACCCCACTCTCCTATGCACTCCTCTCCACTGTCTGCCACACACAAAGACACATCAAAATTCATAGCCTAGCTGGAGAAGGCAGTTCACTGATTTATCACAGCTGAGTACCCTCTTAAAAACAATAGCCTCACAGAGTCAAGAGGAAAGACAGTACAACAACATATAATTGGATAATTATCTGTGAGATGTAAGGCCATAATTCAGAAGCTACACAACTAACCTATATTGAGGACTGCTGTGCAGAAAGTAAATTGATGCAGCTGTTCAGTAGCAATGCTGGAAAATAAGGTATGAAAATAAATTGCAATACTTTAAGTTGATATTTTAAAGCTCCACTTAACATGAAGAAACAAAAACCTAAAGATACCTGCTCAGCTTTTGGAATGTTAACCAAAGCGAATGATTGATTTTGTTAGGTTAATCACATTTTGGAGAGAGCTCAAATTTTGATGCCATTTCTACTGTAAAGGGGTAAAATTACTTTTGTCTGCGCTTGGAGTCCTTCCATTACAGTGTGCCATCAAGCTGAATGTGTTTTTTCCTACTTTGTGTTCATGGACGTTAGATCAGTCATTTGAGCTCTTCATTTTTAAGTGTTCACTTTTCCAGACTGAGTCTGACATAGGTAGAGCAATCACCATCCATACTTTTCCTGTTCTTCATTCCCCCTGTACCATTCTATACATGTCTGTATCTCATTCCCAGAGCTCTTCTTGCCCCATTAAACTTGCCAGACCAGGGACATAAACTTTCTAATTTGTGCAACACAAATATCATCCACAAAAATCCTTTAACTGTCGGTCTGGAAAAAAAATCCACATTAATCTTGAAGTTCTTCTTGAAGTGTGTTTGGCAAAGCTTAAAATTAAGAAAATAGAAAAGAAAAATCATGCCCTTATGACAAGGTTAGATAAATATTGTTAGATGATTTAATACTCAAAGGACTATGACCCAGCTTGATCCTTGATGTTGATGACTTGTGATGATCAAGTCATTAGATGATCATTATCATTTGACCCACTGTGTGTGATGTTTTCTTACTAACTACATATTTTTAGCACCAGAAAACACAACATGATAACTTTATAAAACAGATATAGAGTCCTTCCTCCCTGTCCACACTGTCATTCTCTGCACTGTCATGAACTGTCCCACTGTGAATCTAGTCTGTCTGTCACACATAACGCGAGCCAAGATTAGGTGAACAGGTGTGTGGAAGGGCTATGGGGTCACTATCTAGCTCCGGTTGGACCTAGTAATTTAGCTGAACTGAGGGATTTGCTCCTCCCTGCTAAGACAGGCAATACAAAAGATCTGACTTGAAAGCAGAGAGGGAACAGAGGGGTAAGGACAGTTTAACGAAGATGAAGGAGTTCAGTTTTCCAAAATGCCCACTTTGATTAGCCTTTACACTTTCTCTAATTGAGCATGCATGTGTGTGAGTCTTGACTAGCGGGTACCGCACAGTTAAGTTTTGCATCTATGCATGTGTTGGGATGTCAGTTTTCACTGTGTATCAGGGGGTTGTTTTTTTTTACATTGTAAACCGCTCCCGCCCCTCACACTCATTCCTCTCTCAAGACTGAATTTGCTTGTCTTCTCAGCATGAGTGTTTAATCTTTTCAGACCGTTGAATCAGCCCAATGAATGAGTCCCCAGCTCCTTCTCACTAGGAGCCCTGGAGATTATTCTAAAGCACTAATCGTTGAGCAAACACAGCAGTGCTCTCCCATTCCCATTCTACATAGGCCACAGTATAGCACAACTTCTTCTTTCACTTCCACTCACGTTTTACGCCCTGTGTAGATTTTTTTTGCTTTTTGGCTTGTGTAGCCTAGATTACTGCTCCTGAGAAACAGACCTTTTGACTCCGCCCTCACAGCCATGGCAAAAAATGCACTAAGCAGAGACCAAGAGAGTTTTTTTGTGTTTGTTCTTTTATAGCAAGAGAAGTGACATGTAATTTAGAGAGCATTATTTCCAACATTGTCCCCTGGAACCTTTTATGTTTGTGGGTGTGTTTGTTTTTTAATTAGATTGTCAGTATGGAGAATCTGCCAGGCTTATATGATGGTGTCAATATCCTTGGATTTGGAGCTTCGTCAATATTGTCTGGGCCTGCCGTGACTAACCTGAACAGGCTGCTGGCATTTGGTGTAAAATAAATAGAGTGATTTGTCTGTTTTGTTTTCTCCATATCAGTGTCGCCTCCAAGAGAAGTTTTATTTACACCACTCTCCATTTGATTTTGAGTGGTATTTACTTTTTCCCTGGTTGTGGCCTTGCTGTGGTCTTCAGAAGTCATGACATCTCTATATCCTGTCATCTCTAATGTCATATTATACATGTAATGTGTGAATGTCTCTGCAGTTATGACATACCCACATGATTTTTTTATTGTTTTATACAGATTACCAGCTTTTTATGGTTGTGAAATCAAGCCTAGTTGCTTCTGATTCAATCATTGATCCAGATCGGTTAGTTCAGGTTTATTATGTGCATTTTATTTGTGTTCTGTTATCTTAAAAAATGTATATCTTAAAAACCCAACTCTACTGCTTTTCCACAAGCCAGTGAAGCAAATAAATAAATGAGTCATTGCATGCAATGGTTCTTCTACTTCAAAACCATTTTCAGTGGGATCCAGGACATTTTTCCTCGTGTATTCTTTCTGTAACTTCCTTTCTTTTCTGTTCCTCTCCCCAGAGAAAGCTGCTAGCAATCTACCTCCACAATGATGACAGTGTCCTCAGCAACGTCTTCTGCTCTCAGATGATGTGTGCTGACTCCATTGTGTCATACCTGAGCCAGAACTTCATTACGTGGGCCTGGGATGTCACTAAAGAAACGAATAAAGCCAGGTACCAGATTCGAATCACTTTGAGGGGACTAGAGGTGTTCTATTCACTTTTGTCAACTAAGCTCATTTGTGTAGTGAAGAGAGTCATGGTTAATGCATTCTGTAGATAGTGATCACACATGTATGACTTTTGAAACTTAATTTTTGTTTAATTTCTTGTTATAATGCAGATATTGTACTATACATTCTTGTATAATGGAGAAATCTTGAGCAGAACCCTCTTAATAGGAGCCAGTCTGCCTTGATTTGTTGGGTGGAGAAAGAGAGACATCTTATAATAAAGTCGCAAGTCTACATAATGAGTTGGAATAATGATATAGAACTAAAACACAGGGGAAAATAAAAACTATATCACCCATTTATTGGCCCTCTCAGGAGTGCCGGCTCCTGTCAGAATCATACTATGTTTAGTATTGCAGTTTACCAACTGTAAAGTTAAGCAGAGCAATAAGTGAACCTCTGAGCACTGACTGCATGCTTAATCCTTATGTTTTATTTATGGGTGACTTAACTGTCTGGAGGAATGGACTGTTTGCATAGAGAGCTGTATCTAATAAAGAGAATATTGAATGCGTTTCAGGAGCAGAGCAGCTTGATTGTGTGCAGAGGGCTCTGCAAACTTTTAGAATAGCCTGTTAAAGAAGCTGTACCAACCTGCTATACTAACATTGTTTTTATGCCTCCGGTAAAACTGGACCTGCAGGTTTACCACTGTCCACCTGTCCATGTGTACTTAATATTCTATTTACTTGATTTTACATTTCAAGGCAGTTTTTATGTCATTCGGTTATGATAGAGGTTATGGTCCATTCACATTAGCGCAATCTATCGAGTTCTAAAGATTGGAACAAAATGGTGATCATTGTTTTATAATATCTGTATTTAGAGCAAGAATATTTTGGGAAATGATCTATAGTCATGTTGGCAAACTTTCATTTCAGAGATGATCAGCATTTTCCAATTTCTGTGTGTTGAGTGTTTAACAAGTCTTTAACGGTTGCCATTCAACTTACACTCCATTGCTCCCACTCTGTATCTCTGTCTTCTCATTCTCTCCTCTGCTTCATTTGCTTTTTGAAGCTTGAAGGTTGCATGCTTACAAAAGGCGTTGTGTTTGCATGGTGAGGCCCCTGATTGGGCAATCTTGACTAAGCTGTCTGAATAGAGGGTCAGTGGGAGACGAAGGACTGCCTTAGAGTCCAAACATCTCTATCTTTCTATTTGCGCTCCATCATGGTGCTGCTCCACTGGTCTGTTGGTAAATGATTGTTTTGTTTGTTGCACAGATCCTGCTATATCATGTATGTGGATAATATATTTGACAGAATATTAGTTATTGTATTACTACGGTAGCAGAAGATCAGAACCCCTGCAGGTTTTCTATTGACCTACTATGTTTTATTGCATTTTCTCATTACCATTTTGCCCAGGAGAAGCCTCATTTCCCTTCTACTTCCCTTAATCTTTCTGCTACATCTTTTCCTTCTTCTCTTGTCTCCCTCATGACCCTTCCATCTTTCATTAGTTCTCTTCTCTTTACCCCAATACCTCAACATTCTCCCTCACCGAGAGTCTCCAGAGTTAAGCCTGCCCTCTGGTAGCAGCCATTTAAAAAAGAATCGCACCCTGACCTCACCCCTCCATTATTTCTTTTAAGAAAATTCCCTCCTTCCCTCATTCCGCTTTCCATTCTCTCCCATTGGCCTCCTTTGCTGTTTGCCCCAGCTGAGCCTTTTTATTGCACATTAAAAAGCAGGCAACATCTGGAGCTTTTCATCACACACAGCTAGTCACAGCATTGCTGCTAACGCATGCATGCACATGTGCACCCTCGGTCGCTCATACACACATACATTTCTCCTGCATTCTCACGCTCTCCAGTTGAGATCCAATGTGACTGCTGATTGGCATCAATCATACAGCCTGTTAGAAAGGTATCCTCATTCTGTTTTGTGTGTGTGTGTGTGTGTGTGTGTGTGTGTGTGTGTGTGTGTGTACGCGTGTGTGTGTGTGTGCGTGCGTGTGATGAACCTGCTGATATAGGAATGTGCCTGTTGCTTTGCTCTACATTCTCACAGGCCTCACAGTTAAGTCATTATTTATGCGCTACTGCTGATTGGATTCCAGTTTAATTGTCACTCATGGGAAATAACTCTGATATATTGTACAGGTGTCCTGTCATTGCACATAAAACACATAATCAAAATGAAAGCAGCTCATTTTATTAGTATTAGCATGTCATCCTGTCTCAGATCTGTTTAATGCTAACATGAGTGTACACACCTCTCAGAAGTAAACTCGCTTTCTTGCTGAAATTCTTTGTAGAGATTTGGACATTCAGCATTACACAAAAGTCTGACACAACTACACGAACACCTGCTCATGTCCACATCACCGTTACTGACTTTTGGGTTTATTTTGCTGCCTTTAGAGCGCCGACAGACCAACATGCACTCTTGACTTCTACTTTTGATATCCTTTAACGTGAAAGTATTTGTAGTGTCATGTGAGAGGGAAATGTCATTGTCAAATCAAAACATGTCTATGTTTGCTCTGAAACAAAGGGTGTATGATACAGTCAACTATTAGATCATCCTGTTCCCATACTTACTCCCAAACAGGTGGCTAGCATAAATATTCCCCCCAGTGCTACTGTTCAGACCTGACTCATCAGCTGCTTGATGGAGCAAATGTCAGGTCAAATTAGTCTACTTGTGCAACAGTTTGACATGGAGAAATGTGATGTGACAGTCCAGGGAAACATTAACTATTTTAGATGTCTGAGTATGCAGTAAAAGATGGAGAAGAGATAAGTGAAAAATTAGAGGCTGTCAATCACTTCAACCATCAGTTAACGTTAGCTGCAAGTTTAATGCAGGTGTTTCCTCAAAATTTAGTTACCCCTGAGAGATTTCAAAGGTCATGGGTCTGGTACATACTACTGTAGGCTACATTCTTTACCATGTTATGTTATGGGTGGGTGAGACTGTGCTGAACTGTTCACCTTGGTTCCTGTAGTTGCTTTGCTTCCGTCTGCCCTTGGGGTTGTGTCCTTACTTGTGCAAAATGTGGATTCAAAAGTAACTGATAAACTGGTTTCAGCATTTCTGTTTTAGTTTGATAAACTGAAGACATAGTGCGTTAATGTTGTGTCTCCAGATGAAGCAGTTTTCTTGTGGTGATTTTACTGTGGATGACTGACTTCCTTACGTTTGCGATAGAAACCAAAGCAGGTTGGTTTGTGTTAGACGGGAGATTTAAGATTGGGTTACTCTTCAAGTTAGTGTCCTTTGTTCCCTGGCCTTTCATTACAGGTTAGAGTTTCCGCGTGGTCTTTTGTTATGGTCCACCTAAGTCGAGGTCTGAATGAGGACAAATGTCAGGACAAAATGATCAGTGAGATTTAGGGTACTAGACTTCATTGCAAGATGCAGGTCACTTAAAGTTCAATATTTTAAAACGTTAACCTCATAGTACTACAGTGTCTTTTACAATCTTCTGTTTTTTATGTTTTCAAGCTGGTTTTTCTCACTTTCTGACTGCCATCCATATTTTTACACTTCTGAGACTATTTTGAATAAAGTACCTGAGTTCAAACACTCAGTTTCATAGTATGAGCCTTGCATATAGCTGCTTTTGCATTGGCCCCATGTTTTAAAGAGTTTCATCGCCTCTCACTTGGCATATTCCATCTATCTTCTCCCGCTGACCTGCTGTCTCTCCATCCATTCTATTACTTCTCTATTTTACCAGCCAGTTATTAAAGTAGATCTTATTAAAAGGCGGGCAAAAAAGCTAATCTATATTTGCATTCAGTCTATAGCAATTCATTAATATTATGACATTTACAGGAGCTTGGCAGGGCCCTGGCTGCCTGCTACCCTTTTCCCTCTTTCAAATGTTAATTTAAAAAGTTCTGTCTTTGTAATGGAATAAGAAATCCTCCCCTGCCCTATCAATTCACGATGTCTGGTGGTGAATACTAATTCATCTACGGTTCCAATTGAGACAGCATGTCACTCTGATGGAATAAGAAATTGCAGAATTGGTTTTAAAGTCCTTAATGCCATGAGTTGTGTGTCTTTCACTTTGCTGCTGCAGTTGGAAAAGCTGGTAGATATGCCTGCTTTTCCACATCTTGTGTGTCTACTTTTATACACACATTTGTGTTTGAATCTGATTTATGGTCTACATGTTTTTTTGTCATTACCAACTCTAAAATAGGTTTTAAGTTCCAAGAAAAATTAAGTGAATATAATGGAATAAATTTTTACAAATTTGATGATTTCCTTGTCTTCCAGACTACTCACCATGTGTACAAGACATTTTGGCAGTGTGGTGACACAAACTATACGTACGTACAAGACGGATCAGTTCCCCCTGCTCCTCATAGTAATGGGAAAACGCACATCCAATGAAGTTCTAAATGTAATTCAAGGTAATTATGTCCTATTTACTTGTATGTTTACCTGTAAAATTGGCAGATGGATGTGTCTGTACTGAATGCAAAAACACATTACAAATGTTGTGTTGTGATTTGTTTTTTAGGCAATACGACAGTGGATGAGCTGATGATGAGGTTAATGGGAGCAATGGAAATCTTTACAGCACAACAACAAGAGGACATTAAAGATGAAGTAAGTGTTTACAGTTCAAAGTTTCATTAAAATACCCCAGGAAGAAAAATTCAGCTAAATTTAAGTCTGATAAAGAGATAAATGGCAACTTAATGGGATGGATAGGATAATCAGATCAGGTATTCCATACTCACATGCAGAGTACTTTCACGTCTTTGCCCCTCACTACTTGTTTAATGTGTCAGCTGCAGGTTTTTAAATAGGAACAGGACTCATCTCTCATTCACTGCAGTTTGTTGGCACCACTGTGCTCTTGTGTGTCTATCGACTGTGTCTCTCACTCGACTGTGTCTCTCAGTCTAACAGAAGTGGACACACAGAAAAAGACTCCATAATGACAGTAAAAGTCTTTCTTGTCATGCACAGAAAACTGAGACAGGTCATCTCACAGTCAAAGACTTTCATTTGACCTTCTGGCCTTCATACTGATATATATTTACTCTGTGACATCACACTAAGAGAATGAAGAAGTTGTCAGATGGTTCAGCATTAGAGTAAAACCTTTCCTTTTCATTTTTATTTCACTAAGTTATTGCGAAAGATTTCTGAACTAGCAAGTACATACACCCTACTTTGAGAGTGAGCGGGTTTTACTTGTGACAAACTCTTTTATAAAATTTAATGAGCCCATTCTTCTTCCTACAATCATATGCAAAGACGTTTTGGCTTGTGTGTCAACGATGGAGTTGTTTTTCTTTGTCTGACTTCTTCTCACACTTAGTCTTCAATGTTGTTGTTCCTTTCATTTGACTACAGTATCCTTGGATGACAGATGTCACAACAGATTAGGAACTGATCATTAAGCAGTCAGTCAGCCAGAAAACCTCGCTAACAAAGTTATTGGGAGCAGTCGTGGTATTTACAGTTAAGAACTGTGGTTTGAGCATGAACTGTGTTGCACTCACACACCCTGAGGTTAGACTTCCTCAGGTGGGTCGCTGACTTTTGAGCGACATTTGTTCCCTTTGTCTTGTTATTATTGCAACAATCCTTCATTGAGAATTTGTCATTGTTGACACATCAATTATTCATTGAAGACAAGAAGTGAGAAGTGGTATGTAAACTATTCACTTATGGATCAAACTGAATCTTTAAGTGTACAGTATTCCATTTTTGTACTTATGCCCAGGTATTTGTTGAATTTTTCCCACCCTGCGTAATAGATGAGCTCAGATATCAAAGGATTTTTTTTCCTCATTTAATTATTTTGAATAATATAAGCATATAGTTAAATGACACAGAACACAAATATTTCAGATGTTAAGTTTGGTGGGTGTTGGAAATAGTTCCTAAACAAACACCTTACCCATCTTTGAATGACTCACAAATGATCACAGCAGGCTTTGGGGTGTCAGCTATGAGTACTTTACAGTTTCTGATTTTGCTTGTACCAAAAAAAAAAAAGTAAATTTAAAAAGCTTGATTTCAATATTCATCACAGACCATGATAATGTTAAATGCTGACACTGCATTTTCTGATTTCTACTTATGCTACTTATGTCACGTTATTTTGATTAAAAAAAATAAATTAAGTGCTAAGGACATTACAAAAGATAATTTAGATTTGTAAATTATTGTACTTTTTCCATTTGTTATGATATGATTCTTTTTGTTCAAACTATTTCCTCCTTTGTCCCTCTTTTAAACACTCTAAATATTTTATCACTGCGTGACAAATCATTTGTTTTCAACATTGCAACAATGAGCTTGAGATCTGTCAGAAAAGTAATAAATCATATTTGCCTTAGCGTGACAGGCAGCAAATCTATTCTGAAATGGTATTTAAGTGTGATAATTAGCCAGGCGTGGCCTGCCAGAGTGAAACAGCTTGTGAAATGTCACAACGAGACAGCGTCCAGAGCATGAGATTTGTTAATAGCATGATATTCCGGGGGGTTCATTCATACCAAAACCATAGCGTTTTAGCATATCCTGACAGGACTTACATCATCTCAAATGTGAAGCCATCCTTCATATTAGACAAATCTCTTCCTCCCTGCAGCACCCTTCAGACATTGGTGGTTTTCCTCATCTTTCTCGCTCTTTCTCGCTTTACAATTTTCTCCATTTTTCAGTTCATGTCTCAAAAGACAAACAGAGACAGGAGCCCAGTCATCCACCCAACACAGACATTCCTTTCTGGCACTGACTTTTGTGTCTGTCTGGAAATGGAGCAGCTGGTCAGCCACATTGTTCCTTTAACCAACATTACAGATTCCCCTTCTAGTCTGTTTTACACAGGTACTTATAAACTGACTGACAACTCATTGCGGATTTTCCATACGTCATAACGGGCCATCTTTATGTGCATTCTGTGTAGAGAACATCCAAAACTAAACAACCTGATCAAACACCAGGCAGTCATGGAAGATCCACAGTAAAGACCAGAGCTGAGATTAAATGGTGGACCTTTTTGCCTCGATGAAACATCTAAGGTGCTGCTAAAAAACAAACAAAACAAAAAAAAACAAAAAGGAAAGAGGCACAATAGCCCATAAATCTCAAGAGCTCAAAGCCAAAACTGTTCTTTCTAACTTGTTGTTTCAGTTATTAACACACCGTGTGTAACAGCCTTCATTCCTGACATTTGTATTTGTCAGTACATGTTTGCGTGACTCAGGGACAGTCTATTGAAGGTGGACACTTTTGATCCTTTTGTCCCTTTCTACCAGTCTTGTACTGTTTCCTCTCATTATTTATCTATTATGTAGTCCAAAAGCACAAATGTATCTTTTGCATGTTCTGACTGAATACAACAATATGCTCTGTTCATTTGCTTAGCCACCTCTAAATGCACAGTAGCCCTCTGATCATTACAATAAGCCTATTTTGCCATATCTGGGCTGGCACTCAGTATGGGCCTTCAAATAGAAAACTAATGGCTGGAGCTTTTAACACAATGGCCACTCATAGTTAGCTCCAGTCTTTATAAAAACACTTTGTAGCCACAGCAGGTAGAAAAAGAAGGCCGTCTGTCCCCTTCCCTCTGTACAAACAGGAAGAGAGAGCCAGAGTGAATAAAAGAGAAAGGGATGGTGAAACTGAGATGTGGAAACATAAAAGAGGCTCCGAGTCTGGTAAATGACAGCCGAGTCACATTGAATTCCCCACTGGTGCTACTCTTTCATACCTGCTGTTTGTACATAACCACATTTGACATGCTGTATTTTGTTTTACTAGGTTCTTTCTGGTTCCCACACCCGGCACCTCAGCTTAGATGTTTTTGTCCTTGTGTGTCCTTTATGATGTTGTTAGTTCATGGGCCCCACTCTCATTCTTCCTTTCTCAACCCAGGACGAGCGCGAAGCAAGAGAGACAGTGAAGAGAGAACAGGATGAGGCCTACCGCTTGTCTTTAGAGGCTGACCGTAAAAAGGTATTTTCAAAATAGTCCAAATTGTCTGTTTGAATCCATGTAGACTAGCTGTGCTGTACCAGACGTGACCTTTAACAAAAATATAATAATGATGCTAATCTCTCATCTCATTTCTTTATATGATTTTGACAAATTGATTTTACAATGACATTTTTTATTAATACGCTGCACAATTACAGATTCTGTTCCGAAGCACAGCAAAGACATATTTATAACTTTCATTTATGTCAGGACAGAAGCAATTTTGTTAGTTATTATTTTAGTGTATTAGTTGCTAGGGTATATTCAATTTAAAGATAGATCGATAGATAGATAGATAGATAGATAGATAGATAGATAGATAGATAGATAGATAGATAGATAGATAGATAGATAGATAGATAGATAGATAGATAGATAGATAGATAGATAGATAGATAGATAGATAGATTGATTTTATTGATTGATTGATTTTATTTATCCCAAATGGAGAAATTTAGAAAGGTTAAAGGTTAGAATGTCTAAAATTTACTGGGGTCCCTAATGAAGTATGTCGTTCAAAGGTGTTCCACAACGCTTGGTGCTTGGATTTTTACTTTGGTGTTACTTTTCTTTCAGAGAGAAGCCCAAGAGAGAGAAGAAGCTGAGCAGGTCCGCCTAGAGCAGATGAGGAGGGAGCAGGAGGAGGAGAAGGAGGTGAGAGGAACCCACATACACGCACCATTACTCACATTATGCAGATTAGCTAAATTAATATTCCATCTTCATCAGTACAGGGCTGAACAATGATATGTTTTGCCAACACATGGTGATTGTGCCATTGTGCTGCGATATTTTTTTTTTTTTAGCTGCTGTGCTCTCACTTTACAATAATGAGTCAATTAGATTGTGGTTTTTTTGTGATAGCTGCCAGTGAAGATCAAAATATCCCAATTACAGCAAGCCCCCCCCCCATAAATGTCACTTTACAAGCACACACATTGTTCTGTTTAACTGGTTTACGTTCATATAATGCACCGCCTCATATTGAGGTATAAGAGAACAATAGATGAGGGCAATTCATGTGCACAGGCGAGTGCACAAACACATACACAACCTGAGTAAACATGCATATTCACTTGAAAACAATTATTGTATGTGAACGGAGCAAACACACACATACACACACACACACATACACACACACACACACACACACACACACACACACACACACACACACACACACACACACACACACACACAAACACACATTCACTGAATGCCTTGCAGGTAAGACAATAACTGTCTGTGAGGATGGCACCGATGTTAAATTACAGTCTGTAGTATTACAGTGTAGTCCTCACTGATTGTTGACTCAACAGCTGAGAGCCTGGGGGCACTCAGAGGTATTGGGTGACCCGGCTCATTCAGGTAATTTGTCACTTAGGTTAAACAGACATCGACAAAAGAGTTCCCGGCTTGGTCTTCTTCTTAATTATATCACTGTAGTCCACTAGCCAACCTGTGTGTGCGTGCTTGTGTATTTTAATCAACAATAGCTGCAATGGCCCTACTTATATCAGTTTTCCCTGCTTGTTTCCCAGAATGTTGTCTGAGCTAACAAATGAATGTTGTTCCTGTGCTACAGTCTAGATATTCATTGATGTGAGGCAACAGCTGCTGGACCTCTGCAGAGAAAAATTGAGTTTTTGCGAAGCACCAAAATTTAGAAATGGGTGACATTTTGTTCCAACATTTTATAACAGATAAAGAGGTGGGAAGAAAACTGGGAGAAATGTTGTCAATCAATCTTCTTTCTGCATGATTCATTCTGTTTCTTTGTTTTGATTGTGGATTAAAACAAAATTGAAAATGGAAAAAACAAATATACAAAAAAGAGTAACATGAGAAAACAACTCAGACTCAATCATAAAATCATAATTTGCCACCAAAGAGCAGACAATGCTGTTGGGAAAATTTTTTCTCTGATTTTGGGACATGAAAGTAGGAGGCAATGAATTGAGTCGTCGCCATGTACATGTCTTCCATTCGCCTGTGTTAGTTGACATTACTATTTACCTCCTTCGGGGTTCATACAATACAGTTGTGTGACTGTCAGGTGCACACCCATCATCTGTTTGCTTTTTGCGGTAAGCAGAGCTGAGCTGGAGAGGCAGTAAAATGGATGATAGATGCATGTGATTATTTGTGAGGCTCCACCAGACGTGTGTCCTGTGGTTTCTTCGGGGACGCTGTCACCCACTTGTGTGGGTGTTTATATGCTCACACAAACTTGTGTGCCTGTGTGTGTGTGTGTGTGTGCGTGCATGTGTGTGTGTAAGTTTGTCCCTTGGGGCCACTTAAACACAGTCAGCATCAGTTGTGTTACCTGAGGGAGCTGATGGTGGAGAGGCACGCGTGCTACCCTGCTAATGAGCTACTGTTGTACACTCTTATGAAATATAATTGCATTATGGTGTGTAAATAAAGCTGGGTCGTGTTGTCACAGCATATGCTCCCCGGCTGGCCAAACAGGAACAACAAGTCTAGGGAGGATGAAATGAGGGGACATAAGCAGAAATAAGAGGAAGGCTCAAGGGAGCAGCTGAAACATGGTTTTGGGAGTGCAGTCGAGGTGATTAGCCTCGCCATTGAAGGGTGGTTGTCAACGGTTGGTCCAGAAAGTGGTACCAAATATACTCTCAACTACATTTTCAAAGCTTTAAACTATTTGATACACACGCAGTCGCAAATTTTTCGGCTGAACAACAGCAACAAGCCATGAAGTACCATAAATATGTTTGTCTGTTTTTAACTTTAAACCCTCTGAGCTGCAACATTAGGGAACTTTAGGGAGCTTTAGGGAACGGGGTGAGACACAGGGCAGCTAATTTAATGACTTGCTCAAGACAAGAGTACCTTTTAATTAATGCTTGCCTTTCATGTTATCTTTCATAACTGTTTGTTTTACTGTTGAAGCATTGGTTGAATTTACTTTAAACAGAGGGGGCTGGATTTTTGTTGTTACCATGTGGGCTTTGGTGGATTTCCTTGTTTCAAACAATTTCTATGTTAATGTTATGCCATGACTTTTTAAGTGTTTGAACATCTGAATTTAAAAGAAAAAAGTTTAATCTAGAGGACATTTTTCATGAACTTTATGGCATGAAATGATCCCAGAACAAATCTGAGCATAAGTCCAACTCTTGTCTTTGCTGTCACAATATTGCATTTTACTCAATCTGACTCCGCTGTCAACTGTAAACATGAATCAAGTATGTTTAAATTTTTTCAAACTAGTAAGCCTGTTTAACAGGCAAAGTCAGCTGCTTCCCACTTGCACTTGTATGTTAACATGCAAGACCTGTGGATCACAAGTACACACAGGATTTGAAAGGATGTTGCTCATTATTTTGTCCCAATTTGTTTTATTTGGTCGGATAGAGTTTTGTAATGGTCAGCATTTGAGGGTTCTGTTTTGCTGGACTGAATTTTGCAAGTTGTCTTGAATCTGTTACATACATGTAAAGTTTTCGGGAAATGGCCATGATTCTTTTACTGCTCGTTAGTTTTGACTATAGATTATGTTAAAAAAACTCTATAGTCCCGTTGCATCAAGATTTGATGATGAAGAAAATCTGTTATTTTCATGCAACACTAATTACTCCAACAAAACTTGCCTTTTGTGTATACGAAGCAAAGCTGTTCACTCTGAGCAGCTCAGTCTGATCCAAAAGTGATTCATGATTCTAATTTTACTTGTGACCTAAACAAAGAAAAACTTGTCTCATAATTGGAGGTGTCTGTGGTTTTCTGTGCCCTTTTTCTGAATGCTAAATTTTTTCTTCACCCTGTCCTGCAGGCAATCCGTTTGTCACTGGAACAGGCCCTACCGCCGCAGCCTGACGAGGATTCAGCTGAGCAGATCAGCAAACTGCGAATCCGCACACCGAGTGGCGAATTTGTGGAAAGGCGTTTCCTGGGAAGCTGCAAGCTTCAGGTCCTCTTCGACTTTGTGGCCTCCAAGGGATACCCCTCTGAAGAGTTCAAGCTCCTCACAACCTTCCCTCGTAGAAATGTGAGTCTGACGCCTTTCTTTATACCTGGTTTTCCCTGTACCTGTATATACAAAATCAAATTACCCAACAGTTCAACATGCTGTAGGTCTTGAAGTCATGGTGAAGAAAGAACTTGTGATCCTCTTTAATTTTTTTTGTGCTGTGATTTCATAACAGTTATGAACTCGTGCCAACTAGTGCTAAATTAGTCTTTGCTGAAGAAGAGTAGCAGCAGGTTATGAAGGCTTCTTGGCCTCAGCTCACATCTCTGCTGGTGAGATCCGCAGCTGCAATTGGCTTTTCTATTTGGACCTGGGCTGAACCTCAGATGATAACTGCTGCAGCGACTGTAGTTAAAACAATCTGTCATGGAGGACTGGTGATTTATTTTTGTCCTTTTATCTTTATTGTCTTCTCTTTCTTATGTGCTGCCGCGGCGCTGCTGTATCACTGCTTTTGTTTACTCGTACTTGTGACGGAGCAAGTTAAGCCAACTCTATATCCATCCACCTGTGCACATGTATTATTCAGAGAATATTAATTAGTATCAGTCTATTGTGAATACAGTACACCATGACAGCATTAAGATACAGTTGTCAGCACTAACAGGGGTATTCTCTGTGGCTCCTCTGCTGATACGTGGCAGCTTCCAGGCGGTTACAACCAGTCATTAGAGGGCCTGGTCGCCGCGATCGGTGGCAGCAAGCTAATGAGCACTGTTTTAACTACCGGTTTAATTAGCCATGCTGCTGGAAACAAAATGGGATTTCCATTAATCATGAGTGGAGTGCATATGGATGGCTGGGTGGGTGTTTGTTGGTTGTATAGAGGTGTGTGTATGTGCGTGTGTGTAGGCTTGCCCAGGCACTGTGCCATCGTAGTCTGCAGAGACCACTGGGGCACAAACACCTCAAACTAACACACACATTAACACGTAGCTCACACTCTTCATTTCATCACAATCACACACTTCAACACATGCACAAATATTTTCAAGCAAACACATGCCCCGCTCACAACTTTGTCACTTAAAGGATTCACAGTTGTCTCTTTGTAATCAAGAGTAAACATGTGTTTGAGACAGAGATAAAGATGTGTCTGCATCGCAGATGAAATTCCGGCAAAAACAGGATGGAAGGATTAGAGGGGTAGAGAAGCGAGACGAGGATGATGACTGCAGAACTAGTCGGAAAGAGAACAGCGAAGAGGAAAGCCTAAACAAAGAGGAGATTTAATCAGAGAAACAGTCTGATAGAGGGAAGGTTAGAGAAGACAAGTGGAGAAGATATTAAAAAGAGGAAGATGGAAGATAATTCCACAAAACAGAAAGGCGAGAGCAGGGAAACAGCTCAGTGGTAGTGCCAGTATGAGGCTGTGAACACAGGCCCCTGTCTAATCCTGCAGCTCTGTGTTGTAATTAAATGAGAGGGAGCATCGAAAGCCTCCATCCCGTCCAGACGCTCTCACTGTTGTTCTGCCAGGATCAGAGGATAGAGGATAGACCACTATTGCATTTGTAATGCTGCACAACTGTTGAAACCTTCATTCGTCTTTTGAGTTTTCAGCAGCTTTGTGCAGTGTCACTATTTCTTTTGCCGGTTCCCTCCTTGTCGTCCTCCTTCATTTCCTTTCCGTCCATTCACGTTTAACGCAAATCGGTAGATCGATTCATTCCGACCTGAGAAAGTCAAGCGAAGTTGTGTGTGGAATGTTTTAGGCTGAAGCCAGAATGTTTATTGACCTGGAGTAGAGACCCAAACCGTCAGTCAGTAAGTTCATTTCCATTTCGTAACCTTTGACGGATTGAAATCAAACATTAGCCTCAGATCAGATGCCTTTGAGTCCCGAGTTTTCCCATCCTTCTTTTGTGAGTAGGTGTCGAATAGTTTCCAGTTTTTGGACAGAGTCTCATCCTCAACATTTGGTATGAGTGGCTTATCTCTTCAGCACTACAGCAGGCCTTACACTGGCATCATTTGTACTAGGCTTAGTCGTGCTCAGGAAACTAACCCTTTCTCTGTTTCTCTGTTTCTATGACTGTCACGAAGTTAGAGGAAGGAGGGGGAGAATTCTAGTGTTTCAGTTTTCAGGTTTTCATTCAATAATTTCCTACTTTTTCTTTGATACTTGAGCACAAATCACCGCTGAGATCTTCTTCGCTCAGCTTGTGGTGAACATGTTTAGACTGCCGGTCTAATAATTGGCACCCGGCTCTTCCTCCTCTGCCACTCACAGACGACCAAATACTGTTGAACCGATGTAAATGTTTTCTCACTGTGATACTGTTCTCTATTTCACCTCCTCCTAATCCATCTTCCAGCTCTGCCGGTGAATGGGTCTGAATAATTTTTAGACATAACCAGAGATGCAAGAAAAATAAACAGCAGCACAGGAGAAGCGATGTGTTGCGCTAAAATAGATTTTACATCTGTTATACTGGTTTGTTTTATTTTTCTTGTCCTGCTATCTGAATGAATCATATAATCACAGGAAGACATGCTGCTGTTTATTTTAAAAGAATTTTCACTCAAAAAGTTGCCTGCGATAATCTTACCACAGCCTCGCAGCATTCGACTCACTGTGATTTGCATTTATGGAGTTTAATTTTCTGCTGATGGAGGACAGTTTGTCGGTGCGTCAGGGTCCATCATCCAACCGTGGGAAGATGAAACCTCTAGAAGTTCACTCCGACACCAACCATGTTTCCAAATTACTAGATTTTTTATTTTATTTTAAAGGAGAACCAAGTCTTTTTACTCTTTAATTTAACTTTACTCTTGCAGAACCGTCTGGAGTATTTTTAGATTAAAAACATGTCCAGGCGGATAAAAAGTTGTGTAAATCAATCGGTTCTTCAGAACTGAAGAAGCCTCTTGAATAAGAGGTGAAATATCTTCAAGAAACTTTCATAAAGTCCAGTGGATTTATTTAAACAGTTTTGGATAGCCATGATCTGGATAACTAAGAACTTACACACACTTGTCCAGGGGGAGTTTTATAGGCAAAGTTTTCCCAAAGGGTTTCTGCCCCCCTCCTCACCTACAGGTCTTCTCCTTCCACTTCCTCCCATGTCTCCCTCGCTCTTCCTCCTTTTCCCTCCTTATTCTTTCTCCTCTGTCCGTACTTCCTGGCCACAGTCACCATCTCTCGCAATTCTTCTCGTCTTCCTCTCGACCTTTTACCAAATTTAATAGCATTTTTAGGCACAATCTGTTTAAATATTTTTTTGTCACTTTATTTTCTGTTTTTTTCCCCCCTCTTATACCACATTCCCTGTTTATTGGTTTTTTGTTTTGTTTTTTTCCCGCCTTTAGTCCTCCCCCTCCCGTCCAGCCTGTGCGCCGCGTTTCTCCCTTTGAAGTGCTGTATTCTGGTCTGTTCCTTTTTTGTTCGCACTCTGGCGCTACGTGCTGTCAACGCTCCTGGCAGCAGATAATGATCTCCCACTGCTTTTGTAATTGGCCAAATAAACACTTGACAACACTAGTTTAAAACAGACAAGTTATTTGGTTTTAATTAACATAGTAGGGCCTGTAATGGCTTCATTAAAAATGCGTTATTTCAGCTGCACGGTTGATTATGTTGGAAGCGGACATCTTGAGGGCCTGTGTTTATTTTCCCTTTCTTTTCTTTCACGTCTGAGCATTGCCGTGTGTGTGTTTGTATGTGCGTGCGCGTGCATGTGTGTGTGTGTGTGTGTGTGTGTTCCCCCAGTTATTATTGTGATTTAAAGTATGGGATTTATTTAAATCTTCATTTTAGGTGTTAATTTTATGGGGGAAGGGGTCGTTGTTTCCATTGAACTGTTGTAGCTGATCATGTCTGATATGTGGGGTTAATATTAGCACACTAGTTTGTCATACGGTCTTTTTTGGGGGAAAGAAAGACAAAATATCAGATTGCTGAAAATTACCATCTGTCTTTAAATGATTCCAGTTTTTGTTTTTTTTGTTTTTTTTGCTGAGCTTCCTGATATTATAAATTTGCTTTTGGCAGATTTTTACTCCGTTGATTTGTGTGCTTTTAATTAACACCTGGAAAGCAAGACAAAAATTCGCCCACAAATGCTATTTAGTTAATCTGAAAATCTTTTTGAAATTAGTTTAATCTTTCCCTAATTCAGCTCATTGATTCGATCGAAATTGGCTGATGAAAATTCTATTGACTCAAGGTTAAAAACATACTGCAAAGCAGAGAGCTTGATGTTGTCTTATGCATGTATGTGTGTATGTATGTATGTATGCATGCATGGCGGTGTAGGCGCAGGAGGAGAGAATGTGGCTTAGGCAGAGCAGAGGAAAAACAACAGCTTTGTTTGTTGACAGATGCCTCCATGCTTATGGTCTGTTAATTGGATAACAATGTAAACAATCACCGATGGCGCCCGTCTCCCGTGTCAGTGTGGCATCTTGTTTCCCTGCTTCCCTTTTCTGAGTCAGATGCTGCTCTCCCCTCATGCCTCTCCCTGGTGCACCATGATCCCAGACACTTCCAGAATTCACCAAGAAAACACACACGCACATACACACACGTCTCCACATATTCCACAGATACACTTTTACACACACACACACACACACACACACACACACACCTGCTCCACCTCAAAGCCTCATTTACTCCTACCTGATGCTGTGGTGTCATAACAGCCTGTCGAGTTCATTAGCATGGCATCCATTTGCGACACTCCGCCTCCGAGGTGGGAAAAGGAACACAGCAGCAGCCCTGCTGGTCGCTTTCCCAACCGATGGGATGAGATAGGTCTGCAGCAAACACGCGCGCGCGCACACACACACACACACACGCACAGACTCAACTTTACCTCTTCACACTTATTCCCTCTGAGCTGTGAGGCAGCTGACTGTAAGTGTGGGGCATAAAGTTGGTCTGGCAGCCACTCCCTGCCTGCATTAGGCTCCCTGGTACCCCGCTGGAACGTCAAGAGTATAAATGTTGAAGCCATTACATAAAGATTAAGGAAATGGAGGCAAAGATCACGCATTTGCTCACAGTGACATTTACAAGCACCCCGGGATGATGGGTATGTCATCTGTAGCTCATTCTTCTTCAAGTAATTTACTTGATTTATTTTTGTTTGTTTGTTTCTCATCCTTTCCTCAGCTCTTCATTTTCACATATTTTGTACTTAATACAAAAATCTTTAAGTCAGTGCTTAAACAACATCAGCTAGCACTGACTGTATTTACAATCGACTGTTGAAAAACGAGAGATTTCCCTAATTCAATATAAGTCAAAACCAGATAGATGGATCTATTATATTTATCAAATCTTCATATTACTCTAAAGGTTGCCTCATCCATCAGCTCATATCTACAAAAAGGTGACATAGTGGTTCAGTTCATGGCCAGAGTTTGTGTTTTATTCACAACATCCGATCTGGTCTCTAAACACTGTTGGTTGTGAGGGTGACCTTTACTGCTGCCCTCTAACCTTCTACAGCAGGTACACGGAGCTGGTTAATTATCCCGCTGTGAGGTTTGGAGCGGAGCCCTAATCAGAGGCTGACGCAGCAGTCATCAGATAAGCCCGGGTCGCATCTCAGTGTCACACCACCTCGCCCCTCCAGCCCAGGTGTTAGATTGGGCCGATGTAACACAATCCCTCCTGTGATTAGCTCACACAAGTGAAGAGATTCACTGTGGTGGTGGTGGGTGTTGGAGAAAGAGTCAGAATTTATTGTTTTAAAAAAAAAAACAAACACCGAGGACAAACCCCCTTCATGTCAACTGATTTGATCAGCGGCGTTGTGGGTGGCACTACATTATACCTCTGCTTCCAGAAAGAGATAAATGTTTCTCTCCTCTGCACCATCAGCTTCATTCCTGTTTGACCTTTGTCATTACTGAAATTAGTCATTATTAGCCACCAAAAACACATGCACACGCGTGCACACACACGCACACCCCCCCCCCCCCTTCTCTCTGTCTTTCTCTTTCTCTTCCTCCCCTGTCTTGTAACCTTCGTCAGTTTGTTCTGGCTTGGAGCATTTAAAAGAAAACAAGCTTGATAGTCCTTATAGGGAAACAAAGCTCTGGCTGCTCAGATTACTGCCGAGATTTCTGTTAAGACTTGATGTTAGAATAATACACACCATATGCACACACTGTCTCTCACACACATGCACACATTCAATGAATGAAGCCACACTCTTCTGCAGTTGGGATGGCTAGGCATGTATGTTGGGGAATCACCATCAGATCTCACAAGGAGAGTGGCTCAGACGTTGTCCACGTTGATATTGATCCGTGGTGAAATACTGTTCAGGAGTTTCTGAGATGGACTTTCTTTTGTAGCATTTGCCATGAATTTTTATTCAGCTTGATTTCTGTTTTCTATCCAAATTACTAAGCACTTTGTTTGGAGACGTTTGATAATGTTCTGGACAGGACAGCCCTGTGTGGATTGGGTGCTGAAACTGTTTCTGAAATACAAGAATTAGTCCTTTGCCAAAAAGTGTTCCTGCTGTTTAGTTTGAATTATTTCTTATAGATTAAAAAAATATTCCGAACAACAAGGATTCACTTTTGATCTGTGTAAATGATGGATAGTTATTTTCTCTTTATTCAAGAATGTGAGAGAGAGGCCTTAATCATGATCTTGGAATAATCGATAAAAAAAAAAATATATATATATATATATATATAACACTCTTATATACATATGTGTGTGCGCGTGCGCCCGTGTGTGTTTATGTGTATACTTTTTTTTTTTAAACTTTCCTAGACCTGAGAAAGTTGAAAACTTTATTGATTTATTGACTTATTTTTCAGGCCATTTATTGACAGTGGGGTTGGGGAAGGTAGTTAGGTGTTAGGTGAAAAATAAACAATGAATTTGGGGACTTGAAAGGTTCTGGGATATGAAGATTTTTTTATTTTTTTTATTTTATGATATTTAAAAACTGAATAATTAACCGAAGTTGGGTTAATCAATACTGGGGTTGCTGTTTAATCACCATGTTAGCTTTCACCTATGTGATTTGAGATTTGTCTAATATATTCCCTCTATCTTCCCCTCCCCTCCCCCACCTTGTCTCCTGTCAGATCACCCAGTTGGATCCGGGGTCAACTCTGCTGGAGGCCAAGTTGTTTCCGCAGGAGACACTGTTCCTGGAGGCGAAAGAGTAGGAAGTGTCCCTCCTGTTGCTGAGAGGACCCACTGACTGACTGATTCATTAATGAACCGGCTGCACACACACTAGTCACCAAGCATAGGCCACCACCTGTCTGAGCCTACACACACACACACACACACACACACCCACACACACACACACACCATCCTCTCAGATGTACTCCAACACACTGGCTTGCACATCCAGTGACACACAAGTGCAAGTAAAGCTTTCTGCCCTGGGCCTGGTCGCGGCACATGAATGCCTGGTGTACACGTGTTGCACAGTGGAGCAAAGACAGTATCACAAGCACACAGCCAAACACCCACCTCCCCCCAAAACTCCCCCTCTCTTTTTCTTCTCACACTTCATGCTCCCAACTGCTGTGTCATCCTTTCCTCTCACAACACAAAACACAACACACTATGATAACAGCATTGAAAGACTGAGAAGACAAATCTTTGTCACAGGAAAAAAAATAATAAAATAAAAAATATGGACTTGTTCCTTGTGTTCCTACGTTCATCACAACAAACACAGAGGCTGCTTTTTTAGAACATGGTTTTTGTGTGTGAAATAAAAAAGTAATAAAAAAAATCAAATCAAATAAACTGCAAAAAGGGATGTTGCCCTGCAGAGTTCCAGGCTGTCTCATCTATACCTGTATTTGCTCCTTGAACCTCCCCAGACTCCAGTCTTTACCCTCTTTCTGCCCTCCCCCACCCTAGTTTCCACCACCTCGCCCCCCCTCCGTCCGCTATCTACTGCAGGGATTGCAATGTGATGGGACACCTATAGCATCTGCTGCAACCCCCTCCCCCCCCCTTTCACTTAATGGTCCCACTGTTCTCAGCATCCACAGATCCATAAGCCAATGGTTTGCTCAGTTTTCAGTTCTTTTGTTTTTTTTTTCCTCTTGAGCCTTTTTAAGTTTGATGCTGTATTAGCTTTAGTTTGATATACATTATATAAAATATATGAATATGAACATCAATTTGTGTTGCTCAGAAATCTGTTGAAATGCATCATCACACACACATATATATATACACACACACAATATGCATATATGACATATTTAATTTGGGGGTCGACAATAGATAAGCTTTGTCAACTTTAAAATCCTTTTCCAGACCATAATATTTACCAAGGACACTCGAGAGTTGCTTTTACTGGAGGTTACAACATAAACTAAAGTCCCACTCAGAAGAAGCACAAAGTTGTTGGAGGCTGTTCCTGTTGATGCTCCTTTTTTGACTGTTGGCAACTGAAATACACGATCACAGAAACTAGATCGATAACCAGAACACCTTGATGATCTTGTCTAATATCAGTTTTTTTTATACCTATCAAAGTTAATATGAGGATATCTGGTGACAGCTTAAATTACATTATTACTTCCTCGTATCACACTATACATTAACCCCACCAGTCCAGATTTCCTGCTTTAACAGGGAACTCCTCTGACATTAACCTTCTACCTGTAACAGCTAAAGATAAAATATGAGATCACAAGTTGTTCCAGGGAAAAGGCTGCTAACACAACTAAAACTGGACAAAACTAACATTGTTCAGTGATATGCCCCAAACTGGCTGTCATAATTTCATGACTTTTTGTTAACAGTTGATAGAGAAATTGTTGGGCAGACAGACAGGGATAAATGTTTGTGTGATGGAGTCCATTTAGTGTCTGAAAATAATTTTCGCTTAATGATTACAAGTGTTGAATTTGCACGTTTCCTCTATGATTTCATGATCCTGACTGTCGTGTTAAAGTGGACAACTGTTTTGACACGTTGTGTTACTGATGTGCTGGATTGTCTGCTTGGATGCTCCTTTGGAAAAAAAAGATTTAAAAAAAGCTTAAGAAAATACAAAAATTTAGATTCAACAGAAACACTTTTCCTAAACCGAGGCATAGCTTTTGTATTCGTAATAGATAAATGAAGATCCCACTATTTCTCTGAGCTGCAGAAGTCTTTATTTTAAGAATCGGTTTTATATTTGAAAAGGCAATTTTTAATTCAATATCTTATTTTTAAAAAATACATATTTACATTTCTTGTGAGAAAAAATGGATTGTGTTAATTTACTTACTACTTAAATGAAGGAAGATTGAATAAAAATAACATCTTTACACAAGTCAACTTCAGACACTTTTATTTTTTTTGCATGACAACAAAATAAGTAAAAATATTATATTTTGACTGGTTAAAATAAACTGCTGAAGGAACCTAAATCTGTTTATGAAACTTGAGTTAGTCTGGTTTTAAAGTTGAATTCTGCAGACCTTATCTAAACCGATCTGTGCAACATCATCATAGCCTGAATCTCAGGAAGAATTTCCATCAGATCGTGTGAGGGTTATTGTGGGTGATTGGGAGTCTGGAATTATTTTAAGGTCATTTAGTTGTCTCGAAGTACCCTTGAAAATCTATGAGAACTTGTATGACACACTCGGTGTCTTACACAAGCATCCCTTGGTGGAAATGTGTGGTAATTCCTCTACAGCCACCCTCGCTCTCACGCAAGGAATGAGTTGATCTAATGTGCTCAGCCAGCCACACTTCCCCACATTCTTGCTCCCCAGATGAGAGATGTTGCTCAAGGCGCTGACAGCGTGACTGGAGACACTGAAGTTCACTGGTTCAACTTTGTCTCTTTCCATTTAAAACATAGTTGTGTGTGAATTAAAACAAAAATATCCTCGTTCTCAAATGTAAATATTTATAAGCTGGGGAAAAAAGAAGTTTTCAAGGAAATCTGGATTAAGACAATTTATTGGTGATATTTTTATTTTGCATGTGCCTGAAAAAGACTGGAGAACTTGAGAGCAAGACCTTGTTGGTTGAAAACACTTAAACCAAGTGTGAGCAAAATGTAGATGTGTATTTAAAAAAACCTTTACAATAATATTTAAGCCATTTTTGGCATCTGATCAGTCTATCCATTTATTGTGGTAAATAGGGCGGATCTTTCAGAGATGCCCCCCAGGGAGACCTAGAAGTGCCCCTTGATTCTTCTAACTGTGGAAATGTCAGGACAGCAGAAGACATGATGGAGACCGAGTTCAAATATCACTCAGTGTTCTGAACCAGAACTCCTCAGTGAGTCCCCAGTAAATTCATTTCTGATGTCATCAAGGAATTATCTCATGTTTCTTCCTGAGCTGATGCTAAATGTTATTTGCTGCATCCTGTTAAAGGGGAGCACAGACAGGTCACTGGAATGTGTGTGAGTGTGTGTCGGTTGTACAGACACGTGCAGCTCGGGGCAAGGGAAAGGTCAACGTAGCTCTTAAAGCAAAGGACAAGACAGGTGCATCTCTGCTTGTCTGTCAGACGAGTCCTCCTGAGGGAACGTATGCATACTGACGCTTCTCTCATGTGTGACATTACAGTTTCTATCATGCAGCTTTCAGTATTTTAATATGCACGAGCATGTATTAGTGCAGCTGATGATGATGGTGATGATGGTGGTGGTGTTCGATAGCCCTTTGAGATGTAATATTCATCCCTGTATCAAACATGTCAACCTTTGTTTCACGGGGTAAAAGGTTTATTTCGTTGATTTTTCCTTTTTGGTTTTCAACAACTGGAAAAAGAGCAGCGATATTAACAGATTCTCTTAAGGATGTATAAAATGATGCTAATTCTTTTAAATACATTCAACCTATTTGAATAAGATTGATTTAAGTTTCCCATTTTTGAAGATGCTGTATTCATAAGAAAGAATTGATGTCATAATACCGGTTGTATTTCAGAAAGGAGGAGGCATTAATGTTTGTTTTGTAAGGTTTTTTTTTTTTAACATTTTAGTCAAACTTGGGCTGAATGTCTTAATCAGTTCTCCGTTTGCAGCACCCCTTAAATCTAACAGGGGGGGATGAGACAGTGTCTGTGTGATAATCAGCTTATTATGCCGGCTTTCCTGCGACAAATTCAGTGGTGGTAACATCAGGTTGCTGTCTTGATTCTCAGATGACAAAAGAGGGAAGCTGTCCATGATGTTTAACCAGCTCTGCTGGGGTCAGGAATGCAGCCCACAAAATTCCTGGCACAAGTGATCTCCACTCCCTCCTTTTGAAGTGGAACTCGCTGAAATCTCAGAGCATGGCGGCTCCTTGGATCACAGGATCTCCACTCGTATCCCAGACTGGCCTAACCTAGAGGGTCAACCCAAGTTTACTTTCTCAGAGACGCAGGCTGTACCCAAAGAAACAGAAGCTCTGCATGTCAAACTGTTGGGTGGGCACAAATCAGGGGTCATCTCTTCCCTCTGTCTCTCTGGTCAGAGCTGTTTGTTAATGACACAATAGATTTTGTCTTTTATCTTTGAAATAAAAACAAAACACATTTTTCTTGCAGCCATGTAGCTAATCCAATTTTAAAAATGTCCTTAAAATGTGTTTAAATCCCTAAAAGACCCTAAATGTCACTCTGAGGTCTTTCACATGTCAACTCAAGTAAGAGCAAATCTAATTTGTAGTACTCCAAGAATCTCAGCTTGTCATCAAAGCAGTGAATCAACAACAAAAGAGGATCAATTAAAATCATACATTGATTTAAATATATGCATACTGTTTCGAGTATAGCCTTACTTGAAATGGCCGGAATTAGCAGAATGTTTTTGGTGCCTCTCCAATATATGCATTTTTATTTAAATAATATTATAAATTATATGAAGCAGCTATGCAAACCTTTAAATTCTATCAGCAAAAAAAAAAAATTAATTGTGAGTTTAAGAACTTTTACAGCCTCATTCTACTGAACCCATGAAACACTCACAAAGGCCACTGATTTTTTTTAAATATTATTTTCCATCCATCCATTTTTGTCACATAAAAATTTCCTTTTGATTTTATTGAAAGCCCCATAAAAGATTTATTCATTATTATTATTATTATTATCTGTATTTCTTCTTTTAAATATTTATGTATGCATTTTAACATTATCGTGGTTATTATTGTTTGGTTGTTTTACGGTGAGAAACAGTTCGATATAAATCTGGACTCACAATATAGAAAATAATTTATTTGATCAAGATGAAAACTTTCTGTCGTGTGGGGGTGGGGGGAGGCGCATGCGAGGCTGCATTAAGTGTTGCTTCTTCTTTTTTTGCATCCACTAAGCAAAATTCTCTTTTTTAACAGGTGAAAACAGTAAATTGTAATATTTATATAGTTGATAATTTAATACAAATTGGCTGAGTCACAGAATGGCAGGAAAATAACTCGGTGCCCGAATAAAATGTTGGATTCCTCATCATCCGAGTGCGCTATAATTAATAAGAAATAGAAGTTGTGTTTAAAGAGTCCCTGTTGTGTTATTGCCTTATGGTGTCAGTGCGGCCCTTGTCCTGTCAGCTCGTTGCTCAGTTAAATATAACGTTCCTCTCACAGAGGCCTGATAAAGACCTGAGGTATTCGGATTATCAGCCACATGGGATAAAGCAATAAATGGGCCAGTGGGGTCTTGAATTGGTGCAGTGGCGTGAAGGAGAGTAATTACAGCTTCATATTAATTGTGTTTTCAGGGTTGCGCGTACACACACACACACACACACACACACACACACACACACACACACACACACACACACACACTGGAGTGAAGCGCTGGTGACATTTAGGAGGGCCAAGTCTTTGTGCTGAACACTTCAAGTTTCAAAAACAAGGCCAATTGAAGCGGCGCAGCTCAAAGCCGGCACCATTGTAGGCCAACACATTGAGTTTTGATTGCGGACAATGGTGTTTCTCAAATTTCTAGCAAAGAGAAAGCCATACTCCATCTGTGATCTCAATGAGCGCCTATTCACCAGCTTCCTTCTTTTCTGCGCCATTCGTCGGTGGAGAAAAGAAGGCAGATGTGGAGGGATAGAGCAGGGAGAGTGCGTTTTAATTGGCTGCAGTGTGTAGTCTGTGCCTCTTTTCCCTCTCCGTCACACACAAACACACAGGCTGGAGTTATATGCCACTGTATGGCTCGCAGAAGGGAAAGCGAGACTCCAATAATCTCGCTGTGTTGATGAACACTTGTAGCCCATTCATTAACCAGATAATCCCTTCCAACCTACCTCCAGGGCACAAAACCGAGAGAGGAGGATTGCCTGAGCGCTGGCCAACGGATTTGGCAGAGAAGGACACTTCAGATTTTTTTTTTTTAAATATTCATGGCAGGGATAACCTCCATTTAGAATTAAGTGTTATTCTATCGGGTGAAGAGTGAGAGACTCTTCAGCTCAAGTGTTTGCAGCGCTTGTCCTCAAACCAGTCCTACTGAAATTCAGCCTGTTTGGTTTTTTTTTTTTTTTTTTGAGGGGGGACTTTTAGATGTCAGGAATCGAGGTTTTTTTAAAAAATTATTTTAGTGTAACTGATTACAATTAGTCGATAAATGTACCGATAACTCATTATATTCGGGAAGCATTCGCTGTCTGGAGGTGTAATGAGTTTGTTTTTCATCTATATCAGCCCAGAGTCAACGACAAAGATTAAAATCACATTCGAGCCTAAATATATATGTGTTCACAACCCAGTGATATATACTATTAATAGTATATAGTATTACAGCATAGTAATAATATATTAATGACAGTATACTCTCTGAGTAACCACTTTTACGCACCCATTCTTCATCCGTGATCCATATGTGTGGATAATAATTCTGATCTTGTGCGTTCCGATTTAAAGCGTGCACGTTGTTGTCTCCATGAGCCTATATATTATCATTACGAAACACGTGATTTTTTAAATTTATTTTTATAGTACAAAGTTTTACTTAACTTAGAAAACATTTCAGTTGTGTGAAGTCTGGTTAGTGCGCTCGCAGGCTCCTGACTTCGCCCTTAAAGGAATGCGTTTGGTTGGATCCGCTGTCCCGGGCGCACTGGAGCTGGAGTAAAGTGGCAGGTTAAAAGCCTCTTGTCTGTGAGCCCGGGCCTGCTCGGTGTGCCCGTGAAGCGTGTAAATAATTCTGTGAAAAACCCCGTGTGTTTCTTTTCTTGGCGGCCCCTTGTCTAACTGCTACTCTAACCTCTGCCTCTGTGGGACGGGGCCGGCTGCTGCAGCGGGAGAGCGCGGGAGGGGATCCGGGCCCAGCCGGGCTGCAGGCGGGGCAGCGGCAGTGGGAGAGGCCGCTAGAAAACCGCACCGGGGGTGCAGGGGCAGCGGAAACATGCTGCTACATATGTTGGGTCAAGCATGGCCTTTGTTGTGATCTTAAAAGGGTGTTAAAAACCCACTCGTCTGTAGCCTTCCTGAAAGAAATGAAAGCATCGCGTAGTTTTTGATGCATAGGCCTAATGCCTAATGAAGTGGTTAAAAGAATGTTGGATTTTCTAAGTCCTCACAGTCACTTTTAATTGCGCGGGGTGGGGTGGGGTGGATTTTTAATTGGTCCAGGAGGAATAATAGTGAATATAATCCCTATCATAATGCATATTTTCCTAGAAACTGAACTTCTCGGATGAAATCAGTTCATCCAGATTTAATTTTGAGCTGACATGATTTAGAATTAATCTACTTGTGATAATATTCACATCAGAGCCGCGTTAGTTCTCTCTGGATAAATATACAGTAGTTCGGTCAACACCGGTCCAGTCCAGTCGTCACCTGAAGTCTGGTCTTAACAAGACTGGAAATGGATTCGAGCTGATATATCCGATTCAGGAAGGTCCAAGTGTCTGTGTCAGTAGACCATCCCACCACAGCACCGATGTTATATCTTTATATCATTCATCCTGAGGTGACAATCGGCCTCTAAATTTCCCCCAATGAGCTTCACGTTCAGTTTGCTCCGCGGGACGCGCATCCACGCAAGATCGGCGGCCGTGCAGACAATTACTTTGAATGTCAAAAAGATGTAGTTTTAATATCGTTGCTATTAGCCTGTTGGCTAGGTAATTAAGGTGCAGATGACAGCGGAGAGGGAAACAGATGGCATTTGCTTACAGTGATTCAGAAAGTAAACAATGAGCCTTGGAGGAGGAGGAGGGGCAGAGCTGCACACTCTGCTGCACATCCACAGCCATGCCTTTCTTTCCACGGCTTCAAGTTCTCCTCTCAAAACTGTTGTTACCACCCTCCAAGGAAGTGACAATTGTTGATTAAAAAAAAAACATCTTTATAACTTTTAATCTGATTTCAAATAGCTGCAGGAACCATCTCCTGAGTGAACAGGTGAGGAAGCAGGTGGTTCGCGTTCAGGTGCCCTTTTGTAGCGCTGCGCGTCGTGGAATTCCCTAAATCTCTGTAAGCATCACAGCATCATCAGCAATATGAGGAGAGGGGAGGACGACGCACCCCCGCTGCAACACACGCACTGCGTAGAAGTTATATTTTAATTCATTTAACATTTAAGCATCAAGTTCAACAGCCAATTCTTACTCCAACTATTTACTGGAACACACATTTGTTCCAGCCGATAACGCCATAAATCACTAAATGAGGAATCAGCTGTAATAATAATAATAATAATAATAATAAATATAATAAATATATTAACTAGAGTATAGATGAACCAAATGCTCTGTCAGTCCTCACAGCTCACAGTTCAAGATTAATAAACAAGACGGGAAAATGTGTCCGAAAAGGAGTATTTATTGTAATATGAAGATGATGATACTAATAATACTAATAATAATACTAATAATAATACTAATAATAATATTAATAATAATTAAAAAAAAAAAATTTTTTTTTGTAATAATTACAAAGTAAATTATTATACCAAAATACACAAATGAAAAAGAAGAAAAATAATACATCAAACGGTCTGTGTGAATATTTAAAATGACTAATAAAAATTAGACCTGTTTTGTAATTATTAAATTTTAATTTGTGTTTGTTGCATTTTTTTTGTAGGTACTGTCAATTATTAAAGTCGGAAAAAAGAGCAAACAAATCCTGCAGATTTCGTTGAGCGGCTTTGCGTGATGTGGAAATCAGAATTATAAAATGAGCAACATTTTCTGAAGAATCATTTTTGAAAACGTGTCAAAGCGAATTATCGTGGTTATCAATCGGTTTCATATCGGATTACATCTGAAAAGCAAAATAAAGACAGAGGACTTTGCTTTCACATGCTCATTTAATCGGTGACACCAGACAACCAAAGAATGACAGCATGACTCATATTTAGCCAGTATTATTTTAATGTAACTCAATTTTTATATTTTATAATATATTCCCTGCGGGAATTAAAATCAGTATATAACACCAAAAAATTAAAGGAAAATTAAATGAAAATGTCAAATAGATTTACGTCCACTGCAAAGCGCAAGAGATCAAAATTACTACACGTTCCAAAATAATAATTTGAAATAAATATCGACAAATTCTCGTTCTGCAGCCGATATTAAAAATAGACTTCATCCAGACAGAGCAATAAAATAAATAATACTTACCTTCCGGGCTGAAGAGGACACGGTCACGGCTCAGCTTTATATTGGGGGGGGGGGGTAAATAGCAATAAAGATTTAAACTAATTAAGAAGCGTAAACTCATTTGTTTCATACCCGAACGATCATGTCTAGTGATACAGAATATTTCCTGAGAATTACTGTGATATTGATTGATGTTATTAAAAAAAAAAGTTCTTCATAGGATAGGTCTGGGATTGAATTAATGTTAGAGTCCTGTTTGGCAGCTTGTCATTCAGAATAAATTAAATAAGTCTTTTGTTTTAAATCTATAAAGAATATTTTTCCCGGTACACAGCATCGATTTGATCTTTCCGGGAACTTCCCGTCAGAATCTTAACACTTGATATTTGGAATAAGAACTCAGGTGGACACAGTTGAAAAAAGAAGCAAGCCAATCAGATTGCTCCTTCCCCCTTTGGCCAATGACAGACGCCACATTGTTGTCAAATTTGTCTAATGAAAACGTAGAAGCAACAATAGAGAGGGGGGAGAGGGATCTGTATCCACTGACTATCTCTGGAGGAAGTTAGTGTCTCATGCTGCGGCGAGTAACAACCTCAGCTCCTCCTGTAACAACCTCCACTCCTCCTGGACACTCTTAACTTTCCACCAGAGAGGAATGATCGTTCCTCTGAGTTTCTGCTCTCTTTGGATTTAACATCGACTGTATCCTTGTGTTTTTGTTTTTTGTTTTGCTTTTTCCTCCATCCTCCGTGAACATTTTAGATCATAGATTTTTTTTTTTTGGTGTTCCAGCCTTGTCAGTGTATTCCATCTCACCTGTTGCCCAGAGATGTGGATCACCGCTGGTCGGATGTGAACTGTTCTGTGCCTGGTCTAACTAAACCCGATCGATCGTTCACAATTTTCTTATTCATAGTTTAGTCGCATCAGTCAGGAAGACGAGGATGGATCTGAGACCGGAGCTCCCCACAGTCTCCTCTGCTTCTCAAGTCCACGTAGGAGCGGCAGCAGCGGCCGCCGCCGCCGCCTCCATCCCGGTGTCCATGGCGGGCAACCTCCTGCGCGGCCCTCCGCTCCTCCTGCGCGCCACGGATAAGTACCCGCGCACCCCGAAGTGCGCCCGATGCAGGAACCACGGCGTGGTGTCCGCGCTGAAGGGCCACAAGCGCTACTGCCGCTGGAAGGACTGTATGTGCGCCAAATGCACGCTGATCGCCGAGAGGCAGCGGGTGATGGCTGCGCAAGTGGCGCTGAGGCGGCAGCAGGCGCAGGAGGAGAACGAGGCGCGGGAGCTGCAGCTGCTGTACGGGACGGCGGAGGGACTGGCCCTGGCCGCCGCCAACGGCATCATACCGCCGCGGCCCAACTATGAAGTGTTTGGGTCCGTCAACAGTGAGAGTAACTCAGGTGAGTAGCGGAATACTGCCGGTCTAAAATCAGTGACACGAATAGTGAATGAATAGTGAGTTTAGTCAGCCCAGAGCTGCTGGTGGATCCAGCGGTGATGACTTCATTATAAACTCACTTTTTTTTTTTTTTTTGCATATGGTGTCCCCTTTGGCACACAATAATGTTCTGATTGTCTCCACAGATTCAAGTATCCAGAAGTACGAACTGTTTCCGAAGGGTCAGCTGTCCGGATCCGCCACCCCGAAGCAGTCCGGAGGGAAATCCACGTCCAACGAAAGCGACTCGGCCCCGGGCGTCTCGTCCCCGGATGCCCGACATGGAGGATCGGGTTCAGAGAACGGGGACAGCGAGTCTTTCATCAGCTCTCCGGTCTCCAAGCCGTTAAAAGACGGCGGGGAAACTCCCGGTTCCGTCAGCTCCCTCGGCTCTGATTCCGGATCCGAGACCGACAAGGACGACCAGGAGCCCTCCCCGTCGTCCGCAGCCTCCAGACACATGAACGCCATCGACATCCTGACCCGAGTGTTCCCCAGCCACAAGAGGAGCGTCCTGGAGCTGGTCCTGCAGGGCTGCGGTAAGGACGTGGTGCAGGCCATCGAGCAGATCCTCAACAACAGCGGCGCTCAGGGGCCCAACAAGGCCGGACCGGATGAGACGTGGACCGCCGAGAGGATGCTCCAGAACGCACAACAGCCTCCGCCGTCCCCCGCATCCACCACCACCCCGACAAGGCCCCTGTTACCCGGCGCCATGACTCTCAGTAACCGCTCTGCGTTTTCTCCTCTCCAGCCAAACGCCCCTCATTTCGGGGCCGACCCCAGCACGTATCCCCTGGGCACCCACCTGGGACTGAACCCCCTGCGGCTGGCCTACTCCGCGCACAGCCGCGGACTGGCTTTCATGACGCCCTACTCCACCACCGGCCTGATGCCCACCCTGGGCTTCAGGCCCCCGATGGACTACGCCTTTAGCGACCTGATCAGGGACAGGACTCTGTTACACAAAGAGCAGGGCTACGCCAGCGGGCTCTACGGGCCCCTGGTCAACAACACGCCGGAGAAGCAGTGAGGCCCCTGGACTGCGTGGAGACACATTCCATTGTATTTGTAGCCACAAGTGTTGAATATTCTGTCCAAATCTGTGATGTGTTTTGGTTACAGGTCGCTGTACATAATAGGAAGGTTTGGCTTGTGGTCAAATGAGAGTAAAACAAGTGAAGTCGCTCATGTGTAATTTTCCTAAATGATTTTATATGTTTGAGTACAAACGTTTGGATGACATTCCCCACGTGAAATGTTTTATGTCATCAATAAAATAACGTGAAGCTGAGAACATGGACTCAAAAATAAATCAAAGGAAAGCGATTAAACCCACAGAGCTGAAGTGATTTTATTAGCAGGATGAGGTTTACATCAGTGGTACACATAAAAAACAACAACAACAACAACACAAAAGTGAAACGAAGAAATAATTTATCTGAGAGTTCTGACTTCTTGAAGGGCGTAAAATTCTCAGCTGGTTTGTGAAACTAGAAAATAAATGTGCATTTTTCACACAAGTATGGAATTTAAATGAGGGAAAATTAAATTATTATAACATGTAGTTAACAGATGTTAACAAGTTGTTTTCCTGACGTTAAAGTTGAACTAATGATGTGTAAATGCCATCACGGTTTTCTTATGTATTTTACTTATCTCACTTGTTTGGTTTTTAGTTCGTTTCCAACTGCCTGTATTGTATATTGCATTTGGTATAAAAAAAAAGAAAGAAAAGAAATGCTATGCTCTATTTGACTTTTCCTTTAGCCTGTCGTTAGTCAGCTCAAATATTTTGTGACAAAGTGCTGGATCGAGTTCCTCTTCATATGTTACAAGCTGTGCTGTCACATTGTATGAATATGGAAATAAATGTTATTTTAAAAGAAGCGGAAATTTATTTACTGACAAAAAAAAAAAGATGAAAGATTTGTGTGAATATTTTAATAAACTCTTAGAATTCTTGCACGAAAAAATAAATAAAATCAAATGTGTTTTTCAGATTTTTTGGCGGTTTCTGCACATAGTTGAGAAAAGATATCTTCGAACGGTATAAGTCCAACAGTTAAAATATTTACGGATTAAATTAATAAAAGAAAAAAAAAAGAAAGAAAGTGAAGTAAAACAAAACTTTTGTAATAATTAATACTGTGTTACCCCCAACTTGCTGACTTCATTAGCTGACGCACAATTATAATAATTTGAGGACTATAATGAGACTGATGAGATCGATATTGTGCCACAAAAGTTGCACATATTTTTTTTATCTACCATCTTCAGAACACAGCGGTCCTCCCTGTCTGGTCTGGCAAACATAAAAGTTACTGATATTTTTGTAGCACAGTGTCAACAACATGCGGATGACTGGAGCTGAGAGTTGAAGCACATTGCGCATATCATGAAGTGTTTGCTCTGGCATTAAAAAAATCTTTCCTAAAATAACTGTTCATAAGGGGTTTGGCTCCGGAATGAACTTGTTTGTCTTTTCAGGCTGGGCAGAGAGACAGAAAGGGGACCACGCGTCTTTTCTTTCTTCTTCAGTGTATTTAGAAGCATCTATGATGTTGAGGCAGGTCGTAATTCAGATTCTAGCGACTCCTTTGGGTATATTAAGTGATAAAATATTTATTTTAATTAGTAGCGTGAAAATTATACGAAATACAATTAGTTTCAGATGATGGGCACTGTTTGTTTTTCGCACATTTCAATATATTCTCGCTAAATAAAATAATCATTCTATAAACCCTAAATGATCGAATTAGAGAAGAGAACCTCGGTATTAAACTTTATAATTTAAAATCGAACAGACCTACAGTGTTAACCTGTCGTAATGATATTCATAAAAAGCCACACACGAACACAACATAAAGTCAAATAGTGTAAAGTTTAAACATATTCACAATAGTGTAAAACAAAACAGACCTTTGTTGGTATAAAAAAAATAAATGTCATCTAAAATAACCAAAGTTTTTTCTGTTGAAACAGGAATAATAACATGGGAAATCAAGTTGGGTTGTGGAAGAGAAGACGTTGAGATTACACACATCCGGTAAGAATCATTCAAAAATAAATATAACAGTATCTTTATTAAATATTGACTGGATGATATATGTTCCCGTTTGGATATACCCACATCCAGATGAACCGATGGCCTCAGCCTCTGTCAAGACTTCCTAATCCACTCAGAAAACGAAGCGGGGCCATAGAGCGCCGGCGCCACCTGCCGGTCAATCCACGTCACCACAGCCTGGTGGTCCCACGGGTGGTGGCAACCGCGCAAACAGAGCTTGGAATGTCACTTTTGGTGCAGAACAGAACGAGATCAACTCAAAGTACAGGTGAAAACAGAGGAACGGGTTTGAAAACACAAACCCACAAAACACGACAACGCCATTATGTCAATTTACACTTAAAATTACGTGAACTATGAAACATGAATGAAACGCTTCAACTAGTCTCTATTCTCACACTCAATTAATGTGAGCCTTTCACCATTATTTTTAAACTTAAAAATTCCCTTACACTCATAAGATCTTTATAATAGCCATCAGTGATGCGTCCTACAGATCGGAAGAGCTACCCAAAATCTGACACCCTCGGTAGGCACAACACAAACCTCACCACTAGATGGCAGTCTTGTCTAGCAAATAAGAATCTGCAGGCTGCCCATTAAAATACAGGACATAGTGGTATTGACCGCAACGCCCAGTGTACTTCAGTAGAGCCGTGTGAATTAATTAGTGTTGATTCCAAACGTCATAGAGACGCAAACACAATTTAAATGACCAATGCAAACCATCCTCTATTTTAAAAGATATCAACTCTTTGAATTAATCTCATTTTTTTCATTTAAAACAACAGGATGATGACAGAAGCAGAGTGATGAAAGTGTGTAAACAGAGTCAGGTGATCTGGACTTGGATTTAATAGTGACAGTCGACACAGTGCCCTCTGCTGGTTGCTTGTGAACAGTGTACCAACACGAAGCAGTGCCCCCCCCGCCCCCCATTCAATCTGAGAGTCGGTTTAAACAGATTCCTGAATTACATTAACGCTATTTTTTTTTATTATTAACCTTTTGCAGTAGGGAATGGTGGTTGAATTGCATTGCCCCATGTGTGAAAATCCAGTTGCAACATTAGAGTGTGAGAAAGAAAGGAAGGAGGAAGCTCCAGTGTGGAGAGCAATGCTGCTCGGCTGCAGTGAATGCAAACATTGCTTTGGACGAGTCTTTCTGTCCTTTCAGTAATAAATAATTAGACCGTGGTAGATGAATGGCCACAGGCTCTGAAAGCGGAGCAGACAGAAACACAGAAAGAGAGAGAGAGAGAGAAATCCATTTGGGTTATTAATCCATACATAAAACCCATTTTCATTTTCAGCGCTATTATTTGGTTTACTGTCACAATAACAAATAGATAATGGCAAAACAAACCAACATTGAGTCAAAAACAATTGCATCGAATTGAAGTTTTTTTTCTCAAACAGTCCAGTACACCCATAGAAAACAGATCAGCAGCTAAAATAAATCAAATTTCTCATTGTCCTATGTTATGAAATCAGATATTTTACAGTTGTGATGGCTGACAAACAATTGTGAATCCTCAATAACAGTTCTAATAACTATTTTATCGCTCGCAAGATTAAAGCATGACCACAGCATCAATCTTTTGTTAGTATCAAATTAAAACAAACAAGATGTCCAGCAAACCTAAAGCCTTTGGGGAATTGTTTTCCCCACTTTCCACAGTGGGTTTAGTCTTGAGAACTGCAGTGTTTCCCACCAACAAATACAATATCCAAAAGCGTGAAGACTTGTAGCTGAGGGATGAGAGGGAGATAAAAGTGCAGCAGCGGGGGTGACTGTGTGTCTGGAGCAGTCAGGTGAGGAGTATTGAACGTGGGCTCCTTGCTGTATGCGTTAATAACAAAACACCCTTGGATGGTATTGATTCGGGAATCTCATTCCCATTTGTCCTTCGAAGGGTCCCTTCATCATTCTGCAGCACATGCACCCCTCACTAACCCTACCCCTCCATCTGTTGCCCCCCTCTCCTTCTGTTTCTCAAACTGGGGTTCGACCTGCTCCGGTGGTGTGAATGGATCCACGTGGGTCTTCACACCTGGGGCCCACAGCGTTGTTTCATAGCGGTCTGTGCAGTTTAAGGATTGTCAATTTGGCAAATTGTAAAGATAACGGTGAAAAGTTATACTTGGTGCATATCTGCAGAGCAAATACGTGGATGCAACAAGTCCGTTGTTGGACTTGATGTCAGAATGTGCGGCTGATGGGAGGCGTCAGGCCTCCTGCGATACTTCAGTGTAGAACCAGAGGAACAAAAAAAACCCTATCAATTTCAACACTAACAAAGACAACACTGGCAAATATAAAGGAATTGCAGGTAGCAGAATACCGTCAGCCAGGCAATGGCCTACATCTGGCATGCCTAGTGGGATAAATGCCCCCCCCTACCCAGAGGACTGGCAACACTGGGGCAACACAGACGCAAACAGGTGGTTAAAAGTCCCTCACTGCCGCTAACAGGATGTGGGCTACAACTTTGCTTGGATAAACCTGTTCAGGGGCCCTGGGATGACTGTGCTGCTGGGGGGGCCTCCTCTCTTCTCCAACATAAGACAGCCTCATTATACAGTATTTTCAAAGACACACACACACAAAACCATCCAGAACTTCACACAGGTATCCTGCCTGTCCCAGAGTTTTACTGATGGTATCACTAGAAATGATGTAATAACTTTGCTGCCAGTTGATACTGCATTTTCTGGACGGGACTTCAAACACATTCACTAAAGCTGAACAACAAAAAGTGACCCTGGTACAGCTAATCTAACTATTGCCAAAAGCACCATATGTTTAATCTACTAATTCCAACACAAAGCTGCCATCGCCTTGACTTGGCTGACTGCCTGACATGTGCAGCAACTTCTAATACAAATAGAGCAAAACAAGGCTGATGTGTGTCTTCGGATTTGAATTTTAAAGCTCAGTTTGCTGCTTGATGGCTCCTCCTGTCACCCATGTTGGCCCCGTAATCACCTCAGAAACCTGTGAAATAGTAAAGATTAATAGTACACGAATGTTACCCGCCGTAATAGGAGACCAACAGCAGGTTCCAGCGAGTAATCTATGCCCTGCAAGAATCCAGATGGCCTGTATGTATTTATAGTGTGTTGGTAAAATCTGCTGCTGTTGGATCCACAAAAATTCCACGGGCTCCTTCATTCTGTGCAGTAATTAAACCCCACACAGCTGACGTGTGTGGGGTGAGGAGACATACTTGCAGAAAGTAGCAGCTAACAGATAACACACAGGAGATGGTAATCAACAAGAAATGTCTCCGAAGTGTGGAGACGCCACCAAGGCCTGGATTTCCTCGTGCGGCTGGAAGCACGTGTGAAACGTCACGCCTGAGACGATGTTGTGTTGCAAAGAAAGCCACAGAGAAGGGCTGTTGTCGCAGATCTGTGTGTGAAAAAAGACTTTACATCTGTGTGTGAGGAAAAGTAAAGTCGCCATTGTCTCCAGTGACGACGCAGACAATGAAATAGCAGGTGTGTGTGTGTGTGTTTGAAATGTGCACTTGGTGGGTGGTGTCTGTACGTGGTTGATGCAAAACTCAAGGAGACGCCTAATATGAGTTTTAAGAATAAATGGATGTCAAGCTGTGTCGACACAGCATGAGCACACTTAATCTCCTCCAGCAGAGTGCCAGTCAACACTGCTGGGGCAGATAGGATGTGACAGAATGTGGCAGACGGAGTATCTGTGTGTGTTTGTGTGTCTGTATCTGATTCAGGTTTGTGTTGTTCTTTGTGTCTGCTTTGTTGTGTTTTTGCAGCATGTATGGAATGGCAGACCAAAAATGTTGACCTCTTACGCGCGCATACACACACATACACGCACGCACGCACACAAAAAAAGTCATGCAGCCAGCTGGATTGTTAACGTGTAAAACACTAAATTTAGAGACTTCCTGCAGGATAGTTTTGATCCAACTCCCACACACAAGCACACAATGTTTTTCTTTCTTTTTATTTCCGCTGTCTGCCAAGTATTAGCAGAGCATGCCTCTGTTCCTGTCACTAAAGTTTCACATCGGACTGACTGACAGAAGTAGGTCTGCGAGGGAGCAGCTCACCCTTTCTGGCTTCCTTTCCTAGTAAGATCTCCTCCTCATCATCTTCCTCACAATCATGGGGAGAATTTCCCCCCTCCCCCACATGTCTCCCTCTGTCTATTTCTAGTCAGTTTACCCATAGCAATGCATTATCTTGAATTTATATTCCTCTCTTTTCTTTCTTTCATTCTGTCTTTTTTCTTTCGTTCACCTCCTTGCTCTGAGAGTCATGAAATAAAAATTAAAGATGATTCTATTTCCAATGCCTAGCAGACACACACACACACACGCACGCACGCTCGCACGCACACACACACACACACACACACACACACACACACACACACACACACACACACACACACACACACACACATGCCCCCCTTGAGAAACCTTACACAATTACGACTAGAATGGGATTCATTCTCAGCCTTCAACAACTCATTAACTTCATATTGCAAATTGTACGTTTCAGCAGAAAGCATTGATGGGGAACAGAGAGAACGGGGGCTTTGGGAGAGGCCAGCAACATTTCCCTATGTGTTCAGAATTTATTAAAATACCACACATGAACACAGTATGTATATTACATAGGGTGGGATTGGAGAAGAATGTCAATTGTATGTTGTTGCAGTTACATTTTAAATCCTTTATTTAAATCTCCATCAAACCCAGTGTAGATAGAGTTATATTAGGACGATCTTGAAAATCTGCTCAATACAAATACTTTGCAAAAATACACTTTAATTCATTGACAAGATGACCCTTATGTCTCCTGCCTCAATTATATTCCCCCAGAATTTTAGTTTACCTTAGGTTCCTGCCATCAAGTTTAACTGAAGTCATGGCAATGAGTGTACGTGTCGGTCTGCTAACAAAAGATCGACAGTAACAATGATCAATCAACAAACAATTAGAGACACAGATTGAAACTTGTCAGAAGGTCCACTAACTATAACAGTTAACATGTTTCTAGATGTTTTTAGGCTTTACAGGCTCCTATAAAAGCCTCTTATTAGTGTTGCAGCATGTTAGAATGTTGGCGTTAGCATTGAGCTAAGAGTAAAGGTCGAAGCAGAGGCAGTGAAAATATCCAACGTGTGTCAATTTGTCAACAAGACAGAGTTCTACCCTGGGTTTCAACACGACCAGTACCGGGCTGACTTCTGTCACATAGCCCAAACTCGTTCAGAAAACAGTGTGATCAAATGAGGGTGTTGGAAAAATGTCCACTGGGGTTTGGCCAACTTAGCAAGTCGTTCTCTAGTGTATGTATGTATTCATTTATGGAGCCAAGAGGTATTTTTCCATAGCAAGTGTCACAAAGTTAGATCATTATCAAAGCAGCGACAAACACTCTAACTGATGTCAAGTGCAGCTCGATGCTGAGGGGAGGCATTGTTGTTACTGGTCCTCTAGGATTAGTACCAAAAACCTCATGCACACACACACAGACACACAGACACACACAGACACACACCACAGAGACACACAGCAACAGAGAGGAAGACGAGGAGTGATAAATTATATTGTTTTGCTCTGTGGGTCTTTGTAAATTGGATTGAGAAAAGTGAAGAGAGCAAGAGAAGTGGGGAGAACATAGAGAAGGAGAGGAGGAGATGAAGAGAAGAAAAAGAAGGAAATGAGGTCAGGCATCAGAGAGGAGTGGTGGGGCGGGAGGGGGGTGTAGAAACATTATTGACACCCCTACCTCCCCCCCTCGAGCGTCCACCCTGAGTCCCAGACCAGCAATTACACCTCTCCAAATTATGATCTACTGGCAGAGTGGACCTGACCACGGATGGAGATAGATGGAGATAGATTGAACCCTATCTCCTCCCTCTCCCCTCTCATTGTCTCATGCTCTCTCTTTTTCTCCATCTCTTAGGTTTGCCGATGGAGACAGATGGCACGAGGCCTCTGGCCCTGGCCCCTGTAGATTGATTATTGATCAGGAGGACAGAGATGGATTGTGAGGACACCAAACAGTGGGTAGAGGGCTGTGGAGGATGCGCCGGGGTGAAGAAGTGGGAGGATTTCAAGGAATTTATGTTTTAAGAGTGAGGCTAAAGGATGGACGGACGGAGAAGAGGAGGTGAGTGAGGATGTGACGATGGCGAAAAGTTTTTTTTGGCTCAGCCATCACCTTGAGGGGGAGCTATTGACTAAGCTCCAGATTTACAGACAAATTCTGAAGTGTTCTGGATTTAAGATACAACTCATTCTTTGCCAACAAACATAACAAGCTCACGTTGGATAGATGGTAATCACTTGTTTGACTCTACGTGTGGCATAGGGATAAATACAATAATAAGCTAAAATGGCCACAAGGCAAATAAAATCATGAAAATTCTTATTTCTACTGGATAAATGAAACTATACAACAGAATCAAAATATCTTTTTTGTTTAGTTAGTATCACCCATGACTGTAGGCTAATTGTGTTGTGAGTGTCTGCCCTTGTTTGTTGGATGAGTGTTTGTGAGCATGCTGATGGTTGGAAAGATGACGCTGTCTTCCCGTGCCAGACAGATGGCCATCAGCAAGGCTCCAGTGGCTGAGTGCTGCTTTACTGTGGAGCCAAGAGGTTAAGCTCCAATCTTCACCTTCTATCTCTTATTTTTCTCTCAGTCACTGTACCTCTCATCTTCTCTGTTTACATGTGTGTGTGCTCTTTTACACCCTTTGCACTCCTATAGTGTGTGTGAATATCAGTGTGTGTGATAAAGGAACAGAAGGAGTCTGTTGGCTGGTACATGTGAGTGTGCTGGAGGCAGATACTGGAGGAAATAAATGGCATTCAGGCAGCTGCCCAGCTCAGGGTTTCACTGAGTGCCATCACTGATGGCAATTCCTGACTGTGTGTCCTCCCAAAGTCATTATTTAACTGAAAGTGATTATATTCATCTTTCACAAATTACCAAAGTGCCTACAAACACCAGGGACATACATAATTTTGCATACATAAATCTTGATTTTAACTGTGCTCTTCACTCTGTCTTCCTTTTTCTTGTTCTTATTTGATTTTCGAGGATGTTCCAACAAATGCATATGTGCTCTTGCCCCCAGGCTGAGTGGGAGTATCCTCCCAGGAGGAAGTACCTCCTGGTACTCCCTCCTTGGAGGAAGTACCAGGAAGTAGTGGGCTTCATGACTGGATGGATGTAGGATGGAGTTCTGGGTGTCTGGATTCAGCCCTGGAGGCTTTCATTAGTCATTTACAGCCTGGAGGAATTTAGCTAAATTAGGAATTGTATACACATCTGCTTTTGTGCGGTAGCAGTTTGTGTTGTGTCCGTGTTTTTGTTTTGTACAAAGCTGACTGTGATTCCAATCAAGCACAAACATATGTTTACAATATGGTGTCATGCCCAGTGGTGTCAATCAATTATAAAATGTAATTGTGTTAATTGCAATAATAGTTTGTGATTAATCATTGATTAATTTTAAAGTTTTAATACACTGCATTTACTCACATTTTTGGGAGGGTTAGAACAAATACACAACAAATAGGACAGGAATATTTTATTTTCCAAGCTAAGCATTATTTGCATACACCTTTATGTATTATTGTGTAATGTATTAGCAGAAACCCATATAAAGGACAATTAAAAGGTCATGTCTGCAACAAGCATATTGGAAACAGGTTTGCTGTATACTGAAAAGAGAAATCTCATTAAAAACATGTCAGAAACTCCTAGATTTCAACACTGCACAGTTCCTTATTTTTTTATTTTCTATGTTGGAGATAGTATTTCCCCTCCAGTGTAGCTGGTTTGGTGTATGCCTAAGGTAATCTGTGTCAGGCTTCAAAGCCTCTAGGGGCGGCGGACACAGAACCGTTTGGCGATTGCATTGGTTGGTTTACTTCTCACCCCGTCAGTGTCACTTGATGTACAGAGCTCGGTCTTAGTGTAACATCTTCGCTAAAATAAACTAAGAAATGTTTTGTATTTGGGAGTATGGGGTTCGGGGCCCTTTTCTGAGGGATGTTCTGTCCCTGTAGAGAAGCCAGAGCTCGGTTCGGATTGGCCTGGGAACGCCTGGGGATCCCCCTGGAGGAGCTGGAGAAGGTGTCTGGGGAGAGGGAAGTATGGGCATCCCTCCTGAGACCGTTGCCCCAGTGACCCGGCGGTTGAAGATGGATAGATGGATTTTTGAAAAAAGATGAAAATTCTGACTTGTGCTTCGGTGGAAGTTATATGCAGAGGTGAAAATCCAGTTTGGATCATAGGAGGGAGTTGGAGTCAATTTGAGATTAAAGAAATTAAAACTGAGCAATGACATGTTAGCATTTACAGTTAAAGTCAAGACATTTTCTGAAATCTGATATATTCAATCTTTTTATTCACACACAAAAAAAATCAAATTACTCTTTAGCAATGCATTTTAGCATCTCTTAGCATACTGTTTTGGATTTCTTTTTTTTTTTAACCAATAAATTAACCATCAGTGTTCATGCTTTTCTTCTTTTATAGCACAATTTTTACAGGAATAAACTCTTTTTAAAAAACCCAACTGTATGAAATCTTCCAAGCAACAAATGACATAGAAACATGTTGAGTGATAAACTAGTAAAAATATAATGAAGTACTTAGAAGATAAACATCCAAATATCTCCATTATCAAAACAAGGAACTGAAAGGTAAGTGAATGTTGGACATTAGTTGATAAAGTGACCAGAATTATGACTTTGAATGAAAACTGAAGCTAATCCATGTCTCCTAAATGCATAAAGAAGCATAACATATATCCTTATATACTGTACTTAAAAATGATTTTTCTGTTACAAATAATGACTGAAAGCACATTTAGAGACTGGTTCCAAAGCCACGAGAAAGACCGGACGTACGATGGTATCTCTATATGTCATATCAACATAAAGTCAACACACAAATGTTTCATGGGGCTTTCATATGACTGCCTTTTTGCTGAAATTACAGAAAGTATTCATTTACTATTTACTGCACATTTTGTAGCACTTACCCACGGCTCATGAAACACACGCCGGTGGACTGGCTCTTCGTGATTTAGCTGGAGTGTGTAATACATACCTGACAAGTAACACATCCTGACGTACCAAGTTAGTGTTTATAGCGTTAAAAGGCTGCTTTCAGCCACATTATAATTCACATCTCCAGGATTGGCTGTGTGGCACTGGGGTTAATGAAGTTTCTCTCTGCTACGCCACAGAGGAGAATTATCTAGTGAAGCAGGAGATGGCTGGCTCTCATTATGAGTGTCAACAAACAGTGAGGGAGTACTCCATAAACGACAGGATGTAGCTAGTCATATTTAGCTGTATTATCCTCCTGTCTCACTGGTTTTCAGTGACAATCATTGTAATCAGTCCTACCATACAAGCAAATGAGTGCAAATTAGATTGAATAAACACCCAAAGAAAAGTTTCACCAGGATAGAGATACACACCAACAAATGCACACTAACATCGATGCACACAGAGGACTTATATACTTCAGATGACAGTTGGGGGGTGGGGGGGGGTGCTGCTGCAGGATGGACTGGAAACTGTACAAATTAGCTAAAGAAAAGATGAAGAGAAAAATGAGCAGCATTTTTATACATGCATAAAAAAGTTGATGAAATATATTACAGACCTCCTGGGGAATCAAAGAGCATGTGTGTTTACTAGCTTAGCAGCTTCAAAAACACACACAGACACACGCACGCACGCACACACACACACACACACACTCCAACTCCTACATCCCCCATGCAAAGCCCTCAGATAATCGCTGAGGAAATCTCGCCACCATCTCCTGTTTAAAATGGATAGAATTTTTATTGCTTTGAATGTATGTGGAGATTGAATAATTTACATGGAAAAAAAAAAAAACAACTTCAGGAATATATGAAGACACTGAAAGGAGTAGGATGTGTGTGTGTGTGTGTGTGTGTGTGTGTGTGTGTGTGTGTGTGTGTATATACGTATGTGCATGTTATCAAAAGAGTTTGTTGTGAAAGAAATGTTTTATTTACTTTTCAGCTCCTGATGTTCACTTTGCAGAAAACATTTTATTCTGGTTACTGCCAGGCAACCAGCAGGACTGGAATAAGACGAACATAGAGGGGAATAGAAAACATCTGAAGCCATGCACAAAATGATAGACAACATAGAGAAACTGTGGATGCAGGTGTGCATGTGTGCCTGTGAGTGTGTGTGTGTTACATGTGGCTCTGTATTGTCACGGCTGCTCTGAATGGTGAGGGAAACACTGATTTACAAACACATTGTATGCATACTGTTAGGAAAACACGCAGATACTCCTAAATGAATTCTGCACAAGGTGCAGAGCTCAATGCAAAACTCCATGACATCCATTTTAAAAGGAGAAACCATCTCACACTGTTCCTCAAGCGTCCCGATGATCTCTGGAGCAAACATGGTTTTCATGTGTGAACAAAGGAGAGTGGTAAACAATGGTAAACAACAAACACAGCAGGTGAAATTCAGATGCGGTTTAACATCTGAACTTTACAGCCGCAGATAACTGGAGAGCTGTTGCTACTTGTCTGCCCTAAAGAAACGTCAGCTAATGCACACATCACTGTGAAAGCAGCGTGCTTTTGACTGCTGAACCTCCCGTAGGTGTGAGTTCAGCTTACTGCACAGATTCTAATGTAAAATGTCTGTTTTCTCTCTCCTCCTATTCACAGTCACCCCCTCACACTTCGACTCCGCCATGCTAAAAAGTTGACAGTGACGGATGCCCTTGATAGAAGCATGCATTGCTTCACACTGTGACTAGAGTCAATACTGAAACAAGCCTCACCTCTTTGTCAGAGCATCTTTGTATCCTCCCTTCTTTCTTTTCTCTGTATCCCTTTCTTTGTCTGAGTCTTGCTCTTTTTCATTATTATTTCTCCTCTGTCTATGCTGGAGGGAGAAATGGGAGGCACAGATGCTCCTCTGAATATGAATTTAGAATGTGGTTGATATTGACTGTGAGCTGGATGAGAGAAGGGAGAAGACAGGAGGAATGAAGAAAAGGGTGAGCAGAGTAAAAGAAAAGGGGTAAAAAAAAATAAACTGTGAATAATGTATATTGCTTTGCTGTTTAATGCCGGCCTAAATCCCTCAACTTCTCGTAAAAACTTCAACAATTTCGCAGTTGAGTAATCTTTCGATTTAATAACCTTAAGCTTCCCTAGCTCTATAAATCTGGCGTTCTTACGCTTTCCCTCCCCAACCTCGTCCTCCCCTTCTTGTCCTCCCTCCTTCCCTCGCTCATTCCAAGCCTCTGTGCATTTTATCTCCATAATAGCACAAAGCAGCGCGAGCTGCCTCAGTGGGAGAGATAAGGGAAATTCCTGCCCGTATTTTAATAGCTTTGCTCAGCTATCTCTTCCTACCAACTCCTCAGGAGCTGCCAGCCCGCGGACTCACCTTGGACGCAGCACTCAGAGGAGAATCCTACAGAAAGGCATGACTGCTGAATGCCTGGTGTGTGTGCATGTGTGTGTGTGTGCATGTGTTATGGGTGTGTGTGTGTGACAAGGAGAGTGCTGGTGCATGTTCTTTGAATCTATGTCTGTGACTGTGCATATGTGTGTTTACTTGTGTCAATAATGCATCTAAATGCACACCTATATACAGTCCATAGTGTAAATATGATACATTCCATATATCAAAAATACAGTATGGATTGTGTATAGGTATGCATTTAGATGAATTCCATACTTAGTATGCGTCTCTGTATGGTCCTTTGGCTGCTGATATAGTGAAGAGTTGATGAATAACATTGTTGTTAATCTGTTTCCTCTCAATCTGGAGTGGGATTTAATAGCAGCTCCGCAAATCCCAGATTATATTCATTATCAGCATTTAGTCGTTTAGTCTTAGAATAATCCAAAAATGTAATTCTATGCTAATTAGTCAGGACTATTCAAGAAACATTTCATTTTAATATTGTCATGGCTGGTTATAAAACTGCCACCTACTTTGTTGTAAAACCAGTCATACATCGAAGGCTGCAGCTTTATATTCACAAACATTCAGCCTGTCTACCCAAATGTGATGTAAAGAAAAACATGTGGTGATTACAAAATAACCAGATTTATGCAGCTCTCAAGAGGGACGGAGGTGATATGTCCCTGGACGAGCAAGCTGAGGGATGAGGCAAACAAGTACCATAAAAGTATGTCCAACACAAAGGTAGTTATCAACTGTATTTGTTAACACAGGCTGTCTGCTTCAGCTCTTCATATTTCCCATAAACAGCAAACACACCGAATCCATTGGTCAGAACTCTTAAACTTTAAAATTGATGCGATATGTTTAAACATTTCACTGTTCCATAACCAATCATGAAGGGATTGTCATTTTACTTTTTGGGTAAAATCAAAGTGAAGTGAATGTCATCAATTAATTTTATTAATAGAAAAACACAGGTCAGGTCCTTTTGAAACTCCCCAACAGAACAACTCAGCAGATGGACTCAGGTGAAAGTGACTCATATTATCAACCACCAGTGCCGCCGAGATAGGCTCCGGCTCCCCGTGACCCGCTGCGGCGGATACAGCGGTGGTAATCTGAAGATGACTGACAGTAGCCCACGAGGGCTTGGAGAGGCTCACATTTCAAAGACCCCAGTTTGACACCCCCGGCACTCCCAACGACCGTCGCTGAGGAGTCAGCCGGGTGTCGACAATGGTCGCAGGAACGTGAATAGCACTGAGCACACTTCACAGGGTTAAGAAGACAACACCAACCACCATGAGATGTAAAACATCTTCAAGGAACTTCCTTAAAGTCCAGTGGATTAATTTAAACAGGTTTGGAGAACAAAGACCTGTATGAATGAGAACACACAGATGAAAACACAGGAAATCAAAAAAGCAAATCATTGAAGACATAACTGTGATATAACAGTTCACACGACATTCACCCTATTTACTTCAAAATACAACCACGTGTCTCTAAGGATAGTGAGGCCTTTATCAGAGCTGCACATGCATATCTATCAGCAGGGGGCGCTATTGCAGTAACAAGACCACGTTCCCCCTGTGACTTGACTCCTTCACTGCTAATCCACACTGATGGAACGGAGAGCCAAGCTTGAAGTGCTAGGGAATAATAAATTTAATATTAAAAGACTGCAGACATGCGTTATTTTCTTGTTTTGGTCATGTGGGACAACTCAGGGAGGAGGTTAAAAGTATTTTGTCTCGGCAGAGTCAGTTGGTAATGGCACTACTTTCCTCGGGGATCATTTACAGTAAAACCCGTACCTGTTTCAGAGTCCAGGTACTTAGTACCATCTAATGTTGTACACCTGAAAATGAAGGAATTCATCAGAGACAAACTCAGTGTTCCATTTAAAGTAGTGTCACTGATGGTTTGATCCAGCGTGCATTACTCTGGGCTGAAGGAAGCATAGGGCAGCAAACAAAGAGATGATGCTTATTTCATAAGCCACTATAAAACCTGCAGTCAGTGGGTTTTTGTATCAGCTGAATGATTTGATGTCCAGTCTATTAACACAGACTTTTGTTTGACTTGATTAAAGATAGGAGCTTTCTATCAAATGCTTAGTGGATGCCAGTGTCAAAATACTAAATGACAGCACGGTTCAATGCTTATAAATGCTACAGCTTCATGTGCTGCACTTGATTCACCTATACCAACACTTCAAAAGGAAAAGACTTAAATTTGCATTTCACTGTCAGGAAATCCTATTACATTGTTTTGATGTGTGCCTGCCAGAAATGAGCTCAATACACAAAAGCCCACATGTTCTAATGACTTTTAATCCATCTGAGTCAATAGCATCTGAGGTGTTTAGGAATATTAGCATTAGCAGTATTTTCTGTCAAAAAAAAAATAAAAAATCCTGACACAACTATCCCTGACAACAACTGCAGGATCATTAAGAAGTGGAAAGCAGGAGAGGAACGGGCCCCATTCCATCACAACACCAAGTGTGGGCTGCTGTGTTATGATAGGCTCACTGCCAATGAGTCAAAGTGACAGAGTGTGGCGCTCGCACAGTCTGATGACACTGTAGCCCAGCAAAAGATGTTGTGAGATCACACACACACACACACACGCACGCACGCACGCACGCACGCACGCACGCACACACGCACACACACACACACACACACACACACTTAATTTGTATATTCTTACAAGCATTTCTCTGTGTGCATATTTTTGGTAAGAATATGTAAAACCAGTGTCATTACAGTAACTGATCTTGTTTTTTATTATTAAGTATTTTTAGTTTACTAGTACATGCACGCACTGCTACCAGTATTTCCACTCCATTCAATTTTGTGTGTTCATTTTCCAGTATATCTGCACAGGAAAGACACACAAACACACCCGTAGACGAAAGCACAACGTCATGCCTACAGGCAGCAACACTTTTAGGTGTTTGCCCAGAACTGGTGAGGATTGGAGGGAGATCTAGAGAAACACAGAAGTTGAGAAACAAACCCAAATTTGATGGGAGATCAAAACAGATCTGATGAGAAAGCAGATGTATAGGCAGGCCAGTTAGCAGCCCCCCCCCACACACACACCTATGACATGTTTACACCTTCACAGCAACTAAAGAGATTAAATTTTTGTCAGAACCGCCTTCTTTTATCCTACACTGAGTAACGACAAAACCATGACGTTTGTTCTTGTTACAAGAGGACGCATGTTCAGGTGTGTGTGTGTGTGTGTGTGTGTGTGACAGAGAGAGAGAGAGAGAGAGAGAGAGAGAGAGAGAAAGAGAGAAGAAGTGTGCATATGTAAGGGGAAATGCGGTGAATGGAGAAGAGGCTGAGATTGAAGAGTGAAGTTATTGAAGCTAACAAAAAGAGGAACTTGGAAGGGATTAAACAATGACATTCTGCAGTTCTCTGCACCTAAAAATACACCATCATCTCCCTCTGTCTTTGTCTCTCTCTCTTCTTGTGGTTTGGCAGTATGCTCTGGCAGTTTTGGAGTAGAGAGGATTTACCTGTAAGTCACTCAGCTTTTATGTAATAGCTGTTTGTAACGTTCTGAAGGAAATGGTGACTGGATCCAGAGGCTTGGGTTGCTACGCTGTCTGCAGCTGCTCCGGTTTGTGTCAAATGGATGCCACATAGTCGTAGGACAGCTAGAATGAAAGACAGCAAGAGGTGAAAAACTGAGAAAAAGACTAAATTTCAAAAATGGAGGACCGCTTGGGAGATTGCCCTGTGTCTGAAGGCCCAGTTTGTATCCTCACTGTACTCTAGAATAAAGTCTGCTAAGCTTCTCTGTCTTCTGTCACGATTTTCAAATCAAGTATTACATCTTTTTTCCCTCTGTTGGCAGCCTGTCTGGTTACCTCTAGCTCGGTAAACATGCAATACAGCTACAAAATTAGTAACCTCACTTTATCATTACGACAATATTATTGGGATACCTGAGCGGTCAAAGATCTAACAGAACTCTGAAGCACTGGCTCATTTGAGGCGCATGTCGACGCAGGAAATAGTTTCATATTATGAAATTAAAATGGTCCGTTGAATGTTTTTCAGCTGATATCTACGTCATGATCGTTCATTTAGTTTCCTTACTGAAGTTGACACTGGGTGATTGTTTCATAATCAAGATTTTATCCTAGTTGGGTGATTTATCATTAAAAATGAGCAGTTTGTGTCCAATCACTCAACATACTCTATGCTGCATTGCTTGCATGTATTCTCAACCCACTACACTCTCCCCTGCTTCAAGAGATGTCTCCGGACATCTAGAACTAACCATCGAGTTGTCGTCGTCAAAGTCAAGAAAGTCTGACTTACCAAATACAGTCTGTTACAGTTATACAGTCAGTGTCTCTTCAGCCACTGTACACGTCATAATCAATCTAGTATGCCCATATTGGTGGGTAGTAACAGGGTTGGGGAACAGCCGGATAATATGGCATGTGGTAAGGAACACAGGTGAACATCAGGTTTGCTCCATGCCGCCACGTCTGGTAGGAAGGTTGTCCAAGATGATCATAGGTGAGCATTTCCCTCAGTTTGATCGCTCAAGTAGACCTCCTCAAAGGTGGTGCTTCTTCCCCTGACAGTTCTCCAACAGGCCCACTACCGTCAACCTGTTCCTCAGAACCTGCTTTTTTCACAGTGTCATCCCTTGCTGCATCTTCCTGCACTTCCACAACTGGTGGTGTAACAGCCGGTGTGTGCATCTGTGTTGGCTCTGACTCAGCAACCGGCTCAGGTTCAGGTGGCTGTCTTCTTCGAGCTGTCTCACTTACTTGCCTCATTGGTTGAAACTCTGGAGCTACGGCACTGAGTTCTTTATTTGGCTTTGACTGAGGCAGGGAGGATCGGACTCGTTCCCTGTGATACACCGGTCTGGTTTGGAGGTAATAGGTGTATTCCTCCTCTCCATCAGAGTGTGCAGATTCCTGCTCCACAGCCTCACTGTTCTTTTCCCTTTTGTCTCCTTTTTGTCTTTTGTTCGCTGTACGCTGATGCTTTCCATCTTGTTCCAATGGTAAGTCATTGACAGGTAGCAGCAGTTACAATGCAGGACACGGGGGTTCCGATCTCCAGTTTCTGGCTGAACTTTTTACACTGGCCCTTCTGCTATCCTTTCCACAACACGATGGATTCTCTTTTCCCAGTAAGCACGGAGTTTGCCTGGCCCGCCTCTCTCGGACATGTTTCTGACAAGAACCCGATCTCCCGGCTGCAGCACAATACCCTTAGCATGCCGATCATAGAGCTTTTTGCCTTTAGCTGAGGACTTTCCACTGTTCTCTGAGGCGATCTTATATGCCTCATGCATGCGGGAAGCCCATCTCTGTGCATACTGTTGTCTGGATTGTGACTCCTGCTCAGGTTTTAAATCAAAGCGCAGGTCAACGGGCAAGCGTGGAGCTCTTCCATACAGGAGAAAGAAGGGTGAATACCCTGTTACCTCATGTTTTGTGCAATTGTAAGCATGAACTATGTGGGGTAGGTAATCTTTCCACTCAGCCTTTTTCTCCTCTTGTAGAGTTCGCAGCATTTGTAGCAGTGTCATATTCAGGTGCTCAACAGGATTCCCCTGCGGGTGGTAGGGGGTTGTTCGAGAATGGGCAATTCCAGCCAGCTGCTGGAGTCTCTGGAAAAGGCTGTTCTCGAATTCCCGCCCCTGATCATGATGTAATTTTTCAGGGTACCTGAAACGTGGAATAAAGTCATAGAAAATCTTTTCTGCTGCTGTTCTGCCTGACTTGTTCTTGGTCGGACAGGCTCGTGCAAAACGGGTAAATTGATCCACCAATACTAAAATGTATTCGTAGCCACCTTTACTTGGTTCCAGATGGAGATAATCAACAGAGATAAGCTCGAAAGGAGCACAAGTTGTTATAGAGCGCATTGGAACTCTATCTGGGACTGTTGGCCGTTTCCATTTGACACACCGGCATTGCCGAATAACATAGTCTTCAATTTCGCGTTGCATAAAGGGCCAGTAAAACCTTTCTCGAGCCAAATGAAGGACCTTATCTGCTCTGACATGTCCCATATCATCATGTAGGTGTTTCAGCACTGTCGCCTTCAACTTACTGGGGAGAACTGTTTCCGTTGTCCTGTCTGCCTATACAATATTCCTTTGTCCAGTCTGAGTCTTGTCCATTCTTGGACTAGTCTGTGTGTCTCTCATCCCATTTGTCTTTATCATTTGGATTCCATCCTCTTTTCTTTAGATTAATCACCTCACTAATGTGAGGGTCTTCCATTTGAGTAGCCTGGACACTCTTTGGAGTGATAACTGGAGTGCTGTCAAAAGTTGTTTCATCTGCACTGGCACATTGCTGCAACACAGCTATCCAAGGCATCAACCAATCTTCAAGGAAATTTTTCCCATAATTCAGCTGAAAAAGGCGAATCAACCGGCCAGCAGATGCGTCGGAGGGGACGGTTCAAGAACAAAGACTTTATATCTTCAGGTGGTGTTTGTGTGCATTTCTATGGGAAGACAGCCATGGGGAAGGGAAGCGGGTCTTGGGAGAGTCTCTAAGTGTGTGTTTGTGTGTGTGTGAGTGTGTGTGTGTGTCAGGTTGATGAATAGAAGTCCTGATTCCTTCCCATTTCACATCAATAAAGACAGTCCAGCCCTTGAGCAAGAGAAATGAGCGAATCATCTGTGCTCTCTGCCGCACTTTACCTTTTAATACGCCTCTTGATTGACACACGCACACACACACACACACACACACACATACACACACGCACACACACACGCTTCAGTAGTGTGGCCTAGATTTGATCTATAAGTTGGGTTCTTCCATACATCCTCCCCTTTGGGCTTTTCACAAACGTCCATACACACACTTTGTGGTTATGCCCTAGATTGGATCTATGGTCGGACACAAGGACACACACACACACACACACACACACACACACACACACACACACACACACACGTAATTCAGTGTTACAGTATCAGATGAGAAGAACAGCAGGATGCGGAGTGAAGTTTGTTCTTGTATGAGCCTCAGGTCTGGACATCACAGGGGGGGGGGGGTTAAGTCCCATCCCGTTTGACAAGAGTGATATTTTTGCAGGTTTGATTTTTTTCTTCTTAAAACACTTTTCTAAAAAGGTGAATCTCTCCTTGAATCAAATAAACACGTCGGCAAACAGGTTTACATTGCTTACCTATCAGTTGTGCGAGGCGTTTCTTTGGTTGTTGTTGAGATTGTGTGTTCGCTTTTTTTGGGTTAACTGTTTTGGAATGGCTAGCTGGTACTGGGGATCTTCTAGCTGTTGTGATCACTGACTGCCCCCCTCCAGTGACCTCAGTCCGTTTCCCGGAACCCTCTTTTGCAGACAGCCGATGGCGCGATGTCCAGCTTGGCTACAAACAAAACAGTGAGGGCAGCTCACCTTGCTCTGCTGTATACAGTCATTGCACCTGCCCCTGATTTCAGACCCTGGTGCTGGAGAATGGGTTGCTGGTGAGCAGGGACCCCAGGCGTCACACGGTCGGGAGGTTTCACCATTTGGGCTAGATGTTTGGTCAGAGAAGACACTTGCCCTGTCAGTTCTTTTATAGCAATACGGTTAGCCTGTAACTCAATGTCAACGTTAGCTTCTTTGACCAGGTCGCTACTGTCAAGCTGAGCTGAGCTTACGGTCACTGGTCGAGTCTTAGCTACTGTACCAAACCGTCTTAGTCTCTCTGCTTCCTCAATAGTAGACTTCGTGATTTGATCTAAGAGAAATTCGTCAGTGACCTGCACATCTTTTAGAAGCGGTTTGAGGTCATGTCGAACATGGTTGTTTCTCTCATTTAACCCTTGGTACAGCGTGTGGAGGAAGGTACCTTGAACAAGTTTTTTGTCATAGCTAAACTCTGCACCAAGCTGTTGTGACTCAAACAGAACATGCTGTTTCAGCCCTATGATCCTATACAAAAACTGCTTTGGGCTCTCTCTGTCTTGTTGCTTAGCACTGCTTAACTCCTGAAAAAGCTCAGTACTGTTTTTGTCTCTGATATGCGCACGGAGAAAACGCTTTAGCTCATTTACAGTTAAATCATCCCTATTACTTAACATTTCTCTGAATGTGCCAGGTTTTGTGACCCTACAAAGGTTACTGTAAGAGATGTCAGAACCAACATCACTGATTTGTCCACCATGTAACTTAAATTCCCTGCGTGGGAGCAGAGCTGCAACATCATTAAACCTCAATACCTGGTCTCCGACACTAGAAGCTGGACTCACTCTGCCACGGGGAGCACCACCAACACCTGCTGTGAGCGACTTGTTCGATGCTGTAGAGGCAAAGTTCCTGTGTAGCATGCTGCCGCTCCTTCCTGCAGGTGACGGAAGCGACTGAGTGTCTTCGTCCTCTGCAGCTGGACGGACATCCTGGTCACGTGGCAAGAGTGGCAGGGCTTGGCTGTCACTGTCCATATTCACCGGGTGGTGGGGAATGTTAGTGGTTGGTGTCGTGGAAGTTTGATCTGGAGGGTTGTAGTCAGGAGGAGGTGGAGTGGAACAGTCCTGCTGCTGCTGTCACATCTGCCATTCTACGGGGTGTGGTTTGACTAGCTCCAACTTCACCGTCGGTGGTAAGCAGGCTGCTCAGCATATCATCAAGGAGAGGAGCTGGGCCATGCCTTCATCCTCCAAGTTTATCAACTTTTCACTTCTTACGTAGTCAAAAATCAGATCATACAGCTCTGGTTCCCTCAGATCATCGACGCTACGGGTTACACCGTCATCTTCAATAGAACTTGCAATGGTCGTTAACTGACTTGGACTCAACTCAGAAAGTCTCTTTTGGATCTGGTAGATAAGCATTCGCCGGACGTGATGTGAAGCGGCTGTGGACATGATGACGTTTCACGGGTGGCCTAAGCTCACTGGATGATGTACTGGAATACAGCCTTCCCTGAAGCTTTGGACAGATGTTTCACGTCGTCTCTGCACTCACTTCATGTGGCAGTGATTCTAGAAGATCCCGGACGAGCCCCCAAATGTAACCGGTGCCAGACCTAGGGGTATCTGGACCGGCTCATACAATGCGTAGGCCAAATGCACTGCGAATCGGTGGTTGTTTACTGCGGATCAACAGCGGAGCACAAGAATTAACATCCTCACAGGTCACAAGTCATTTTAGTAATGACTCGCGCCAGTAAGCTTGCAAAGGTGCTGCTTCCCTCGATCCCCAGGAGCGCGCAAGCATCACCCACTGACCTGGCGTTGCAAGGTCTACTAACATAACTCTAAACAAAGTCTCAAAAAATAAAGGGGGTGCTTATTTCCTATTTGAAAACTGAACTTATTCTCAACCCGCTACACATGCAGCATCACGGTGTCTGTTAACTATTTACAGATGTGTGATGTTGAAGTCATTGGAGGAGAAATTGTTTCCCAGAGCACTCGTAAGCCTCAGGTTTGAAGCGAACAGTCTCACATTGTGACGCTCAGCTTGCGTTGTCTGAGAATCTGTGCTTCACGTTTGTGCTGTGTTATGGCAGGCTTGATGTTTGCTTGACGTTCCAATTACAGAAAATGGCCAAGAGAGCTGTTTATCCAAAGGGTTTCCAGAGTAATGCAGCTATTCACCAGTCGAAGACAATAAGGCATAAATGATCAGGTTTAACATGTCCTGCGGTTCATGCTGATTTTTGTGTCCATTCTGTCAAGATCTGCTCAAAGGCTCGAGAAGGTTGCGGAACAGACAGCTTGAATTTCTACTCTGAAAGAAAGCTTTTGGTAATCCTCGTGCTGTCTATGAGCATAAAAATACTTGACCAGTAAAGTCAAGGAAACAGACTTTAAAGAAATATGTAAGATAAGTTTTTCTTCAAAATTTCCACTGACCCCAAGAGTGAACATATTCAGGCTGAACCCCAGAATCCCTTTGACTTGAGTAAACACAAATTCAATCATGAGGGATTCTGCTTCGAGGCTTGACTAATTGCTGCTTAATTACATCCTCAGACACAGGTCATTGTCAGAGCACGGATTAGCACTAACTCGTCATTCCACACAGATCCCAAACCAGACTTAGGTGGCATCGCTCCATTCCATCAAAAAAGTGGTTAAGGCTTCTTTTTCAAGTAAAGTGTATATTATTTATATAGCACCAAATGAAGTTATCACAAGTTATCTCAAGACCCTTCCCAAGAAGAGAACAATACAACCCTGATGAGCAAGAACATGCAGATAGAGGAGAGGAGCAGCAGCCTTCTGCTTTGACAATGGTAGAAATACATATAGTAATATTACTGAATAGTAATATTACTACCAATAATAATTGTCTACACACTGTCAGAAATGGCTGTTTTGGGGGTTCACCCTGGACAAGTAACCAGTTCATCACAGGCCACACAGAAAGACAAACAGAAAATGCATTACAGGCTTCTGATGGTGGGAGGAAGCTGGGGGATCCAGAGAGAACTCAGAGAGTGAATCCAGAGAGAACCCAAGGAGTGAACCCATCGCACCCAGAATGAACCCAGAGAGAACACAAAATGAACCCAGAGATAACCCAGAGTGAACCCAAAGAGAACCCAAAGAGTGAAACCAGAATGAACCCAGACAGAATCCAAAAAGACCCTGGAGCTAACACAGAGAGAACCCAGGAGAATCATAGATGTGTTGGTTAAATTAATATTCAGGGGTACTAATGAGAGTTTGCTCTGCTGCTTCTCATTCTTCTGATAAACAGAACTCTAAATGTCTTCACGGTTGGATTTCTTGCTGAGTTTTAGATTAATGATGCGGCCAGCGATGACCGTGTGAGCTCCAAAGGGACAGCTAATGGATCGAGTTATTAACGAGGACACAGGATGACAACTTTTGTTTTGTTTTTTTTGTAATAAAAAGTCAAAATCATTCTTACAGCATTACTTCTGTATAAACTTTAAAGCAAGAGACTGTCGTGATTACTTGATGAATGGATGTTTCTGTTTGTTTTAAACACAACCTTCACAACAAACAATGTCAATGACAAATCCTCTAAGCAATGGCTGTTGAAAAGTTAATGGATCAGAAGTCCTTTTATTCTCACACAATGACTGTTTCTTGTGAGATAGTCTCCACTACTAAATACCACAAACGTAAAACCTACAGACAATGCAATGATGACACAGCAAAGTTTGTGGACTATATTCCTTCACTCAAGAGAACTTAAAACGATTTTGCACAAACTGGCATAAGATATGTTTGCATAAAGCAAACTAAATAGACTTGGATCGCTTGGATTGTTTAATATAAAACTGATTTAACTCAGAATGCAGACAGAAACCTTGTTTACAAGTGTTTTTGATGATATGGCCAAACTTTACAGTAGAACATGAAGGACACAGTCCAGTCATCATGACAGTCACGTTAGTGTAGCGTGTGACCTGTCAGTGTAAATAAGATGGATGGCTTGAGGAGAAACCTGGAAAGAATACATATGAAAGCTTATTGTGCACATATGGTCCATTAAGCACCTTCCTGCTTGTTTTTATGGCTGGTTTAATCTTTTTTAATCTGTCACAAAATCAATTTGTTTACGTCGCTGCCAGGTTACTGAGGGGAGCACTCCATCACACATCCATAGACCTTGCCTGCCTGGCCAAGGCATTGTGCTAGATGCTAGTCATCAAAATGTGCTATACGGAGATAAGTGAATGTATTGATGGATAGATACAGAGGAAAATAAGAGATGAGGGATAAAGAGGAATGAGCAAGTTCATGTGGAAAGATGTATAGACAGACAAATGGCAGCCAGACAGACTGATTGTTCTATTTACAGCCTCTAGACGGCAGTTGGAATTTAGGCAAACAAAATGAAAAATTTTGTTTGCCTAAATGGTTTCAAAGTTTTACACGTTTTGATCAGACATATTAGCGCAAATAGAACTTTTAATGATGATGAAAGGAATACGCAAAATTTAAAGTATAGGAACATAAATACAAAACATGTCATTATTCCTTTAACAGTGTTTAGATTTAACTTTTGGTTTGATGTGTCAGACAGTGAAAATCTGTATTTAGACTTGATTTGAAACTAAGGACAGATAAAATAAGTGAAGACAGAATTTTCACTCAAAAGACACTGAACCATGTAACTGCATCTTTCAGATCCCATAGTTTTGAGATTCATCTCTAAAAATGGAAGGCATTAAGCTCAGGGAGAGGGGCAGAGAAAGAGAAGTGGGGAAATAATTTGAGCGTCCTTTCTAAAACCTCAAACCAAACCCCACAATTAACCAGTGATTATCCTGCATTCAGCAAAAACCAAATAAGTCCTGTAATTCCTCCAAAGTGCCGAGATGTTAAAAGAACTAATTTGACAGAACAAGTATGAGGGTGAAAAGCATTTTCTGTAATAATCTGTGGATTTAGTGAGCGAACGAGGGGATACCTGGGATAAAGTAAGGGTTTGGTTGAATCCATTACACCAGTCCTCTGGGATTATTAACACTGCCAGAAGTTACTGGGGCCGATAAATACCCATATGAAGACATAGCAGGGGCAGTGAAATGTGTCGTTTCTGCTCCCCCAGCACGGAAAGGAAGAGAAAAACCATTTCATTTGCATAGAATGTATTTGTCAGCTTAGAAGAAAAAAATGGATGTAGAAGAAAAAGAATAATGAATCATGTAAGAAAAAGTATCCCTAATCAAGTGTGTGTGTATGTGCGTCTATATATATATATATATTTATATATACACCTAACAGAGTGGCCGGTGAGTGTATATATATATATATATATATATAGGTATATATATAATTATACACACACACACACACACACACACACACACACACACACACACACACACACACACACACACACACACACACACACACACACACACACACACACACACACACACTGAGTATATACTGTATATACAGTGTATATATACAGTCAACCCTCAGTTTTCGAACATAATCCGTTCCAGAAGGCTGGTCGAAAAAAGCAAGTTGTTCGAAATCCGAAACTATTTTTCCCATTGTAATTAATGTAAATAATTTTAATCCGTTCCAAGTCTAAAAAAAAACTTTTTCTAAGTTTTTTTTAAAACTATTTTACACCATAAACTGCACTGTATACTGTTTACCGTAAATAAAAAGGGGTAGAAATAGACACTGTGTTTTATTTTAATAAAAGATATCCTATCGAACTTTGAACATGATTGCGCTATGGAGGAAGCACCCTGGGCAGTTCACTCGGCTCCCGAGTGAGTCGCGTTCAGGTACGCTCAACTTCTTTCGGTTTGGATCGAGAGCCGAATTTTGGTCGAGTTCAGAGACGTAAAATTCTCAGATTTTCTGGTCGAAAAACCGATTTGGTCGAGAAAAGAAGCGTTCGAAAACCGAGGTTTGACTGTATGTATATATTTAATATATAAATATACAGGTATATACTGTACACACACACACACACACACACACACACACACACACACACACACACACACACACACACACACACACACACACACACACACACACACACACACACACACATGCACTTTTTACCCCGTAAAGCTGGAAGGCTATTTACCTCTTGAGCTGCTCAGACAAGAAATACGCCTTATTAGCCCCTGCGACACACTGAGTGTTATTTGGTTATGCAGTGAAGCCTGAAACAGAGGTGGCATTAAAAGCCGCTTCGTCCCTCCATCTCACTGAGTGATTACCTCTGTCAGGCCTTCAGCACACCATGCAAGATGCACGCAAAAACACAAACAAACAGGACGGCACACCTACGCACTCCCTGACAAACTTGTGTGTGTGTGCACACACGCAGTGCATAAAACACCTGTCGCCTAAAATGCCCGAGAGCACTCATCCTGCCTCTGCCACACCTCAATGTGCAGTAATTCTGGAAAAAAAGACTTCCTTAAGATTCATAGCCATAAAAGCCAGGCACAGACTGAGCCATTAAATGGCTGCTGTGGGTGTTGGGATGCATCTGCAGCTCTGAGCAAGGAATCATTCTTAGACCATTAGTCTAACACTCTGGAAACAACAGGAAAAGAGCTGCATATATGTCCTCTTCTTTGTTATGCAAATGCTGTAAATGAAAAGGCGTGGGCGAGAGATACTCTATAAGAGACATTTGCTGGATGAATGGAAAATAAAGGAAACTGAAATAACTAACAAAGCACTGTTAATGAGTTTTGTTGAGAAGTATGAAGCAGTTGACTCACACTCTTTCTCAGCCGGTCCTCTCCTTGCTCCCTCTTTGAACAGAGCAAAATTGAGGAGGATGAGAAGCCAGCAACGATGGACAATAATATTCTGCTAAGCCCTGTCTTAATTGAAAAAATAAACTGAAAAGACTGGAACAAAAGCAGATAACCCAAGGAAATGCTAGTTCACTGCTCTCCCTGAGCCTTGTCTAAGGACTGTAGCTAAATCTTTAAATTTGCTGCAGTGACATTTATCAGTGTGTTTTGGATGGGGAGCTGATGCACAGCTTGGTCCCTGGATGGAGGCATCTTGGCCTGAGGGAAAAGGCAGAAACAAAGATGTGAGTGAGTGGGACAGAGAGAACAGACGCAGCGTCAGCTCGTTCTGATGGAAAGGAAGAGAAGCAAACTGAGAGATCTGGGATAAAGATGACGAGACTTCCATTTCGGCACAGAACAACTCCATCATAAACTTCACTGAAGGCTTAAACAAGCAGGAGGATACAGCAGCAACCGGTCACAGAGCTGTAGAGACAAAATAAACCTGTTGGTTGGTCCTCCGTGGTTGAAACAAGAGTTTTAAAGCCAAATAAATACAACAATGCCCTTTTGAACTGTAGGTTATTGGTTAGGGTGCAGATTGTAACCATTAAAATAAACAAAACGCTTGTCCCATCCTTTCCATGCATGTAAAAAGGAATGAGGATAAAGGAGATATACAGAAAACCCTCTAGAACCAGTATTTTTTTTTGTCCACTCTGGGTTCCCTTAGAAATTCAGGGGACCCGTTAGGTGTGAAATACTAAGTGAAGGACGACAAAACATGTGTTCTTAGTTTCTGATGATAAACAATTGAAACATTATTATGGATATTACATTCAGTTTCTGCCAATGGATCCTTGACTCATAAGTGAAATATAGGTGGGGACAGATATAGACTTGTCAACACCACACTGATGGAGTGTGTAAGTCATTGAGCTTAAAGCTAAATAAAAGTGTAGAACCAATACCTGCAAATAACGGAAGGTGAGAATATATCATCTCCCTTCAGCTTCACAGACGCTGCAGATGCTTTGTTAGCCTGAGCAGAAAATAGATCACACATTCATGTGTTTACAAAATAGATTTTTGGTTTTCATAATTGTTTATGTAATAATATTTCATTTTAAAATGACCTGATGACATGGTGTCTGCTGAGAGGTGGATGGGGCATACAGTGGATGTACAAAGTTCAGGGTTTTAACACTAGAAACAAGTTTGATTCAAGAAGATAAAGCTTGTAAAAACAGGCTAAAAGCAGTTACTTCTTTGGTATTAATGCCAAATTCTTTTGGTTAACTTAATCATGTCATGTGAGGAAATAAGATAAAGTCGAAGCAAGCTTTAGTTACTGTAAGCAGCTGCTGTCAGTCAATTGAACACAGCTAACTGTTCTCTTTCTTTGCCTTTTCCAGCTGCTATTTTGTTTGACCTCTTATGAAAACCTTAGAGTATACATTATAGTGACACGTAGACACAGCAGTGTAGAGTAGTGTGTTTCTGGTGAGGGTGAATTATTATCACCTGTCACACAGCAGAGATTGCTCCTTTGAAACACGGAAGGCTCCTCCAAATGATTTATGCTTATTTGCACCCCCGTACTTCCTTCTCTCTACTCTCTTCCTGGAGGCATACATGTTTTCCCACTCTATTCACATGTCAGTTCCTTCCTCCACATTCCTTCCCCCTACAGATTTATTTGGGAATATGAAATGAAATCCTCTCGCACTTTTGACTTGAATTAAATGCCTTCATTCAAAATGAAGCCTGTGAAGATGACTTCCACTGAGGGGGGCGACGGGGGCACCCAGTCTGCTAACATGCAGGCTGTTCGTTTGACTTAACCCCTCTCTCCCTCTCACATGTGATGTGACCTGACCTGTTAGATGGTGGGGTAAACAAAATGAAGGAAGCAGGGAGGTTACAGACTAAAGAGGCTGATATTAATCCTCAAGGCCTCTTCAACATGATAAAAAGAGGATGGGAGTGAAGCCATTAAAACTGCACCAGCTCCTCTACGTCTATTATGTTTCTCTATTATGGGTCATATGAACCCTCTCCACCTCTTTCAGCATCACTGCAAACTTTGAGCAACTTCTAAGTTGAATGAGTGTTGGGACATTAAAATGAAATGTCTGCAATTTTCTCTCCCCGTTGGGGAATTTGCATCAGGCTGAGTGTCCTTCAGAGTAGTCACAGACCAGCGCCCTGCTTCAGAGCCAAATTATGATTAAAGGTACTGTCATCAATCTAGCAGAGTGAGTGCAACAAGATCCCTCCCTGCTGTTATTTCTGCCTTATTTTTACTGCTTTTTATGATTATTTATGACGAAATCGGTCATTAGATGGAGTGTTTATGGTGTTTGATTGACATTGTGTTAAATACCCCTCAGTGTGTTTCTGAAACAGCTGACTGTGACTTTAAGACTTTAAGAGGTGTATTTGTGAGACTGATGAATCAGCGTTGCATTCAGCAGCCAAACAGATGTTGTTCCCCTCCTGTTAGCAGAGAAATGCCTACGGTGTCCTGCACGGGACATTTGGCACCCTGATGTTTGTCATTATTCATCATGAGTGGGTTTCCAATAACAAGGGCAGGCAGGGGTCATTTTTGAGAACATCATCCACACAGAGATGTGTCCATAATGTATGGTGCTGCCATGGTCCACATGAGGGAGGAAGTGGCTCCAACTCAGCATGATCTTGTCTGGATAGCTGAACTGAAGCTCAGGGAAGAGTGAGAAATCGAATGAGAGTCCTTGGAGGGATTGGTCATCAAGTGTTGGTGAGCTACAACATACATTTGAGGAAGGCCTGTTGGCTCTGGATGTCAGGTTGATATACAGTTATTCTGTGTGGCCTCAGAAAAAGATATAGAAGGAAAAGGAACTTTAAATTTATTTTTTTTCCCGAGTGGTTGCTCAGGAATTGTCACTTGCTGTCCCTGTCATCTCCACAGCTGGTTCTCTCTAGCAGAAGCAGCAGGCACTCACTGCAAAGTACGCAAGAAAATTGACTCTGTACTTTCTTTCACACAATATCAAGGGGAGCCATATTAATGTGCGGAAAATGGAGTAATGGATGGAAAACGGAGATGGATAGATAGAATGAAAGCATCAGCTCTTTAGCAGAGGAAGTCCTCCATGAGAATATGTAAGTAGTTTCACTTAAGTGCTTGAACTAAAAGAGACAAGAGTGAGGGTGCTATTAGGAGGGAATGGATGTGTGCTGGGAAAAACTGTACAGCTAAGCAAGGATTTTCTCCATCAGCTTCACCTGTCAATTAGATGAAAAGCCGTCTGCGTCAAAATGGACAAAATAAACATGCCGTCACAAAATGAAGATGACTTTTTGAAAAGCTCTGCGGATGTTGCATTTCAAATTCATTCCAGCAGAAAGTTTATGTGGCAGTCCTCACAATTAATTAAAAAACAACAACAACTGTGAAGCCTTTAAGACTTAAGCGGCGCCTTTCTACCATATAGAGTTGCAATATTGTAAGACTCTTGGGTTATGTGCTTGAAGATGACTGTTTGGAATCAGTCAGTCTTCCTACCCTCATCATCTGTCTTTGTCATGGCTGTAATTCTGTTCAAAATAACTAGCATGGTTTTGTACAATAAATTACTTGGAAGAGTCTTTCAGGTGACTCATTACATGTAGGCTCCACAGATACGGGTGAAATTGCATCTTATTTTGTAAATTGCTCACCGTGTCTATTTATGTTTACTCACTTCCACTACACCTCAGAAGTTTGTTTTCTGTCGGTGTCTACATCAGTGAATCCCTCTCTGTGTGGTTCTGCTTTCTCAACCTGTCCTTGACCTCGGTAATCACCTTCCTAGTTTATCTAGTTCTGCATGTTATCCAGCTCCACCATCCACCAGCTCAGCAGAGATTTGCGCCTCCACCTCCCCTCTTTTTTGCTGAGTTTGACCTTCTGGCGGTATTGTCAGTCCAGTACCTGCACCCTATGTCTCAATATTGGCCCTATGGTGAGGAGGCATCTCTTTGTAGTCTCCATGCTCATCTGCTTTTGAATGAGACTCAGGTCAGCCTCGATTCTATTATTCTTTTCAGCAATCTACCCTTCTGCAGTGCCATCAGGGACATTTCCATGGCACCAAGAAAATGTTTGCAGTTTTTCCAAGAAGATGAGGAGTTCTTTCACCTTTACCTCAAGGCTATTCCCCTGTTGGAGCGATACGTTTCTTATCTGAAGTCATTCCTGTGCTCTGTTTAAATTAGATGTTGAAGGAAATTCCACTTCCAGTTTGTTGACCAACACAACTCGCTTCATTCTCCTCCTCTGTCTCTTAAGAAACAAACATGACATTTTACTGTCATCATTGCTCTTTGTCCTGTATGTTCATGTAGCTGACATCAGAAAGTGTAGCAGCAAGCAGAATGTACCACACTAGGTGATTAAAAACCATCAAAAGATAATACACTGAATGGTTTTTGCACGTGTATACTTTCAGTGTTTCAACAGTAAAACATGAAGCCATCTATAGGGCTCACTTGGGTAATAATGTTGTGTTTAGGCTAATAACTGTTTTAATCTCTTCACTACATTCTGTCCCAGTTCAAAACAAACACAGGGTCTACTTAACATTTAACTGAAGTAATTAATTTATCTGTGGACATCAGCAGCATCACTGATGAGCGTTCATTCTACCTCCAAGTACTGTCCGACTGCCTTTAATGGGATGTACACAAAGCTAAATGCAGCATTATTGGAGCCCCAGAGAGCCGGGTTTGACATTGATGACTTTGTTAAGGGGAACATATGTTTGAAGAGATCCCTGCCTCTAAAAATATAGGTTCAATCCCCATGGCCTTAAGGCTGCTGGCAATGTATGTCTGCATGACATTATAGAGAAAGAACAAAGGAGGTGAAAGTGAGTGTGCCTGTGTGTGTGTGTGTGTGTGTGTGTGTGTGTGTGTGTGTGTGTGTGTGTGTGTGTGTGTGTGTGTGTGTGTGTGTGCCAGTGTGTGTGTGTGTGTATGTGTGTGTGTGTGTGTGTGTGTGTGTGTGTGTGTGTGTGTGAGGGAGAAAGGCACTTGGAGGAAAAAGAGGTCAAATGTTAACATTTGACCTCAAATGGAAAAAGCTCAGCTCATTCCAGGTTTTGTGGTGAACATACATTTTGCTTCACACTTCAGTTCTTCTTCTTCTTTCTGCTTTTCCCTTCAGGGGTCACCACAGCGAATCAGTTGCCTCCATCTAACCCTGTCTTCTGCATCCTCTTCTCTCACACCAACTACCTTCATGTCCTCTTTCATTACATCCATAAACCTCCTCTTTGGTCTTCCTCTAGGCCTCCTGCCTGGCAGTTCAAAGCTCAGCATCCTTCTACCAATATATTCACTATCTCTCCTCTGGACATGTCCAAACCATCTCAGTCTGGCCTCTCTGACTTTATCTCCAAAACCTCTGACATGTGCTGTCCCTCTGATGTACTCATTCCTGATCCTATCCTTCCTGGTCACTCCCAGAGAGAACCTCAGCATCTTCATCTCTGCTACCTCCAGCTCTGTCTCCTGTCTTTTCTTCAGTGACACTGTCTCTAGACCAAACAACATCGCTGGTCTCACCACAGTTTTGTACACCTTTCCTTTAATTTTAGCTGAAACTCTTCTATCACACATCACACCTGACACTTTTCTCCACCCGTTCCATCCTGCCTGGACACGCTTCTTCACCTCTTTTCCACACTCTCCATTGCTCTGGACTGTTGACCCTAAGTACTTAAAATCCTCCACCTTCTTGATCTCTTCTCCCTGTAGCCTCACTCTTCCACTTGGGTCCCTCTCATTCACACACATGTACTCTGTCTTACTGCGGCTAACCTTCATTCCTCTCTACCAGGACAAACCTCCACCTCTCTAGCTTCTCCTCCACCTGTTCCCTGCTCTCACTACAGATCACAATGTCATCGGCAACCATCATAGTCCATGGAGATTCCTGTCAAACTTCACCACTGTCTTACACTCTTCCTTTTTCAGCTTCCACCATTTCATCTTCTGCTCTGTCTTTGTCCTCTTCATCTTCCTCACCACCAGAGTCATCCTACACACCACCATCCTATGCTGTTTGGCTACACTCTCGCCTACCACTACTTTGCAGTCACTGATCTCCTTCAGATTACACCGTCTACACAAGATGTAGTCTACCTGTGTGCTCCTACCTCCACTCTTATAGGTCACCCTATGTTCCTGCCTCTTCTGGAAGAAAGTATTCACTACAGCCATTTCCATCCTTTTTGCAAAGTCAACTACCATCTGTCCTTCTGCGTTCCTCTCCTGGATACCAAACCTGCCCATCACCTCCTCATCACCTCTGTTTCCTGATCCAACATGTCCATTGAAGTCTGCTCCAATGACAACTCTCTCACTTCTAGGTATGCTCTACACCACTTCACCAAAGTCCAACCAGAATGTCTCCTCCTTAGCTCACATCCTACCTGTGGAGCATACCCACTAACAACATTGAACATCACACCTTCGATTTCTATCACACCTTCAGACTCATCACTCTATCTGACAATCTTTTTACCTCCAGGACATTCCCAAAAAACTTCTCCTTCAAAACTCCTACTCAATTTCTCTTCCTATCTACACCATGATAGAGCAACTTGAACCCTGCTCCTAAACTTCTAATCTTGTCCCCTTTCCACCTGGTCCCCTAGAGACACAGTATGTCTACCTTCCTCCTCTGCATCATGTCAACCACCTCTCTACCTTTCCTGTCATAGTTCCAACATTCAATGTCCCTACTCTCAGTCCTATACTCTTGGCGTTCCCCTTCTCTCTCTTCCTACAAACACACTCGCCTCTCCTCCTTCTTCGACCAACAGTAGTCCAATTTGCACCAGCACCCTGTAGGTGAACAGCATCGATGGCGGTCGTTGTTAACTCGGGCCTCGACCGATCTGGTATCGAAGTCATATATTTGATTCACATGTTTGGTTTGTCAAAAGTTTTACGTCGGATGCCCTTCCTGATACAACCTTGTGTATTTATCCGGGCTTGGGACCAGCACAATAAGACACTGGCTTGTGCCCTCTTGTGGCTACATTGCTTTGCACTTGAATTGATGAACATAAAGGAGTCCACTGCAGAGACACTACTAAAATACAAAATATCCATCTAGTGTCTAGAACCCTAAACGGTCGTCATTGCCGTCTTTATAGCTGTTGTTTCTCTCTGCAGGTTATGTGTGTGCTAGGGCCTATCCCATCTGACCACAGGCGAGAGGTGGGGTACACTCTGGATGTCTCGCCAGGGCATTACAGTAACCAAAACAAGCAAGGAAAGAACGATTTACACTCCAAGATGCACACTTGACCTTTTTACAATAATACTTCTGGAAGGAAGTTCACTTTTAAATTTTAATACCCAAAACAAAATATTATCTTAAATTATTGTGAAATAAACAGCTTATTGGTTTGCAGAACAGATCATCAACTTATATGGAGCAGAGTGTTTAGTAATGTTTAGTAGCTCCTACAGTGAATGCAAATGAAATAAACATTCAAACAAGGCACATAGTACCACACACACACACACACACACACACACACACACACACACACACACACACACACACACACACACACACACACACACACACACACACACACACACACACACACACACACACACACACACACAGTAGGACAATTATGGCCATCAAAAGATTCTGCTTGACTGCAATGAGCATCACCAGGAAATTATAACAGTTTTTAATCAGCACCTTGCACCACCTCCTTTCACATGGATGGCGGCGTTGGTTTGTGAGTGGTTGGTAAATGAAGATCATTTTGCAGTATGAACAGATGGCGAGCATTGAAGTGCCTGTTGACAGGTAGCCTATAGCTTGTTGTCTGAGCTGGCATTATCACACACACAGCAAGACACTAGCAAAAACACACACCTAAGCACACACACTGCAGCAGCTTTGAGCCCTAATTGGTACCCAGAAGGGTTTGATGGAGAGAGAACGAGAAAGAGAGAGAGAGAGAGAGACAGAGAAAGACAGAGAGATACTGGTGTTAAAGAGGGACTGAACATCAAAAAGACAGACCAGCTGGTCAACTTTTTACTTCATACAAGGAAGGAAAGGATTAACATTCAATGTAGAATTTTTTCAATGGGTAGATGATAAATTTACATTAATGAAGTCAGAAAACACATTAAATTCTGTGTGAAGAATATGTTTGTGTCCCTGAGACATTAAGACGGTACAATAACAGAAGCCCTGTTCTTATCACAGCATTCATAGAATTATAGAATAGCCATCTGCTGATTTCTGTAACACTTGGGTTTAGTTGAAACTGATAACCTTGCAATGTCATTGTTCATTTGTTTTTCTTTCTTTCTTTACATTTATGGAAATATTCAAATATCTCTGTAGTCTTCCTGGACTGTCCCTGTTTTTGTTGGATCCTGTTCCTGGTGGAACCTATTTCTGGTGGACCCCGAAGAAGCCAAGAGTGAAAGAACAGCCGTACTAAGGTACTGACAGTAGATAGCGTAATAAATTTGTCCATTTTTGAAATGTAACTGGCTAATAACATAACAAAATCCTGAACCGATTATTAAGTTTTGGCCAATAACGTAATAACTAGGGGTTGTTTTTAGGGTCATTGTTAGGCTTAGAGTTAGGGATTAGGGTTAGTAATAGATTATTACGTAATTCGCCTAAAGTTATTACATTATTAGGTCAGGACTTTTATTATGTCATTGGCCTATTACATTTCAAAAAAGGGAAAATTTATTACGTTATCGGTGTTAACAGACACCCTTTCCTGGTGCATCCTGTTCCTGGTGGATTCTGTTTTTAGTGAATCCCTTTCCCGGTTGATCCTCTTGTTGGTACATTCTGTATATGGTGGATTTTGCTGGTTAAATTACAATCTCCTTCTCACACAAACTACATTGGTGGATAAACCAGGGATAATCACATCCTTGCTGTTGTTGGAAACACATAAACTAGATAGTGTGCAGCTGAGGGTTTTCTGAGCTTAGGGCACAAGGATCTTGCTTTGGTCATCATCACAGTATTCCATAACCACAGCTATGGCCGGATGTGCCAGAATCCTGTAGGTCACATATTAAATAATCCACATATAGAGAACCCCAAAACATTTGACCTTAAATTCGTCTATTGACACAATACATGTCAGGGTGACCACAATTCACTAAACATCACGAAAAAAAAAGCTATACCCCATTTACGTATATAATACATACAGTTTAAATATACACCATAGTGAATTCCACTTACAATTCAGCTACATCCTTTTTTCATATTAATATCAGCCTCATAACAGTACCTGAACCAGAATTTATAGACTTTGTGAATATCATTAGTATTTCCTGACTCCTCACTAGTCTTCGTACTGGTACTTGATATTTTTTAGAACTGAATAAATAAAAGAAGAAATGAGCACTTTTTGTTCGGTGCCATTCTTTACGCACCCAAAAACATTCCTGAGTAAATACCCACAGACACGCCACACAAGTGCTTTATTTATTCTTTATTAAAACAGGCAGCCTGGTTGTGATCAAAATATCTTTTACTGTGCACCTACACACAAACGCACACACACACACACACACACACACACACACACACACACACACACACACACACACACACACACACACACACACACACACACACACACACACACACACACACACACACACACACACACACACACACACACACACACACACACACACACACACACACACGCGCATATAAATGTTAGACTTTGAATTAACCTGAAATGAGAAGTTCAAATACACTTTTTAAATGTGCTTGACTCATGAGCAAGAACAGCATGAGGTGTCAGGGGCAGTCTGACCTCTGCTTCTTTTTGTACAGCTCAGAGTGACTCATCTGACAGACCGAGCATCTCCACAGAGCATGGTGTCTGTTTTCTGCTGAGTTGTCTCACTGGCCTTATTTTAGGATGCTGGAAAGGTAAGTTTTATTTTGACCCCTGCTCAATTTCCCTTCTGTCAGACTGCTATTGCTTAAGTGCGTTTTTCTATGTTTGACTATACAGTACTTTATATGAGTGCATTGATAAAACAACCACCACAAACTACTGTACAAAATTCTGTGTTTGTGTGTTGGTGAGAGCTTGAAAATCCCAACCATGGTCGCAGGCCAAATGGAGCATGGAGGAGCTTCATCTGCCTAAGTGGCCACTGGGAGCAGTGTTAAGTGTCCTGGAGGGTCTCCAAGGTCATTACACACACGCACACACACACACACACGCGCACGCGCACACAGACGTTCAGAGATGAGTGTGTGTGTTCTGGAGGGACTGTGGGGTCGTTACCCTACTAATGGGGCCATATGGTCACAAAACAAACAAAGTGTTTCTCCTCTCTGCTTATAATAAGGTCACAAAGATGCTGATCTCATTCACATGGAGAGACCAGGAGAAGAAAACTAGCCAGAGGATGTGGAGTGGATTCACAAGGAGTGAGGTCGATATCCCGTTGCGTCTGCTCCACAGTGACCTGTAAATAACCTGTTTAGGAGCACAGATTGAGCAGCAGCATGGCTATGGTCGCTCTCTTTATTTTACTGATCTTATTTACATTAAAAAAACCCCAATAACAACATGAAACCACGCCAGTATGTGAGTTCAGACAACATCCCACTATTCCAGAAGTCAAGAAGTTGTAACATGTGACAGCAACATTAGAATTTGGAGTAACATCATATGCATCAAGCACAAAAACAAAATAAAAACAACTATCTGCATTGCTTGTTACATGGAAGTTGATTTCATCCACTGGTCAGGGGATCAGGATCTCTCCAATACAGTCAGCCCACCAAATGCTTCTGTTTGTGGGATGCTCACATCAGTAGAGGAGAAAAATACTTTGCATATTACAAGATACTGAGCTGCTTATGGAGGTACCTGCACCAAGGCCAGCCCAGACTGTAAATGTAAAGGACAAAGTTAGCATAAAACTACAGCTTCAGTCATGAGACGATGCTCCTAAGTCCCACAACACTTCAGTTCTGAGTCGTCAGCATGGATTATTGTGAGTTCAGAAAGACGAGGGTGATCAGCTGTGACCCTGCAGCAGCACTATTGATTCAAACTTAAAGAATATTTGTGGTGAGGGAAGCCTTTATCCGTGTACTGACAGCTTGTGTGATTGTTGAGAGAGGAGCTGTAGTGTTCTAAGTTTGGCCTGTTTGCATAGGGAGTAATAGTATGAACATCGTTTCATTAATGCCTGCTGTGTGATGCTCCTTCCACAAATTGCAGACAGGGTCACATCATTTTGCCACTCAGTGGCTGCGATGATTGTCTCAATGACAGTCTGGTGAGTGTGTAAAGATGCTGAATGTAGAGTTACTGCTCTACTGGTGGTACCGAGGGGGACGTCATCACGGGCCTCTGCTCAATTGGTCAAAGTGTGACTGATATGGTTATTCGACAAACAATATCTTACAGATGTGTGTGTCCAGGAAGAGTATGTGTGTGTGTGTGTGTGTGTGTGTGTGTGAGGGACAAAGTCACATTGAGAAAAGAGAGGGCAAGTTTGACATTTGACCTCAAATGGAAAATAGCTCAGTTCATTCCAGGTTTTGTGGTGAACGTACGTACGCTTTGCTTTGCACTTGATTTTCTGTCCTAACCTATTCTGCTTTGAGTTGATAGACATAAAGGCATACACTGTAGAAACACTACTAAAATACAAAAAAATACATCGAGTGTCTTGAACCCGTACAGCTGCTGCTCCTCTTTGCAGGTCACAGGTGTGCTGGAGCCTATACCATCTGATCACAGGCGAGAGATGAGGTACCTTCTGAATGTGTCGCCGGGGCATCATGGAAAACAAAACATGAATACTGAATGAGAGGAGAGAAATGGCTCAATATGTGTGAAATTCATGAAATAGGGAAGTTGATTCCAGTCTAGAAATAAATAGGCTGTAAAAAGTAAAATAAATGGTTAGAAATAAATACTCTTTAAATGATTCAAGTTATTTTTCCTTGTCTTAAGCAAGCAAAGAACAATTTTCAGTCTAACATGCCTTCTACAGTGCTACTTCTGGAAGGAAGTTCACTTTTAAAATTTTAACCCCAAACTACATTTTAAATTATTGTGCAATAAACAGGTTATTGGTTTGCAGAACATCGCTCATGACCATGACAAAAAGAACGAGATTACATATATAAGCAGCGGAAATGGGATTTCTCAGCCAGATAGCTGGTGTCTCCCGTAGAAATAGGGTGAGAAACACTGCTGTGGCTCAGAGTAGAGTCGCTGCTCCTTCTCGTGGAAAGGAGTCAGCTGAGGTGGTTTGGGCATCTGGTGCCGATACCTCCGGGGCGCCTCCCTAGGAAGGTGTTCCGGGCACCCCAGAAGACCAGGGCAGACCCAGGACCAGGTGGAGGGATTATATCTCAACACTGGCCTGGGAACGCCTTGGGATCCCCCAGTCAGAGTTGGTGCATGTGGCCGGGGAAAGGGAAGTTTGGGGCTCCCTGTTGAAGCTGCTGCCCCCGCGACCAAACTCAAGATAAGTGGTGGAAGATGGATGGATGGTTTGCAGAACATATCACAAACTTATATATCATGAAATTATATGGCATGGTAGGGCCTACACTGAATGCAACTGAAAGAACACGCGTGAATGAAGAGAGTGAGGTGACAAAATGTGTATGTGTGTGTGTGTGTGTTTGTGTATGTGTGCTTGTGTGTGTGTACTTCTGTGTGTGTGTTATCCTGGTGAATATTTCCAATCACCTCTTTTATGAGAATACAAAAGATTGGAATTGAAATACTAAAAAGGAAATGTCCTCCAACAGGCATCTAACATTCAGCTGAAAGCTAGAATAGTTTCCTAGAATTCTTTATTGATTCAAATGTGAGCCTTGCTCTGTTTTTATTACCACTTATCTGTGACACTGCTTACTAAAACGGCATACAAATAGTAAGTGATTCAGTCAATGTTTTTTAAACGAATCTTTGTTCGTTTTGTGTAGTTTATTCTGTAGTGGGGAGGGCTACTCAGAAGGATAATAGTGCAATCATATCATTTAAAAAAATATTCACTGATTATGTCTGGATTTTGACTTGGAGAAAGCAAACTTTTTACAAAATAATCACATCAGGGAGGTTTGACACAGCCCCGGGCATGCAGGCTTTAATGACATGATACACACTTTGCATTGTGTAGGACCCAGAATTTGATGAAGATAAGAATGAGCAATACCAAGCATAAAGATATATTATCATTTGTTGCTCTAAATCTATGTAATAATGGTTCTGTACTCCTTTTAAGGGTGTACCTATACCGACCACATGTGTGTTAACCATTCGATTTGGATTTTTTTAAGGTTCACTGATGTTGTTGGCCAAATAATAATTCCATGCACAGTTTTGATTTCTGCAGTGGGATTTCAATTCTTAACTTCAGGCCCTAATTTGCTTTTACTTTTCAAACATCATTTGCAAAACAAAATCTGGATGATGTGATGATCCGTACCTCTTGTTTACACCGTTTCTACATACAGTGTTGTTGATACATGGGCGTACTGTCCTGAAATCTTTAAACATGCAAGGCAACCAATATTTTGGTACTTGTACCCTCATGAGTGCAGAGGAAGACCCCTGATGTTTGCTATGGTAAATCACCTGCCTGGTTCCAGTGAGGATGAGGCATTGCTTCAGTCTGATGGGAGGGTAGATTCCTTGTAAGATGAGCATCTAAAGCAAATGGCAAAAAATAAATGAAGAGAATAACCCTCTGAATGAATAATTCATGATAACACATCAAACTCTATTACTCTTTGTGAGAGAAGATGTTGGAGATTAAAATGCGCTAGTGGAAATATTCCTCTCCTCCCTAAGGACTGGAAATATGAAGTGTCTGTCATACATAGTGTAGCCCTAATACCTCTAGACTAGTCCACAAACTTTAAAAGAGATCCGTCAGGTGTAAAATAAGTTTTAAAATTCCTTACTCCACCGTAGTATACAATCTATGTTTTGACAATTTTTTAAGATAAAATGATGTGACTATAAATAAAAGTGGGCTTCGATATTGGGTTTCAGCAAGTAGTTCCCTCACTTGAGTATGTGTTATTTTTAATTGATATTTTAACCAGTATGAGTATCATCCGAGTAAAATTTGTCATGATCTGTACGTGTAATGAAGAAACATCTTCACTAAGTGGTTCTCTGTTGTTTTTTATTTCAGCTTCATTAAAAGGCCTCTTTTAGAGATAGTTAGGAGTAAGATTTGAAGCTGACATCTGAGTAAATACAGTAGCTGTATAAAGACCAGTAAATGTGGCATCTCATGATCAACCCATATCAACATCAGACTTCACAGGGTTTGGTTGAGGACTTCTCTGCTTGAGAACTAAGTTTCCCAGTGCAGATAATGCAGTTGGTAGATCAGACACTGTTTCAAACACAAAGAGTATTACACTAATAAAAAAATGTCCCGATGGGTTCCTATAATACTAATTGATGTGAATTATTTCTGATTTATCAAGCAAGTGGATGAAGTATGAGACATTGTGTGGCTATGGATGTGACACACCTGACCACTTGGTGGGGTAGTTAGTCCAGCTATTCTCTGGAAGGTGAAAGGGCAACGCAAGCTTTTTGGAGACACCCTCCTCATAGGAGACATTCAGCTTATGGATACAAGTTTATAAAGCATCAACTGCTATTATGCATGTATGAAACTTAATATTACCAGTGAAGGGTCTCATCAAACAATGCTGCTGCTTTCACTGCTTCCACCAAATGACATCAACTCATGTATATTAGACTCTTACATCAAAGGAGCAACATTGACATCCTGAATGCTTTTCCAACAGCCTGATACCATCTGTTTCTCAAAAACAAGGTGAGCTTTTCCAAAAATGACACATGGATATATTTAATATCATAGTTATGGAGATTAGCAGTGATTAATGTTTGGTGACTGCATACAATCACACCAATACTTCTTTATTCAGATTCAGGTTTTGTATATTTGCAGCCTAAGGACAACAAAGTGAATAATCACAACAATGTCATAGGCAATATTTAATAGATCCATTAAGATTGATATTGCCCTCAGGTGAAGGGGTTATTCCTCATAAAGAAGAATCATTTAAGGTCAAAATTAAAATTACATGTGTGTGAATGAGGGATCCAAGTGGAAGAGTAAGGAAATGGTGGAAGCTGAAAAAGGAAGAGTGTTGCATGACTTTTAGGAAGGAATTAAGACAGACTCTGGGTGGTTAAGAGTTGCTTCCAGATAACTGGATAACTACAGCTAATGTGATCAGGGAGACAGGTAGGAGAGTTATCTGGTTTGTCATCTGGAAGGAAAGTAGATAAGGAGACTTGGTGGTAGAATGAGGAGGTACAGGAGTGTATACAGAGAAAGAGGTTAGCGAAGAAGAAGTGGGACACTGAGAGGACTGAGGATAGTAGACAGGAGTACAGGGAGATGCAGAGTAAGGTGAAGGTAGAGGTGGCAAAGGCCAAACAAGGGGCTTGTGATGACTTGTTTGCTAGGTTGGACAGTAAGGAGGGAGAGACTGATCTATACAGGTTGGCAAGACAGAGAGACAGAGATAGGAAGTACGTGCAGCAGGTTAGGGTGATTAAGGATAGGGATGGAAGTCTATTGACAGGTACCAGTAGTGTGATGGGAAGATGGAAAGAGTACTTTGAAGAGTTGATGAACGTGGAAAATGACTAGAAGAGGTCACTGTTGTGGACCAGGATGTAGCAAAGATTAGTCAGGATGAAGTGAGGAGGGCATTGAAGAGGATGAAAAGTGGAAAGGCAGTCGGTCCTGATGATATACCTGTAGAGGTATGGAAGTGTCTAGGAGAGGTGGCAGTAGAGTTTATCTTAGATAGCGAGAAAATGCCTGGGGAATGGAGGAGAAGTGTGTTGGTGCCCATTTTTAAAAACAAGGGAGATGTGCAGAGTTTTGGTAACTACAGAGGAATAAAGCTGATGAGCCATACAATGAAGTTATGGGAGAGAGTAGTGGAAGCTAGGCTAAGGGCAGAAGTGAGCATTTGTGAGCAGCAGTATGGTTTCATGCCAAAAAAGAGAACTACAGATGCAGTATTTGCTTTGAGGATGTTGATAGAGAAGTAGAGAGAAGGCCAGAGGGAGCTGCATTGTGTTTTTGTAGATCTGGAGAAAGCTTATGACAGGGTGCCCAGAGAGGAACTGTGGTATTGTATGAGGAAGTCTGGAGTGGCAGAGAAGTATGTTAGAGCAGTGCAGGACATGTATGAGGACTGTAAGACAGTGGTGAGATTTGACAGGAATCTCCATGGACTATGATGTTTGCAGATGACATTGTGATCTGTAGTGAGAGCAGGGAACAGGTGGAGGAGAAGCTAGAGAGGTGGAGGTTTGTCCTGGAAAGGAGAGGAATGAAGGTTAGCCGCAGTAAGACAGAGTACATGTGTGTGAAAGAGAGGGACCCAAGTGGAAGAGTGAGGTCACAGGGAGAAGAGATCAAGAAGGTGGAGGATTTTAAGTACTTAGGCTCAACAGTCCAGAGCAATGGAGAGTGTGGAAAAGAGGTGAAGAAACGTGTCCAGGCAGGATGGAATGGGTGGAGAAAAGTGTCAGGTGTGATGTGTGATAGAAGAGTTTCAGCTAAAATGAAAGGAAAGGTGTACAAAACTGTGGTGAGACCAGCAATGTTGTTGGGTCTAGAGACAGTGGTTCTTAACCTTGTTGGAGGTACCGAACCATGCCGGTTTCATATGCTCACTCACCGAACCCTTATTTAGTAATTTTTTTTTTTTCAATTTTAAGACATACAGTATATGTTTTACTGGTGTATTTAATGAATTGTACATTAATGTCACCTTTTTCAAAGAACAAAACCAAGACAGTGCATGAACTCACATGGAATGACCTGCCTGCAAATCTGTGTGACTTCTGCTGTTGTTATTGAGAGACCAGTTCAGGTATGTGTGGCTTCACCTTGACAGGTGTTACTCTGTTGTCATTTTCACAGCAAAGTCTGTTTCTGTTGTTTTCCATCAGCTTAAGGAAGTGTTCCTTTATTTTTTCAGTGCCAGACTAGAGTTGCTCAACTTGACATTGCAAATCATGCAGAACGCTGACTACCATCACGTTCCGTTATACAGTACATGTAAATTCACTTTGCACATATTCATCTGACCCCTTTCTTTTTTTGCTCAATATAGTTACTCTGAATTAAAATATTAAGAAAGCAATCAGATGACGGACCATCATGACAGGCATAAATCGACCACTGAGCGATTGTTTCAGATCCTGCCCTCATTTGCAAATCAGTTCATTCTGGTCAACTGCCTTCTCTCCACACACCTGCAGCCACTCCCCAGTCTGCCTCCACCCTTCATATGCCGGCTCAGCCTTCTGCTGTCTGCCAGACTGTTTAGTGGTCACCCTGACTCTCCAGCCTACGTATCCTACCTGATTTTGACTGTGTTCGTATCTTGTCTGCTATCTAGACCCAGCTCGTTGCCTGGACTCTGTTGTTTCGCCTGCCGTTTATGGGATACCTCTGCCTGTTGGACTGATTGCTTGGAACCAGAACCCTGTCTGTACAATCAAACCCTTTTTGAGACTTGTCTTGTTCTAGTCCTGACACACTTGCTTTTTCTCCAACTTTTTCATCATTTTCAGAGGCATGGTAATAATCAGTCAATCAATCTTTATTTGTATAGCATTTAATCACATCAGCAGACATTTCGAAGTGCTTTAACAGACAGACAAACCCAACAGGACGCTTATGCTTGCTCTGGAGGGTCTAACTCCTCGCCCTCACTGCAGCGTGTAAAACGAGCAGATGTGTTGCTGTTTGGTCCATTTTAATAAGGCAGAATCACACAGGTGAGTCTCGTGACGAGAAACTCTGTGCGAGATCAAAACATAATGGCTTTCTTTCCTTGTTCCTATGGTGTTGCCATTTAGCTCAGCTTTCCTCGGAAGTCAGTCAAAGGCTAAAATCTGAGCTTTGTGGCCGGACAGCAGAAAATAATCTCTTCTGATTTTTCTGTTTTATGGGAACGAATAGTTTCAAGCAGGACTTGTTTTAACAATGAATACCTCTGGATGAATCTCGTGTTGTTTTTGAAGAAGTGCAATAAAAGTCAAAAGAACAAATACAATTGTTAAAAAGTAAAGGATGAGCCACGATAATACATTTACATGAAAACATCCTCATATAACTGGCATTTTTAATGAATTAAGAGAGGATGAATAAGAATATAACCTGGAAGGAGCTGACTGGTGACAATGGCCATAATGCCAAGCAGAATAAATTTATATATGAATCCATAAACCAGCAAAAAACATGTTTACGCTTCTCATGTTAACGCGATGAAAATATTCTTTTGGTATCTACACCAAAACACCGGTGTAATTTAACTCTCAACAATATCTCACCCCATGTGGCTGAGGTTAACACAACAAACCAAACAGGCTCAGACCACCTGAGTGTTTGCAAAGCATGAAATGAAACATGTGAGGAGAGAGAGGGAGCGAGAAAGCTGCAGGCAGAGAGACATGAGCCAGCAGCATCTGCAGCAGCAGCACTAGATTACATTAGCAAGGCATGAGGCAGCGAGAAGGTCAGCGAATCAGATACTGGTTCAATACAGAAGCACAACTCTGGGGGCCAGGAGCTGAGCTGGTCTGCTATCTAAGCAGATTGCTGGAGAAGCCTTGTCTTTGCAAATGTGCTTAAGGAATTTGAACATGCTGAGAGGGGACAGAAGAGCTGACTCCTTAAAACTGGCAGCATGTCTGTTTTTTTTTTTTTTGGGACAGGGACTTTGCTGCTGAGCTGATACATATCAAAGATACATATGAGAGCTCTTGTCAGGTCTGCATGCTGTATACCTCTACAGTTCATACAGGAATGTGCATTTTGCTGATTCTCTAAGCTTCTTGTAGCTTCATGAAAAAGCAATGAAGAGCTCAAATGTGATACATTATTATTTCAAAGCGTATGAAGGCTTACAGTAACTTTAGTCCATTTTTATACACTGGAGTTTGTTAAAATCAATTACCACATCATGTACCCAAGAGCTGTGCTGTGAATGAATCTGAATTTTAAGTGGCTATTAAGTCTCTCGTAGATCATTTTGACTTCGATACTATCCCACTAACTTTTAATGGCCAGCACTTACTGTAGATGAGTAGTTCAGGACTCTTAGACCATTATACTGTTAGTGGACACACCGTGCAATCAGGAAGGTCAAAGATTTTAGCGTGCTCCATTAGTGAAGTGCACTACTGAGTTTGATTCTAATTGACCTTTTGTGAAAGGAGTGGACAAGCTAGACTGTTCCCATTGAAAAGTTTTAACTGCTATCAATCAAATCTTCAAGTGTGGGAAACCATATTATTATCTTTATTTATGGATCTTTCATAAAAATCATTCATAAAAACATAAATATGGTTAGTTTAGAAATCAGGTGAAATCACATGAAAAATAAAAGACTATGATTGGAGAAACACAGCATAAAAAGTGAGGGAAACCGCCATGAAAAAAGGAGCAAAGAAAAAAATATACACAAAGGAATGAATTTACCAAAAATCCAACAATCTCTAAAAAATTGTTGGTAAGCCATTAATAGGAGAATAGAGTAGATCTTGCAAACAAAAACAGCCTCTGAATCAAATGTAGTATCCCTATGTATAGCAATGCAGGAGCCAGTCATTAGTGATCCACACCAGTCCATTAACATTTGCCGTTTTAGACTTACTAGATTTAAAATACGATTTGAAGTATCAGTCACTGTTCCGGTGTTCTTAGCACCACAGACAAAATTACTTGGCAGGAGAAACCTATAAAACTTCAGCACATAAAGTCAGAGCGATGTGGTGGGCCTTTTTCTGTAATAAGGGTAAACTGACCGTCCTCTAGAGTTGACTTGTTCAGTTTCAGTACGCCGCAGCAGATTCTAAAGTGTCTGGACCTTTAAGTCTCTTGGGATGTTGTAGCTCATCAGAATGGAGTGCTGTGACCACTCCATTTAGTCTTGTATTTAGTCACATCCCTTTTCTCCTTTAAGCAGAGTGGTGGGCCTCAACCACAGCAAAGAAAATGCACCCTACCCCAATTTTCTGCCTGTTGAGAACAGGGTGAAGGATGAGCACACATATTTTTACTTTGTAAAAAGCACGGTCGGCTACATTGAAAAAACTTGCAAAAGAACATCAAAGTTTAAAAAGAGAATTTATGCTTTTTCAAGCACGTTTAAGAATATAATTTTTCCACTTTCTGATAACATTTAACTCATCACTCTTATTTAACATAATCCAGTTACAGTTAACAGTGTTAACAAGCATGTGCAGTTCTCAAAATAGGCAGAAAAGAAAGGGGTCTGATTATATTTTAACAGATCATAAAATCAAATTTTGATGCAGACAAGGGAAAAAAAATGATCTTTTCTAACATAAAAATATCCAAGTTTAGGAAAAAAATGGTGTGTGGTAAGCTGCATATCATTGAAATAGTTCATATTTATCATGCATTTTCATTTAAATGTTTTGTAGAGCAATTTCTTGACACTTAACTAGCTCAGCAATGCTGTGAACCTGATGTTACATCTGTCATTTTTATTTTATTTACTGGTTTTCGACTGTTTACAATCTGATGGGGGCACAAGTGACGAAATACCAGCAGGGAAAACATTAAACGACCTCCTGATTGAGTTGCACGAGATGGAATCACCTCTCTTACTGTCCGATTGTAGCCTCCAAAGAGACAGCTTTTAATGTGTGCAAAATATTTGCAGCCACCAAAAATGATAACATGACCTTTATAACAGTCTGTTGTTTTCAATGTGCACTCTTTTAGGAGAATGGGCCAGCCTGCTCTGTGTGTGTGTGTGTGTGTGTGTGTAACTGAAAATAATCTTGGTTTTGTCTTGTAATTTTCTGTCAACGTAACTCACCACATCAGCGGGGTTGGTTTCACTTTGTTATAAAAAAAAATGTTGATTTTCAGCAATGAGGCAACATTGATTCATCGTAATGATTATCACAATGATTCATCAGAAATACAAACAAATGTGTTGGACTTTGCTCCTAATGAGTTGCTGTTAAATAGGACTAATGCAACAATTACCATGAATAAAGTAAAACTATGAACAAAGATTTAAATTTAACTGAACTCACACTCGAGATCTGGATAACTAATGAAAGCAAAAGTTATCTGAAGATCACAAATCCCCACAAAAAAACTGTACAGGAAAAGCACCAGAGTATGAAAAATGTTGTTTTCCCTTGGTGAGCCTGCTGAATAGTGTTTTTTGATATATGAAGATGAGCAATCTTAAGCTTCACCTCAAAATTATAATTCCAGGAAAAAACAAAATAATGTTTAAGATGTTTACTGGATGTGCCGTGGACAAAATGACCACAGCCCAGTCACCTAAAATGTGTTTCCATGTTAAAATAAGATAAGAGATAAGATTATTATTATTATTATTAGTCCCACAGTGGGGAAATTTGCAAAATAAAACTGGCATAAAATTTTAAACATCAAAATATGTTATGACACATACTCTACATACAAGCAAAGTCTGTTTTCTGCAGTATGTATGGTATACAGTTCGATATATTAACCTTTCATTTCCTGGTGTGTGTGTGTGTGTGTGTGGGGGGGGTCAATAACAACTGCTACATAATAATGCAACAAGGAATTCTTTATGTATGGCCACAACTTGTATTATTTCATATTTGGCCACATCCTTGTGAGTTTTCTCTAGCTCTAGGGGAGACATCCTTCACTCTCAGAACAGCAGTTCAAAAACAAGCAAAACTTAAAGCTAGATGCTTCATGCATCTAATAGTTTATTGTGTAACATGAGTGATGGAAAAATATGGAGAACTGCAAGTAAATCTAGACAACCTGCAAGTTTAGTATCATGAAGACAAATGTGTTTTCTCAGGCTTTATTTTCACAATCAATGAGTTGAGGAGTTCTAACTGACCATCGATAACTGGTGCAGCCATTGCAGTAGTTCGTCTACAGTCAGAGCAAATGCAGTTGGGTTTTAAGACAATCAATAAAAAAGCTGTGCAGAGATATTCAGTGGAATACCAAATAGAGGCATGAACTTCTAAAATTTGACTGTTGTTCCAACTGCCCGAGACAAAAAAAACTTCATGGAAACAGCTTATTTCAGGACTGTGCCAATCATTTCCCAAATGGTGACAACAGTTGAGAAACCCAGCACAAATTATTTCAGACACCCCACCACATAATCATCACTAATGAGATATCAGCGAGGATGATGACAAATTAATGTACCACCCGCACAATTCTGTCTTTGAAGTGAATTGTAAATGCAGCCAACATCGCATGCACTGATATAAAAATAGCCTTAGAGAAAAAGTGTTGAGAAAATATCAGATCCATGTTTGATCTGCAGACACTTGATTTCTCCTTCTGGGCAGCACAGTGGATTTCTGGACCATGAATGTTCTGTACGTATACATGAGTGACCTTGTTGACATTTCATTTCATTAAAGGTTAGGGGTGACTTTGCTGCCTTTACTCCAGCAGTTTCTGACAGCTGCTGCCATTTCTGATCCATTTTATAGTTCTGCTCTCTGGATGTTGAAGTTTTTGTCACATTTAAACTCTGAATGGTCACATCAAGTGAACCAAAGGGAAGAAAATAATGAATGGTCCAAGTATATTGTTATTACAGAGACAGATGATAAAGGCATAATTGTTTGTGAGCATGAGTGAGTTAATATGTATTTAAATGAAAACATGTTACAGTCGTCTGTTTTCATTATGGGAAAGCTGAGAAAGGGCTGCAAACTTGAATCACACAAGTTGTTTCTCATCACTCCTGTTGTGTCCTTTAAACACAAATCATTTTTATAATTTAGAAAATAATTTTACAGTTACTTGATTTAAAAATTTTTTTTGTTCAAAATACGTGCTCTGGCGAGTATTTTTCATGCTGACACAAAGTTCCAAGATATTTTGCATATCAATTTCGCATTTGTTTTAATTTGTGCTTTACAACCACCTCATACCATCTGTACTTTAAACCTAAATTAAGTAAAGGAAAAAAATATATTTGAGTTTTGAAATAAAATGATCTTTGAGGAATATGTGATGACACACTGTGCAGTAAATGAGCATGTCTTAACCTTTTCGACTTGATTACATAAACCAATCAGTGATTAAACTACCAAATAAACAGCTACTTGAAACTTCCACCTGGAGACAACCACATTCATCCAATAAGGGAAAGGACCTTAATAGTTTCTGAGGCGAGAGTCTCTGTGATTGTTAAGTTTGTATGTGTGTGCGTGCATAGACCATGTGGCAGACATTCTTTGAGTGTGAATGTGTGTTTGGCATGCCAGACCATTTTTGGAAAGCAGAGCGAGGATCTTAGAAGCTGTTGGAAGAAGATGATTGGCTTGGCCCTTTACTGACAGATGGTTGGGTGCTGGGTTTGCACAGACAAAATAACCCACTCATACATATGTGGGCTTGCAGAATCTTTTAGTAATGCTTTCAGAGTCATACATATATGCATATGAAAACAGTTTATAGTATTTATGTATGTATCTTTCGCAATAAAATAGCACTGTATATCCACAAAAGCACTGTATGGTGATGCTTAAACAGACATGCAACTAAATAGACTTGCAGCCTGACTGTAAGACAGATGCACAGGCTAACACTCAAGCAGACAGGCATGAGTTTGGAAAATGGCATGAAGACAATATGTGCTCTAACCAGTGCCAGTGTTTTGGTTTTACTCAGGGTTTGCAGCCTTGGGTTGAACACAGTAAAGCTTTGCTATGTGTCTCTGAACAAACAAGAGGGGATCTGGTGCCTGCTGCTTCTCCTAGCCAACACCACTCTCACTGTCACTGCCACCATCATCACAGCCATCAGCGTTGTAGAAATAAATAACACTGTTCCTGCCATGGAAGTCTGCACCATCGGTGATGCCAAAAATCAAACACAGCAGAACTGGTGGAACAAGGCAGTGAGATCCACCACAGGTTAGTCGAACCTGGAGTCTCTACATGCACATATGATTTAAAAAAAAAGCTTTCTTGGGGATTATGCAATGGCAAATCAAGACAGAGAGATGCTTGCATGCTTGATGCATTTATGTATACAGTGTTTGTCAACTTGAAATTACAATATGGTTTGAGCTACTGCAAGTTTTCCTACAAATATGTTGCCAAGATTTGACAACTGAATTTTTTTTAAATTCCCAACACACATCATTTGTTATACCTGCTGATGCAAATCTGGAAGTACACAGCTTCAGGGTAGCCTTAAAAGATGTCCTGAGGGATGCTTGCTCATGCAAGCGGGCAAACTCCATGCTTTTGGGGGGAACAGCTGGTCCCTTATCAACATTCATCAATATTACGCCTATAGTTGGCATTTATTTTGACCTACCTTTTAAATGTCCCATCTGGAGCCATTCCTGAGCGAGACCATGATGATGGGCACTCAGTCTTGGATTCCTTTCTTTCCAACCTTGTAGTGCAAGGACATAAAATTCAACCTTGATGCAACACTTACTGAATTATCTGATAAGACAGGCCAGAAATCTGTTAATTCTACATCAGAGGGCTGGATTATAGTGACTGACCGACCCCCATTTATTTAAATAAATAAAAAAGGTATTGTTATGTTATACCTCTTTTCATCTGGGAGCTCCATGATCATTGTTGTAAGAAATATTATGGCTGCAAGTGGAAGAACCATCCAGCAGTTTAAAAAAATCCTTACTTACAATTAGAAGTTCTGCATTTAAACAAACAAGAAATGTGTATAAATACTAGTAACAAAATGACCTGAATCAGATTGAATCAAAATAAAAATCATTGATGTGACCTCCAGAATTTTTTCAGAAACATTTTTCAATATGTTTGCAGTATTTGATTGTTGCCTTTAAATTGGTGTTAGAATTACTTTACGTGATGGATTGTTTGGGTCAACCTGTGGGACTGAACATACCAAATGTTCAAAAAACACATCTGATGGTTCTTCAGTTGATTAATATAAGAGTTTAAAAAAAAAAAGGATTGTCCGTATTTGATACCTTTGTCACACCGTGAAAGGCAGGTTAGGATAATGAAAGTAAAGTGTTCTCAGTGAACCCTTTCTCATCCTGCTGTAGGTTGTGACTGACTTTTTTAACAGCTGGCTCCAACCCAAAATGAAAACCCCACTTATCCTTGTTATTAAAATGCTTTTACGACAGACAGTAATTGTTAAATTACAAGTTGCTGCTCTAATCATGTTCATTCAGTCAGTAGAAAAATGTAAGCCAGCAATAAAGACAATTAATCATTGTTTTTTTTGTTGAGTGGGATGTATTTCCAGGCTTCTCCTTTATATAAAATTAAAAAAAACAAACCCCATGGGTTGTGTCCAAATGTTTCTCCTTATTACCCATTTGTTTTTTATGCTCTCTTTGCTAAATAATTAGTAATCCTGCAATCAAGTGTAACTCAAATCTGTTTGCCAATCACTATCTCAGCTGAAGACAATATGACTCCTCCCCTCCTGCTCAGAAAAGTGGCCAATGTGCCATCATCAGTTCTTGCAGCCGCTGCCATGACCGCCATTATCACAGCCATCATCGTTAATGAAAAACAACACTGCATTTGCCAGAACAATCAACAGCCCCACACAAACAATACATTTGTATTAACACCCTGCCAGCAATTTTAATCATTATTACTGATCCAGGATCTGTTGTCATTTCTTTCCCACAACAGTCAAAGGCATGTAAACTGTGAAAGCTGCTTGTCATTGTCACTGCTGAAGCTTCTGAAAGGAGGCAGCGAACTCCATCATCACAGTACCCCCCCCCCCATCCACGTGAACGTTTGCCACATGGTTTACAGTGAAACACTGGAGCGCAGGAAGTGGAAAGAGAGAGCATGAGAAGTAGAGTTGGGGATGTCATTACAGCTTCCAGTGTCTGTGCTGGATGTTGGTCTTACTGGGAAACACATTGTGACTGGAGAATGCCCTTTAATGACAAGTTCCTGAGATGAAGTGCCCCTGAGGAAGACATTAAATCTCCATCAGCTCCAGGCAGCAGCTCAACTGTGAGTCTGCTTCCATCCTTCCTTGCGAAATTTTTTTAGCAGGTGTTATCTTGTAAATAAAACAACAGTAACAAAAAACAACAGAAAAATAAAAGAAATGAAAGTCAAGACAGATCTTTATGAAAAAGAAACATAAAAACCATACCTGCATGCAAATTAAACTGAGATAAACAACATATTTAGTTGTGTACGTGGGGAAAAATATAAAGCCATGAAGAGCATGTTCGGTATATGCCGTTGTTCACTGTTAAAATGGTGAATTTTGAAGGGGGGTAGATGTGTCTAACATTTTTATTGACGATATCTTTTTAATCTTAAAAAGTAAATATTTGTCATGTTAATATTGTAAATACTGCTTAACGATGTTTTTAATCTTAAAAAGTAAATATTTGTCATGTTAATATTGTAAATGCTGCTTAACGACTCCAATGCGGATTTGTTGATCTATTAGACCATGAGTAATTATTCTTTTTATTGTGTCCTTATGACAAAACAGACTTTGTCCACTGTCCACTCACATTTGGGGGTAATTTTTTACAAGAGAAACCCATATAGAGATGAGTTCAAAATAATAGCGGCATAATTATTTTATTACATAGTAGAATCATAAAAAACACAGACCCAACATTCATGATATGTAAGCTCCTGAGTCTGTTTGGAGTTCAATTAATGAGATCAATCATTCTGTGAAAAAACACAGGCGTCAATCAAGTGACCCTTATTTAAGGTGAAGCCGTCACAGGTTGTGGACACATTTCTCTCTGAAAACCTGAGAAAAATGTTTTGTTCCAGACATTGTTCTGAAAAAAAGCATACTTTGATTAAAGTTTTGATTGGAGAGGGGAAAGCATCTAAACTCTGGAGAATAATATGCTCCTTCACTAAAGTGATCTTCAGTGCTTGAAAATGGAAAGCAAAATCAAAGAGACAGGGAAAGAAATAGAAGACTACCATTCACATGCATTGAAGAAAAAGCCAAAAGGACAAAGACTCAGTGACCAGCTCCAGGATGATCAAAGTTACCTGTGAAGTTACCTGTGAGTACTGTAATGATTAGAACACGCCGGTCTGAAGCGAATCTATTGGCAAGAATCCCCCCGCAAAGTTCCAAAGAAAGACATTCTGGAGAGGATGCAGTTTGACAAACAACACTTTGACTGGCTGACAGAGAAATGGAGAAACATCTTGTGGACTGATGAAAGTCATATTGTTCTTTTTTGGGTCTAAGGGCTGCAGACAGCTTGTCAGATGACCCCCAAACACTGAATTCAAGCCACAGCAAAGTGAAGACGGTGAACAATGGTGCTGGAAACATCATGACATGGGGCTGTTTCTATTACTATGGTGCCAGGTTTAATATCACATACCAGGGATCATGGATCCGCATATCAAAATAATTGAAGAGGTCATGTTGCCTTATGATGAAGAAGAGATGCTCTTGAAATGGATGTTTCAAGAAGACAACGACCCCAAAAATACCAGTAATTGAGCAGCATCTTGGTTCCTGAACAACAAAATTAAATTTTTTGGGATAGCCAGCCCAATCCCCGAACCTTAATCCTCTTTGTGGGCTGACATCAAAAATGCTGGTTTATGAGGCAAAAACAAGAAATACAGTGGAATTGTAGAATGTAAAATCATTTTGGATTAAAATACCTGTTCATAGGTCCCAGAAGTTGGTCGATTCCAACTGCTTTACATCGATGTACATAGATGTACAGCAGTTCTCAACAGTGGTTTTACAACTAAACATCACTTTAGTGATTCACAGGAATGTTAAATCCTAATGGTTTTTCAGTTTATATAGTCCATATTTGAATTTTTTTTATAAAACAAATGATATTGGTCTGCTCTTTCAGCAGACCAATATCAATTTTTCATTTTCTGCAGAGTAAATTAAATGATTTAAATTTTTTTTAATTTAGAATACTGTATTATGTGTAGTGTTCCCAGTGCATGGAAATAGAAATTATTATATGGATGTTGTTATCTATTTTCTACTCTTTTAATCAGAACAGCATATATACATATAGATGTTTGTGTGTGTGTGTGTGTGTGTATGTGTGTGTGTGTGTGTGTGTGTGTGTGTGTATGTGTGTGTGTGTGTGTGTGTGTGTGTGTGTGTGTGTGTGTGTGTGTGTGTGTGTGTGAGAGAGAGAGACATACATAATAATGACTGTTGATACCCCTGGGTTCAGTGCTTTATGTAATGGAGAAGGTTTGGTGGATTAAATCAAAGTGGGACCGTCATGTCAGGGTCCCCTGGAGAAGAGGTTCTCTATTTACACCACAGGAAGCTCTTCTGGTTTTATTTGACTTTTTGTGCATGCAAATAAGGATGTTAGGGAAGGTAGTTTAGGATAGTTGCGCTAATATTGAGCCCCCTGCCACTGGCGGGGGGGCTCAATATCATCTGACAGTCGATATTTACCCCACGAGGAGGTTATGTTTTAGATGGCAGTGGTTTGATATATTGTTTGTTTGTCTAGCTGTTTGCAGTATTAAGCAAAAGCTTATCAACACATTTGATGAGATGTTTTGTCGAGGTAGGATACGGCTGAGGAAGTGACACAACACAACACAACAACATAAAGACATATGGGGGGGGGGTCATTTTTGGTCTGTGTCTACCCATATGCCATTAGAGCAGCCCTGATTGGCTGGCAGTCATGATGTGTGTGTCAGTGTAACTTTTGAAGTGGTTCAAGATACGCACTTGAGAACACACACAAGTAGAGACAAGAAAGGAACAAGTCAGTGATTTAATGGCACATAATCACATTTCCACTCAAACCGTGTCCATGAGGTAGTAACAGAAACAAAGCCCACAAAAACGATAGTTTGTTTCCTTTGTGAACAAAACTGGTTTAAGACAAGATGCGCAAACAAACACACACAACGAAAAACAGCAACTAAGAGCAGAAACACACTGACTTACATACACGGAGTAGATGACGAACAAGTGGGAATTCTAACTTTTCTAGCGGGAAAAGAAATGCAAAGTGAAATGTGAAGCTGGAAATAAATCTTAAAAATAAAGCAGGAAGTTACCGTCTGATAATCATGAACAAAAAAACAAAACAACAACCCTGCAAAGCAAAGCACAAGATCAGTGTCTAACATCAGACCCATGGCAGTCAGGACCATTGCATGGATGCTCCAATAAATTTGATCTTTGACTTGCTCAGCAAAAAAAGATGTTCAAGTGCATCTTACCTTGATTTTAAGTCGATAGACATTTTCAAATGTGAGGAAGAGTCTCAGTGGTAGTGGATAAATGCAGAGGGTTAAGGCAGGAAGGGTATCCAGCATAAAAAACTTTGCCAAATTGATATGAATGTTCCTATGGAAAAACAATGACACACTCTGGCGACCCCACACATAGAAACTTCAGAATTGTGTTTTCCCAGCCCCTGACTTTCTAAGGGAAACAACATAATATATGTCTTGAAGATTCTCATAAAACAACTCCTACAAAGAGCCAAAAGGGAAAAAAAGCAAAGCAGCAACAAAATGTTTTGTAGTACAATCCATTCAAGTAAACAATTAAAGTGCCAGATATTTCTTTCAAACCTCAGATTGATCCTTAAAAGGAGCAACACCGTTCACGGGAGGGTGACACGAGTCCGTTTGATGCAGTTTTCAGTTCAGTGTTGACACAGGAGGGGGGCACAGTTTGTCTGAGATCCGGATCGCTTGCAGGTGGAAGCTATTCAGCATTCTGCTGGATTTTGCTAAAATGTTCTTATACCTCTATCCCTCAGGCAGAAGGGAAAACAGTCAGTTTGGATGGGTGGTGGTTGGGGGGGGGGGTCCTGAACAACACTGGAGGCTTTGCACACAGAGCACTGATTGTAAATCACCAGCAAGAGGGGTTCCAGTGATTTTAAGACAGACAACTTTGTTACGGCCTTGTCTGGTCGCTGTGAACATTTGGTCTCTTTATTTATATTTGTATATATTTTTCTTCCTCTGTCATCAGTGGATGATAATATAAGAGTACCAAGCAGCAGTGTCAATAGGTTGTTTTAAAGAGGAGATGAATATATTTTGGAAGTACTGAAAAGTTCATTTACAGTCACATCACATTAAATAAAGAAAGCTCCTGCATGGAAAATGGGAACTGAAATGAAATGTCAGCTTGTAAATATCAGTTCATCAAACTCCACTCTCACAGCTAATGGTGACAACTGACAGTTTAAATGTAATGTCACAGAAGTAAACATTCATTCCGTGTACTGCTCTAAAAGTCATCCTTGTTCTCACGAGCTGGGTTAAGCTGTCACAATTAGGAAATGAAGGAATAATTAAGCAGGAGAACTTTGTAATCTTCACGCCTGAATAGTTCGGCAATCAGAGGAGGAAAACACAAGACTTTGAGTTACAGCAGGAATAATTCCAAAGTCTAACTCAAATTAAAGGTGAACATTAATCACAGCTGCACAACAAGTTAAAGCAAACTTAAAACTGGCAGTTTATTCAGTCCAATCAGATAGAAAACACAAAAAAGTGGACCGCAAACTGCATTGAGTGAAGCTGAGAGTCTTTTCATGTCGGTGTAAGAACTGTGAAGTGGACAAAAGGGTGGGGTGGGATACGGTGGGGGGTATTCCTTTAATACCTGTGTGTAAGGGTTGGAATCCATCAATAGCTCCCCCACTGCACAAATCTGACTATGTAAGATTTGTCAAGACAAGTAGCTCCTTATGAAATAATATGCTTCCAACTGTGAGACTCTTGCTTGTCATTTGGCAGAACTGGCTTCTACATCACGGTGCGGCAGGAAGCTGACATTCACACCATGGAACGAGTGTGATCAGCTCTCACCCAGGCAGATAAAAGTGGTTAATATAGAAACTGAGAGGCAGTATCATATGGTTGCACCTGGTGACAGACTATGGTGTGAACTGAGCCATATTAAACTCAACAACTCTTTGTTAACAAGAGCACTCTCACTTCCCTTGGAATTGAAGCATCATGTGTGCGCTCTTGATAATTTTAGTGATTTTTCATACCCAGTTTCATTTTATTCCCATCTGAGTCACAGCTCAGTAAACAGAAAACACCACTTAAAAGTTGAAATCAGTTGTTTTTTTGAACCAGCTGTACACTTCAAGTCCTAGGGAGCCAGTTCAAAGGAGACTATGGCGAGCTCATGCTGACTACTGTCCTCATCTACTCTGACCTTAATGAGAGTGGAGGATCATTAACTTGCTGACAACATGAGAGGAAAAACAACCAATCTCCTCCAAACTGATGTTCTTTTTTTTTAAAATTTTTAAGCTGGACATTGCTGAGTACACTGAGACCACTCTTAATGATGACCTGATATCTTGTGCTGCAGTGAGCATCTCTAAGGTCTTGTTCTTAGTTCTTGTGTTTCATGTGCTATCTCAGCTGACGTATGAAGTCGCTATTGTGAAGAGATTAAAAAAAAAAAAATCACTATTAACTGCTTTCTCAGCAAGAGGCAGCATCCTGCCGCAGAGGTGTAGGAAACTCTGGGGAGGATACAGGGGGCAGCTCTATCTGCCAGCAATGATACACCTGATCCCTCCTGACTGTCCTACGGGAGCCCGGAGGCTGACCAGATCAGCACTGTGTTATACGTCTGCAGCCGTACTGCCTCGTAGTCCCCCTGCAGTTGAAAGGTCACGACGATCAGAGATTAAATTTATGATTTACTGATGCTGTTAGTTATATGGTGTCATATTACTAATTGAAATACTGTCTGTATGTCAAGACACATGCAACTGCAACTACAGGTATTATCTAACGGATATCTTTTTGATTAATCTGGTGGTTATTTTAAAGATCATCAGAAAAATACTAGTTATTGCGCCTGAGGATACAAAAAACCCCCGTTCTAATATTTTCTCTCTCCATAGAAAAAAGTATTGCAGTTTTAAATGATAGGAAAATGCAGAAAACAGTAAGTACTCACATTTGAGGTGGATTAACATTATTTCAGAGATAACAAACTCAAACAAATAGACTATTGTGAAAGTTGCATTTGAATCTGTCTGATTAGTTGGCCGATAAATGAAACTCTTCAGTAAACTATTTGTTACTCTACATATCCACTAAATATGTTACAGAATATATTATAGATATTCTGTTTCCTTCCTGTCAGTTATAACTCATAAACAAATAATGAAAATGACAATACCCCTTATAATATGCATTGATATGTTGTGAAATATTTAAATGCTTCATCAATCACAAGAAACATACAAGCTCTTAACATCTCATTTTATTGTCCCAACATTCAAAAGTACAAATAATTCAAACACAACAGTTTTATGAAAAAGAAAAAACAAACATTTACAGCAAGATTTTTATTTTGTTTCCAGTTTCAGAAATTACCTAAACTAGCAAGGATAACATGAAGTCATTCATCGCAGTAATTGGATTAATAATAAGAATAAGAATACTAAGAATAATAGCAATAATAATCATAATAATCATCATTGATTAAGTAATAACATAAGCAGGAGAGAGTAGAGAGAGCCGCGGCCATGAGGCCCTGTGAACATTTTTTCGTCTTTTTTGTCTTTAAAGATTTTGTTTATAGATTTTTCAGATAGTAAACAAACACGTCTCAGGAGGAAAATGAAAACTGACAAAAAGAGCCGAGTTCCTCTGTTCACCTTCCCTCCTCCACTACTGGCTGCGTTGTTCCTACTGGCAGGCTGCCACTATAAGGCGCTACAGGGGATGGTGTGAGCCATAGGGGGTTGGGCGTAGAGCGAGGTGACGCAGCCCCATGTTTCAAACACCCTTACATGCACACACACACACACACACTCACACACACATTTTGACCAAATCACTCGTCCTGACTCTGACACACACGGGCGCGCATATGCACTCAGGGAGACACACATATACGTCTGTATACATGTGAACTAGACAGACCCAAATGTGCAGCCACACACACACACACAAAATCACAAACACTGAACATATGTATATACTGTACATACAAACATTTGGATGTACTGTACTACACGCTAACAAACAAGACACACTGTTATATCATGGAACGTGTACACAAACATGCACGCGCACGCACACCCACACACACACACACGCACACACACAAATATGCACACAGGGTCTATAGGTGGAACGCAGGCACACATTGTAAGAGTTCAAAAGTCATACAGTGTAGGAAATTAGTTCACACGTCAGAACAACATTCTACTGGGGTCATTGCATAATTCAAGCTCCCGTCAGCGGCAGGAGCGTGAAGGGGTCTGGGTGGTTGGTGGGTGAGTCGGTTGGTTCATAGCTTTTGTGACATTAGAAAACTATGTGATTGGATGGTGCAGATGATGACTGGATAATTAAGATGATATAAGATGACCCAGCCTGTCAGATGACTGAGGTGTGAGAGAGGAGGATGAACTTATGCAAGCATGCGTCTGAGTAATCAAATGCTCTCCACACACCTCCTTCATGTTTTCAAGTCTTAACAACAAACAGGAAAAAAAAAAAAATCCAATTCATTTATTTATACTTCTGGAACCATTCCCTTACCTTTTACCTTTCAAAATATATAATATATATCATATCAGAGTATATAAAATATAGAATCGGTACAATCCCTTTTCATACCTCCAGAGTACTTCTCAAGTATAGCAACATCTGCTACATATCAAGTTGGTGTGCAATGGTACCAATTTCTCATTTTAAAGATTTGTTGGTATGTCATTTGAAAACATGATGAATATTTTTAAAAATAACTTCTGACTCTTAAGTGATTTCGACCGATTTAGTCCAGTGCAATGAATGACCCTCAAACAACAATGGGCATTTGCTCCTTTAAAAATGTATCTGCCCAAGCCTCCAAGAGCTGAATGTTATATAAAATGTTTCACTGAAAACTGAAAACTATGCTTTCAGACCCACATTTTTGCATAAGGTTTCATCACAAAGCGGTAGTAAGTGGAGGGAGGGTGTGGACGGAGTGGCTTTTTAGGACTACACAAACTTATCACAGGTTATATCGAACCAGAACGACTGTTTATAACATTCTATTAAGACTAAACTTTATTGAAAAAGATCTAAAGATTTCATTTTAACAAGACAAGAAAAAAGCAATAGCAAATTTAACTATTAACTAGGTTATGCATAGCGAGTAACTGTTTCTAGTAATAAGGGAAGAGCGTCCCCCAACCCTCCAGACATTTTTTTCAGTTTTGTAAACTTTTAGATTTTTTATATTGTAATTTTGATATATTGGTACAAAGCACATATGTACTAAAAGTTCTCTCAGTGCAGTGGACTACTGGCAGAGCCTCTCCACTAGTCGCTTTGTTCCCTTTTGCTCAGAAACGCCCCCCTCCCTGTACCAGAATCACGCAAATACACAGACAATGAAACAAATAAATACATAAATACACAGATAAATTAACAAGTTAATAAATATATAATAAATACAAATAAATAGAAAAATAAATAGTTTAAAATAAATAAGTAAACAAACCGATAAACAAATACAGTTATATTCTAAGCTTTTGTTCAGTTTCTTTTGCCGCGTTTGTTAACTGAAAGTTAATCCAAATCTTTTTTTTCTCCACAAGCAACATGACAACAATTGAACAGTTTCCTCACAAGTTTTCTAAGTAACTGAACCACCACTTCATAATAAGTTGTCATATGAAAAAGACAAGCTCAAAGAAAATAACAGTGACAACTCATATAATACAGTAGATATTTAAAACAAATGTAGACTATATATGTATATATATATCATCTATTTGTACACAGCAAATAAAGACACAGTTGTCATAGATCCTTTTTAAGGAAACAAATATCTAGACTAACAGAACTAGCTAATCATCATTTAGTTTTGACAAACGTTTCACACTCAGCAAGTAACCTAAAAGTCAGCAAGCAAACAAAAAAGTACAAAATAAAAAGATTGTTCAGTGATTCTTACAAGGCCCAAATTAGTTCATCTGGTTCTCCAGCAAAGAAATCATTTCAACAAATTTTCTGGGCCAACAATTAAGAAATGATAAACAAAGAACAGCAGCTCTAGTCAATGCCAACATCGAAGTATTTTTTTCTTTAAACAACACATAGAACAACAAACTTGGATATTTAAGATATGTGAGTAATGTAGTATAGCACCTACTGTTGATCGCTAAAAGGAAGTTCTTTTCAAATGTAAGTTCACAAATGCAGAGTGAACAAAATGATAACAAGAATGTATAGTATGCTCTCTAAATGGATAGATGTGAATATACCTATTTACTAATTTCCCGCATTGATTGATGACAAAAAGAGGAAAACAAGTGGACAAAGGGTCTTCTTGCTTTGGGCTCTGGACTATAAAGATGGTTAGGCCTTGGACAGACCCCTCTCCCTTACCTTTTGGGTATCGCTGTTGAATAATTGCGCACTAGTACACATGTGAAAAATTACCAAAATCACCTGCCTTATTCTGCATCCTTTTTTCACAAAACCTTCCATCTACAAAATTACTGCCAACTTGGAATCCCAAAAAACAAACAACCTCTGGTCCTATAAAGTACCACGGCAGAACGACAAGACAAGGTGGTGCCCCCTCCCTCCCACCCCTGCCCACCCAGTTAGCCAGTCAAAATATTTTTCTCTTTTTTCAAATCCAGATTCTTGTAAAAATTCTTCAATAATTATTATTTTAATTTTCATTTATAAAAATAGATCTTTTTATTTTCATCTTTTTCTAAATGCATTTTTTTTTTCAAGCAAAGAGATCTTCTCTTTGGCAACAGTGTTATTTTTTTTTTCTCTTAAATTACTGAACGTGTCATCAGGAAAGCTAACCCATCCCCCCCCCTCACCCCATCTCCCTGAACCCCCTCTGAGGAAAGACGTTATGTTTTGTTTGCGATACAAAAAAAAAAAAAAAAAAAAAACCAACAAAAAAAAACCCAACAATGCTAGAAATTCTCTTTTCTCTACATCAGAGTTACTGGGATTGTGGAATCCCATTAATAATCAATAAGGGGAAATTTTTTTATACACACAAAAGAAATGAATGAATGGTTCACCAATTTAAAAAAGAGCCCCCTCCCTTTCACTGTAGGGAGGTATATAATACTAACGACAGTGGATCCGGATTTACAAAAGAAAATCAAATCCTGAATCAAGAAAGAGAAAAGGTTTCACTCTAAAAAGGACATTCTCTTCTCTGAAACAAGGAGATACAGGGATTTGCTACTGTTTACACAGAAGAGAAAAATCATTTGAACAACCACAACAAACATAAAGAATATACAACAAATAGAAGCCTGTGTTATCACAGAAGCTTCAGAAAAATTAACGTTTTCATCGTTTCATTTTTGTAATACTTAGGCAACATTGGCTTATAGGTCCAAAGTTATAATATAAGCCATTTCTAGTTCAACTTGTTTGATGTTTTGTCGGTTCCTTTGTGTTCCAGTTGGAGTTTGCTGCGTTGGATGGCTGTAGTTAAGTGATTGTGGTAGTGACTGAAGGGCCTAAGGGACAGGTGGAGGTGGAGGGGTCGTTGGGGTAATTTTGGAGGAGACAAAGTTGCAGGGCAACTGCTTCTACCTGTTAAAGTTCAGGACTTGTGTGTCTTGTTAGTCTTGAAGGAGACTTGCAAGACACGGTCGCCCAACCTGTAGCCGTTGAGACTGGCGATGGCCATGGCCGCCTCGTCGTAATTTGTCATGGTGACAAAACCAAAGCCTTTGCACTTGTTGGTGTTGAAGTCACGGATCACCTTGACGTTGTTGACTGCACCAAAGGGCCCGAAGAGCTGCCAAAGCACGCTCTCATCTGAATCTGGAGACAGGTTGTACACGAAAATGCACCAACCGGTGCCTGTGTGCCCAGGGATGTTCATGCCCACCAGACTGGTCATGCTGTCAATGGTGATGGGGGAGAACCTGAGAGGGGAGGCAGAGTGGCGGAAAATGGAGCAGAAAGAAGGAGGGAAAGAGAAGACGTTTTAATTAAAATGGTAAAGACATACAGTATGGTGAAACTCAATGTCTGCATCTATTTAACATGAAATGGAAATAAACCTATGAATCTCAATTTGTCCATCCAGACACATTGCTCAACATGATGCTCACTTTCATGATACCCTACTCTAGACCATAATAAGTAAAAGACATAAAAACTGAGCTCCAACACAAATACCAATGCAGTATGATGACTGCCATATGTACAATGTATGCTTGTATGTAAAAATATCAGTGTTTTGCGTGTCTCTGTGCAGCTACTCCTAGATGTTCCCTGAGTGCTTGATTCTGTAAGGTCTGCACTCAGGAATAATGACATTCGATTATATTCTGCTGAAAAGGATGCAGAGGATCGGTCCCTCTTTGTGTCCCTGAGTGGCTTCTTTAAGAGCTAAATTGCAGGAAGTTGTTGAATAAAACTATTGCTCCAAAATACATCAAAGATCATGCACCAGCCTGCTAAATCTATTTACATTCGCCTCATAATCTTTCCTTTCTTGTGATACAGTAGATTTGAATCCTCAGTTGACTTCACTTAATTGCCTATTCTGCTCAATGGAAAGGGGAAGTAGAAAAAAAAATCCCCACTTTTAAATAAAAGGTAAATGAGATAAAAAGGTTCACTTCTTATGCCACCTCTCTCCATGAAACGACTATAGGCATTATTGGGTGTGCTTTAAATGAGATTTCCGCTTTGCTGCAGCTGTCTCAGAAAGGACTGCTTTCTTAAGGGAATGGCGGGAGGGAAGAGGGAGCAAACTAAATGGAAAATGGAAGCACTTTACAGCCCAGTGACATTAAGGTACAAAGTGTATTCCTCCCACTCCTCTTGCAGTCTGCAGGGTGTTCTGTTCTATTCTAAAACTCATGGCAGTGATCGATAGTACTGTTTGATGCTCAAGGCTCCAAACCGTCTGTCTCAAGTGACTATATATGGCTAGCAATCGCTGCGACCTTCCAGTGTGATCAAAGTCATGCAGGAACATTTGCTCTCAGTCTTTTGCCATTGCAAGACGATTAGTTTGTTGATGGCTTTCTGTTTTTTGACATTTACAATTGTATTCCAAATCAATTTTAATCGAGATACGACGGAATTTGCATAATCATCACAGCAAACATTTTAAGTCCCCATAACTATTCCAAGAATGTGTCCACATGGTCTAAATATCTTGTTGGAATGATTAACTGCACCCCCCCCCACCCCCCACCATCCAGCAGCTGGAATCTTAATGGGCGTCATCACGTTGAGGCCTTATCTGATATGCTCCAGTGCTTTCAGGCCTCCTCAGCCGGGCTTGAACAACTCGGTAAGTAAAGACTATTAGGGGACGTCTGTGAGAATGTGATGGTTGTGAGCGTGTCTATATGTTCACATGTGTATGTATGGGCAAACATACATGCATGGCTATCTGCAAAAGTGAAACCAAATACTAACCACAGTTATAGACGAAACTAAGGGTTGCATAGCAACAGTGTAGCTGACCAGACATCTATTCTGTCGCTTCTGAAGCCAAGTACCTTCATCTCTCAGTGACTGTCTTTTAGTTTCTTTAAAATAATGCACTCAGATGACTGAAAAGCCTTTATACCTGATAAAATCAATCTATCTACCCCCCACCCCCCACTATTTTCACCTCCAGAAATTTCTGCACAGACTCAGAGTGAAAGCAGCGCTTATTGGGAGCATGTCAGAGACTACAAGACAACTAGCTCAGGCAACATTTGCCTTGCTAACATGTAATCCGTGTTTGAGTTGCTAAGCTGACTTCAGATGGTTTTCCCCGTGCTTGGAACATGCACGGTGTGACCCGTACCACACAAAACATCTGTCACCACAGTGGCTGGTGATCTTGATTACGTAACACCTATGGTAGCAAGAAAGCAAACTGAAACATGGAGGCAAAAGGAAGGAATTTCGAGCAGAGCAGCGTCGAGCAAAGGTGGAACTGTCTGCAGTGGAACAGGATTTCCCGTTTCCAGAAGGGATCCAGGTTCATCCAGCCTCATCTCATAATGGAAGTTGATTTACACAGTTTTTATTCCAATGCCACGGTGAGATATTAGGGGTGATTGATAAGTTTATGGCCTAAGAGAAGTCAAACAGAGAAGAAGTCAGAAAGCTCTTGTGCAGCTAAACCTTGACTGTGATTGTGGTATTTTTTTCATCTTGAGTAAATGAAAATTGCAGTAATTACAGTCACAAATCCCTTAGACGTTGAGTATGTTTCACCCCAAGGCATTCAAAAAGGTCATGATGACAAACACAGTACCCCAGTGTGACCCTTGTTCCAGCATGGTAAAGAAGTGGGCTCCTGAATTCAGACAAGGTAGATGGAAACCTGAAGATGAATTTTCACCTTACAAGTAACTATTGGTTAATCCATGACATGATCCTGGTGAATAACACAACAGTGAAATGTCAGTCGGCTGGGTATCTCTCAGAAATGTGTCCATGAAGTGGTTTACAGCACTTAGCAAAGTATAAGCTAACTGGATGTTGAAACCCTTTGGGCCTGATTAGAAACAGATTTAGTACATGTTTGAGGTGGATCCCAAGAGATTTCTCCAGCAGTTTGTAGATATAAATAAGTCTTGAATCCATTACTGCCAACCAGAAAGAGAAAAAACAGCTGACACAGCAGTTACAGGCCACACAGATAAGTACTTCTTCCTCAAGTTGTAGAAAGAGGTCAGCTGCTGCTGGACACAATCTGGAGGTCCAAGATGATATCTACAAATACTGGATCCAGGAAGAGAAGGAAACGACTACGTTGAAAAAATACACGTGTGAGGTTTTCTGATTATGAATGAATTCTACATAGGCATGAAGTTATCAATCACCCCTCAGATTTTATAAAATCAGAGTGACAGATGCATTATAAAGAAGTACTGGTCTGAGGGTATCGCTGTTGTTTGACAAGGAGGGAGAACCTGAATCCAAGAAAAACACACCTACAAATGAGGAATTAAAAAAAAAACCCCCCAATCCATTCAGTACACAGAAACAACCCAAAACAATTCAAACAATACCATCACTTGTCATAATCAAACCACAACAAATTCATTCACTGAAAACAAACGATTGCAACAAATGATTGCTTTCTGTTTTGTTTTTTTTCACACCGTAACTGCTTGGTGGGGTTTTAAAACCAACTCAAGCTTACAAGAAAAAAAAAAAAAAAGTAAATAAAAAAAATATCAAACAACGAAAAATGCAGTTGACCTCCAACGTATTGTGCCGAACACAAAGTGATTGCAAAATACAAGGAAAACATCAACCAAAAAAAAAAAAAAAAACCAACCCAAAAAGAACAAAAGAAAAAAAGAATATTGAATAATCATTGAGTCAACATGGACATCTGGCATTGGTGAAGTTTTTAATTACCTCTTTACGCCATAGGCCATATTAAGCAAATTGTCCAGCCTGTAAAGAGAAGGAGGGTTCTGGGGTTAATGGTGGGCAGATGGTCGACTCACTCAATGGAACTAATGTTAAGTCCCTGTAGGAACTGCATGGTCCTCCTCACTCAAGAACAAACAAACCTGTCTATACTTAATCCATTTCACTGAGGAGCACCGTCAAAACTGCTATCTATAGGTAATGAAGCTGCAGTTCCATCAGTAATGTCAGCACTGTCAGCTACTGCATTACTGTCAGTGTAGCCTTACATGTGATAAATCTAGAGCCGGATTGTGACATTACTGTGGGTGCAGTCTTTTAATTGTTATACAAGATTAGAGCAGTGGACTGATCACAGTTCAACATTACATTCACACACGGAGCACTAATGGTGGCAGGTAGGGGACAATGCATGGCACCGGACATTGCTAGGTTAGTGAAAAAATTATTTTACATGCAAAACATTGCATGTGGTTATACATACAAGTAACTCTGCCACAATGATGGTTCATTAGAATATGGAGGTTAAGAATAAAAAAAAAAGAGACCCCGAACAACTAGTGTCTCTAATTTGTGTAGACTCAACTGAGAGAACACATGAGATGACAGGAAAATGATCCAGAGTTCTGTCAGTGTAATGGTTCGGCGTTTGAACGATGGTGAATGGGGCGGGTGATAATGATTAGTTTCTATGAGGTGGACCAACTCATAACACAAATGAACAGTCATGATAGCCATGTTATTGTTAACATTGGTCTTTTTGGTTGCCATCAGGTCAGCTGAGATGGCAGTGTGTTACTCTGGGGTGGGGGGGGGGGGTCAGTCTTCTGTCTGAAAGGTTTAGGTTTGGATTAATATGCCGTTTCATTGTAACGTCAGCCCTTTGAGCTTCTTCCATTGCAGCCAGCCTGGGTATACTAGTGTTTACATGTAGTTGTGTGTTTCTGTTTGTCTGTGTATGTGTGTGTGTGTGCGTGTGGTTTGGGAACCCAGTCAACCGTGGGTGTGTGTTTGTAAGTCGTGCTCAGAAACCTGTGGGCTGTATGAAATGTTGGCCCTCTTGGGTCTTTGATGCAGTCTGCTTGGTGACTCAATGACCTTCATTCCTCACTTGGGTCTGGCTTGTCTCATGTCTTATTAACTCCTCTGGCCTAATGGACAGGGGCCACGGCTTATTGAGCAACAGCTGGCTAGTGAAGCCCTGTCCTTCTTGAAAACAGTACAAACTTTCTCACCTCAGCTCTAATGTCAGAGTTATTTCTACTTGTCTATTTCGGTCAACAGGCATTTGCTTTCTTGCAACACAAGTGAAACAATATTTACCAAAACCAGACAGCGTTATTGTTGTTTTTATCACAAGGAACTCAAGCAACCCTTCTACCTCATTAATATCAGCATTATTTTCTTACTCGATATATTCACAGTTAATAATTAACGATTAATAATATCCACTTTAAGAAACGTAACATATATGAATCATTTGAATTTGATTTAGATTCTATTTTAGACATAATACATCAGTGGACGTCCAGTCAGGATGACAGGAAAGTTTAGTTAAGCGAAGACAAAGAACTGGAGACAAAGAACGCAGTAATAACTCTGTTTGAAGATGTGATCTTAATGCTGACAATTTTTATGATATAAATGTTTATAAAGGCTTATTCGCTCAGTTAGTCATGTTGAACTCTACACATTGAAGTCGACTGAGGCAAATTCATTAACAAAAACCTACACATTAACATTTTTAGTACCCTGTTGGCTAGATTAGGATATTGTGTGTGTCTGCATTGCTGCATGCTTCTCTCTTAACATTACCAAAAAGAAAGAAAGCAGCCCTTAAATAAAGAACAGTGAAGAGGAGGATATACGCGAACATTAAAGTAGCAATTAACCCATTTAGTGGCAAGGGAACAAGCAGGCTGATTTGTGGGTAAATGAGTCAATTGGAGAAAAGCTCAGAGGAGAGGCGCTCTAGGCCTGATAAGCACGTAGACATCTGCTAGCCGTCGGACCACTGGGCCACTGCAAAACAACCTGCTGCTAACACACTCACTGTCTCTCCTTGTCACACATGTATGAATGCACACTGATGCCCACTCACCATGCAAACACTCCGCCAGCTTTTCACGCTGCCTCTCCCAGCTCCATTTAAACAATAGAGGTTTTGTTCTTCCTCTCAAAGCATGTTAATAAAGGAATGGGTGTTTTTGTCTGTTCTTTTTGGAAACAAAAATCTTTTCAATTAAAACTGGCTCCTGCCCTGAATATAATAAGGCTAATTTGCTAATTAGTACCATTAGTTAATGACAGAGGATCGGAAATGAGCTGGGATCTAGGGCTCAGTGCATTGTGCTTGAGTTGATTTTGTTTGCTGTGTTGGAAAGGATACAAGCACATTACACATTGACATTTGTTACAGCAGGCCCACGTGTGTGTGTGTGTGTGTGTGTGTGTGTGTTTATATATATAAAACTGCAGCAGTGTTATCCTCATTACAGCAAATTCTCTAACTTTAATGTTTGAACTTTTTAAGGATACAAAACAGAACATTTACAATGGATTCAATTTTCCAGGTAGCTGTACAGGTAAAGCAGAGACTTTTCTTTCAATACTTTTGGTTTTTACAAAGAAATATACCAATACTATAGTTTGTCCTAACTTTAACTGTCATTTAGTCTCTTGAAGGGATAAAGAGCTCAGATAATAAATTCAGTTTAAATACTGTGTTGAATACAGACAAAAGATCCTGCTCTCTTTCCTTAAGGGATTAAGTTAGAAAATGGGAACGGCGCACATCGAGCACATTTCTAACTTGTAAAATATTTAGGTTCTTGTGCAGGGCTTAAGAGAAAAGAGTAGGGGCATAGGGACACAGTGTGGAAGTGTCCTGTGGTTGTGAGTTGTGATGAGAAGCGACAGCTCTCCTGCAGAGCCTGTAAATTGGCTTGGCGTATCAGACACACAGCCATGCTACATCGCTCAGGTGTCACACCAGGGAAGCCGCTCCTGAAGAAAAATACCTTCCAAGCTCTGACTTTGATGGAGAGTAAACAGCACAACAGGATTAGTGTTATTGAAAAAGAGAGGAAATTGTAGAAGCACATTCTGTCTTCGATTTGGAAATATTCTGTATAAATGTATTATCACTCGTTTCTGCGTCGCTTTTTGTAGATGCTGAGTAATGGAGATGTAAGGACTAACCACTTGTAATTATCGTAAGAGTTAGCCTATAAAAGTAAATCATTGTTGGCGTCATCAGGGACTGACATGAAATGACCAGGTAGATGTCATTCACATACTATATTTTCCATGCAGTATAATATATATGATAAGTGACCATTTCCTGACTTGGGCAAAAGTGTTTCCTTTTTCTTTTCCCTTTTTATTTATTTATTTTTTTTAGAAATTATTTGGGACAGGTCAGAATACTTCACATAGACTTAGTATAACTAAGTTAAAACAACGTGAAAACCTAAATGTGTACATTAATTTGGACTGTGAATTTATCACTGGATTTAAAATGTCTGTCTCTCTTTACTAACACCCATTTAAAATACAGAAACTAACATTTAATACAGACATATTTAACACAGTTATATAATGCATAATGTTGGATGTGGGATGTGTTTAAATTGAGTCATACTAAAACGATGAGCTAAAACATGGTTTGTGTCAGTATGACCATATGATGCTGGACAACGGGTTTACACTTACAGTACTTATATCCAAATGTATATTTTTGCTCAGGCCTCACAGAGAATATTTAGAAAGTGTTGGTTCAGTAGCAGCATGATGAAATGAGGGGAAATGTGTAGTTGTGAAAGACAGAACCCCACAGTCTCTTATGAACAGTTCCCCTCAGAGCGCTCTCAGGGCCTGATTTATTGACACCTGCACCATGTGCAGAACTCACATCTGTTGTTCAAAAGGGGGATGTGTTTGCTGGGATAAATACCTGCAGAAATGTTGCATCACTGTTGATACACAGACACGGCTATGACTCACGCTATCAATGCGTAGGCGTTACATCCCCTGCTCAAACAGTGTAAATTGCATTTGTTGCAAATGTTTTCCAAATCAGGCCTGTTGTTTGGAACAGATGTGTTTCCTTGATTAAATGCATTTATGGACACATAAACCAGGAATAGCTGCTGTCTGGTTGAGCACCGATGACATTAAATCTCAGTTCCAGCTCATCATTTTATGATACCACACACACTGTCCAATGAGCAACTTTTAGGTCATTCCACATTACACAACATAATTGTTTCAGAATTTATATTACATTTCAATTTGTGAAATATTCTGAGAAATAAACAATACCTTCTGTTATTTTTAACTTGATTACATTAAAATGGAGATTCCCAACCTTTGGAGCAGATGGCCACAGTGACCCCATTCTAGTATTTTTGTGTGCCTAGGGCATTTTGTGTTACAAGTTATTACATCATACCATTGTAATGTGTCCGGATGAGAGCTGGGAGTCTGGGGGAACTGAGTATAGGTGTACTGTAGTTACTCCATCTACCCCCCTCAACCCCCACCCCAAAAAAGTCATTTTAATATTTAATTTAATTTACAAATGCTATAGGTCGATATCACAGTCCTAATTTTTGGTATTTTAAATTTTTCTGTCTGTGAAATTTTTGCATTCCTGGTTTTTCTCTCTAAATATCACATCTAGCATTGGCTGACATAAATATGAATAAGAACCCATGTAGCAACACTGTGGAGGTCAACAACTGCTTGCTGTTATTGACATTGATGATGTAATATTAAGCTCTGTGAATGTTTCTTAACATCTTATCACACATTTTTATGTGTATATATTTTTCAATTTCTAATGAACTAATACTTGTACTAAGAAATCAAATGGATCATATGAATTTCAGCCTCTTAACATATTCTCGGCAAAGATTTTAACTTCCCAATGTCCTCCAGCTAGTTATATGAATTTTTATGGGGTCATCAAAAGATTAGGGTTTGGGTTAGCCACCAAGGTTGGGAAACTTTCAAGATCACATACCCAGTGTATACAGCACATCTCAACATCTGATCAACACTATCTGAACCATTTTTCATCCAATATATTTCTTTTCTACCCCACTTAGTCTTCCATAAACCTCTCCATGCCCCGCCCCGACGCTCACCTGAACCTCTGAGCCTGGTGGTGGAGGGGGCCTGGGTATCGGCGATTGGGGGACTGGTACAGTTGTGACAGGAGGGCTTGGCTGGTCTTCTGGCTGGGGTTGTTTGCGAACTTGACCGTGATGGGCTCAGCGGCACCTGATGGCTTCTGTCCATTCAGGCCCTTGATGGCCTCCTCAGCCTCTATCCTCTTATCAAAGCGGATGAAGCCCACACCTCGGGAGCCACCTGCGGGGCCAGCAGAGCACAAACAAACACAAACCCCTTTTACTTTACAGGGTTTAGCAGGAACTACTACTACTGTTACGTGTGAAATACATGCTGCTTCTACATATGTACCGTACTTACATACTTACAAAACAAATTCTCATAGAATGCAAAAAAGATGCCACAACTTAACGAAAAATATTGAAGCTAACAGGATGGCTCTAGTCAGTGAGAATAAATTAGTTTTCCATGATACATTAAAACTAACTAATACAAAATTGTGCATAACAAATGCAAAACAATAAAAGTTCCTTCATTTTCTTCAACCATTTATCTTTTTCAGGGTCAGGGGGTATGGGCAGCGGGTGTGAAGCAAATGTGTGCCCCACACCGGGGCAGATCCACATAAAAACAAACAACCACTCATGCACATTCCAAGTGATGGACCATTTAGAGCCATCAGTTCACAGCACATGGGGAGGAAGCAAAGGCTTCAGGGTTGGATTCAAACCCAGCATCTCGGTGCTGTGAGGTGACAGTGTTGACCACTGCCCCACTGTGTCACTCGTTTAAAGTTGTTGGAGTTCAATAGTAAACCAATCACATGCCCTGTGAAGCTAAACATGATGTGGTGCAACTGACACCAGGATGTACAGCTGGGTTGAAGAGAGAAGGAAAGTATATAGTGGTACCTCTACTTACGAATGTCTCTACTTAGGAAATTTTCTACTTACGAAACGCCTCAACAGGAAAATACTGCCTCTAGTTACGAAGAAATTTCGACTTACGAGGGGTAAAAATACAGTATGGGCTGCTACTCGCAGCTCCCACAGGTTCCTGAACGCAACATTCAAATAGCTGCTCTGCCATTGGCTATTACCTAGCATCCTGGCATCCCACTGGCTTACAGGGAGCTCTGTGTGTGTTCCTAGATAGGTGCAGTGTCTATGCAGCGTCCTCGTCATTCGGCCCTCGACCCGTGAGGTGTTCTGATAGTTTTACTTAAATATATTAACTTTTAAAGTTTTCGCTATGGACCCCATGAAAGTGACGGAGAAAAGAGGAAAAGAGAAGACGAAGAAAAGAGTTTTTTTGTCCAACAAAGCAAGAGATAATAGAAAAGCATGAAAAAGGGATGCGTTTGGTTGATCTCCCCAAAGAATATGGCCGTAATACATCTACAATCGCCATGTTATTAAAACAAAAGGACGTTTAAGGAGTTTAAGGCATCGCGTGGGTGGTTGGAGAAGTTCAGAAGGAGGACTGGAATTCACTCTGTTGTTCAGAATTGTGAGATAGAAGCGCATGAACCAAAGAGGGCAAAAAACAATGAGGACAGCTGTTAAAATGTACATGGCCATCATTTTTATTCTTTATTGTTTGTTTTTTACGTTATGCACAACTCTCATTTATTGTGTAATAATCTAATCGTAACATGTATTTTTTACATGTTTCGATGCATTTTTATGCTTCATAAAACATTTATGTCTGAATTTTGGGGGGCTTGGAATGGATTAGGGCATTTGCATGGAAAACGTGTCTCTACTTACGAAATTTTCTATTTACGAAATTTCTTCCAGAATCAATTAATTTCGTAAGTAGAGGTACCACCGTACTCACAAAAGCACACAATCACAAGAAGTTGGTTGTGTTGTGCAGCTGCAGTCGCAGTCAGTCATACATTCACTCCTCACGTGCTGTTCTCAGTGACATTTGAGCCATTTCCTGGGAGATATTTTTTGACTGCCAACTGAGAGGAACATTTAGAGCTGTGCTTCCTGGGAGGTCTTTTATTGGTGTCTTTGAATGCTCCATGTGCGTTACTGCCTGTGTATGTATGCATGAGTGTGTATGTGTGTGTACGCATGCACTGGTATCTATTAATGGATGCTGTGCCTTGTTTTAATGAGGCTCCTAGATGGCCCAGAGGATGCTCGCTCAGTGACAGCAGCAGTCTGTGGAAGACACTATTTACATAATACTATGTGTGTGCACAGGCATGTCTGTGTGACTGAGGCTGAATAAAGGCAGGAAAGTGAGAAAGAGGGGAATTTTGTGTTTGAGCATCATTGTGTGCAGCCCCTTTCTTACATATAAAAACCTTCCTTATTGTTATTCCTCATTTTTGTACATGCCATCCCTCTCCCCATCATTTTTAAAACTTTCTGCTGGCGTGTCTCATGGTACTTGTTCCACCTGAATTCTTATTCCGAGAAGCACCTTGACCATCTCGCTCCCCTTTTTGCTCTCTTTTTCTCACCAGAATTCAGGCATCACAAGGTTATTTATTTTCTAAGCATACTCAAAATGCCAACGGAATGCAAATCGCCATCTTAAGTCTTTTTATACATATCATTCTGTAAACAAATTAAGAGAAGTTGTTGTTTTGGCACACAAATGAAATGATGGATTTCGCAAATGTAATCACGTATACGGTAATCACGAGTCCATGCAATTGAACTGTTTTTCTTAATTTGTAAGATCCTCATTTGGACTTCACGCTAATTTCTAATCACTTGGGAACACTTAAAAGTATTTCTTTGACATCACATATCCAAAAGGCTCCCCGTTTTCTATTAACTGTTCATAAACTGTTCACCAATCAGTGTCCTTCTACGCAGGCTAACAACTTTCAGGTGCAACAGAAACATAAACCCAAATGAAAACAATTTTAAACTTATCCTTTTTGGCAGAAACAGAAAAAATTGAAAACTATGACCAATATAAGTTTTGTTAGGTGTGTAATTAAGTCAGCCCTGACTGCATGTAAACACAAAGGAACAACGCCACTTCACAGTCATTATTCTATTCTTACATTTACTCTTTACTTTTCTCTTTATCGCTTTGTTTTAATTAACTTCCCAGAAGCTGACATATACCTAGTTTAATTCTTTAATTCTGTACGAAATCATGTTTGTTATTCCTGCTACATTGTCTTCAGTTATCACTGCAGTTGCCAGAGTAGTATGTGAGGTAACATGGAGGTCACCGGTGTGTCAATGAGATGAGTTGTTTTGGAGCTATAGGCCGTAACGGTGATTAGTAATAGATATTTGTCGATGGTAAGGTTTGAAAATTTACTTAACGTTAAAGCTTTTCATAAAGTCACGGTACATCACTTTAATAAGTCTACTGTGTCCAAGGAAGCAAAGGCGGAAAAGGAAGAGCCTTGCTCAAGGACAACTCAGTGGTAGTTAAGGAAGTGGAGAGCATTACTCATTCACTCCCTCCACTGAGACGAGAGAGGAGAAGAGAGGACTGTATTTGTCCTTAAATCCTCACACTTGTTTGGCCTTGAGCTGCTTCTAAGCTGGTTCTGGCTGGAGGGCCCCTAGACAAATGCTTGGCATACTGATGAAGGAATGGCGCGCGCACATGCACACACACACGCACACACACACTTCAGTGATAACTCAAGAACAGCTGAGAATAAAGTGAAAAATAAAGAGTAGATTTGTTTGCGATCATTTACTATCACTACTGTTTCCACCGTGTTAGTGTGTATGTATGTGTGCTTGTGTGTATGACAGAGTGAGAGAGAGAGAGAGAGAGAGTCTTGACGTGGCCGTCATAAAGCCGTGTGCATGATGGTTTCACTTGCACACACAGTGCATCTTTACCACGAGGAAGGCATCCCAGTTCAACTACACACACATCTTGTTCTGGGCTGCCGTGGATCAAAACCCAGGTGACACTGAAAAACCAGATGGCTATGCAAAAAAATTCTTTGTAAGAAACCATCACTGCTTTCTTTCCCCTCTATACCCCCAGTGGAATCATGCCTCTGTCTTCACCATATAGTTTCACATAGTTCAGGCCCCTGTGTCACGAATGATTAAGTAGGACTTTCGTTAAAACCAAGCAAGAATTTCTAAGGAAACAGATTTCCACCCAAATGTGTTGACTCGAGCATTCTGGAGGAATTCTCTTGTTTACGAAATCAAGCTTGGAACAGGAGTTAAACACCATCTCCTGCTCAGCTGTAGTGAAATAAAAGGCATGTTCATGAGTGAAGGCCCTCAGACGCAGTTGAAGGCTGTGTTGGGAAACATTCCTCATTTACTCCTGAAGTGTCACTAGACAAGAGGAATGAACGTGCAAGGAAAGCATCTAATATTGAATCTGAACCAACAACTGTACCTGTAGATGTACAAATTTTATCATGGTAGGTTTTGATCTCACGATCCTGTCTTCTCTACATCACCAAATGTTATTGCTAAAAGTGCTACTCCTGAGCATTTCTACAGAGCAGGTGGTTACTTGTTCCATTTGTTGCTCTTCTGTTCCTCATTAGTACAAAATACAACTAACTAGCAATTAATGAAGCTTACTGTCACTATAGTGAGACCAACCTAATAACTGTCCTTTCAAACAGCCTTAGAAGCCTAGGATGCTTATCAATGGCCAGTCAGCCATATAGGCAACATTAGAGCACAATGTACTTGCTAGGGTACAGCAATCTGTCTCTCTTCTTCTCATACTCTTTCTGCTCTCCCTCTGCTCCACAGTAATCAACAGAGGCTTATGTAACTCTCTCTACCTGTGCTTATCTCTCTCTAACACACACCGACAGGCACATTGGCTGCCTTACTAATGACACGCTACCTAAATCTGAGGGAAGGCAGAGTGAGAGAGGTTGGGGACGGTGAGCGAATGCCAGGTTAGAGAAGGGGCGAGGCAGGAATGAAAAAGGAGAGAGGGAAAAGAGTGGGAAAAGTGGAGCGAGGAAGAAATGTAAGGAGGTGACGGTAAAGGACGATAATGAAATGAAACGGTGCTATTCTTGCTTTCTCTGGCACAAACAAAGCTGCTCTCTTTCTAAAACCCACTATCATTTCCCCAAACACTGACTGACTGACAGAAAAATGACTGCTCCTCTGAGAAACCAAAAGAAAGGAGAGTGGTGAGAAAACTGGCTTCTGGGTAATGAAAGAACCGCACTTTCTTTTCAATTTCATGCATCTAGCTCTTTGTATCCTTGTAAGTAGGCCCATACACTCGCCGAGATAGACACATGCACGGCTGCACACGTGTACAAGCAAAATCTTAAAGTGTTTCTGTCACTCCGTTCCCAATCCTTTTATATTTCATTTGAGGAGCTATATTGTGCAAACTGTATCAAATGATTCGACTTGTCTTTCCAATGTATAAATATAGTATGGCAGCAGCACAAAGAAACCCTTTTTCTGCTGTCTTTTAATTATGAAGAGGAAAAAATGCAATGTCCTTGTTGTAAGTAACATTAGTATGCCCGGGTACAGATGGCATTTGAAAAAGCAGCAAGTGGAGAGACAAATACACTTTGAAGAGCGGAGGCGACCTGTGCTTTAGCCTTTGTCTGAGCGTAGCTTCAACCATCTGTCTAATGTGTGTGAGAAGCACAAAATAGTGTGCTTATCTGTTTGTGCCTGTGTGTTCATGTACTGTATGCCGGGTACCAAAGACAGAACACACTCAAAAGCCTATGAGGGAAAAGAATCCTAGTAGTAGACAGATACAAGATGATATGAATCAAGGCTGCAATCTTGCCACCTAGAGGGTGTACCGCTTCACTAGAATAACCTTGACCGCTCTCTACTACTGAACAGGTAGAGAACAGGTTCAGTGTGGTGTCAGTCTGAAGGGGAATATCCATTATTCAAGTCAAGAGAGGAGAGAATGTCCCAGCTGTACAGAGGAGAGGTAATCTTTTGAGGACACAACATTGCAAACATGAATGATATGAAATAACACCAAGCTGTGGAGCCATTCTGGCTTGTAAGGAGATTTCTACAGCTCCATTTTCCTGGCATTGGAAAGACTAGTGCTGGCAGCACTATGCCGTGGCATTCCCTGACCTTCAAACGCTCAGTGGGTTTCTTTGTACCCACTGAGTAGGTACGGAACAAATGTGAAAAAGAGTTCTGTGGAAATTAGGAAGCACATTTGGTGTTTTTGTGGAAACAGACTTAGGTGGTGCACCAAGAGAAAGACCACGTCCGGTTACAGACACAACATAATAATTTTTTAATTACTATTTTAGAGTAAAGAAATATGCAGTTGCAGAACCTGACTAAATATCAAAAAGGAAGTAGAATTGAAGTTGACACCTAGAACATACTGTATGCTGACTGTGGCAGAGGCAATCTACTGATAACAGTACCTTTCAGACATTTTGAATACTTTCCCATCGCTCAATAAAAAAAACCCTGCTGTAATTTAAAGAAGCGGGACGTTCAGTGTGATGCACTCAGTTTGAAAGCCCCTAAGCAGAGCCTTATGATGCACAATGTAATGTAGCCTGAGCAAACCACACACAAGCAGCGTTTGTGTGTAGCTGAATGTTGTCGCATATGTATGAGCCATACAGTATACACAGTTCTAACTTATCGGGGATAATTGTGTCTTTCTTCCTCTAAAACTACCAAATTACAAGGGAGGAGAGCTTGTGTTGTTGCAATTATGACTAAAGTAGCTTTGGGTACATTTTACAGGGGTGAGTCATGAAACAAGACATCTTCAGTGCCATTATTATTGTCTATATACATAATCAAATTTTTATAGCCTCCAACAGAGTCAGTAATTGCTCACAACAGGTCTTGATCCAAAAAAAGTTTTGAGGATACTGAAAGCTCCAACATACAAACTATAACTTGACAACGACATACATCTAAGCATACGCAAAAAATAACCCAGAAAACTGTGATTAGAAACACTGATATTCTCTTTCTGGAGCTGTGTGATGCTGTAAATGCTTGTGACCTTTGTAGGAATCTTCCCTATAGCTCCTGTCCATCACACATAAAAGGACTTCAGCATCAGCCGTTTTGCAGCCGCATCTTTACACACACTGAGCAGCAACTGAGTTTCACATCAGAGCCAGCGTTTATAGAAGCCAAGCATGAGAATTGATCATATTTGCAGTTATTGATCGGGTAAGCATTGACCTCTGCTTACACACGGGTCCCGGATGGAGAACTAGGAATAGCCAACTATTGATCCAAGGCTGTCTCTGATATTATATCTGTTTCAAATTGAGGCTAAGTCCAAACCAGCTGGCAGAGCACAAGATCACGCCCTAGCTGCTTTCCCTGAAGGTTAAAAAAGAGAGGAAGGATGGGGAATACATCCTGTACTATTTGCAATTACAAAGAAACAAGAATATGCTTATCAGTACAGAAAGAATCAATAAGCAGAGGAAGAAACAGAGGAGAGTAAAGTGACAGAGGAGAGATGGAGAGATATCCCTGTCAAGTTGATGTGGAGTTTGCTCTCTGAGTCTGAGGGCAATTTGGGAGTTTCAGCTGCCTCTGACCATGAATGATGCTGGCAGTGATGCTTTTAAAGTTCCCTTTTTGTCTTCATGAACACAAGAGTGACTGCGGGGTGTATCCTGTTGATGAGGAGGCCATTTAGAGAAAACAGACTTCATGTTCCCAATTTAGCAGCGCAGGAGCTGGGGATCATCGGTCCATCTGCCAGTGGTCACTGGGGAGCATCCATTACTTCTTTATGTAGCAGTGCTGTGCCTATGTGTTTCAGCCCGGATACAGCTCCTGTCCACAGCCTATGTAAGTTCTGTAGATGATGTCAGCATGTGTGTGATATACGGACAGGGACTCAATGAGGGAAATGGATTTCATATACTGATTAGGCCATTACTTAGTCAATGGATATAAAGACATTGATGACTTTGAAACATGACATCCACAAGGATACCGCATAAAAACAGATAAATAAACTACAACTTAACAACAATTACATGATATTCATCTGAAATGAGTGTTGAACTGCAACACCACCACCATGTAAACACCCAGAGGCTGATTACCTGGACGTTGCACCATGTTTTGGACCACAAACCAGCCAGGTTCTAGATCTTTACTTCCTTTTCACGGCTTTCTTGCTCTGCACTTATATTTTTGGCAGACACAAGAGAGTTAAGTTTTGCAGCCCATTTCTCTCTAAGTGGCAGAGATTGTGTGTGTTTCTAGTGAGCTTGCCTGTACAGTAACTAACTGAGAGAAGAAAAAGATGAGTCAATGATGCTAGCATACGACCCTCAGGGCTCGTCTAAAGTCCTCCGTGTTTTTAATCACCAGCAACTCTACATCTAATTGATCATTAACATTTCTCCTGCTGATCCTTACGTCTCTGAGGACACCTTGCATCTATTTTTCACATTATCATCATTTGTATGCATGTGTGTGCATATGCAGTGTCAGTGGATATACTGGACACACTTTTTGTTTTTGAATGGTATGTATGTCTCGAGCCTTGTAAATTTTAGATACAAATGAGGCAGGTAGCAAATAGTGAGTTAAATTAAGCTATTTGGCCAGTTCAGTGCATAAAGATGTAGTGGTATGAAGTGTTGTGGATTTCAGTGGATGAGTTTTGAAGTGGCAGAGCAACATTTTGAATAATTAGGTAAAATCTTATATATTAACTTGACGAAACATAACACCTTCTTCTGCCCATTTCACTCTCTAAAAAACCCCCAAAATGTTGATGTTTGAGGGGCCGAAAAAGACTACAATAAGAATTGAGAAGTTCACATCTTTACTGAAAGATTCTTGTTTTGTTGCTGTTTAGCAGAAAGTATTCAGAATGTTTCATATATTTACTTAGCTTAGACCTTCCCACTACTGTGAGCAGGTGTTAAAGGGGAGGAAGAGTGGAGAGCCTCTCTTTCACCAGTGGGATCAGCACCATGGAGAGCACCATAGACATAAGACTGGTCCTCTGACTACATTATACTGCTATACAGCAAATGAATGATGGTTTAAGGTCAGGCCAGGTGAAGGATGTTCATTAATGGATTATTTTACATGTGATGTAACAAACAGTTGAACTGTGTTACATCATCAGGATGGCCAAATTATTAACACAGCCAGATTAAGTAAATAGAATTTTCTGTGAAGTAATAGAATGGATTTAAATGAGGTTTTGTAAATACTTTAGGGTTTTAATGACTGGTAGTGTGTGTGCTGCATTCAAAAACGTGTAAGATGCTTGTCATACACTCTTTGATGAGTGTGGGATAATTTGAAATTAATTTGAAACTACAAATTTTCTTGCAACCAAAACAGAAAGGATTCAAAAATAAATATGACGTACTTATTACAAGTTATCAATTTGATCTTGATCCAAGACCTGATTAACTTAAACTACTAATAACATTAGCTTTAACTTAACATAATAATTTAGAATATGAAACTTCTAGCTGTTGGTGTACATTTATACATTGTCGTATTGAGACGTTTTAGGCCAGGGAGGGACATTTACTGAATCTAATGCTCAAGGAGAGAGACATGTATATTAAATATTTGTGTGTTAGCTTTAAACCACTGCGTATGACTGAAATAGTTACTAATATTCTCAGGTGAGCATTTGGTCTGGCTGTTTATATTATTTCCCATGTTGGGGATAAAAAAATGGCTGCAATTTATATGGACATAAAGATATGACTATATAATCATGGCCTGAGCTGGGAAGCTAAGCAAAAATGATACATAACAATACAGAGATGCTTGTGTGGTTGTGGTTGAACAGCTATGTTTTCTGTGGTCGTGTTGCCTGTTGTGTGACTGAGCCTCTTTGAACGGCGTCTCCAGGGTCCAAGAAGGATGGTGGTCTGACAGGTCTGTCAGAAAAATCAACAGATGTGCCCACTTCATCTAAATGTGTGCTGATGAGGGTAGAATCTTTTCCCCTTACCTCTCCCTTTGCTTCCTCCCTCCTCTCATTTCCTCTTCCTCCCACGTCTCTGCACAATCTTTGTTCCATGCTTTCCTTTGTCTGCACTCCCCTCTGTCTCCTTTTCTCCTCCTGTTTGTTTTCCCTTCCCCTGTTTCCCCCTGTTCTCCCACCCTCTCTCTCTCTCTCTCTCTCTCTCTCTCTCTCTCTCTCTCCTCATCTGCTCAGTGTGTACAGACAGGCATGCACCTCACAGCCAGCAGTGATTTATTCTGCTTAGGCAAATGAGTGCAGCTTACAGCATGCTGCTCCCTTTCTGCTTCATCACTACGCAGTGCACAGAACACTGGAGCAGGTTGCCTGTAGGCACACACAAGCCCTGAAATTGATCTAAGAGACATGCTGGAGGGGGTCTTCCACAACACAATGGCCTGATGTGATTCATTCCTGTGTTTTGAATGTAGTGGAATGTGTAATTGAGCATGTATATTACACAGCTTGTGCCTCTCATGTAATCATTGTTTTGATTGTGACTCCTTCAGCTGGATACACGGTCAGAAAAGTCAGTAGGGAACGGCTGGTGGACAATGAAGATGAGAATCTATAGCGATATTAACAAGAATGTGGTCTGGTATTGTATATATTCAGATACAGCATGATGAAACCATAAAATCACGTATAATGATTTGATTGGTGTGTAACAGAAAAGCCTTTTCAGTCAAATAACACAAATGAATCAAGTTGTGAATTTCAAAATGCTGTAAAACAACACATGATCATATCATCACAATGCAATTTTGTCTTTTGTGATCAGGGTTGTAGGAGAAATAATGATGAAAGAAACAACGCAGTTTCTTATTTTAGTTTTGGTTGGAAATGGTCTACTATGATTGTCTCGCTCTCCCCATACTGTATAGTATGCATCTGTAAATAGTGTTTTTTTTAGTATCTTCATGTATAAACATACAAAAAACAACTTACTTCAGTTTATTAATATAATTATCGGAGGCTTATTTGCTTAAGCTTCTTAAATGCAACGATGTCAAAAGGACGTTGTGGTCTAGCGTGGAGTGAACACCGCCAGTGTGAATATGACTAGTGTAGAGCCAGTGGTGATCTTCTGAGACCTCACATACCTTTTGTACTTGATTGGGTGTTTATTTTTAACTATAGTGGTACTGTTTTGCTATTTGTATTCTCTTTTTTTTTTTAGAAAAGTCTCCCATGGACAAGTGGTGAAAATGAGCACTCGTGCTAACACACTGTAAACTGACGCATCTACAAGTTGTGCAACTGTGCATTCAGCAATGTGTTTGTTATGTTCATGTCAAATAAATAAACATAAACCTTATTCCCTTCATCCCCTGTGTCGTCTGACGTACATGCACCTCTATGTACATTTCACTGCATCGATACCATTGCTAAAAATTTATATGAGGGAAGTTTGCTTTACCCCAAACAAAATCCACTGTCAAAAGTAGAACACAAAACATTAATTAATATTAGATTAGAGATTTAAATAATTAATGAGGTTAAGCTGTTGTGGAAATGAGAGATTGGTGATGCACTTGTCATTTCTGCTCCTTTGGGATTTTTCCAGGTAATGCAAACTATTATTTTTCTCATTCATTATGTATTTTTTTCACCCAGCGGTGTCTCAGCTCCTATTAATCACAATGTTGATTATTTTTGCATTTGTTTGCATGCATGCAACTGAGGATTAAGAGACAGTGCGACACTAGTTCACTAGCAATGAACACACCCGTCACTCAGTGAGGACCAACTGGCTTTGAAAAGCATTTGGAGATGATGCCTATGAATAGCTATGGGACTAAATACAAGACCTTTGATTCTCACAGTGTCATTTACGCCCAAATTATTTTCTGTTAAGGTAGAAAACTGTGTATTGAGCAAACCTTAAATGAGCTTCTCCCATCAAACCTAGATATGCATTATAATTTAGATACAGCCTAAAGACAATACATGATAAATGGTGATGAAATGAGATGCAGACCTGTGTAACCAGTTACATTTGAGTTCACTATTTAGTGTTTCAGATGAGGCCAAAAGAATATGTTAACGTCCAGCTGACAGCTAAATTTAACGTGTTCCTGAAGCTACGGGTAGAAAACGGCATTAGCTTCTAAAACAGATGTTAAAGGAAAAACTAAAGAAATATTTTTAAATTGCAGGAATTTGTTCCCTCTCAAAGGTCACTTCTTAAATCTGTCTATCAAATTTCAAAACAAAAGAAACACATGAGTTAAAAACTGTAAAACGTTACAGTTTATAAAAGAAAGGTGTGAAAGTGCTAGAACTGCTGTTACAGACAAGCTGGTCTTATATTCTTGTGTGTCTAAATATCAAATACGGACACAAAAAAATAGACAAGTGTTTCAAAGTATGCACAGATAATGCTTGTGCATGAACTGTATCTGAGTGGACATGTGTATCTGTGTTTAAGTGTGAAGGAAAGAGGAGGCGCTGCCCCATGGATACCTGTGACCTGGTCGACTAGGATGCGTGAGGTGATGATCCGTCCGTACTGGGAGAAGAGCTGCTCCAGCTCCTTCTGGGTCATGGTTTTGGGCAGGCCACTCACATACAGGTTGGCGTCACGGATCGAAGCTGAGCTGGGTCGCGCATACGACACCTGTGAAAACAGACGGTCTTAAAGCTTTGGAGTGCAAGAGATGCGATTCAATGTACAGTGAGGGAAAAAAAAAGAAGTGTTCCCACGGCGATTACAGTTGTCAGTAAAAGCTTCAGCTCCAAGGGAGTTTGAAAGATAACAGTGTTTGCTGAGGGACGCAGAGGGAACTTCGCTCCCATGAGTAGAGACGAGTGTTTAAAAAGTCTCTCCATTCAAGTTGTTGATATCAAGCACTGTTCTGTATTCACTATGATTCTGTATTCACTGTGTCTTTCATCAGTTTAATTAGATTTAAAAATATACCATTAAGAAAGAACAAGTCATTGTAAAACATGTCAGTTTGTTGCACCATTGAATTTTAATAATCAGTTATACGTTATGTGTCCAACCTTTAGCAAACTCTTCCCAGAAGACCAACTGAACAGTATTTTTCTAATCTTAGTCCGAGAAGTAAGTACTTACTCATGTTAATTAATGGTCTGGCTTTTCTTATACTGTGTCCTGTAAACACACACACACACACACACACACACACATGCAAATGCACATAAATCCCCTACTTTCTTGCCATTGCCAGACTCTCCTGGTCAGCTAGCTCACAAAGGGATTGAACGACATCCTCATGTCGTCACTCTCCCACACATTATCGCCCTGTTCCAAGTCACAAGCTGTTCCTCCTCCATACACATACATTAACACAGGAACAGTCCATTGACATGCATGCACACATAAAGTCTCCAGTGCTATTTTTCACTTCTTTCTTTCGTCTCACTTTCTCCTCCCTGAGATACACTGAATGTCATCCTTAATGGTGCAAATGGTAGGAACTGAACAATGGCTATACTGTGCTGTGCAGCTCCCAGCAGAAGTGCTCAACCAGTGAACTTTCCCTTGTCAAACTTTGTCCCCAACATCCTTGTGCGTGGACCTGATTTTGCTACAGCAAAAGATGCGTAAATCCCATTACTACTGCTGCTGACAGGAGCAGCTTTCCCTTGCAGTACTTTCATTACCTCTTGACATGTGGAGACATAAGCCATCAAATAAGGTTAGACTCAGGAAAATATGGTGGATATTCAGTCATATCCCTGAGCAGCAGCATGGAAATCCTGCTGAACTCTAACGGTGGGAGAATGGGATTGGGAAGTGCCTTTCCCCATGTCTTAATTTTCTTTCAAAAATCTTCCTCTCTGGCCTTCTTGCTCAGCTCCTTTGTCTTCCTCCTCTTCTTCGCATCTCTCCCACTTTTTACCGCCCATGTTTCTTCCTTCCACCTTCTTCCTGCATGCTGCCTGACTAAACCTTTCTCTCTTCCAGATTCTGTCTTTTTTTGCTTCTCTTTTCTTTGTGCAGCTTTCCCTCATTTTCACTCCTTGTCAGCCAACTCCAGATGTCTAATCCATTAACACCTCCTCAAGCTGTGAGCTGTATTGTGTACAAGTGTGGCATGGCGCATGTGTAAAACAGTGTGTGTTAGAGTGTGCAAGCTAAAGAATTTTTAAAAACGTGTGAGTGATAATGTGCATGCATGTCAGTGTGAGCTCGTCTCAGTTTCAGCCTGCTGCATCTCCTCATGCCTCAGTAAGAAAGCAACATTGCTGACAAAATCTGAGGTGTCATGGTGGAGGAACTGCATCAAAACCAACTGAAAGACACAACCTGGGTACACATCCCCCAAGAACATGCAAATCAGGGCCAAATACTTCTGCACAAGTATGGAGTGTGGGAAGGGTGCTACATGAAAGAGCTACAAACTTAATTTTAGAATTACCGTGCTACCTAACAATTTCCCTCAACCCTTGGGGTATTTCAGTCTGTTGTGGGGGGAAAGTCAAGGAAAAAGGCTAGTGGGAGGGAGGAAATGAAGTGTGAAGGAGCGATAGCGCCAGGCGGAGATGTAGAGACGTCTTCTGTCATTATGAAGACAGCTTTTATTTAAGGAACAACTTGAGGCAACCTTTTGTGTCATGAGTCTGAGAGAGAAAATATGTGAAGTCAAGACTGCAGAACTCAGGAGGGACTTCATGAATTTGAGGGTTCATAAATGACCTTCAACTCTTGTTAGGCTTCATATAGGAAGAGACTAATTTTCACCAAAGTTTAAAGTCTCCATGCTGGCTGACCTGCTTCGTTCTACACTAAGAGCAGGGCTCCAGTAATTCACTTTGTCCTTCAGACACACATCATGGTTTTGTGACAGCTCTGCTTTGTAGAGATTGTAGCAATTACTGAATGATACGTGTGTATGCACAAGACACACGCAGTCTCATTAAAGCTATGTCCAACATACCTACATATACGCTAATACAACACATAAGGAACACACAAAGAACTTCCTTCTGTCTGTGGCATAAATTAGACTGGATTCTAACAGTGTTTCACCACTATAGGCTAATCTGATTCAGTTAGATTCGATTAGATAACATGAGATCAGATTAGGGCTAATGACAGACAGAGAATCCAGGGATTATCGTGGTGCAACAGATTACTGCTAATTTCAGTGGATGACGGTACAGGATGAGAGAAAAGACGAGCATGGGATGATTGATGCCCTGGTGTTGGTCAGCTGCTTGTAAGATTTAATATTGAGTCTTTGAAACATGAAAACCGCAGCATTGCTGGCAATGATTTATTTTCCATACCTCTGTAACAACCACCAACAAGATTGCACATTAGTCATGTCATTAAAATGCAATAACCAAACCTTCAATTATATTGGAAAACATGCAATGATTGACATGTTTCTTCCCTTTCCCTCAGAGATATAATTTCTGCTGTACATGTTGACATTTGGAGAGTCATTAGCATATGAGCCATAGTCACAAGCTTTTAAATGGGTCTCTTTGATTGAGACAGTCCATTTATTTCTCAGGCTCATGCATGTTAGTCCTATTTTGCCCCCATCTCATTTAACAACACAATTACTGTCCAAAAAAAAAAAAGCAAAAAGCAGCCTCATAGTATAAACTCAATTTGACCTCCCACAACTTTAAAAACCTAGTGTGATTATATTAATTAGCATTAGGCAGCTCATTCTTAGATTTTGCAGCACCATATACAAATATTTGGGTTATGATAAAAAGAACAATGTGAAAACAGCTGTTGTGTGTTGAAATACGTTTTGTTCAGCTAGACATGATGTCAGTTACCTTGATTGTTTTGGTCTGAAGTCTGAGTCCATTTAACGTGTTGATGGCTTTCTCTGCATCTTTTGGATCGATGTAGTTGACAAATCCGTATCCCAGGCTCTGTCCTGTAATGTCAAAAAGAGAGAAATGATAGCTTTTGAAATGTCACCTCAATTCGATAATCTAGAAATACCTAATTTGTAGTCTGATTATCATCAATGTTTAAAGATTTGAAGGTAGACAGAGAGACTCCTTGTATTTTGTAGAGTATGAACATTTAATGTGACTATATTTCACTCCGCCTTATAATTACAATCATTCTACTACAATTTTTTGCAGTTATTTGTTCTATATTAATGTCCTCGACCATTCAACGCTTACAGTATGTCATAAAAAATAAAGTTCTATTTAATATGCCGCAGAAAAGACAGTATCACAGAGAAACAAAAAAACAAAAAAAACAAAAAATATCTTATTACTGTCTTGGCAGCTTTACAAAAACAGGAAAAAACACCACCCCCATTTCCCTCTAAACCTGAAGTGTCTTACATAGCAGAATCCCTTTGAGTGTGAAGCAGGTCTGACATTTCTCAGTATTTCCCCGACAGTTCAAGCCTTTCAGCAGGCGTAGGACTTTAAGACGATGCCTTTAGCCATCAGGGCCTTAAGTTGGCTAGTTTTCAATAAACAGCCACTGCACACTAACACCACACACACAGACGTCCAAAGAATCCCAGTCAGTTTAATAGGAGCAGCACACACATATTCACACTAATGGGAACAGACAGTGGTTAGTCAGAGACAAAGTGAATCACAAAATATGGAGCATGGCTGTCTCACAAAATAAATACATTTGAGCTATGGATATCACAGAGCAGAACAGCTCAGTAGTGAGCTGTGTAAGGGCCAGGAGGGACTTGTAGTCCCAACATCAAACAGCTGATGATATTCTCCTCTCTTTTCCTCCCTCTTCTCCTCTCGATTAACTGTGGATTATCAGACACTCTATTGTTAATTAAAAACCTGCCACCCTGAAGAGACTAATTGCTATTTATAACTAACCATTCTTTCCTCTGTCTCCTCTTCCACGCTGACTCTCAGCTGACATCAGGTGTTAACTTTCAGTTTAAATATAACCCACCCTGTTGTGGCTTCTCTTCTTTACAAAACAATGGACAGACGAAGGACACCATGATTAATGAAGGAGAAGAGGACATTGATAGAATGTAAACACTCCATTGACACTGACGCTGAGTGCCTAATGTTGGCACCACAGTGTCCCAGAATTTGCCTCCTCTTTCACACTCAACTCCTACTTTACCTTCACCTTCTTCACACCTCTACCTCATCTTCAAAAGGAAGTATAAAGTTGGACATTGTACAGCAAACAAAACATATCCCAGCTGACTCTGGGCAGAAGGCATGGTACTTCCTGGTTCATCATAGGACTACATGCAGAATGACAAACAACAATTCACACTCACATTAACACCTGTGAGTCACCATTCTAGATGAAAATAACATGTTTGTGCTTTGGTATGCTACGAGTTAGAATGCAACTACAAGACTGTACATGAGTCAACAGAGCATTTACAGTCTTGCAAGAAATCAGTAAGGTATTTATTGTGAATACAGGTTTGATGAACGTGGTATTCAGCTCCTTGTAAATGACAATGTACTTTTGAACGAGCTTTCATCAAGACTGAGTTGTGTGCATGTGGAGCTTATATTGGTATTGGCTTCTCTTTGGCAAAGCTTAGGCTGGAGGAAACAAGGTAGGAGTAATCCAGTTTCAATCAATTCTCTGGACTTAAGAAAGCTGCTTGGAGATGTTTCACCTATCATCCAAAAGGCTTCTTCAGTTCTGGTGGTTGTTGGTCTTGTCTCAACCTTTTAACTGTGTGAGTTGTGGTCAGTGCTATTCATTTTCCAACGACCACTGTTAAGACAGGACCAGACTATAAATCAGTGAACTATGATGTTTTTTCCTGGCCTTGGGTAATGGTGGGTAACTTGTCGGCCTTGTGTTTCAGGGTCCTGATGACTCTAGGCATGTGTGTTGAGGTGCCAGATGGGTCTTGACTATGGGCGTTGGAACACGAATAGTACTGACCACACCCCACAAAGTTAAGAGGCTGAGACAAGACCATGTGGATTTTCCATCCAAGAGGCTTTTTCACCACAAGAAGTGAAAAAGCCTCTTGGATGAGACACAAAATGTCTTCAAGAAACTTTCTCAAGTGGAGTGGATTGATTTAAACGACTTTGGATAACCATCACCTGGATGAATGAGAACCTCCGCAGACATCAGGCAGGTTTAAGGCTGACCAACTGGCATCAGTACCCAGGTAAATGGGAGGATGAGGTGGAAACTGAAGAGGAAAAGTCCTCATGAAAGGTCTCCAACCCCACCAACCGTTTCCTAACTAATAAGGGGCAACGAACAGCAGGGTGGGACCATCAACCGCTTGAGTGCCTGGAGACTACACATACGGGTGGGAGACGCAACACCAGTGCACTTTATAGATGCAAACATGTGCAGTCTCATATGCAAGTACAAATTTAATCAGTCAATCACAGAGGCATACAAAAATAACCACAAGGAGTAAAGAAATTTGTTTCGGTAGGACAATGAAGAATGAATGCTTATGTGTGTAAATAGGGTTACTGGAGTTCCTCCACCATTCTGACAACATCAGCACTAAAAAGAAGAATCGCACATTCCAATTCCATCCTCTCTCTTGTATGTGCATACGCACATGAGTGAGGATACTAGCAAAGCAGCTCTCCATCTGTAAACTACAATCTGCATGCAGAGGCAGCAGGCTGGCAGCAGTCCTGTTACAACAGATGACCTGCTGACTTCTACCGGGATCAGCCCTGACTGCTGCCTGCATGTGGATCACAGCACGACGGTTACTTGCTCTGTTCTGGTTCAAGGCACAGCAGTTATAGCACTTTCACTCCTGAAAGTCAGAACCAAGGTCGTGTTTTTTTTATATCACACTTGATATATTTGGTTGGTGGTGGTTTGACAATTTACTTTTGAAAGGACATGACAACAAACCTAGATGTTCTGGCCACTATCTGTGTGGGTTGTCTCTATGTATACTAATGACTGACTGGGTTGTACACTGGTGTTTGGCATTACTACGCTTTTCTTCTTCTGTTTAGTGGTGACTGCAGTCTGCTGTAAATTCATCTATTTGTTCCAATAGTCTGAACCATGCAAATAAGTGCTCTGACATTTAAATTGAACCAAACCATGTTTCAGCTTGAGCTGGATCACTTTTTGTTGGATCTAGCTATTTGATCCAAACCACGTTACGTGTGAGGTTTCACACCTACAATTTAGTCTGAATCAAACTAAAAGGTGTGAAAATCCACACCAAAAAAAGAGAGGGTGTGTACGCTCAGCAAATTTAATTAGATCAGCACCTTTTAATCTATCATGGTGCCTTAGTGAAATGAACAGACGATGCCAACTCAGACTGCTTCACATTTTTAGAACACAGTGATAACCCATACACAACTGAGTAAAGAAGGAATCGTGATACAACCAAGTTGCTTGGAATTTGTTGGCCCATCTTCAAATGTTCTTCCTCGAAAAAACACAATTTCCTCTAAAATGACAATTTGTGATGTCATCCATTAAAGTTGCTTAACTGCTGCATAGCAACAGTAAAACAAACAAAAACTAAGATGGACATGCTGTTGATGAAATCCAAAAATAAGCATGGGGATAGTGCTTTATCGTATCACTGCTTACACAGTGACTGAGGAATTTATCCTGTGGAAAGGCTTTAGCTTTTATAAACAGAGGGATAGTTGTACGTTCAAATTAAAGAAGAATATCTTGGGAGGCAAAATTGAGAAGTTCATTACAAAATAGATGTTGAAAGGCTTTTGATGAGGTCCCAACCAACAGAAATATCTGCTTTGCACTGATCAATTACCTCAATGGATAAATTAACTTATATATTTTAATTGTCAGTTAAAGCTAAGAACCCAAATGATTTATCACTCTTCATAATGGTCTTTTGATGAGGTTACACATTAATTTGCCTTTGAATTAATAGGCTGCTTATTGTGCCAGTTTTACAACTGTTAGTAGCAACAGCAGCAAAAAGAAAGGATGTAAATTTAATGATGATAGTGGTGTCACGATAAAGAATGTTCCCAAATGGGATTTAAACGTAGTACAGTATACAACTATTGGCTTTGTTAATGATATTGTATTGTATGGGCACAGTATGTGTAGTCACTCATGCTGACACCATTTTGTGTGTGTGTGTGTGTGTGTGTGTGTGTGGAGGGTGGTGTGCTTTGAATTTACTAACACTGTTTTGGCAGACCATTTGTACAATGTGACATAAATCGTGTCAGCAGGTTGGCATGTTTTTCAGTGGTAAAATCCTGTTATTTCAAGTGAGGAGCTCTTCGGTGTGTTACCAAGGTGTTATGAGTCAGCCTTTACTTGTTTCCTTAGGAGCAGCAGGTTACCCAGAGCTTACTTTGATCGAGCGCCCTTCCAGCTAGCTCCACTATGCAATTTCTCTTTTCCAATCTTCCTTCTGTGGACTCACGCAGGCACACCTCCTAACGCCCACACAAACTGTATAAATATACAAACATTACATACATTTGTAAAATTAAATATAGGTAGCGAAATTACATGTAAGATAGGGATAGATGAACGTATGGGTACATGGAATTTACAAGCATATAATCAAGATAAGCATTCAGATATTATACTGTGCGTCACACAGCAAGGTATAAAATAATAAACTATAACATAGTACACACACAGTAAGAGAGTCTAGTTTCCTCTTACCTATCATTATTTTGCGCCTTTATGCAGTATTATGTGACTAAGAGCCATGTATAGTGGACATGAAAGCGTTCCTTTTTTCTGCCATCATCAGGGAGGGCTCACACAACAAACCATTGGGTGTTTGATGTGGAGTGGGAGCTACCAATGGAAACACAATACTGCAAAGAACTCTTATTATACTGCGCACCTCTATACAATGGATTTCTCTTATTATTCCCTGTGAGTATTAAATTTCAGCATTTCCAAAGTTAATCTGTACTGTTGACACTGTGGTGTCAAAACATTTTACACAGAAAAAAAATTGTCCCCCAATATCCATCATTCCCATCTTTTACAGTTGTATTTTTGACAGTTGTAAAATGTCAATTAAAAATCAAATGATTTTAAATTCCGCTTCATCTAAAGTATAAAAACAAATTATTTAGAGATGTCGTTACAGTTGAATATCCAGTGGTCCCTCACCAGCTTCATGTCAAAATATACTTTGATTACTTTATCCTAAAGAGCATCAACTCCACAATTTTGTGAGTTTCCAAAGAGATAAAATGCGAAAAGAAAAACTATAGCTTATCATATACTAGTAGCACAGTTCATACATATCATGACACATATTCTGCCTACTTCAATAAATAAATTCATACACAGAGCCACGTCCCCCACACACATGCGTCTACTGTAGATCCCGCTCCCACTCACTCATTCAACACATCTTTCCCTCCTGGGTTGCCAAGGTAGCAGCCACTGTTGGAGTCAGGAGGTTTCCACTCTCAGCTCCCAAGGCCCTGCATCCACCAACACACAAGCGCAGACACACACCTGCCCACATAGAGGCTCAGGGACAAACACGTACACGCCTGCTAAATACTCCTCGTGGTGGCTCCATGAGCCCTTGGGCTAGTGGGCTGCAGACTGCAGCGTGTGGGCCGGTCGGCTGGACACGCAGCTGAGAAACAGAGGGCAAAAAGACAGACGGAGAAGCCCTTTTAAGCGTCGGATAACCCTGTTACATCAGAACAGTAAAACCTACCGCACCTGCGTAGACTCACCATAGAGTGAGTGGGCTTACAAGACCTCAGATATCCACCCCCCCACACTCCAGTGAGCACAAGCTTGAGACAAAAAAGCACACCTGGCGTTGTCCCATGCATGTATGTAGCACTCAAGAATGGAGAGCCAGAGAATGAGAAACCAGCCTCGAGGCGAATTTGGCTTCTGAATCCGAGGCCAAGCAGGGGGACGAACCTCACAACATCTGTGTTCCATGTAAAGGGATCTCAGTGGAATGAGTGATGGGACAAAGACAGTCTGAAGTGAAGGTCACAGGGGGAGATGAGTAGTCGAGCAAGCTCTCAGGACGGTAAATTCTGGTTCCTACACAGAGGGAGGATAAGGACACTGAAGGGGGTGGGGGTTCTGACGGGAGAAACAGCAGTTTTTTTTGGACCTGGGAGTCTGAAACTTTAATGTGTGCCTGCACTACTTAGCCTGGAAGCTCTCTCAATACCTGGCTCTGGAGATGTCAAATGCTTTTTTTTTTTTCTTTCTTCTTCATCATTTTCCCAGCCAGTTTTGTTCATGCTATCTTCAGCCTTCAACCAATTTCAGATGCAGGTAAACCCAGCCTAGACGCACCCCCCCCCCACCCCGAGATATGATTTTCATTTATAAAGCATGCATTATTTGTCAGAAGATTTATGTGTTTTGGAATGTGCACTGTATATCAACAATGGCACTTGGATAATAAAACCCAGGCCTCGTTTAATAGGTTGACACGGTCAGTATGGGCTTCTGAAGTCAGCTTAAAATAAGACAGAAAGACGACAGCTTTAGATGAAGTTTCTCTAGCTGTTATAAAATGTACACGCCAGCTAAGCAGATTACATATTTCTCTATCTTTAATTAATACAGCAATAAAATCATAGCATCACATCGTTCAGGATTCCTCATCTGAAGTACTGAGTATTTTGCTGTTTCATTAACTGCATATGTTTCGGCAAATATTTCCCAATTTAGCCTTGTTAAAAAATGTGGGCATTGTATCCACTGAAACACTGGAGGGCTTTTAATTTAAAACGGCTCGGGACAGGAGTAGATTGAAAAACAAGAAAGCTCTGGGGTAAAAAAATAACCGAATAGTTTTTTCATCCAAAGGAAAATACTGTCTGCAGTTGAGGTAAGTAAAGACCCCAGCCATTGTGTGAAAAAAAGATGGCAAATGGGCCTTATCATACAATTACAGAGATTATAGCAAGTTTTGTTCCCATCACCAGAGTAATGGTGTGAAAAACAGCGCAGCTTGCAATCTGAAGTCCAAAGAGATTCACTTTTGCATTGAGTGTGCTGTCGATGTATATATCAGTAGCAACAAAGAGCTGTGAGTAAACTGAGGTTTATATGGTGAATATTTGATCAGGTCTTTTAGAATGACAGACCTTGTATTAAAGCCAAGCCCTACCAGATTTTCCTCACAAATCAAGGTGAAATGCATATTTTACTGTAATGTTGGCAATATCTGTGGGTACAATTGATGCTCCATAACAGAGTCAGTGGAAGGATGCTTCATCAACCAATCAGTGTGTGCAAAGAAGCCAAACCCAGGAAACCTAAACTATTTTTCTGATGACAGTATAAAAATAAGGTGTAGATATCCTTGTGTGAGAATTCGGTTCACATCCGGTTTCCACATTGTACTGAAGCTGCTGTCTGTCAGAGGTGCTCTGGCTTGAACAACTTCACAGCTGACATCACAGTCCATCTATTTTTCATAGCCAACATCTGCTTGCCTTGCTACATTGTCACTATGATTTGCATCAGCTCCCCAGATTCCATGTGTAAAATCCAACACATGGAAGCAGCGTGCACAAAAGAGTTCAGTCTTTGTGCTTTGGGATGATGTCTTTGAAGGGTTTCATGTTGAGATTAAATCATTTTATCTACAGAGAAAAGAGCTGTTCCCTTAACAGAAGGTGAACTACGTTCGCTGTTCAAAAGGTAGCACGAGTAAATGCTGTGACTTCCTGAGGACACAGGTAACAGGTAGCCACATAGGAAAAGACACAGCTGCTGGAAAACACTGAAAAGCCATGCCTAACAAACAAGTCAAATATTGTAGTTACTCTATATTAGAATTAATTCATTGTATTATTTTATATTTTATTATTATTTATTCATTGTATTATATTATTTTATATAATTCATTGTATTGTATTCATTCATTAGAATTCATTGTCATAGCACAGCACAAGTACAGTACAATGAACCCAAGTTTTACACCTAATCAGAGAGCAAAATAAACTGTGAGGAACTTTACCAAAACAGAATATTTCTACTTTACTCACTTTATTTTTCCTGTATTATCTTGGCAACATAAGAATTCAAATCATGGCTCTTCATAACAATATGCTACCCCCCCTTCCCCCATGCAATCAAATCTGCTGCATGAAAAGCCATTTTCTTCTCCTCCATGCCATTATGAAAACAAACACATTCATTTCTCAAGCAGAAATAAAGCCGACACAGAAAAATTGTCCCCAAAATCACTTACTAACAAGAGTGAGTCAATTCCATTCTTGTGGGGGCGTGTCTTTGTGCAATCACATGTGCAGATGTCCAAGAGTCACAGTGTTTCAATGTCCATTGGTTGTGTTCATCTTTCACAACCTTCCATAAGTGCATATCTCAGTAATGAGTTGATGCTCAAGGCAGGAGGTCCAACACTCACAATTTTCGTTATCAATAAATGTTTTTGCTTTCTTATAAAGAAAGAAAGAACAGTAGACGTTGAAAATGCAGCAATGCGTCATGCACAGCATCTCGAAACCATGAAAACCTTGTCATACGAATCTATTAATACAACCTTGCCACTTCATTGAAGATGACATAAAATAAAAGCTCCAGTTTACAGACTTAATTTAAGCAACTGACCTCTTAAAAAAAATCTTCTCTTCAATAGGATACAGCACAAAGGCAGACAGGAGATTCAGAGGGTGAGGCCTGGGGGTGATGTATAATGAGTTATGTGTGGGCTGAAGGTAGGTAAGAGTAAGCTAGCCTTAAATAAAAGATTAACCTGCATGTCCCTGCTGTGTTACAAGAGCATCAGACACAGGTAGTTGTGCGAGCAGGCATGCAGGAAGGCAAGCATGCAGACAAACGTGTTCCACCATCTGAAGTTAGTCAAGGCGACAGAAGGAGTTGGAGTCTCTACACCTGCCCACACCCGCGTGAGGCTCATGCCAAGCCGGCATCATTGGAAGCGACAAGATCGAGTGTCGCAGAACACCGAGAAGATACTGAGGACCTGTATGTCTCTTCAACCTCTCAGAGGCTCATGTGCTCACACTGGCATCAAATACTTTCAGGTTGGTCAAGAGACACATACTGATGGAAAATTGTTTCCATGATGAGAAGCAGTCAAGCAAAATAACAAGTGCATGTGTCTGCATCTGGAACAGAGAAGCTGTCACCAAGGTTCCATAGGAAATAAAAAAAATTAACTCTACTCCTGGCGCTGATATGAAACGGAAGAAAGCCTCAATCCTGTAATGAGAAAAATATCCAAGAACATATTTTAAACTTGATTTAAACTCTCATTCAGTTGATTTAAATTTCTAAACTATTCTTCATAGCCCTCACAGTGCATAATGGAATACAAAGCCCTTAATCTTTCCATCAAAATGAAGGCCTATGTGTTCTGTTATGCATATATATGCTATGTATTCCTATCATGTACATACAGCACACTCTATAAAGAAAACTTTCAAATTGAAATCTCAACTCTGCAAAAGTCTGATGTGCAGTCTCTCTCGCAAACCTGGCTTAGTCTGTTAATGATTTGGATGACAATTAAAGCCTTTTGGCATTCCCTGCTAGAAGAGGGGATATGTGCTTTGTTAGCCAAAAAGGTTGCGCAAGAAAATTGCACCCATGGGAGAGCAAAACGGGCATAAACCACAAGGGGAAATATGGAGGGAGGGCAAGATTTATTTATAACGTATTGCTTTGCTAAATCAGCAGACAGAACATGTAGCGCAGAGCAAGAAGTGCTCTAAATGGGTTAGAAGTGAGTGAACAAACAGTTTTACCTCTTACAGTCCCCATTTAGGGCCAGAACAAGTTTCCGACAATCAAATGTTGTTTCTTAAAACTCCAAATTTCTGCTGCTTGGGTGTTTTTTTACTGCTGCTTGAAAAATCATACTTGAAGGGAAAAAGAGAACATGGTGATGGTGATGATGATGATGATGATGATGATGATAGCAAGTAGTTTGCCAGGGTTATTTTTGGTTGCACCATCCTCCATTATCCTGGTGTATCAGACTCTCAGGCTCCATTTTGTGGCCCATTACAGAGAAAAAGGAAGATGGTCCTAAAGAGGAATTACGAGCTACAAAATAGGCTTCAAAGAATGAGAGAACAGAGTGACCAGCAATGGTTGGTTTACAGTGCAAACTGTCTCCTCTATTGGGTCTTTCATTTCAACCTGGTAGAGGTAGTACAATCCTGTAGTTTTGTTTCTGTATATACATATCTGTGTATGGGTGTTTTCACGCTACTTGCATCGAGAGTGGCTTGGTGATCTAGACGGTCTGCCTGTTTTCTTGCTTGGTGCTCTTTAATGAGATTATCAGGAGAAAAGTGTCAGTAAGCAGGATCTAAATTTAAAACCATTATGGAGCATTATCACAGAGCTGCATCACCCCCTACCCCCCCCTCATCCATCTGCCGTATGGCCACCCACGCAGCCGCTACGCCCAGATTACAGCCGTGATTAGCGCCATGAAGTGCAGCTTAATTTAAACACCTCTGGAGAACATGTGGCACTTTGCTGCCTTACTGAGTCACAGCGCTCGAGCATACATAAAGGGAGGAATTTCTTCTTGTGGAAGACAAAGCACACAGTGACCCCTAAAAATACCTGAAAGACCCAAAGTATTGCAGGACTTGTCAACCATTCATTTAGCAATATTAAATCTTTCAAACCTACAGTAATTTTCTAAATTTTTATCCGACATATTATTTTAAGTTATTTTTTACTTGAACGTAAATGTACATGTGTTCAAAATATTATGACGTAAAGTTCAGATTACTACTTCAAGCATGTAGTAGTGAATTTATAACTGAGGCTAAGAGTATTACACTCCCAAAGCGATATGTTGTACTGAATAGGATGTCCAGTCAAATCCCAGGATCAGACCTTAAAACTGTCAAAATAGAAAGCTAGAGCCTAAATCCCTTCCCACTCTCTGAGCTCAGTATGCGATCTTTACTCTTTCTTTTGCCATTCTTCTTTGCTTTTGAAGAATCAGCTTCAGGGGAAAACAAATCACACATAAAATACACTAAAACCTACTTCATATTGATGTCGAGAGCTCTTTGACTGAAGTTATATGATTTTAATGTTGTATTTCAGTGAAATGCACAAACGGCAAACATGATATGAAGGCCTGGCAGATTATTTCCTCTGCACACAAAAGCAGACAGATTCCGAGGCAACATCTACTGATTTACCTGTGATCTTGTCACGGACCAGCTTACAGGACTCGATCTCCCCGATGCTGCCAAACAGGCTGCGGAACTCCTCCTGGGTCATGTTTTGGGGCAGGTAGTTCACAATAAGGTTGGTTTTGCTGTCGTCATTTGTTGGGCCAGTCTGCATAGGTGAGGGGCAGCCGCGGTTGTTGGAGGTTGGCCCGTTGGTGGTGCCTCCTCCACTGGGGCCATTTGTGACTGGAGCCTCCATGTTACTGATGATCTGGAAAAGGGTAAAAAGGAAGAGGAAAGGGGGAGAGAGGAGGAGAAGAACCACAGAAAGAAATGGCAGGGAGGAAAAAGGTAGAAGATAAAATTTTATCAAAGCTTCACTTTCAATTTTTGTTTTATTGTTTGTTGTGTGATCTGTGATTGTGTAGCAAAGAATATAAAACCATGACAAATTGGCTATTTTACAAATATGTTTTAGAGCTTTTAAATACTAACATATAAATGCTGATGAACTCAACACAACACAGGTACAAGCACGCAATATTCATATAGTACATCAGCACTTATAAATTACCACAGACCTAATTCTTGCAGAGGTTCAAATAGTACAATAGTGAAGTGGAACAGTAACATCTGATGATGCTTATCACAAGTTGCACAATGGCTACTCCATTGATCGTAAATTGTAAATTGTCAACCTAAGGAGGTTTCGCAATTTTGCATTAATGATCACAAGAAATATGGCAACTTGGAAAGAAGGGACGTCTTTGTTCCAATTTTGTATTTATCAGATAATCCATCAATGTGATTAAGTATCTTGATTTGACAGTATTTAATTAATAATTATTGGTTATCACATTTGAAGTCAGAGGAAATTAATAGCTGAAAAGAATTGCTTGAGGATAGCTTTCACTGATGGTAGGCTTCAATCAGCATCATCATAACATCAAATTTGTGAAAAACAAACTCTCACGCAACATCTGTATGAGAATGCATCCTAAACATTTTATCTAAAATACCAAACATGGAATAAAACAGCATTCAGCAAACACGGTGTAGACATTACACATGTCTAAACATTTACACAAACATTAAGAAAAGCATTAAGCAAAGAAAGTACAAACAGCTAAATAGGTTGGTAAGGGATGTGTCTGTATGGTTTTCTGAGAAATTCCACAGTTGGTGTGGGGGGGCCACAACAGAGGCCCTCCAGCTTGCTGTTTTGACTGCTGATGCTGCTGCTGTGACAGAGAAAAGTTTGTGTTTTCATTTCGGTTTCTACAGAGCATCTCAGGATCAATGTGTTCAAAGAGGAAGCGTGAGCTCGGGGAGAGAAAAAAAATGACAGAGAAGGTGAGGAGGAGTGAGAGTCATAAGTTGGAGGAGGAAGGAGGTAGGTTGCTTTTACACCAAAACACTCTGACACATACTTAAAAGCTTATTCTGAGTGAAAATTATTCTCCAACAAGAGCACTGTGTGAATTAAGAATATAAATACATTTTAGAGCTGGGCAATTAACTTAAATGTAACCAAAAACTGACATTTATAACCTCTCACACACACACACACACACACACACACACACACACACACACACACACACACACACACACACATTCTTGCTCTTTAATTAAATGAATATTTTTCACAGTGTGTGCACTCAAACCATTGTTAAAAAATACTATGTCCCCATGCTGTGTTAGTCCCTGTTCACCGAAACCAAGTTTTCGTGCAAAGTGGCATGGATGACAGGACAGAAGGATGTAGTTGACATAATCTGATGCTCCATGTTCTCCTCCCCTTGGGACTCATTTTTGGGTCTGACTGTGTTACATAAAGGATCGGCTCTGAGGACCTAAATCAAGATCAAGACAACAAGCGCTGAAGCAGTACACCGCCAACAACCACAGAATGTGTATTCATTACTAACAGGAAGTCAAACGTGATGCAGGACGATTCCACGACTGGAACCCATCCAGAATCTTTTGGAGTTCAAACTTTCAGCTTAAATTGAGTATTGATGTACTCCAATTGCGTTACTCTCTATCAGTTTAATCATCAGTGATCACAGAGTTACCAAGCATATTGTGAATCAAGTCACTGCTGGTAAATGAGATAAGTTATCTAAAATAATGAAGAAATAAATGGGAGGAGTTCATTACTAAAAACAATGTCATGTCTGTTATTTTTTAAAAAAAAGTGAAAACTGTGTTAAAAGTATGTTAATAATTATTAATGATAGCAGTTTTAAGTTAGATTGCCCAGGCCTAATACATATAGGGTTTTGATTTAAAAAAAAAAAATCAATTAGGCAACTTGGTTATATTTGCAAGTATTTGTGAATGTGTGTGTGTGTGTGTGTTTGAGCAAGAGAGAGATAAGAGAGGGAGAGAGAGCAGTATGAATGTTATTCTACTGAACCCAATCAGTAGAAACACACAGCAGAACCTAAAACTACTGACAGCTAAATCATTGTTTTAGTTTTATTTTCTGAACGTCCTCAGTGCCCACATACAATGAATACAGCTCTCGTGCCCCCCCGTACATCTTATTTATTAGACAAAATAGTGACACTGATTATTCATTAAAAGCTACAGTGAAGCAGAAAAGGTTTGTCCATCTATATGTAGTCATCATGTCACTAAATGAGCACCAACATGACTTAACATGCTGATATACAAATTAAGACGCTGAGATTCTTAATCTGATTAAATCAAATTTTTAAAATCGCAGCTCAGATCTCTTCTCTCCTGTTCAGCCATTCAGCTCGCTGCCTATTTTTAACCATTCAGAAGTGCACGCAGGCAGGCTGCACGTGGAAGCAAGACTGGTTTTAGCAGGGGAGGAGCGGCACACGAGTCATATTTCACTCTATTTCTGGACTATCAAAAGTCTGGACCTGTGTTCTAATAATATAGCTCAAAGCAGAATTTAAAAATTTCACAGTTTGTCCAGAAATAGTTCTCAACAGACCTTTACAGTGTGTGTTCTTCTTGGCTTTAATCACTCCGCTTTTATCCGTCTACCACCAGAAAGTGGTGAGCAGAGATGGTAGTGTTACATTAAACAACAAGCAGGCAGATAACTTTTCTGCTAACCAATAAATAGCAGGAGTGTGTAAATAGAAATATCAAGTTTAAGTAAATACACGATTAGATGTCATGACAATAACACAGCTTGATTGTTCTTTATATAAAAGATAAGTCAGGAATGTCAAACAGTAAGTTGTCCATTTGAATGTGAAATTAAGAAAAAAGTATATGGTCTTTAACAAAGTGATATCATATATTATATCCTACTACATCAGGATTATACAGTAGGGATGACATTTTGACATTCAAAGGGTGAGGCATTAATTTGCTCTCTGGCTTTAGGAAAGCATTTGGACCAATCATATATTTAATAGTTTGCATTTTTCTTCTTCTCTAAGAGCAGTCCTATCTAAATGTCAGTCTTCAATCACTGCCCATCCTTGTTTAACACACACACACACACACACACATGCAAACACACTTCGATGTAGCCACATTTTGCAGTCGTGCAAGACCATACACTCAGTCACAAACACACACGCACACACGCACACACACACAAAGAGAAAGAAAGAGAGAGAGCGAGAGAGGGAGGGACGGGGAAGAGAGACAGAACAATGGACGCAGCTGAAAACACGGGTGTGTCTAAAAGCTCTTAAGATGAGAGCTGCATGCAAATTGTTCTTTTGACAGTATCCTTGCTACTCACTCAACACTCAAGCATAACAGAGATATAGAGACAGACACAGAAAGAGAGGGAGGGGGAGAGGGGGGAGCAAAGAAGAGAGAATAGTATCTAACCATTATAGAGCTGATTGGGGAGGGCCTTATTAAATCTGTTTACATTCCCTGCTGTGTTCCATTCTGTCAGACAGACTTTCAACTCCATTGGATGCTTTCTGAGGAGTTTTTACACCAAAATGGCTGCCTCTAATTAACAAGGACCTGGTGAGTCCCAGTGGCCAATTATTTTCTTCTTATTGTCCCTTCCTACCAGCATTTGTGCCGTGCAGCAGTCCACTCCATGTTGGTTGTGAACATTGTGGCGGCGTCTTCTCTGTGAGTATGGAGCCCAGCGCTGTGGACGGATCTCGCTGCTTGTCCTCTCAAGCTCTCAGGCTCAAGATGCAGCTCCTTTGACAAACAAGTTATAATTCCACTCATGTAGGAGGCAGAGGCGGCACTGGGCCTCTGGCTACAAGTAATTCATGCAGACAGCAGGTAGTTGTTACAAACAAATGTGCGGAATGGTGCTGGAAAATTTTAATAAATGGTTGCTGCTACATGTTGAAAGACTCAAGGTAGTCACGCTTAAAAATGGAGCCTTAAAAATGATCAATTACGCTTGATTCAAACAATGCTGAAGTAAAGCTGCTCTGAAGCTACGGTAAGTGCTAGAAGGAAATGATTACATTTCAATGAGTTCCAACATGAGAAAAACAGGGGGTGGGGGCCTCAGAGTGTTTAAATGACAGCAGATGAGTGATGAATGTTAAGCATCTTCTTTCATTTCTAACATATGCAATACAGATACTAAAAATCAAACACAAAAAATGGAATATTTGTAATATAATTGACAGGCTTCAATATAAAAGCAAACAACTCTCTCTATTTTCCTTTCCTCCGTCCTGCCTCTTGTCTATTGTCCCATCCATCAATCCCTGGTCCAGATCCAACTGTCTCAGTCAGCAGCATCACCAACTGGAGTGTTATTTATGTAAATACATTTCAATATCAGATCATACTCTTTAATGGGTGTAAAATGTCTGGGCCATCCATTTGGCAGCAGTAGTCTCCTTACCATCTTTGGCTGTGTCAGCAATCCCTTCTCTGCCCAGCCCTGGAGCTGTGGGAGCTCTGCCTGACGCCACTGTGTCTCTGTCGACCCCTATGGAGCGGAGCACAGGGAGGGAGGGACGCACAGCCTACCGTCAGCATCTTACACTCACTGTACAAGGTTAGGTTTGCAATGGGAATTTAGGAGTGGGGGATTTGAAGTGATGGGCAAAAAAAAAAAAAGACGGTCCACCAGAAAAATACAATGATACCTTTCACAGTCATTCCACCAGCAAAACTAAAACAAAGGCAAGGGGCTCATTTATGGTTTTGGCATGACTTGCTGAAATTTGGGATTTGTCAATGAAGAAATAAATTGGGCCGATGATTAAGACTTGGAAAACTGCGATTTAAATTGTTCTTTGGTTATTCAATGATTTATTGCATGTGTGAGTTGAAGATGACAGACTAGCGTGGTGGCTGCAGTGACCTCGGCAGATTTTATAATGAGGGTTTCCCTCTTGCTCTCTGTGGGTAAACAAGCCTGTGGTTGAAGAGACAGAAATGCCACAATGAGCAGCAAGTCTATTCTCCAGCTCTCCAGAGCAGGGGGCTTAAACACTCGCAGCTATCTACAGATGCTGCAAGCAGCCAATTTAGCAGGAGATGGGGAAGAGTGGAGGAATGACCTCCACCTTCATTTACTCCTTCAGAGAGATGAAGAGAGAGAGTGAGGGATCAGATGGGAGGATGAAGAAAAGGCGAGCGCTGAGTAATGAAGAAGACACTTCCAATACTTCAAAGAAAAGCAGAGAATGGGGTGGGGGGGGAGGGGGAGGGAGGACCAGTCCATGTTCTGTTGTCAATGCGTCTCTAAAACTTAGGCAGGAATGCATAATGGAGGTCTAAATGAGCATGAACTGTCAACTTGAAAGGCAAAACACGATACGGAGGGGCACAGAGGTCAGGGTAGAGAAGAGGACGAGGAATATTTTCAGGTAACTGTGAAGGTTTAGATATTTTGACTATGAATATATAGAAACATCAAGTTGAGCCACCTTTGTTTTAGTCTGGTGAAGGCAAAAGAGCTGGTGCTGGGTAGGGGTTTGGGTTACATCTACAGTATTTCTACATTTTAAATCTGACTGGCTGGAAGCTGGTTTTCTGTTTTCAGAACAGCCACACGTTCTGCTCCGCTTGCTTCCTTTTGGTTAACATACAGTTGTGCACACAGGCGTCTGTCGCTACCTAAGAATGGACCATCTCAGGGATTGGTACACCCCTGGGATTGAGATGCTCCAGCTCCAGTTTGCAACCACCAAATAGTGGACCATCATCCATTATCTAAGTGGGGACATGAACAGCATACTGTATAGGTTGTTATAGGCTACCCTGAAAAAAGAAATTGTTAGGCATAGGTGAAACATCAAAAACATTTTTCACCCGTTCTGCAAACTACGTCAGCGTGGAGGGAAATGGTGTGTCGTAGCAGGCAGACAGTGCAGTGTTATCATAGCATGTGCAAATGATGTGATAAAAATGTAAGAAGCAGCAAGCAAATGTACATGAGACTCATTTCAACAGCCAATGTATACTGCGAGGGAGCAAAATGTTAGCAAAGAATGTTACAATTTCTCAGAAGTGTGTTTTAAGTCTCTGCATCCCATTTTCGAAATAGTATTCAGCGCTCAGTATTCAACACGCGACCATTTGATAAAACTAACAATCTCAGGCATAACACACACACACACTCGCACACACACACACACACACACACACACACACACACACACACACACACACACACGCATTTTCATCTTTCTTCATATTCTTGCTGTTCTTGCATTTATCACATGAACACACATGTGCACCTACTGATAAGATATCAAATAACACTGGAATAAGGGTGCAATGCAATTACATGCACCAACCATTGAGATGAAAAACTGCTCATGGATACATTTTCAATTATTCAGGGAATACATTTCAGTCGGTGCTCAGATGCTGGAAAAACTTATTATATAATCAATACAGTCTATAGTGCCATTAATATTTAATGCCGCAAAAGTGCTTCCTGTTTCCTTGGGCTCACGGCCAATGGTGACTGAGTACCGCAGTCAAAAAGGACAAGCCTACAGCAGGGATGAAGAGTCAACATTTGCTTTCATCAAATAGTCAAACACACAAAAGCTACTGCAAACTTTAAGTTTATTGTAAATTCTTTCAGGTGTGCCCCCCCCCACACACAAACACAATAGCTATTTACTTTTCCTTAACCCTTCAATTAAATCGAGACGACCAAAGAGTTTTTGTTCTCTATTCTTCTTTCCATTTTTACTTTCAACACCACTGCAGGTTTTATGCTATAAAATCAACAGTTTGTATTGCTGGCATGGTGCAATCGTCTGTCCCCCTTCAGAGCTTAAACAATCAATTTACCCTGACTGGGCCAGAATGGATGGAGGCTGTAGAGAATGCTGCAGGATCTCTCCACAGATAGACATGCTGGCTGGCAGCTACAAAATGGAGTAAACATGCAAACGTCTGACATATTTCAGATGTTAGCTGTGAGTTCCTAATGCTTTAGGCATTTTATTTCTCACTTTTGAACATTATTTGGCTCGTTTAAATGACAAATTAGATTGACATCATGAAAATAATCTCACAGACAATATCCCTTTGTTTCAGATTCAGATATTTTAAGACAACAAATCAAATAAATGCAAAACAGCGCTTCTTGTTGTGATAAAGTGACTACGGCTGATTCTGCTAAAGCCGGACTGAAATTCCCTCTTACACTCCCCAATACACATCTGAATCATTGATTGCTATCAAACAGATTGAGAGAGAAAAGGATTAATAGGACGCTACTATCTCAGCTGCTCAGCTAATCGAGTTCCCTATAATGCCCTCTGCGTCATTTATTTTCTCTCCTCCTCCTTTGCTTCCTGCTTCTCCTGATCTCACCATCCTTCCACCTCCACCAGCATCTTCTAAGCTCTGAATGTCCTGCAGGTCAGACGGACGCTGGGCCCGGATCAATCAGGGAGAGTAATATGTGAAGCCTCATGCACGCCAGCACACCAGCAGACATATCACAGACATTTACCGACACACACCCCCACTTTGTTGCACTCTGGCTTGCCTGCCTCCACTTTCATCGATCTGCATCTACTTTACCAAATGGATTCCTCTCTTCTTCTATCCTCCTCCACCTTTTTTCCTTCTGTGTGACTCATGGTAATGAATGTTCCAGATGTAAGATGTGCACGTAAGCAATTTTTCAGTTAACTCTGGCTTGAATCCCCCCCCCCCACACACACACACTCTCCTTTTCATTTCGGTCTTACAGTGAGATCATTGTAGCTTTCCCATATACTCCCTTGCTGTGCCTGGGTAATCAGCACATACTTTATACTCTTAAAAGATCAGAGGTCAGGAGATGGCAGAACGTGGCAAATTATTGAGGGATATGTCAGACTGGATCTGTAATTATCTCAAGATTTTTTTTGTCTGATATTTGTAGTATGAGTCTTAGCAAAGACAATGTTATTTAATAATGAAATTTCTGATGAAGTATTCACTTTCACCTCTTTCCAATTCCAAACAAGTAGATAACAAAGTTTTGCAACCTCTTCGATTTAAATGCTCCTAACAAAGAGGAGGAAGTATATTCTCTATTTAGATTCACTTGGCTAGATATCCTCACCAGTAAGTGGGAGGAGGATATTGGGATTGTTTCAGTCTGTCCATGTGTGGGTAAGTGTGTGCGTCAGCATTTCCTTTAACATCATTAACGATAAGGCAATGAAATTTTGTGCATAACTATAATATGTACTGTAGTACACTTGTTATTCTTATTTAATGTCGAAGTTTCATGTTAATTTGCTGCTTCCGTGCTTCTTAAGACACTTTTGTTGTACATTTTTATCATCATTGTTCAACTTTTTCCATACATAAGATGTAAACATTAGCAGCAGGGGACACTGACAACTGTATATCTTTATGTTGTCACTTTGTATTATATTAATCAAAAGCAATTTATTGCTGTGCTACAGAAATCAAAACAGAACGTTGCTCCACGACGACCAAAGACCTGCTGTGCTCCGGTGATACACAATCTGTCTCTCTCCCTCTCTAACACACACACACACACACACACACACACACACACACACACACACACACACGCAACACACACACACACACGCAACACATACGCCACAGTCTCCCTTCCTAAGCCAAAATGTAGGCGGAACAGGAGCCATTTGTCTACTGGCTCAATCCAAACTCCGCACCAACGCATGCAGAAAATTGGTGAGCATCTTGACTCTGGAGATGACACTTTAATTTGCACAGCTCCAGTGACGGTTGCTCTGCAGTTCCTCTGCCTTGGGGGTGTGGGATCAGTTGGACACCAGCCTAGTTGTTTGGCTGAAGCCTGGAGCTCAGGGACCGGGCCTTGGAATTGAGGACCAGGCCTTGCCTGTCAGCCCGAGTTCCTGCCCCTCAAACCCTGGCTTCTCAGGTCCCCATCACAAGTTCTCTACGCCAGGAAAAGCCTGTGGTTCGATGGCCTTACCACCTACTTTTCTATTCAATCCTCAAGTCTGAGCATCACCATCATCCCAACAGCAATCCCTTGAACAGCATCAAATCCCCATCAACTATTTGCCAGTCTTTGTTCCGGTTCTAACCGCTGCAGCCAGCATATCTGCTTCCAGCTCAGTCAAATCAGCAAGATGTCTCAGCCGTGCATCCCTGTCTATCCTGCTGTAATCCCTGGGTGTGACGGATGGGAGTCATCACTGCTAAAGCCCCCCTCATCGAAGACATTTTGGTGGATTAAAGAGGTTAAATCATCATCTCATCTGTTACATGGAATTCCATCCTTAATTAAATGTCATTAATGCAGTTAAAGGTTTTAGCATAGATGATAGCTATCTGACATGTAGTGCCTAATCAGTATTAACAATAAGCACAAAAGACACATTGTGAATAAGACAAAGAGGATGAAGGCAAAGCAGAAGTAAAGTGAAGGGTCTTAATAGACTAGAGTCGGCTGAAATCATGCCTGTAACATAGGACATTAAAGCTCCTTCACAACGTGTCTTCATTTCATTCGATAAAAATCACCAGTGAATATGTAAGGATCTAACCTGGTTGCTGACTTAATTTCACATGTCACCGTTTTCTTAAAATTGATGGCAATCCCACAAACTCACCATGAATCATACAATTACAATTTATGCGCTGCTGTGGATTTGAGCTTGTTTTTCCATGGATTTCTGGGATGAGCTGTAGTTTATCTAAGCTGAGCTGGGACAAAGGACAGAGGATGCAGGAACAGACGGGGCGGCAGGGAGAGGAGGTACGCTAGTCCACCTGAGTCAGCATCGTGTGTCATAAACGAGGACGCCACCTCCACAAGTAGATGGCAGGTGAACGCAGCCGTGCACCTGTGCAGGCAAACAGCCACTTCAGTGAAGCTGTATCCTATCTTTATGAAAATAGGCTACACTATAATAACTCAGTATACAGTAACATAGTAATAAACAGACATGCAAACACACACAAATAAACATTAACTTAGCTGAACTGTCCAACTACACCCTTGTTACGGTGCCACATAAGGTCAGAAATAAGCAATTCAGCGATGTCATGCATTTACAACCCACTTATTCTATATCTTGATGCATGTATAATAAAGAACAAGATAAGTGGAGGAAGGAAATTTCCGAAAAGCGGTCTCTACAATATTACTGTCCATGAGCAACTCAAGATGAGACTTGGAAACTCCTGTGAACTGAACTCAGTTTTCTGTGTAATTAAAAGTGGTTTCAGGCTGGAAATGGTAATATTGCCTTTGTTAAACAGGTATTTAAAAAAGCTTGAAACAACCTGAAGGCAGATGGTGAGAACAAAACCTACAGCACAGCACACTGAGAAAAGGAGAGTGAGAAGAAACAGAGGCAGAGCTCTTCCTAATCTAATCTCCGTTTTCCCCATCAACTACATCTCATGCACAGCCTGTGCGTGTGTGTGTGTGTGAGAGAGAGAGAGAGAAACAGAGAGAGAGAGACTGTACTCAAGAATGTATGTGTGTGTGTGTGTGTGTGTGTGTGTGTGTGTGTGTACCTAATCGAGTTATTGATTTGGCTCTGAACCGGAGCTCATATAATCAAATAGCTGCGAGGGAAAAGGACAGCCGTCCGTCATCTGTCTTAGTGAGTAAACAGTTTGTGGAGCTGATGACTAACTCAGAACTACACGGAGACGAGGCGACTGTATCACTGAGAGACAGACCATCTAGAATGTACACACACTATCTATACTGAACAAGAACCCTGTAGGGTTTGGTCCCTGATGTAGTTGTCAGTCGGGTGTAATTTGAACATTAAACCACATTAATGACATGGTGCTTTGGAACATTCTCTTTTAAAATCTGACGCCATTGTGAAAGCCAACTATTTCAGTGAGTCACTTTCTAAATGCTATAAAGTTGCTTTGTACAAGTCATTACACAATCACTTTAGAGTTTGACTTCAGAATTTATGGTGAGCCCCTCTTCTGTGAAAATCTAATCTCACTGTGGCTTGATGGGAGAGTGGTGTAATTTAGAAATTGCTTCCACTGCAGAAGGAGTGGAGGGTGAGACATAAAGTAGGAATGTATAAATGTTTCCCAGCGCAGCTAAGAGGGGAGGCCTACAGCACACCAGCTCCACCATTACATGTGGTGTGCATCCAAACAAGCAGATTAATCCCCCGTCCCCAGTGCTGTACAACGCAGAGTAATTTTAAATATCCACATGAGACAATGTTCACTTCTATATTATATGAGTGTACCAGTTAGGTAACATATATACAATTCTACTGCAGCACTTAAGTCTCACAGCTTGCGATGGAGAGAGGTGCAATATTCACATCTTCCCATTTTCTCTTCCCCTTTCTTTTCTTTTTCTACCTTTCTCTTTCTGCGTTCGCTCATCAACATGAGGGGAGTGGTTCACTCTGGCTGTTAATATTGATCAGTCTTGATGGATCTCTGATATCACATTCGTTGTTTCCATCTATTTATGCGGGATGCATTCCTGAGGACTTAAATGGAATAAGTATTGAAAAAAATCCATATTCCTATTGGGAAAAATGCCTTCATTAAAACCGTGGCTTGATGCCTTCCAGTGGGCTTATTTGATTGGTTAATGATGGCGTCTTGTGTTCTGTCAAAAAGCCAAACTAAACCTCTGATTGATGAGGGAGAATTGACAGGTAGCATCTACCTCTGGTAGCATTTTCTTCAGAAGGTCCTGAGGAGATAGATTGTCCATTAGGTGGACGCTGTTTATTCAGGCAGTATGATATTCATGTATTTCATGTGTTGGTGTTTGTATTGATAAGGTAAGCTGGAGGTTGTGTGTGAGGCGCAGTGTTTGTAGGCTATAATACGTCTATTATCAACCATAACTGTGCCATTTTACGGCATGTTCAGTTGCATGTTCAATTTATAATTCATCGAGCTACAGAAATGTATAAATGTTTAATATGTCAGAGGCGATGAGGCCTGTCGAAAGCATGACCTTGAAATGTCCTTTAAACATCACACGGCAACAGCACTGAGACCAGTTAAGCTACCAAAGCAAAACAGGCAAAGCATGCGCATACACACACACACACGCACACACACACACACACGCACACACACACACACACACACGCATAGCCTGTTTGCTCACTGATGTCTTTCCGCTGCTTTCTGTTCCCTTTTTTCTTGGGATGCAAAATGCAGATGAGACGAGTCAGCCGCTTGTGTAGAGTCTCAGGAGGAACTGCCACTCAAATTTAAACATCTGTATACCAATACACACAGGGTACAGTGGAGGATGACAGGAAGAGAGGGAAGAAAGAAGGAGAGAAAACAAGGCAGAAGACAGAGAAAGAAAGACGGGTAAAGTAGCTAAGAACGCCAGTGTTGCTCTTTGCCAGAACAAAGAGCCACACACACATGAATACCTCTTTCCTCCCACTGTATTTTCCATTGGGATATTTATTATGAAAAGCAGCGATGCACAACAAGGGCTCGGTCCTGTGTTTGCTAGTGGGCTGAGGCGCTAACACTCCCCAGCTGATTATGTGTCTGTCTGTAGCAGTTTGAGCTGCTGCCAAAGGAATTAGGTCTAGTATTTGTGAACGCTGCTCCCCTCGCAGCAGAATGCCTTGCCATGCCTCTCAGATTTTGAGCTTTTTTAAAAAGAGAGGGGAAAAAACCATTTTAAATAAATGAAGGAAATTGCTGTGGAAGCCCATTAAATTTTCAACGTTACCATTTTGTGAGTCTTCATGTGTGTTTATGCTTCACACAAAAGGAATATTTAAAAACCAAAGCGTGTTAATTGGAACAGAGCGTGTTACAGCAGCTTCTTATTCAAATAGGCTTTTGGCTCATTAACTGCTTCCATCCAGCTTTTGTCTACGGAAAAGTGGAAAAGACATAGAAACAGATAATGGAATATTTGTGATATCTGTGCAGACACTGTCACATAATGATATGATGTCAATAATAGTATACGAAATGGCACTGGCAAAATCTTTAACTCAAATGTTTTGGTAAGAAGGAAGTCTTCGTCAGCTATGTCCCCAAGAGTTTTCTGTTCACAAAACAAATCAAAGCTGCTATGATTTCAATGTCATTCGACCACATCTACTTAATTAATCATGGGATTTAATTGATTTATAATAGTTAACTTTGCAATAATGTTTTTCTTTATTACTGATGCACTTTAGCAGAAGCAACTTTTTAATACAATTATAGGATGAATATAGAAACTAGTTCCTTTATATATAATCACATTATTTAGGGATGACCCTGATAGACTTTAAAAAAAATCAAACATTTTTTTAGGTTGACTTTAAAAGCCAACATTAATACAATAAACGTGTAATTATAGCTGACAAACTAGTACCTGTGTTGTCTCAGTGGCGATGATCTTTAACCTACAGGTTCATATATATATGAACAAGTACTATTATGATTGCATGAACACAAACACACTACACCCATCTGACATTAAAACCACTCTAGCTAATTATAACCATGGATTCGATGAACTACATCAAGAAGAGTAAGGATGATCATGATCCCCAATCTTTTTTGTGCCACGGACCGGTTTAACATCAGACGATATTTTCATGGAACGGCCTTTAAGGTGTGGCGGATAAATACAACAGAATAAAATGATATGAACAGCATGAAAACAGTTTTTTTCTTAATAGCATTATAAACCAAATCCATTGCAAATGCAACTTTATTAGCAGTGTCCTCTTAACATAATGCCAAGGCTTGTTTTTTTGTTTGTTTTGTAAGCTTGGGAATTTCATTCATTAATCTTCTTTTGAATGTAGCCGCAAGAGGACACAAGCCAGTGTCTTATTGTGCCGGTCCCAAGCCCGGATAAATACAGAGGGTTGCGTCAGGAAGGGCATCCGGCGTAAAACTTTTGCCAAATCAAATATGCGAATCAAACCTATGACTTCCATACCGGATCGGTCGAGGCCCGGGTTAACAACGACCGCCATCGGCGCTGTTGACCTACAGGGCGCCGGTGGAAATTGGATTACTGTTGGTCGAAGAAGGAGAGGAGGAAAGTGCGTTCGCACGAAGAAAGAGAAGAGGAACACCATGTAATGAGGGAAGACATGAAGGTAGTTGGTGTGAGAGAAGAGGATTCAAAGGACAGGGCTAGATGGAGGAAATTGATTCGCTGTGGCGACCCCTGAAGGGAAAAGCCGAAAGGAAAAGAAGAAGAATCTTCTTTTGTGGGTCACAGGGGTTGCTACAGCACATATTTACTGCGCATTAACATTATTTCAAGTGAGGAGTGGTTTAACAGCTTAAAGAAGACCCATTTTGTTACATTTTAAAAAGTGACACAAAGTGGAATGTGTGTGGAATTTCCCACTTGTTATATAAATTTATGTAAAGAAAGTATCTTTGAATACATTTATTTTCTACATTTTTTTCACAATATACAATAGTATACACCTTATACAATAGTAACCATTTTAATCCTGTAAGGAGGTCGTTTCAAAAAATAAATTTTGCACTAAAATCTCATTCAGTTTAACTTTCTTCATTTATAAAACTTTGTTTAAATTCTTGGTTAAAGTTTTATCAAATTAAAGTACAGAATATTATTTTTGTTATTCACAACACATCTAACTAATAAACTGACTAGTTTGCATAATACTACTACTATTAATACCGATATATATATGATATATAACATATTCATATTAATTAGTATATTATACTATACATTATGTTTATAATATACTGTATGTCTTAAAGGAAGACCCACATATACAGTATATACTGTATATGGGTTCTTAAATGAAGTGGAAAAAAGACAACTGATCAAATTCATATTAATTTTGTTGTATTTGAGTGAAATCCTTGCATAGAAAATACATTTAATTACAAGTGTAAATAATGTTAAATATCAGGAGCTACTACAGTACATTCTTGTATTTTTTTTTAATAGTTTTTACATTCCGCTTCAAAGCGGTGATGTTTCATAATTGTCAGTGTTCGTCTGTTCGTCCGTCCGTTAGTCCACCAAATATCTTCTCAACCGTTAGAAAGATAGATAGAAAAATGAAACCAAAAGCGCATTACTCGGGCGGCAAAGGGGATGAAAATGAGATGATGACCTTGACCTTGAAAAAGCTAATTCAAAGTCAAATTTCAACTTTTGCGCTCTTAGGAACCGGATAAGATAGAAAGACGAGGGAGAAGGCCAGCGTGAGTATGACCGTAGATCAAAGCTAGTGCTTTGATCTATGAAAGTTGGTCAGAGCACTAGCTTTGACCTTTGACCTATGCAAGTAGGTCAGGGGAAAATGATAAATTCAGGGGTGTCGTTTGATGTTGCAGTCTGTGACCGCCTTGGTTCTAGTTATTATTGATGACGTCTACTACAACCACGCAAAACAGTTGAAAGCAACATGTACAGTACGTCCTGACATGGGTACCTACAAACAACCCTGAAGAACTAATGTTTGTGCATAGAAGTGCTGGGAATGATTAAAGAACAGTTGTTCCTGCTGTTCAGAAGCACCTCTCCTTTGCTCTCACTCTTTCTCTATTTGCCTGGTGTTTAATCAGGCTCTAGTTAAACATGTCACTGTGCATTTGAACACATGTCAGTTGCCCTTCTGATATACACATTGACACGCAACCAATAACACAGACATACAAAGCCCATCACAGGCCATCGTGTAATTTATGTGATGAGCCCTTGTTCCTCGTGGGTAATGCGTTCCAGGAACCACACGCGATAAACAAATTCTGCGATAGAATGACAAACTATTTATCTTATTATTTACGGTAATTTATGCATTTATGAAAGCTAGTGCTTTACTGATATTACACCACCTTCTATCAGTATTGCCTTTTCCCACACTCCTATTGATTTTTTAAAGGACTTTTGTGTCTCACGTAAGTCCGAGACTCACAGAACATAGTGCACTTCCGGATGCTGTCAGCCAATAGAATGCGCGTACGGTATCAAATGAGTGCCTATCAAAAATCCGCGATGAAGTGAAGTCGCGAGCGGTGATGCGTGAAGGCGCACTGTATTACTGTCCTGCCGCTTTAGCTTTAAATTTTATTTGTTACCTCATCATCAATCATTTCTTACTTTACACCTGTGAATTACCTTCAGTGTTCATCACACCAATCACTATCCAGGGAGTACATATCCATGCACCAAATCTTATTTTACGTCTTTCTGATCTTTAGGGACATTAAAAAATCATGAAGCAAACCAATGGAATGAAAGTGGACTGTAGCTAATAAATTCCTCACACACCCCACCCTATTAGCATTGATGTGTAACCTTGAAGCTCATGGTGTTCTGCCTGAAGGTAATAGAGAAGTGTAGGATGTATCTGTGAGTGAATGCGTGAGTGTGTGTGTGTATGTATGTGTGTGTGTATTGTGCGCGCACCACACGATGGCCTGTCTCCTACCATAATCTCCCACTGGTTCCCATCAGGAAGTTCATGGTGCACACTCACCTTCAATACTGATGAACATCCAACTTTTTCGCTGCTCTTTCTGTTTCTTTCCTTTTGTAATTGTTCTTTCATCCTCTGCATGTAATAACACCAACCCTACCTGTATATATGCTAATAGCAATAAGCACTCTTTCCACGCATCAACATCTTTCTGTTCACTTAGTCAGTCGTGTTCCTAGTGGACCATTTCATCCTTGTGCAGCTAGATCTGAATGTCCAGGGAGACAGGACACCAGCGAGCACCCTGTTAACTGAGCATGACTGCAGTTCCCTAACAAGGGAGCGGTCTTCCATTCAATTGGCATTTTTATTGCATCCAATGGAAGGACGCCAGCAGACAATTAAACAGTTACTTGCCGACAAATGAATAATGCTTCCACTATTCTTTGCGCAGATACAACAGTGAGTCATCCACTTTGTGGATGGTAAAGGAACCATTTTAAAACCTTCCTCCTCCTTCAGATGGATGCATTGGGAATGCAAAACAGTGTTATTGACTCTTTAGTCAGAACAGTGATGAAGTACAGGCAATGAAATAAAACTCTGTCTTATCTGACAGGTAAAAACAACAGAAGGAAAAATATGAGCACTGGTTTTGCGTGTCACTCTGTCTGGATGATGTGATGGAATAAAAAGGAGAATGGATGTAGTTTTAAAGTTAGTCTCAGGAAGATGAGCAAAGCACATAATCAGGGTAGCTTGTTGTAATTTACATCACATTCACACCCATCAGCAAATAAATTAAAAAAAAACCCCTCCAGCATATTCACACACACTCCCATGAGCATTAGGTGTAAAACTTAGACAATGCACAGCATTAAAATCAATTGTAATCCAGACAGTTCTGGACCAATACATGAACACAAACACACACTGTGCACCAGCAGCATGATGGATAACATGTCTGTTCACATAATTCACAAGAACTACTTTGCATATATGAATATCAAAACCAGAAAAGTCGAGTTTTTCTACTGTCTTACAGTACTTTGTCTCAACAATGTGCATTCTGCTGCAGTACTACTTGTAGGTAAATATTTCAGAGTGGTGCAAGAGAATGAAAAGGGGGTGGGGGGAATTGAGGGGGGGGCACCTACAGCCATGGCTTCCACATAAAATGGGAGCTGTTCCTCCGTTTTAACCCTTCCCTCCCTCCATCAGCATGATATCTGCCTCTGTCCCTGTCCGTCTCTCATCCTGCCCACAACCCCCCACCAGTCAAACTCTGTGCCGTGTCTCTCCCCCTCCCCAGCCCCCCTCCCCATCCACTCCAATGGAGAAACTTCACATTCTGCACACAGAACGGTGCGATAGCATCACTGCAATGCCAGAGCTGGAGTATAATAGAAAATAACTGTGGCTGTGCATTTACAATCTGCAGCCCAAAATGAAATGGTTTCACAATGTCGACTGGAGTGTGGTGGTCGGCTGGCGGGAGCCTCTCTACTTACCATCTTAAACCCATTCCACTCCATTTGGGAGACACCAGCCGTTGTCTCTCGCTCTCTCTCGCTCCGCGTACTACAGCTACAGCAAAGCTTCAGCAAAGACAGTCCCCTAGTCTCCTTCTACCTTTGAGTCTCCTCTGACACTGCCTCCTCCTTTCTTTCTCTTACTCTGCCTCTCTTGCTGTGCGTCAGCGGCGCCCTGGCAGCGGCACACCAGACGGGGCAGGCATCACCTTCTTCCACGGATTGCGAAGAGGAGAATGGTGAGACTGTGTGAAAGCGTGCTGAGCTGCAGGAAAGCTCCCTCCTCCTCTTCCTCCTCCGCCACCACCTCCCGCCTCCTCCTCCTCCCCACTCCCACTGTCCGCCCTCCATCCCAGCGCCACCCGCCCAGTAACCCCCCACCCTCCCTTCTCGCTCAGCTGGAAGGTCAGAGCCCGCCCACTACCCCCCACCTCTCATTTAGAGTCAGTGATTGGCTTCTTGGCTTGCTTGTCAGCCCTCGGCCTCACCCCCTCCTCCCACGGTGTTAACACCTTCGCTCTCCGGCTGGCTCCCAGCCCTGGTCGGCACACGCCAGTCTCTGCCTGCTTTGGCAGCGAAAAGGCTCTCAGAATCCCAGCAAAGCAATCAATCGCTGCTGAGGTCTGTGCTTGAGTGAGCCTCACAGAGCAGCGCGGAGCAGAGCTCTAGGAGAGTGATTGCAGCCTCAGGCACTATGGTAATGGGATGCCTGTGCAGCACTGTGTATATAAATTAGCTATTACTGGGTGCATGTTAAAATCCCCTGCAAATTTAGAAAACTGTATTCACAGACCATCTCATTCATTCTGATTCCCTGTGTCTCTCTCTCTCTTTCTCTCTCTTTTTAAAAAAAAACCCCATACAAACACATACAAACAGACACCTTTACACATACAATACTACAGGACCGATCACTACGTTTTATGAAATGATGACTGGGGTCTTTGGAGGGGTTGGACATCGGAATTGTTCACCATCAGTTAACACCAACAATAGCCTAACACATCTTATCATGATAAAAACGAGTTTGACAGGAAACGCATCAGCTCTGATGATAAATCTTACATCTAACATCAGAACAGATGCAGGTGCACCTAAACGCCTGGACAGTCCCCTCATCACCTGTTCATACAGGTGCAGCCACTATTCACTCCTTCTAAAAAGATTTACATATACTTATATACAAAAAAAGGAATGTGTTACACTAAAATGAAGGCAAACACACTGATAGGGCGCTACCTGTCTGCTGCGCGTTCTGTGGTGACCATCAGGTCCCGCCGACGGAATTCAGGCGCAATAAAGGGTAGAGTAAACCTGCGCCCCATGCTGTCTACTCACCATGACCATTCTCGTATCAGGCGTTGCGGTAATTTCGGCCGGTAAATTCAGAGGGAGAATCGGATGGAGGAGCGGCTGCGCGCCGGAGACGGCAAATGAAGCAAAGCCGGTCGGAATCACGCGGAGTCGAAAATTGAAGCAGAACGAACCCGATTGTTTCAAGACGACGCAGCTGCAAATGAGAATCTAGTCAAAAGACTCGTAGAAAACAGCCCCTCTACCTGGGCCCAGGGGGCATTCATGAAAGTCCAAGCACCTCGTGCGCGGACGCTCATTGGCTGAGAGGGAGCCGACGGGGCGGTTCTCCCGCGGAGGAGAGAGGAGGATGACGCGCCTGAGAGCTGAGAGTTTGAAGACAAATACGTTCAAGTAAGTGGCCGTACACTTCACATGGGCAAATTGACCGATAATCATTTTTACAATAATCGTCTTAGCTGGCAACGACTTCATATGTGTTTTTATTTGAAATTAAACTTGTAATAAGAAAAACAAACAAACAGATGGATGGTACATCAGCACCAGTTGCCCTCTTGTCTCATCAGAAATCTCCCCACAGGATGGGGGCACCGTCCAGAATGCTCTTTTGTTCAGCCCTTGTTCCTTTTTAATAACTTCATTAACTGCAACATCAACCCAAAGGGCACAGCACGATAAGCACAGATTGTTTATCGAATACTAATATCACGTCACAACGCATGTATTCTTTACTGTATCATAATGATCACAGATCATATACATTAATTAAAAGACAGCTTATAGTGCCCAGCAGTAAAGTTTCCACATGTACATTGTGACCAGCTGCTCTCCATCCCTGGCAGACAAAGAGGAGGGAGCTCTTGCTTCCTGGAACAGAATTATCTGGCAGCCAGCTGCAGCTTCACACCTATATATACACGACCACACGGGTATGCATACATTCAAGGTGCCCGGAATGACAGAATGAAACAGATTCCACGTAGAAACATTCCAACACCCTGTAAATATAAACATTTACACAACACCAACAGAACTCCAGGTTACCATCAAGACATCTCACCGGCTTCTTGTTTAATACTGCGTTAAGAGGCAGCCAGACAAAAGCTGCTCAAATGCAAATGCTCTGTGGCAGAACCAATTAAAGTCGTGGACGCGGATTAAACACAAGGACACTTTTCCCACTCCATCCGCCTTCAGAGATTTACCTCAATAGTTGTAATGCAGAGATCTGACATGACTGGTTGAAGTTGTTTCAGGAGTGCAAATTTCAGAAAAAGCTGGTAGTACTAGTGTTAAAAATAAGTCACTCATTAGTTAGTTATATACACTTCGGATGAATAGTCAATAAGTAAAACTGAATTACTTACTTAATTAATCTAGAAGTCAGTCCGCAGGAAATTAAATTAATAACTCTGATCACTGAATATACATTTAAATCCACTACTGATTCAAGGAGAAAGAAAAATTGTCTTATTCCTCATTTCAAATGATTTCCTCATTTTCATTTTTTTGGGACTGCTGGTCAGACAGTTTAAAGATGTTTACATGACCACAGGGAATTACAGATTATTTTCTTTTCTACAATTTATGTTCAAATATTAATGACACAGCAAAAATAAAGAAAAACAAAATTTAGAAATTGAAAGATGCTGCAAAATCAAGCTATATTTAGCAAGAAAATGGTTCATAGCAGTTAAACAAAATTTTAAACTGTTATTCAAGTCTACACCAAGCAATAGGTTGCAAAAGCAGTAGTGCAAATTGCACACATTTAAATTCTTAGCTTAATGATGCCCTTTGTAACTCATTAAAGGCAATGCTGTGAACACAAAACCCACTATTAATCAAGCGTGTGAGCACTGTTTGATACAGAAGGCATCACATACATACCCTATGATTAGAGTTCAGCATATGTTTTTTTTTGCAAATGTGAATTTCAGCCACACTCTGAACAGGTACATGTCCACATGTCCGGTTCACACAGCAAGCTAGATGTCAGAGCCGTACTATATCACAATATTAATACACACCATGCTGTCTGTTACAACCCCCCCCCCCCACACACACACACGCACACGCACAAAACAACTCACCATTGTTTCAGATAGAGCAGAAAAGTCTGGGATTTGCAGTCTGGAGATTTATACCAATTTTCTGTATATAATACACCAAAGGGAGAGCAAAGTATGAAGCACAAAGAAAAGATTAGAATAGAAGTGCATATTTGTTTCACTCTATTTGGCTTTTATCTTTCCCAAAGAGCAGAAAGAAGGAAAATGTGCAACTGAACAGCACGGGTGACAAACCCACAGTTTCCCGTCCATCTCATACTACAGCTCTGACCTTTGAATTTTATAATTTTGTTAGGTCGGGAAAAAACATTCTCCACCTCATTGCCTCTTACTATTTCCTCCAAACCATGTGTTCATGGTTGGTTTTTAACTCCCTACTGTAAAAAAATGGAAAGTCACATCCACGACAATGACTGAAACACAAACCACATCTGTTGTTTGTCTTTGAAGACTGTTGTTGAGGCAGTAAAATGTGGGGTGGAAACACAGTGTGATAATTTTCTTTGTTCATAAAGGACAGTGTATTGACGTTGTTTTCTCTCGGTGTAACATGATCCAAATAACCTTTTCTCTAAATGAGAATATGATTTGAAAGTGAAAACAGTCTCACTTGCCAAGCTCATCATTTCACTAAACTGCTCTACAGGACCATAATTATATAAGGCAATGAAAGTGTCTGCCTCCTCTCACTAAATTAGCAATAAACACAATCTGGTCTTGCATTGCATTTTAATGTATGTGTGTAGTTATGACATACCGATTCATACAAAGATGGAACCATGTTGCTGCCATGCAGTTAAAGGCACACAGTGTGCATTAAAATGTTGTGTGTGGACAGATGGAGGTAGCAGTTGAGATATTTTATCAAGGGTATCCATGCTGAGATGCTTCACTGTCTGGGTTTTACGGATATTGCAGCAAAGCTTTTTATCTGATGGGTTTGACCCGTCCCCACATAGAGTTTATGGTTGTCCCTGAATAAAATGCAATGTGGCATTGAGTGAAGATAAAAATGTCATAGAAGTAATTAAGGGTAATGACTAAGCATGGCATCTCTCTCTTGATGACAATACCAGTTTTCAGACTTTCAAAGACAAAAAAGTTTATTTTATTAATCTAATGAGTTATTTGGCTTTTTAGACGATGACTGATACTAAACTGGCTTTAAGGAACTAAATTGCATTTGTTTCCTCTTGTGAAGTTTGAAAGTGAAAAAGCTTTTGTGGCTTTAACCCAGAAGAGGTAGCCATTCTGTCAGCAAATGTGAAACTCCATCTCACTGATTGGCTCTGGCTCATGTCCATAGACACACGCACACGCACACACACGCACACACACACACACACACGCACACACACACAAACTGAAGCTACTAAAACGCTTCCACATTAAGGCATTCAGACCAAAACTGGACTCATTTTGGTTCATGAAGTGTGTCACCGTCTGACACTGCTGTGGAACGGCTGGATCCCTGCAGTGTGCTTCAGTTTGTGCTTCCAGCCTGCTAATTTGGAAAGGAGAGGCTAATTGTCATGAACCCCTCCTGCTCTCCATTCTACACTGCTTCTCCACCCTAAACCCCCCTTAGTCACAGACCTTAATAGAGTAAGTACAGTCTGGAGTTGCACCTCCAGCTCCCTTACTCTCAGTCCGGGTCCCTTACACCACCAGCAGTGTATCTGAGCCACGGCCTGAAAGTTGTTTGAACAGTAGAAATTAATGGTGGCAAAGTGCTGCAGATACACTATAAACTCTGGTAACAGCAAACATGTAGTGTTCTGATAACCTGTGAAAGAGCAGGCAGGGAATAGCGAACATGGCATAGCAGGTCTGAATATGCAGTGTGCAGACGGTGATAATTGTGGGTGCTCTCGCTTTGAGTCTTGTTAACTGTCAGACACACTGCTTCAACACCTGTCTGCATAATAAGATTCTATTTAAAGTAGGAAAAGTGAAGCTGCCACAGAGGTGCTAGCTCAATGTGTTGAAAGAAAAATCTTTTGCTCCTCAGGTTCAAAGCAAATTAATAAAACTAAGGACACAGATCAAAAGTCTCGGAAAAATCACCCTTTTTATACTGTATAGCAACAACGAAGTGCTAGCAAATGACAACGAGCTCACGTTATCAGGCCCACGTTGATTTCACTGCAAAGTAAAATATATGGTAACATAGGAAAACATTTAATAGCCCAGGCCTACACTCCTCAGAATGCCACAGCTTACTTAGGCACTTTATGATTTGCCCTTGAAGGATGGACTTAAGCTGCTGCATTGAAGTTCTGGCAGTAGATGCGTCTCAGACTGATGATTGCCTCTTTCCTGGCAGGTGTCCACCCTCTGCTGGTAACAATCAGCAAATGAGAATCGCAGCCTTCTAGCTGTCCGTTTTCCCGGCCACAGACAAGCTCAGCATCGTAAGACAGTGCACAACTATTAGCACAATGCTGCTGTATCCGGACAACAATGGCCAATTTGGATTCAGTTGACATTTGCAATTTTCTGTCAGTGCTAAAACCGAGGGGTTTATCTTCATAATTCCATTGCCCACAAGGCATGAATACTTGGTCACTACAGACTCATAGGTGAACAGTGCACAGTACAATCAAATCTCTTTTGTGTGTCTTCAAATGCAGGAGCTCCGTGCTACGGAGCTCTGACAATGCAGTAATTGAGGGAAGCAGTGGGGAGCAGCCGAGGAGGGAACTGATCTCTTTAAGCGGGAGAACCAGAATCATTGCAATGGCACCTTATTTAAAGCAATTTATGTTAAATTATCTTTGGGGGACAGCCAAGCTCACAGCCAGTCACTGAAACACTGAGCACAAATGAGAGAAAAAAAAACTGAAAAGAAACATCCATTTCAGAGCCATGGAAACCACTAGGAGCACAGAAAGCCTCGCCTAAAATGACAAAATTGTTCAACTTGCTGTAACTAATAATGCCATCAAGTATATCACTCAGATTCTGACTCGTATCTTAACATTGAAAATATGTCCTCTGAGATTGTAGTGAAATCTCTGGATACTCTGATATTCGGGGGCACCAAGCTGGCAAACGGAAAAAAAGGCTGAAAAGATGTTGGGATCACGATTCATAATGCACTGTTAATAAGTAATTACTAGGTTACAGCTCATTGTTTTTGGTGGTCCTGGTGTCAAATGCCTAAAATAAAAAAAAGCGTTGGAAAATCCTTCTTCAGTAAAAAATACAACACAATCCAACAACAACAAAAAAAAAAACGATCAAAAGGAACACCAGAAATGTATTTGGCCAAATTTAACTAATCTATTTGAAGCCTTCCTCCAGTGTCAGTGGGCATGACACACCGTCAGCCAAACCCATGCCTGTGTCATTCTCCATGCTCTAGACTCCTAAGATCAGAAATGAATTCTTCATGCTGATTCTGGAATAAGGCTGCACTGCATTTGTCACAGCCACTTTCTTCCACTTTAACTCAAAGCTGTTTGGTATAGCTGGAGCTTTGTAGACTGCAGAGATGTGACAGGGGGATGTTTAAAAGCTCAGGCTGAACGTTCTGTCTATATCTGTGGAATAGTGATTGAACTGCTTGTTCAATCACCATGTAAACGCTGCAGAAACACTCTTCTCTGGTAGATTTATTTCAAGATAATACTCACATGACAGCCTTTTTCTGCATTTTGGTTAATATATATTTGTAGATGAGAGATGAAAGAAAACATTAAAATTTAGAAAATGTAAACCACATAACGTTTACTTTTTTTAGTCTCTCATTAGAGCAAACGTACTGATGTTGGTTTTTACCATAGAGGAGATAATGGAGGGTCTTTGAGGCTGTAGCTTAATACAAATGAGAGGTTTGTGGAGGTGCCCAGAGAAGCTTAGCTATGCATTGGCTGGTGAGTCTGGCATGTGTTCTGGCACTGACAGTGTATTCTCAACAGGACTCGGGTGGATTAGAGTCCATTTGGACAACAGAGTGGTCCACAGCTTGGGGTGACATTCAACTTCAGTAGACCAGAGACTTACACACTGATAATGAAGTGTAGCCTTGGTGTTACTTGTTAGCTGACGTATCATAAATGTCAACACCCTTATGATGGGGTGATGATTGGGACGGTGAAACCTGCTTCATTTTGTGTTGTTCTTCTGTTGTTTACTCGATGTTTGAAATGAGGTGGTGGTCATTCTGCAGTGCGGTGGGTCAGTAGATCACAGGGTAGAGTAGGAGGCTTTGGGGCTGGAAGGACAGCAGTATGTTTTTGTTTGATCCCAGTTGGGGTACACTGATGCTCATGGGGCGACCGCTGTGGTCCATCTGGTATAGGCTTTAATCACAACCACCAGCACCCTCTTGCTGATACACGCACACACATAGTATGACACATAACACACATCGCTTCTAATCTGACATTCTACAGATTGCTGCTCACTGGCAGGACATTCTATTTAAATTATGATTAATTTAGTCGTTTCTGCAGTCACGCACGTCTCCCTGTAGAAACGAGTACTGCGTCCTCCTTCTAATCGTCTATTCAGACCTCAGGTCGAAAAATGCAAGTTGCCGTAACACCAACTGTCAACTGTAATGATATTTAAAAGCATCATCAAAAAAACCACACCACAGATCACTATGAATGGTTTGCTGTGCCGCTTTTGATGAAGAATAACCTTTTCGAAATGAGAAACATCCAGAGTCTTTCACAGGGCTTGCCTACGGTACTGTGGACCAAAACATGCCTAAGCTGCTCAAATCCAGCTCTTCAAATGTCATATCATGCTTAACCGCCCTTTTGCATGCTTGAAGAAAAGGAAGTGGGCAATGCACGACAAGAAAAACTCCACCGGGTTTCACAATATATGCCTACATGCTTTGATTGTTTTCTATTATATGGTATTGAATCATTTGGAGATAATTCAAACCAAGAGATATATGACACGTGTATGAAGTCCAGCAAGTGAGCTCACTTTACTGATGCTAATACGTAGCTCAATACTCTGGAAAACCATTTAAAGCTGAATGCTTCTGTTTGAGTACATTTATTATTAAAGAGAGTAAAAGGTTAGCAGATAATGATAATACTGTTGTTCCATCTATGGTGGTTGCGTAGATCACTCACTTTGCATTAGCTTCCTCTCGGACAGAAGTAACATTAGTATTTTCGTTTTTCAAATCTCATCTTGACTGAACTTGTCCTTCATGAACAGTCATCTTACTAATTTATCGAAATAAAACAGATTTCCTCTCTCTATATTATACAAAAGTCAGCTACTGTTAAACGAATGGTCACACATCATTGGCACTACTGCCTATTTTAGCCAAACATCACTCATTCATAGTGACAGAAGACACCTTATCTCATCTAAGGCAATTAGCAAATCAATAATGAAAAAAAGAACAACATTGGATTTGAAACTTCCATTTCAAAAACGAGGGAAAATGGTACTACATAAACAAGCCAGAATCCAAAACATTGACAAGTGTTAAATTATCGGCAGTGGCAGCATCAATCAACCCAGCATCATCAGGAGCTGCACTCTCAACACTAAGGCACATCTCCTTATTCAATTCAATTCAAATTAAGTTCAAAAAACTTTATTTGTCCCTAAGGGGCAATTGAAAGCACATAAAGCAGGATTGGTGTAAAAGTTTAAACATAAACAGTGTAAACATAAACAATAAACATAAATAATAATTTAATAATAACATAAACACACTGTTTATGTTAAATAATAATTCAAAAGCTACTTCAAAAAAAGTTATATCATCGTTGGTTATACCATTGCTTCTAATATCAGCAAATGAAATCTTGTCAGGAACCCTCCACTACGTAATACCTCAAATTGGGTCGTACCACGGGTGTAATCTGTGAATGTCATTTTTGAAAAGAGACATTTTAATGCTCCTTTCTTCAGATGATTTTGTTTGCATTTGTGTCTGTTGTTAGGAGGATGGCTGTGCTAAATCCATCTGAGTCAGATTATCACAGACACAGACACATCGGCAAAGGGCTTGCACTGGATAATACCTCTTTTGTCAAAGTTGAAAAGGCTGACATCCAGTGTGTACAATTCAATATCACTGTGAGTTTTAAAATTAATTAAGTAGTGTACACCTCACGCTCACACTTAAAAGAAACATTATGTTGACCTAGAATGGCACCAGATTTAGCTGAAAACCTTACAATTTGACATCACTAACAAACAAAAGATGGAGAATTTTTAAACATCACCCATTTTGTTAGTCTCTTGTTTTATCCTCCTAGGTAGAACGAAACAATCGCAAATGCATGTCAAATCATTGTCCGCGAGAGGCAACAAAGCTTTCTCTAAAATGAAATGGTTTCTAGCAACAAGCAAAAACAATCTGGAATTAAAACCTAAAGAAGAAACAATAATTTACTCAACCAACTGAAGCATACAAATGCAGAAGCTAACTTGAGGTAAAAACCTAGAAGGATTCACAAGTTAACCACAGATATATAAGCAACTACACCCTGCACTGGAATGAGAGGATGTGTATGCTGGCCGATCACTGCATAGTGAGATTTCCATATTTATATTTTTTATTATATGTAGGTCATGATTTTTTTTCTACATAACATCGGACACTACTTAAAGAAGCTTGGGTACATTTCACCTTAATAAACTAGTTTATATTATCATAAAAATTCAACGGACAAATTTCAGTTATGCTAATCTGTGTATTAAATGATGTGTCAATCAATGTGAGAATAATAGGATGATCAAATCTATTTATTGATTAATTTTTTTGACGGAGCTGCACCCTTTTATTTACATTAGGATTACGGGTTGTGCTCTTCTCCAACCTCTATAATAATAGGCTTATTTGTCAAAGCGGTATGATCAGTCTGTTACTAGATATATTCAGCAGTCGGTAATCTCTACTCAAAAACAATGGGCCATGCCACTGCTGTTATACTAGAGAAATTACAGGTCATTACTTCCAGAACAAAGTACCTGAACACAGAAAGGTGACCTTTGCTTGGGCGTGGGTGCTCATGTTGCTGCAGTGGCTTGTACCGATGTTAGGCTATTCTGTCCTCTTCTGCCTTTTTATGTCCAATCTATAGAGTTGATGGGTATGCAAAATAGGCAATGATCAAAAACATGGCAATTTGTGGCGAAATACACACTAAAAGGCACTCACTCTGCAGACACTTAATTGTTGGGTTGGCTCACAAAAAAGTCATAGAGAGATGGAGACAGAGAGACAGTGAAGAGAAGGAGAGTGTTCACTTTGCGTTACTGTGTGTGTGTGTGTGTGTGTCTGCAGACACCTGCTCCATTCTGCAGTGATGGCTCCCAGCAGGACACAGGCTCAGCTGCTGATCTCTCGGCCCTCCCTGCAGCACACACGCTCTCTCTCTCTCTCTCTCTCTCTCTCTCTCTCTCTCTCTCTCTCACACACACACACACACACACACACACACACACACACACACACACACACACACACACACACACACACACACACACACTGTTCTTCCGACAAATATGAACCCTTCAGGCCCCCCTTGTAGTGTGTCTCAGCCTCCCTGACACACCACATGTGCTCATATCAAGTGTAAACACGACAGGGTTTACACACACAAAGCTGTGAAGTCTATGATCATATGATGTCACACGTAAATTCTACGACATGATGGACAATATCTCACTCCACACTGACATTACTCTGCAGGAATGACCTTGCTAACTAGTATCTCCTTTTCTCGAGTTGTGTGTATTTATAAATTACACTACATCTGAGCTATGTGCTGCAGTCTTCACAGATAATAAGTTAATGATAACATGATATCAGGAACATATTTTCTCCATTTTCTGTTTGCAGTTTTTCCATTTTGTCAGATCAGTTAAAGCTTCATATTAGTAAAATACTACAGCAGCTACTTATTTTTGCCAGGCCTGGATTAATCGAGCAACATTGTACGTGAGGCATGGTTGTATTTGTTGGCGCTGTATTCTGAGCATATCTTCGTCTTTCTGTTTCTTCAACTATGAGCGTTTTTCCCTCTGTGTCATCGTTTGGCAGGGCTGCAGTGCATAAATGAAGTAATTTCCCGGATATAGAGAAGACTGCAATCAAGGAAGAGGGAAGTGCAGCAAGTGGCAGAGCTAATCATTGTCATATTCACTGAAATAGAGATGACCTCCAACTACCTCCCGGCTGCTAATGCACTGTAGCTACATGTTTGACAGTATTTGTACCACATAACCTCTCTATTACTTCTTTCTCTGGCTGTTTGTTGTTCTGATGATGAACCTTTTTCAGGCAGGTCTGAAATGTAACAGTCTTTCTTAATTTTGAAACAAATCAAGATTTGTGAGTTGTCAAACAAAGCCTCTGTCACGTAGAGAACGCCAGCTGCCTGGAGTGGGTAATCAGTGGAGTTTTCTACAAATTAACAGCATTCAGCTCTGAAGCACAGAACACTGCAGGTTGTCAGATATTGGCTTTAGAAAATTAGATCTTTGTGACTGAACTGCTGAACCGCTGGCAATTCAGATTTTGCTTCCACTTTTTTATTTGATCCATTTGGGTAAGGTGACACGGCTGAGTTTGCCTGATCATCGCAATTCATTAACTGATATTTTGAATAGAGAAATATCCACATTAAATGCTTGCTACAGTAAACCCCTCCGTTGTGTTTCTGGCTTATAAAATTAATTCTTTGAACGCAATTTTGAACACACTATGTGACATCTTTTTTTAGATGCAAATCTAAGAACATGCGCACACACAAACACAGAGACAAGACTGGTGGGACAAGCACTAACAGATGCTCAAAACGAACTGAAAACTCATTGTCAGGTAAAGTAATTCTAAGCTTTAACCCAAGTATGTACATTAGTTATAATTTCTTAGTATTTAAAATGTATTAAAAGGGAAAACACGGAAGTCTACTAATATTATTTAATGACAACATCATACATTATTAATATTAACAGATAAACTAAATATATACTTTATGAAACAATGTTTTCCACATCAATTTTATACGAATGAAGCAATACTTTGTTGGCATTATTGATTTATATTTCAGCTTGAAATCATCGTACATGGAAAAATGCAATGCAGCATATGAATCTTCACACACCACCGCCACCAGAATATTCCAACACATTTATTTAATGTATGCAAATGATCTTGCTGTGCTTAATGAAGGCACTATTAATCACTATAACAATCCTTTTTAACCAAGGTAATCAGACACACACACAACTGCTAATTTTCAGATGCATGCCAGCACCTGTGCGCTTAAACGCAAGCTCACTTGGAATATGCTACATCACTAACAACGCATTGGTATCAAATAGGCAGAAATCACAAAATAAATTGCAACCAAAACATTTATTAAATATTTCACTTGAGGACCACATAGTTGCTTAGTAATAATTATATTATAAATACATTTTTTGTACCTGAATTTCTTCCCTTGTTCTGTATGAAATTAAATTTGCGACTTGTCATCTGTGAATCTGGTTAGTCAGGCAATTCCTCCAAATCTTTTTTTTAATCAAGTGAGATGCCAATAGATATTAGCAAATAAAGTTATCATATCAATTGCATGACATGAAAATTCAGTTAATTAGTTCCCCTTGTTTCAATAAATAGTTTCCGGTCCAGCAGCTTTTTGCAAACAGGAGATAACACTGAGTCTAATGGGCAGTGGAAAGCACAATCATTTTGTTTACTGTATAAAAACACCAGAGACATATCTGTGAAGTCTTGTAAAAATTCAAAAGCAAAAACTGAAAAATATTTTTGAAGCCCACCTCCTAACAGACGTATTTCATAGCTCATCCCTGCTGTAAATTTGCATACAGTTGACGGAAACCCCTGGGAACAGTCAGCATCATGACAGTGGGTTATGAAGGCTTCCGGGAGGCTCTAGGGTGTGGATCTGAGCCAGTTTGAAGAGGAGCCGAACCGATGAAGAGCCCACAGCGAATTAGACACCCACAGTTTCATGTCGCTTTAATGCGGCAAGTCAGGGATTTTCTTACAACGCTTTTGCCTAAACGTTCAGGGTTTTCTCATGCCCCTTTTCCCTATCACTCACTTCCCCTTGTAATAGTCTTTTCTGTGTAAATTGCAGAGAAAATTCTTCAATGCGAAACAGTCAGTCTGTCCCTGCTTGCTATATTAACATGACTTGTCAGATGCTTATTGGAATTGAATTAGATAGTTATGATCTAATATCATTTGAAATCTGTCATCTTATATGAGTGTGCAATACATCTTCTAAGGCTGCTGAAAAATAATCTTTCTTTTCAGGGATGTTATACAAAGTTCAGAATAATGAATTGTAGGTGAACTACTATTGCCTATTTAATAAACTGCCATAAATATTAATTCATGGTCAAAGAAAACTACAGAAATACAAAACTACAAAAACAAACAAACAAATAAACAAGCATAACTTGCAATTTACAAACACAAAATATATTTCCCACACAAACACGCGATCACACATGCCGGCAAAAACACAAACATCTCAGATTCCCTTGATAACAGTCTGACTGGCAGAGGCTAAAGACAGAGTAGGCGTCCGTAATTGAACAAACATAACAATGTAAATATTTACTAATACTATCCATCGGGGATACAAGCAGAATCCTAGAATTGATTTGCTCTCTGTCTGCCTTTTTGCTCTTTCTCGACTCACGCACATATGCAAACACACACACACACACACACACGCACACACGCACACGCACACACACACACACTCTAACTACCACTCCCTTCTTTTTTCCTTCTTTTCCTGCTTTAATTGCCTATGCTTATCACAGACATGGAGATGTGCTGGTCTGTCTAGCCTCTTACCAGGCGTGACCTGTAGCCCATCTGGGCTGGCAATGACGGGAGATCCCTGGGAAATAGCGGTGAGCGCGACTCAGGGACGGAGCCCACACCACTGGCTGCTAGTCCCAAGAACTGCCCGTACCTCGCCATCATCTTGAGATGCTGCTCGCAAAACACGCACACTCATAGACAGGCACAGGAGCAGAGGGGAGGAGAAAGATGGGGAAAAAAGAGAGAAAAAGGACGTGAGTGAAAGGAAGGAGAACAGGTAACAGCAGGTAGGGAAGACGAGGATTGTGAGTGAGGATTGCAACGGACAGAGGAGGGAGTGTGGTGAGGGTGGGAAGGGTACACATGAATAAAGAGTAGGGAGAAGGGGATAACGGAATACTTTCCTCTCACAGAGACGCATGTGTGAACACACACACACACACACACACACACACACACACACACACACACACACACACACACACACACACACACACACACACACACACACACACACACGCACACAGTTTTAGCCCCAGGTGGGCAATTTCACAGGCAAGCCTATGCTGGATGAGTTCGATAGCCACCTTGATTCTGTTACAATAGGTGGATATAAGGTCTCAGTACAAGCTCTATATTTATTATTACAACCCAGGTTGACTGTGAGAAGCGTAGCAGTCCTCTTGGCTCAGTACCACCTATCATACAAGGGAAATATAATAGCTGCTGTTATCAATCACCCCCTCTGTCTTCTGGCTATGAGCATACAGAGGCGTGCAGACACGCACATGCACAGACATACAGTAACACACATGACAGAATGGTTGGCAGCAGACATACACAGGCGAGATGTGGAGAAAGAAGCAAATCCAAATCTCTTTACCTCATTGCTTAACAAAGCGGCGTTGAGTGTTCGGCTTATTTCGAACATGTTAAGATTCGGAGCTTTTTTTTTTCTTTCTGTCCTTCTATTTTCAGGTTGTCTTCAGTTCTTTGCCCCTCTTGTTCTTGTCTACAGATGGGAGACAGTCCCAGGAACACACACACAAAAACAGAAAGAAAGTAAGAAAAAATGAAATTAATGGAAAAAAAAAAGAGGGATAAAAAAAAAAATCCTCCTCTATTTTCTGATTTTGGAGTTTGGATTTTTCAGGGCTCTGTTGTGTCTTGTTGATGCACCTCTGCTGGCTGTAGCTGTAGTGGTGGCGATGGTGCCCAGGGTCTCCGCACACAACTAAGAAGTCAATATGCTGTTTTTCTTTTTTTAAATCTCCCCAGAGTCAGCACATTAAAACAGGCAGTCAAGCAGGCGGTGGGTCGGTAGGTCGGGCTGGCAGGGTGGCTGGCTCCCTTATCTGTCCCCAGCACACTGGCTCACACAATACGCTCCGATCTTCACACTGCTCGCTACCAGATTAGCCTGTCCCACAACATAACACTTAGTTTAAACTCCCCTCCCTTTTGCTCTCTCTCTCTCTCTCTCTCTCTCTCTCTCTCTCTCTCTCTCTCTCTGTATCACTCCCTCTGCCTTGCTCCTTCACTCCCTCCCTCCCTCTCCAGCTCTACCTCTCTCACTCCATCTCTTTCTGCATCATTTTCTCTCTCCCTTATTGCTCACGCATTGATGCAGCTACAGTTCGCTGTGCTACCACAAGGTGGGAAGGCAGTTCTAGCAACAGCGACACCATCGCTGCCTACTTCCCTTCATCCCTTCCATGCCACTCCTATCTTTCACATTTTCCTCTCTCCTCCCAGTTTTTGTGTTTGTCTATAATACACAGCAATATATGGTGAAGGAATGTTTGCACCAACTAAAACTCTCACTCCCCTTTAGGATTAAACATCCAGTCATGAATAAAATGGATCATTTCTGGGATGTGATGGTTAACATTGTTTGGTTATGTTATTGAAATTACAGCTCTCATAAAAAAAAAGGTTGCAAAATCAAGTGTGGAAAAGAAGTACCACAGACTTACTTCCTTGGGGTATTTATGTAGCAGCTACGTGTAAATAATGGACTGTAATAAGAGCTGCACACCATTAAGAGAGTGAAAATGAACAGTACCTCTTAGCAATAGAGGAAAAAGTGAGGGTTGGGCTGATGTGAGCATCAAGGTCAGGTGGATGTCCTTTTCCTCGGCAGGGTGTGGTACACAGATGACGAAGCAGATAGTCAAAGGCATGGCAGGAGATCCCGACTAAGGAACAAATAAGCCAAGAGAAAACACAATTTGAGAGGACTGTGCCAAGAATATGATTCACCACATGCTTGGTTCTAGTCAACACCACTGTAGATACCTCAGAGTATAACTCACATTGTTCTTTAGCAATATTGAAGCAAAAAAATTGTATATTGAAGAAATTATTTAATATTGATTTATACTTCCATTATTGTCACTTATGTTAATCGTAGTGATGTCTTACTTGAGGTTCCATGGGCATGGCAAACGATTTATTCCTAGTGCTTTGAATGTGTTTTTTGCTGTCTAGGATCAGCATGGGGAGAGCGGCAAGTTAATGGCAGCCTATTGACACTGAACCATCTGTTCTAGTGGACGCTGTCCAGCATCGCAGAGAGGGAGAAAGAAAAGGAGACAGCGAGGAGTGACAGATAATCAGAGATGAGAGCGACAATTAATGGACGAGAGAAAACAAAGTATGAAGCGGAGGAAGTGTAAACAGTTTAAGAAAAACAAACGTGTGGTCGGACTCCTTTTGATGTGGCATAAATTGTTCACATTTTAAAGTAACACATTTTCTCTTTACATTTTCTGCATTAACAGGATATGTGAAAGTACCATCAATGTCATTGCTGTGTTATGGTAGTGTTAATGTCTTAGCTTCAATTACATTTTCCCCTCAGAAAAGGCCTGCTAACCACCTCCCTGTTCTGTAAAGCTCATGGTCTCTGGGGACGGCTGATTCGGCAGGGCTTGGGGTAGGGGGTTGGCAGTTGAATCATCCAAAGTGAGGGCTGCTTCTCATCCTGTCCTCTCTGACCAAGCCTCATTCCCTTGAGCCTCCTGATTGCTGTCACCATAGTGATTCTTTGTGCACTACCAGCTGTTCCCTGCATCCGTGTGTGCAGCCCCCCCCCCCCAATATTGTCTCACAACCAAACAAATGCCAACTTGCAGCCATTTATGTTTGATTTTGCATGACTTTATTGATGATGGACTTTGTATAGGGAAGTCTTGAGCTGGCCAGAATGAAAAGGCTTTTCTCTGTTCTCACTGGAATACAAATAAAAACCCAACTACAGTATATTACCTCCTTTTGAGCACACGCACACACACACGCACGCACGCACGCACGCACGCACACACACACACACACACACACCGCTTCAGGCTATAAAAACTTGATTCTTTTCTTTTTCTTTCAGTTATGGTACTGAGCTAGAAACACTGACTTATTTGATCATTTTGTAGTTTAGAAGAAAAAATATCTTTCTGAGACAAAACAACACACATTTGCTATGCAAAAGCTACTGTTTCCCCGGGAGGATTCCTGGTATGTTCTGCATGGGACTGTAAAGGTATGTTATGTCCTTAAATCACAAGCTACTCATGTTTAAAATAGTCACAATTTCTTAATATAATCATAGATCCTGTATGAAACAATGACAGGGATATTTACCTGTGAAGCACATTAATATGTTCAGAAATCCTAAAAGGTCAACAATGTTTTGATAAGAATGTAAAAATATACTCTCCTGAGAGATAATTAAAATCTTGGAGACCGTGGTGTGGACTACACTTCTCTTTCATGTTACTCTGTTTTCCAGTGATGGATGTGTTCATTAAATCATTCCTCCACTTCGCAAACATCATGATAAAAAGCATCATGTATGTAGAGAATGGAAGCAGAGAACGGAGGTTACTCTCATAATTGTAGTTATCTCTCTTCTTCTTTTTTAAACATATTTTAATACAGAACGCGTTAACATAGGAAAATACTTTATATGTGGGGCTTCAAAAGAAACAGAAAACAATAAAGAACAAAAAACATCGACTACTTATAATGTAATAAATCCCTTTCTATTCTTACATTAAAGCATTACAGTCTTTTGAGTGATAATGTTCAGGAGTTTTAGCCTAACATTTTGCTTCCAGGTACAATATGTGACATGGAGAGCCCACTTTACGTCATATAATACATATTAGATCATAGTTTAGTTTATACAGAGTCTAAAGTCCCAGAATATAGCCAAAATACAGAAAAACTGAAGAATGAGATGATGTCTCTAAACTTTTGTCTGCCATATGAGGAAAACTCTTTTTGCAGTTTTTAAAGCTAAGTGTGGGTCTCAATCAATAGAAATTATTACACACAGTATCAAAAATGAAATTTCAACTACTCTACTCCTATACAGTTTCCCCATCTGTTAAGAGCTGAGAAACATGGTACACATGTAGTGTATCTAATTCATTCTTCTCATGCCCTATGATTCAATTTCAATCTCCCCCCTTGAAAATGAATGATTGCACCACCGTAGAGCTCTTTAATTGGCATAGTGCCAAAGGAATGACATAGCGTGGAGGACAGCTATTCAATTTTCAATTTTAACAAAATATTGCACTGCAGATCTGTATTCTGTTCCTATAATCTGAGAAATAATCAGTCCGACCTATCTGCTCAGCGACCTGTTGATGGTTGTCATCAAATACATATCACACACAGAGAGAAAAATCATTGCCCTCTCCCTGGTCCTATTCATTTGGTCCTGTTACACACAGTTTATAACCTGAAAATTAGCAGCAGCCTGTATGCCTCTTGCTCCAGGAGTTGTGCGACTGCTCATTTGATGTACTTAATCAGGTGCAGCCTTTGTAATGGGAAAGAAATAGGACCAGGCTTGATTGGCCTTGATGACATCTATGCTCCAATTGTCTAGAAAACCTAAAGCTTTAATCAATCTGCAGGATAATTCAGAATCTCTGACTGCAGCAAGCAATGATTGGCTTTTTTTTTTTATGAAAGATAATTTAAAATGCTGGTACTGAGGCAATAAACCTGAAGCACAAACAATATACTCATAGCTGATTCTATGCAGTGTAATTGGACTTGATTCTAGTTTTGTGTATGTCAAAAGAACACAATTTAATAAGTACAACTGGTATTTATATGATTATTTCTGCTCCTCGGTCTAAGGTTAGGGAAGAAGTCATAAATATGAAATCAGCTGGAAGCAAACTTTTTCAAACCTCCTTTGTTTTTATTAGCTTAAATGGTAAATTATTATTAGTTGCTTGAAATAAGCAAATAGGTAAATGTAAAAAAAAAATCATATTTTATTACAATTAACCCCAAAATCTGTCTTTTTGGAACTTTAAACATCAAGCAAGCTATTGAATACGATCCATCACATTTGCAAAACAGATATTGCACTGGACACTGGCATCCGAAGTGCCACTTACCTGTCTTTGCTTTTTCCTTTGATAGAGGCACATACTGTCTCATAATTAAAGTGGCACAGCATTTACTTCATGTGGGAGGGAAGCTTATAATGGGAGAGACTCCCATGTGTATGACTTACATGGAATTTGAAGAATTTTATTAATAACGTAGATTTGGTAATTGCAACATGAACATGGCATAAGTCTGATTCTTGGCATGGTTTTTCCTTCCCCTGCAGGCACTTGGTGAGCTACTGTGACACCCCACATTTAAGTGAAAAATTATTTACTTGATGCTGTCATAAAATAAACAGTAGGTAGTAATAGCAGATATTTGATTACTTTAGCCAATGTTTTTGGCCAACAACTCAGTTTATGATGGTCATTGGTTCTCAGATACAGCTTTCAGAGTGTAGCTCATGATGTGACATAATGTTTCAGTCAAGCCTTGAAAAATTATGCTGAATTGATTCCTGGCTTGATGCTACCATGTCACTAATGATAATGCACCAATTCTGGGTATAGAGTCTGAATTCTGAATTTTTTCCTGACTTTCCTTAATTTTATTAGAGTTTAGAAAGGCAAAGATATTGGATACAAATTAACTTTTTCATTTCCAGTCATAAAAACTGCACAATTGCTCTATTATGAGATCTTTTTTTTCTTCTAGATCTTGTTTAAATTTAAGATATCAAAGATTTCATAACATGGGTGGATAAGCCTTTTCATTTCTAAGCTCTTCTCTATGCTGTAATAATAGTCAATACATGTTTTAAGCTAAACCATCCCATGCCGTATATAAAGTTACAAAAATTCTAGATTCCCCTTGGCTAAAATTCAGAGACCTTGCCCAAATCTGGTTATGTCTCACATTTGCAGCAGGTCATAGCAGTAAAGGGTAGCTCTTTAAGGAACATGAGATCCTTATCAAAATAGAGAAACCGTTTCAGAATGAAGTAGTCACTAAAAGTCACTCTTTGTTAAAATGGGGTCCAAATATAATCAAATTATTTCTGATTGCTGCTTATTAGTACATTGTTGTAAATAAAGCTAATATCCAATAAAGAGAATGAAGTAATTTGCTATTAACCACGAGTGTCTGTAGTTATTCTTGGGCGTATGATGTAACAGCTGAACTCAGCTCAGCTCACCTTTCTGCTCCACAGTGACGTCCTGACAGGATGCAGCGGCGCTGCAATAGATGGCGATGAGAACGTCTCTCGCGCTCCTTTCGGCTCCGTTGCCGTGGTAACACAGAGACAGCGTCGGCTCCCCCGGTACCAGAATGGAAAGGAAGATGGAGGAGAACACCGTGCGGGACGACGAGACTGGTGTGTAAATATACGTCTTACCTGGCTTCCCCATCATTTCTATACAAACGAAAGGAAGCGGACGATGTTCTGTTGTGAGCCACATAATGGCTGTGTGTTTCTGGCTGGCTGTACGTGTTGTTGACGCTAACGCTGGGTGTTCTGGCTAGCGGATAAGGGGATGTAAACAACAGTCAAGTCACCAGCTTGTCATGAGCTAGCTTCACTGCTACAGTCGTTAGCCAATACATATAACTGTACACAGGCAATGCTACTTAACAGTATTATTATTCATTATTGTTGGCATGGTAACACGGTCATCACTACGCCTTGAAGTATTGACTGTATCTGCTGCCTAGCTCTGTTACCTTAGCGGGTACACCGGACAGAGGCAGCTCCCTAGGTGGACTGCTGCGGAGCTAATTAGCTGCGCGTCGGTGTCTGAAACACACACGTCCGCTGCTCTCCCATATTAAAGCATGAGACACGCTAAAGGCTGAGCGCACAACTACGGCAATAAATACATGATTACAAGCGAATATGAATGTTCTATAAACAAAAATTTAAACCTGTGATCGTTTGTGATGATTAAGGATATCTATTTCTCTGATGCAACAATTTTGACATTTTGAGCGTGTATAGTTATAAGATTATATCAAACATGTGTCCTCCCGCCCAATTTGATATTTTCTATTATCCAAAATTTACTGTGTTTTCATTCCAACATTTGTATTTGATTCTTTAAAATGCAAACATTTAGTGGATAAAAGAATCAATGTTCAGTTTTCGTTTTAACCGTTTTCGTTTCAACTATTTATTTACACGCACACACACACACGCACACACACACACACACACACACACACACACACACACACGTGTTTATGTGAATGTACGTATCTGTGTATATATTTTGTGTGTGTGTGTGTGTGTGTGTGTGTGTGTGTGTATCACATTTGATAATACACATATTTTCAATCTTGACATTTACATAAAATCGATTGTGACCAGCTTACAATTTTATTTTTATTATGGAACATTTCTTGGTTAAGGATAATCTGTATGATTATCTCTTACATCCATTAACATTATGTTATAACAAAGTTATGCAATCTGTTGTTACACACATTTGAATCAAATGAAGCACACCTTATTCCTTCATGTGACACTTTCAGGCAGTGAACCTGGAGGAGAGGATGCTTTGGTGGGGAATGTGAACAAACTGATGGTGAGCCCACCAGGTTATGCAGGAGCTCCACGAAAAGGACATCTAGTTTTTGATGCTTGCTTTGAAAGTGGTGAGTAGAATCATCATTAAAATAAACAAAAATATTGAAGATCTCAAAATTTGTTTTGGTATTAGGACTGCAAAGTCCTTTAACATTTTTACCTCTGCTCCGCGGCACGCTGGCGCCGCCCCCAGAGTTTGCCCTGTCTCACGCCCTAAGACTAGCTGGGATAGGCTCCAGCATCCCGTGACCTGCTACGGTGGATAGAGCGGTTTGGAAGATGAATGAATGAAGGAATGAATGGTTTTTACCTCTTGTAATGCTGTTCATATCTCTTGATTCAGCTTGATTCAATGCCTATTTTGAGTGGAAGGAATTCAAATAAAGTACCGTGAAATTAAGGACTATTAGAGGTGAATTATTGAAAGAACATTTGCGGAATTTTCTGCAGAGTCAAGACTAACAGCTCAAACAATTTGTCTATTCCATTATTTGTGTTGAAAAGTTGAAAGTTCAGACAGGGTTTAATTAACCATACTCTATGAATGTCTTATCAGTGGATATTTATGAGCCTGAGTCAGGTGTTGTCTTGTTCCCTCAAATCAGGGAAATTCCATACCACTGCTTTGTTTTGGATTTAAACAGCCTGTGCATACATACATACTAGTGTGGTACTCATATTTGCTAGTTATCAATAATAGAAACTAGTTTTAAAGACAGAAAAAACAAGGCAGATGAAGATAGCAACATGGAAAGCAGAGAAAGAAATGGATAAAATAGAAAGCAAGGCAGTATTAAGTTGACAAATGGCAAAGTTGTTTATTATTAGTTATTAGTTATTTAATGTGTTACCCAATGCCATATTACCGTGCTTCTTACAACTGGACATTTGACAGTAATAGTGTAATTCACTCTTGATTAGTTGTTACATTCTTTTGAATTTTTGATGAATGTTTAGCTTAGTAAATATGTAGTTTTTGCCAAATAGCAGTAGACTATGTGTTGAGGTCCTGTGCCACAATGATGTTTGATGTCATTCAGCTTGAGGAATTTGATTTCACATACTTATGCCACTTATAAAGTACAAACCATTGGTTGTCAGCAGTAAAATTTTGTTATTATGATGCCTTTTGTCCAGAAATGTTTTCTAAAATAATTACGTGGGGTACATCATGCTAGAAATGTTGTGAATGCAAAACTACAGGCAGAATAGTCTAGGTTTGAGACATATGCCTCAGTGATTATTTATTTTGGGGAAGGGTTTGAAGAAAATGAATGTAGCTTAATTCAGGATAGATGGGACATTGATGAAATTTATTGCTTTATTAACATTAAAAGACATGTTACAAAAACCATGTTAGAATAAATGACTTTAAATAATCTATAAACACCTAATATCAAAGATGACGCTATTAGTCATTTAATCAGTTAATGTACTTTTAGCTGTTTGATATAATCAAGCATGGGCTCTCCTGCCAAGTGAGTAGTTTTAATTTTTTTTTCCCCCTGGGAAAATGAATTAAAATAATGCCAGTATAACAAATGCATCAAACACCTGTTTAAAAGTACTAGGATTCAGAAAATGGTGCCTGTTCTGTAATAATCTTGTGTTGGAGGAGCCCCAGGTGCCACTTACAGTATTCTACCCATGCAGTCCATGCTTTTTACACCCATGTATATGTGTCTGTGCCTGGGATGTACTGGGTGCAGTGATGAGAATTTTCTTAATGATAGTAAATGAGTATACACCCATTTTATGCATTTTGAAATAAAATACTGTGTGCTTTTTTTTTTTTTTTTTTACAGATTTAACATCATTTCTATCATAAACCAATTCATACTGTGAATTTTAAGTATTTTATTCCTTTATTTTGTTTAATTTTGAAAATTTATCTCAGAGAATTGACAAACGGTAACTTCTTTCAAACTCTCTCTTTAATGAATGACTTAGGGGAGCATATCCTGAGTAATTCATGCTTGTTTGTTAATGACCTTTGTCACTTTTTCTGGCAGCCGAATCACATAACAAAATTAAAGTTCTTTCTCAAAGCAGGCAAGGTCATACAGTGAGATCCACATGAAGGTGCATCTCCAAGCACACAAGCTGGCAGTGTCAAGTAGTCAGTGGGTCTCCTGGGATTGAATCTCTGTGTGGAGATTAGGTTCAGATAACACTCAGATTTCGTATTCCCATAGACAATCTTATTTTATTTCCCAAAGTCTGAGATGAGAGTTGACTTCTCATTGTGTACTTTTTGATGCCTGGCCTTGGTATCAATCGTGAATGTTCTCCAATGTTAATGTATTTTATTTTGTGTTTATGATACTCTTAGATCAGTGGTTCTTAACCTTGTTGGAGGTGCCGAACCCTGCTGGTTTCATATGCTCACTCGCTGGACCCTTCTTTGGTAAAAAAAAAGAAAAAAAGACATAAGTATATACTTTACTGGTTAATGAATTGTGCATTAATGTCACCTTTTTCAAAGAACAAAACCAAGACAGTGCATGAACTCACATGAAATGACCTACTTGCAAATCAGTGTGACTTCTGCTGTTGTTATTGAGAGACTAGTTCAGATATACGTGGCTTCACCTTGACAAGTGCTACTGTTTTGTCATATTCACAGCAAAGTATGTTTCTGTTGTTTCCATGCAGCTTAAGGAAGTGTTCCTTTATTTTTGCCAGTGACACAGTATTACAAGAGACTAGAGTTGCTCAACTTGACATTGCAGATCATGCAGAACGCTGACTCCCATCACGTTCCGTTATACAGTACATGTTAAGTCAAATTGCACATATTCGTCTGACCACTTTCTTTTTTTGCTCAACATAGTTCAGCAAATCAGATGACGTACCATCATGACAGGCATAAATCGACTACTGAGTGCGCAAAATCCCCTGTAGCACAGGTAGGCTCATCGATGTAGCGTGATCACCTGCAGCAAGTGATGGCTAAGGGGGTTGTGTCATCACGAATTGACATAATGTGTCAAACCTACACAGTGTTTCGTGTATGTTTGGCAAAAACAACCGACACATCGTGTCGAGTGTTTTATCTTAACCCCCGTCTCCGCCGAACCCCAGAGACCGACTTACTGAACCCCTAGGGTTCGATCGAACCCAAGTTAAGAACCAGTCTTAGAGTTAGGGTCAACCAACCACATGTAAGTTTTGTTGTCATATACAGTATTTGCCTTTGGTTGCAAATTCATACACCGGAGGAAAAGCTTTATAGCAATATAGAAAGATAGCAGAGAACATAATCCAGTCTTTTATTCTGTAGACATGTATCTTCTGAGGGCGAGTATGTATATGTAACTATGTATAAAGACCAAAATTAGCAAAATTCTGCTGTGATGTCAGTGTGACTGCTATTATTTGATTTGCCTTTTATTCCATATAACATGACCAGAGGAACTCAGACATTGATTTATGGGCACTGAGCTCTTACAGTGAGATCAGCTAACATGCCAGTGTCTCTGGCTCCGGATGAGTCTCCTGAATGATTCATGGATCTGATATTAATCTCTTTCCAGTAAAAAAAAAAAGTATTACTAAAGTTAGAATGGGGGCAAATGATGTTTGCTAGCTAATATCAAATTAGTGCTCTGTTTCTGTTTCATTTATTATTACTGCTTCATTGTTTGAAAATTTTAAAGCGAGCCTTTATGTTAATTTATGATCCATAATTCTTTCACATTGCTGGATGTGTATTGATAATTGTATTTGGTGATCAGCACAAACAAAGTATCAAACAGTGCAGCACACTATCAAAAACGCTTCATCTGTATTTCAAATCAGTGTGTAATTGTAGTGTAGTTATTCAAACTATTATTCAAACCCAAGAGCTCAGTACTGCTCAATGCATTCAGTATAAACCTTTAGTATTTATTCCTGTACTTTCTGAATAATGGTATTTTCATGTCAACCTTTGTCTTTCACAACTCTCAAACCAGACTGAGTGGCATGAAACATAACCATTCAATATAATTAGAAATTTATTCCTATATGTCAGGAAGTTTTATGTATCTTTTTCTCCTCCTTTAGATGACAGTTATTGCATCCAATACAGGTTACATGTTCATGAAGCAGAGATTTTATTTTGTTGTCTTAGTATACCACAGAATTAAATCTAATTGGTTTATTAAAATAGACACTGGTTATGTAATTTGTTTGTGGAAGGTCTAAAAACTAATTTACATGTAGATGAGGCTTGCTGTTAGTCTCATACTGATCAAGTCAGCGATAGCCTACAGTTTTACATATAGTAGGTGTCTCAGCCAACTGGTCCACTGACACAGATGTATTCTCAGATGTTTTCCATTAATAGCCACATCTCATTTCTGCTTCAAGATGACAAACTGAACAGTGATGACCCCAACTATGTAGTTTTATGTACATTACCTCTGAAGCAGTACTTACTGATGACAGTCTGAAGAGAAACAGCAAGTTTTCATCAACCCTCATTTGCACGTAGTTTTGCAAGTCAAGACCACCCGTTTATACTTTGTATCACAATACAAAGTCATGGAAAACAATAAGACTTAACTAATCTAAAGATCTGTGGTGCACTGGCGTCTCGCCCGGAGTTTCCCCTGCCTCATGCCCTCAGTCAGATGGGATAGGCTCCAGCCACCTGGGACCCACTTCAGCGGATGAAGTGGTTGACGATGAATGAATGAATGAATTATCTAGAGATTAAGCCTTGACCTATTGTTGTGTATTGTTTCAGTAATAAAAATGATAAGCAAAATATTGTTCAGATACAAATAACATTCCTATCTTGTCTTGTCACATGTGATTCACCACATGCTCCATTTTTTAATTAAGTCCAATTTTTTGGGGGAATGCATGCTTGTATGTTGGTTTAAGTCCCATCTGTTTCTACAAGGCTGTATGGGCATGTTCTTTTACAGTGCACGAGATGTAATTAAGCACTCATCGATTAGGCAGACCGCTGGCTGTTGACAATGACTTGCATGGTCAAAGAAATTCCCCAAGGGTGACAAGTGTTTAATGGTGTCCATTGATAAGCTCACCTCACAGACTCATCTGGCATTGCAATACATTCCCCTGGTACAATCCAGCTTCTATGGCAGACTGGAGAAAAGATCCTGATCCTGATGTGTCTGCCACATTGCATCCAAACAGCAGATGCTGTTTGAGGCATAGGTGTTCACACCATATGAATGTCTGATGTAAAATACTCATGAACATTGCTTTTGAAAGAATATTTTGATTTTCTCTTACACTTAAATTGATGTTTTGCACAATTTCAGTCATTTCATAATGTCTTTCTCCAGTTGGTGTATTCATTCAATATAATTTCCCCTCAGTTATATTTTAGCACCATCTTTCTATTTAAGAAAATACAATCTGAAGCTGAGAAGTTATTCATTATTGGTAGTTTGACTAACACCACAGCAGCACAGTAGCAGATATATTATGAGCTCAGAGTAAATGTGCACCACTGGCCAGATGATCATCTGCGATAAGTATAAAGTAGGGTAATGTCTGAGTTTATTCTTGATGGCAGCATAAATTAAGGGTTTTACCTATAACATTATGGAACTTATGGAATCTCTCATGCACTGAATGGTTTTGCTCTGCAGAATTTAAATTACTCATCAGCAATGATAATTGAAGAAATGTTTTCTTCATTGTGGAGATACAGAAAAAGACAAAAAATAGAGAAAATTGCTGCTAAGAGATAAGTAACAACAATAAACATTAAAGAAAATATTTTCACTGTTGATTGATGATGTAGGTCTCATTACTGTTTCCATTTTGTTTTCTCTCAACACTAAACAGTTTATTTAATCTGAAAAGCCTCATCTTTTCCTAGAAATCATCATGTTTTTGTTTCACAGCCCCTCCATAGAATGGCTGATTAATGTTATAGTTAAAGCAGAGTCAGATAGAGACAATGGGTAAGCAAAAAAAGAAAAGGAATAATATGAACACTAGTTGGCTGCTGGCTGATGTTCTGAAGTGGGTTTGGGAAAAACACAAGCTTGTCAGAAGATATTTATACTCTGGAGTACCCTGTAAATCGGGATAGTTGAGTTTTCATTGATTATAGAAGAGGGAAACATTTTTACAATCAAGCTACATGCTCAGTATGAGTGGCTTGGAGAGGCCTGAGCTTACTGCAGTGTGCTGCTTGTTGCCGTGTCTCGCCTCCATTTCTGATGAAACAACTCTGAAGGACTAGCAGTTTAATAATCAAAATAAATTTACTCAACATTTTTTTTGTTGAACGTCATGAATTAAGCTGTCACACAGTATTGTGCGGTCACAAATGTAGCCATTTTATTGTTTGATTTTCAACTTTTATGCTATTGTTGTGTAGCTCACCAGTTTTAGATTGCTGTGACTCTTATAGGCTTTCCATTCGTCTGAGTGGGAGGGAGCACTCCTGACATCTGATGTATTGAGAGGCACTCCTAGTCTCTCTGTCTCTCTTACATGTCCTTGGCAGCAGAGAGGCTTCACTGCTCAAATCACTAAATGGCCTCTCCAGCTTCCCTTTTAGCAGTTTTCTCTTCTCTCTCTCTTTCTTTTAAGTCAAGAGTAGAGTATGGTGATAAATTTAAGTTGTCCAGAGACGGTTGGCAAGACCATTGCTTTTGATTTATACTATTTATTGGCCATTTGTATCCATAAGAGATTACTCTTTATTATTATTGTGTTTTTTATTATCGTCATCGCTATCTCTGGTTTTCTTCAGGCGTATTTTTCATTTTTATTCTCTTTTTGTGCCGTATCAGGCTATTTGAATTTGTATATGTTATACTGACTTGACCCTGAGGGGAGTTTCCAAACAGGAATGATGTTAACAACAAAAACTTATGTGTAGTGTCTTTAAAGGGACTACAAAGTTTGCATATTAACTCCATTTTTCAAGTAGCATGTGTATGATTGACTACCATGGCTTACACATTCATTCATTTTTGCACATGCTCCCAAAAATCACAAACACTTGAACGATTTCTAGCCTGATAAAAGTGTGTTTCTACTGATTATAAATATGGGGTTGATCTGTATTAAAACCTTTTGAAAAATCAGGAATGAGACTAGTTTTCCTGGAGGTGTTTCAAAAGTAAGTTAAGCAGAGTGATAATGGCTTCACCCACTCTTCTACAGTATGTGGCCCTTAAGCAGACTACACATGGGGTACATCTTTTCAATATACCTGAACTAATATACAATAATTTTTCAGTTGTTTTCATTGATTAATATGTTAGAAGAACTAGTCTAAAATGTTTGTGCATGGATCAGTTGCAGTAGGAAGATGTTTTTACACAAAACTGCTCCAAAATCATTTATATTATTCACTTTATTTGTTTCAGCCAGTGGTTTGTGAACAAACTAAAAGAAAATGAATACAGTATTGGACTTTGCCTGAAACCCGACAAGTACATGAGCTTATGTTTTATTTGGTTTTGATATGGTGCCTATTCCTTGGGACATTAGTGATAAACAAGGTATATCGAAAACATGTCTCTTTTACTCTGTAACTGTTAACAATACCCTTTGGAAATCATAAATAAACTCCCATAAATCCCAGACTAAAGGCATTTATAAATTACTGTGGTCCTGCCAGAGCTCAACGTAAATGCAAAGTTATTCTGTATCTATTGGATGTGTTAAAAAGCGACATGTAGAATTGAGTTTTTATCTTATCTTTTGCTGCTAGTGTTCAAGCTGAATGTCAGTTGTGAATGTTCATCCAGCATTTAGCCAATTAATATACTTGTTTCTTGTTTATTTCTTCTGTATTACATGTTAGTAGAATGATTACTATCTATTGTCAACCTGAGAACCACAATTACTACAGACATTTATCTGTCACATCACATAACTGGGTGGTTATACTGTTTTTCCATGGAATGTGGGAAGGGAAATCAGTGAGTGGACACACTGGCTGAAGGCGCCAGCAGTCCCATCAACCCTTGTGTCTGTGAGCTGATCGGTAATTGCTTTTCCATGAGCAATACATTTGAGACCAAGCAGCAACTCATCTTCTTAAAATATCACCTAAGTCTATCCATACTGATGTAATGTAACACAAACAGTTTGCTGATTTTAAATTTTAGATAGAAATGAAATGTACTTTGGAATGTCACTATTTGATGGTTCAGGCCTGTCTCTAGCATGATTCAAGATGACATCATGGCTAAAATCCACCCAATTATGACCGACAGTATGATGCAAAAATGCAAAGACATACTACATGTTATGTGCTTACTTTTCTATACCTGCAAATTTTGTTTTGTGAATATGTATTTAATTTCTTAAAAGAGATGTTATTTTCTTTCTCCTGTTGACGGATTATATGTAAATTATTTAATAGCCCAGTTTGGCACGACTGAGAAGTTTGAATTTTCCTTATTATTCTTAAATAAAAATAAATACAGACAGACAGGCTGTGGGTCAGACACATGGACAGACAGACAGACAGACGGACAGACAGACAGAAAGAAAAAGACAAAAATTACTGCGCTTCTGAAAGAAGTGTGTCATAAGTTGACATTGGTTAGACTTCACAACCGGTGCTTACACACAAGGCTCCAGTGATTCATCTCATAATTCATTTCCAAGCAATTCCTGATGCCATAAACACTGTTTCAAACACACGTTTCATTTTTCATCCCAGACAAGATTCTATGGGTTGGGAAAACGGCAAGGATTTGTAATGCTTTCCTAGTTTGTGTTTTTCAAGCTGCCTGTATTTATTTTGCTGATTTATTTAGAAAAACTCTCAGGGAGATGAGCTTCATTGATGTGCCAAGGTTTGTCTGATAACACAAATTCATGTACAAAATATGATTATGAAGGGTGAAAAACTGTCAGTGGCAGAATGTTGAATACATTTTTGCCTGAATCCTGGCTGGTATCTTATGTCTATGACTCAAAGTAAACAGTATTAAAATTCACAAATGCTTGGGGCAAATGCTGTTATCTGGATTCTTTCATTAGATATTTTAAACAGTTCTTATTAATGAACATTGTGGAATGTACTCTAGCATTTAGGGAGACTACTAGAGCATCTTTTTGGCAGTTGCCAGGCATTTCTTTTTTTATGTGTCTGCGTAGCTATAACAATGGCTTCGAGCTTATGTTTTTGTTTGTCCCATTCTTGGGAATGTTTCAATTGTGTTTTGTCAGATTCAACAAATACACCCACGTGGACTGAAAGATTAAGTGGGACCTCATGCATGTTCATTCCATTTGTGTGAATGTGATATGCCAGGAATGCTTTAAACTAATATTTTCAGATCGGCTGATTGAAGCCGTCCACTTGGACATGGATGCACTGATCAGAATTTGGTGGTAAAAAATCAAGGTCCTAAAACAATTGTTTTGAGCCATAATAATAAAAAAAATAAATAACGGGGAAATCACTAAATTTACCCAAGTGAGAGAGGTGGTTTATGTTTCCTGGCCGCATGGTCCATGATTAACTCAAGTTTAACGTCTTAGTATAATGAAAAATGCTTTCTGGCTTTTATTCAACATTACTAAGGAAATGAAGGGTTCCGATATTATGTTAACAATGTATTGAACTGCTCCTTGTTTTCCTTGCGAATATCTCCCCACCTATATATTTGAATAAGCTCACTTGGAAACCTCACACTGTCACGCTTTAACTCCACCCCCTACCTGTCAATCAAACCCCCAACCAATCAAGCGCCCAACCAATCATGGCACATCTGCCAGAAGGAATCACGTGAACGATATGGTGTTGGGCATCGTGCAGCGAGGCTTTTTGTTGAGGTTATACCTTTCGTCCACACGATAACGTAGCTATCCGGAACGAAAACTCTGGCCAATGTGAAGTTTTTGAAAACACCGGGTCTGCGTCGTCGTGTTGACGCTGTAACCAAAACTTTTTTCTATCCGGGGGGCGTCTCCCTGCGACGAAAACTGCTTGGGTGTGGACAAGGTGTTCAGATGGCCCATTGGAGGCATCATGGCTGCAGATCAATGGCACAGCCATAATGGATGTAAGAAGAGATCATGGCTTTGTGGTAGAAGAGAGTCTGCTCCTCCTGAAGCAATCCTGTGATAGTGGGGAGTGTTCTTGATCCATTCTTGGCCAGATTGTCCAATAACTGGAGTGGTTCTTGGACCCAAAAGCAGCACTCTCTAGCAGGAGGGCCTGTAATGGTCTTTACTGACACACACAGGAGTCGGAATAACACAGAACAGGAAGAGGCAGACTCCAGGTAAGGAAAGGCAAGCTAGTAGTTGGGGATAGAAGACTGAAGCAAGATCCAAGAGGACAAGACAAGTACTGTAATATGATTCAGACCATGTCAATCCCGGGGAAGTAATCATGAAACACTGAAAAGTCAAACATATAACATGGTGGAGAGCAACATTAATCAAGGTTTGTTTGGGGACCAGAGGCATCTGTGGCAACAGGTGAGTGGAGTTGGCTTGATGGAGGAGGGAGTAGCTGGTAAAATGGTAAAAGGCTGAGTATAAGAAGGGGCAGGTGGAGAAGTACTGGGATTTTCATAAGTGGTGCGGGGAAAATTCAGACAATGACATCAGGACTCCTGCATATTTTTTTTTACCTCGTATAAGCAGGAACAGAGCCTTTGAGAGTTAAATTGTTGGTATAAGTAAACAACTAAACTTTGTTACATCCCACGAAGCGGTGATGTATTGTAATTGTCAGTGTTTGTGTGTCCGTCCACCAAATATCTTCACAATCGTTGCAGATAGAAAGCTGAAAGAAAATACACATTACTCCAGCGGCAAAAGGGATGAAAATGAGATGATGACCATGACCTTGAGAAAACTAGGTCAAGGTTAAAGGTTAACTTTTGTAATTTTTTGCATATATCTCAGGAGCAGTATACGATAAGAAGACGAAACAAAAGGCGTTATATTCAGGGAGGCAAGGGGATGAAAATTACATCACAACCTTTACCTTGAAAAACGAGGTCAAAGTCAAATTTTAGCTTTCATGCCTTTTTAGGTACACATCTCTGAAACCTGATGAGATATAATCACAAAACAAAAAGCGACATTTTGAGAAAGCCAGAGGCCCAAAAATGTGTAGGTCAGGGTAAAAATTTGAATATAGGGGTGTCGCGGGATGTTGCAGTCTCTGACAGCCATGTTTTGCTTCAGTGATATGTCCCCCTAATATGACCTTAACAAGTTGACTCCATTGATTGTAAATCTGTTAATAACCTATGTCTCAGTTCCTGAACACATTGCTCCATTCTGTTCTTTGATTAACCACAGTTAAGTCCACAGATGTCAAATTGCAATTGTTTTGTTTTTCTCCCCTTCTAAGTGAAATCACTGTACTCATAATCTCTTCATCATTAACATGACATTACCTGTAAACTCCTGTTTTGGAAAAAAGCTGAATTTCAAAAGGTTCCTTGTGTATTTGTTCTTCAATTAATTAGGAATAAATTTCATTACCAAATTTTGTTTTTTAATCTTCCGTATCCGATAGTATAAAAAGGGATTAGCTTGTCATAGGATGGATTTGGTTTTATGCCATATTCAAGGACAACACAGAATTTGTATTACTTAATGACTGTGTCATATGGAGAGTATTTATTATCCCTTATCTTTACTTCTCTCAATTGCAGCATGGTTTAATGCAGTCCAGTGCTCGGCAAAATAAATACTGAAAAACTCCTTGATCTTTTGCCAGGCTTTTGAAATGCCACTCAGTCCTGCGTCTTCTTTTTTTCCCCTGAAAGTATCAGCACTTAAAGTAATTCCCCAGATTGAAAACATGTATCATGATGAGATTTTTTAACTGTAAAAAATACAGTAGGATTTACCGTCTTTCCTGACCCATCCAACTCTATGATGAATTCTTCACAGAGTCAGACTGTAAGTCTGTTAAATATAAACCAGTCTCATTACCACAGACATTTCTGGAATGGCCAAGCTAACCAATACAGAAAACACACCAATTGTAAAGTACTTTCCAAGAGTGAGTCCATCATGGTATCTTAAAAAAATAAAATTTCCTACAGGACCAATAAAGTCTCTGTCTAACTATTTATTAAAGATGGAAATCAAGAATTTCAAATCCAGACAGTGCTTCTTCCTTAAACAAATGCTGCCAAACTTCAGGTCAAGTTGCCATTCAGTGCAAAACTGAATTAACTGTACTGTTCCTAATTCGAGAAGCTGCCATCCAAATTGGGCTGATTGGTTGATTTGAATGATACGATGTAGACACAGTTAAGGAAACTGTCTTGTTTATAAGAATACACTTGTTTTTTGTCTGGTTCTCTGGCTTTTGCAATGACACATTCACTGTTCTTTGATTTTTTTCCCCTGCTGACCTAATGTTCATCAGCCAGTGATTTCTTGCCTCCATTGTTTCTCTTCTTTTTTTGCATTGGCTCCCTGTTTTCCTGAACTCATTACAGAGCAATCAGCCTCAGGCATTGGAGTGTGCACCCAGAGGGAGAAATAACTGTAAATAAACACAACTGCAGGCTCTCCGATAACATGTTACTAAGATGATAACAGCCCTCCTTAGCAGGCCCGTTGACCTTTTTCTTGCCGTAGGCTTGCCAAGGACCTCTTGGCTCCCTATGCTTTTACAGTATCTCCAAACTCTTCCCCACCACAGAAGCTTCTGGTACAAATACTGCTCAGTACGTCTAAAAAGAAAGAAAGGACTTACAGCAAGAGAATATAGAGAGAACAAAGAGACGAGTGCTTGGAAAAGAAGACATAAAACAAGATAGAACAACAAAGAGCCGACCTCAGCAGTTGTACTGCTGCCAGTGCGTCCACCTCTGCTGTCTGTCCTTAGCCTTTGCAGGGCTCAACATAATTAACATGTTAAAAGGATCGCATGAAATTGGAACCGACATACAGTATTTACACAGTGGCCACCAATACACAGGATGCACCAACTGCAAAAGATAAAGAGAAAAGAAGAGAGAGTGACATATATAATGATAGACAGAAACGCAGTGACCAAGAGAGGGACCTAGAAGTGATGGACAGTAGTGCCCAAATCCGGATACAAAATATCACTGCATTTTTTGAGGCACCATTTTAGTCTCAAGAAACCAATGAAAGTATAAACTGTAGTTCCTCATGGTTCACTCCCTAAATTTAATATAGTGTCTGACAGCAGGATATCCAGGGCTGTGACGCTAAGGCACTGTCTTGAGGAGATTGGTATTACAATTAAACCAGTCCTAGGACGAATACAGCACTATTACCTGTTGCTGCACCAGCCAGTTCAGTTGAGGCATACCATTCTATCCATTGGACCTTTTGTAAAAAAAACAAAATAGAGAAAAAAAACACAACAAAAGACAGCGGAAAAAATGTGTTCTTGTTAGAGTGTACATTGAGGCCTGCTCATCATCAGATATATATCTCTGCATATCTCACTGTTGTCCTCAGGCCTTGTTTTTTCATCTGTAATGAAACAAGGAGCTCATTGGAACATTGATAGACTAATAGCATTTTTTTCTTTTATTGTCCTCACTTTTTATCTGCTTTGGCTTTATGTTAATATTATTTCACATCATTTGTTCCACAAAACATTGAACATGTGTGTGTGAAAATAAAACTTAATTGAAAATATGTTGTTTTAATTTATGGAACATTTAGTTATATTTTATTTATTTAACCTTTATTTATCCAGGTGAGTCCCATTGAGATTACAGATCTCTTTTGGAAGTGAGCCCTGGCCACATTCACGCTCACATTCACACCTACGGGCAATTTAGGCTGACCAATTCACCTATGGTGCATGTTTTTGGAGGTGGGAGGAAGCCGGAGAACTCGGAGAGAACCCACACAGACACGGGGAGAACATACAAACTCCACACAGAAAGGTCCCCAGATTTTAACCCACGACCTTCTGGCTGTGAGGCGACAGTGCTAACCACTATACCACCGTGCCAACATAACATAACATTTAGTTATATGGGTCATTCTACCGAATTCGTGCAGCACTCGTTGCTGTCCCACAATTAACAAACTACTTAACAAAACAATTAAGAATTCAGACTTTCAATATTTACAAATATTTTGTTGTGATCTAGTTAAACACAATACTGTAACTAGATAGTAATTACTGTAAACAAAATACACATTTAAGGACACAAATCAAAATACAGTGGTACCCCTACTTACGAAATTAATTGGTTCCGGAAGAAATTACGCAAGTAGAAAATTACGTAAGTAGAGACATGTTTTCCATGCAAATGCCCTAATCTGTTCCAAGCCCACAAAATTCCGACATAAATGTTTTGTGAAGCATAAAAATGCATCAAAACATGTAACAAATACATGTTACAATTAGATTATTACACAATAAATGAGAGTTGTGCATAACGTAAAAAACATAGAGTAAAAAATAATAATGACGGTCATGTACCTTTTAACAGCTGTCCCCATTGTTTTTTGCCCTCTTTGGTTCATGCGCTCCTATCTCACGATGCCAAACAACAGAGTGAATTCCAGTCCTCCTTTTGAACTTCTCCCACCACCCACGCAATGCCTTAAACTCCTTAAATTTCCCTTTGTTTTAATAACGTGGCAATTGTAGTTTTTTGGGCATATTCTTTAGCGAGATCAACCAAACGCATCCCTTTCGCATGCTCTTCTATTATCTCTTGCTTTGTTTATACGGACAAAAAAAACTTTTCTTCGTCTTTTCTTTTCCTCTTTTCTCCGTCACTTACTTGGGGTCCATAGCGAATACGTACTCAAAAAGTTTGCACAATATTTGCACAAAAGTATCAGAACACCTCACGGGTCGAGTGTCGAATGCTGAGACACTCCATAAGCACCGTTCAAGCTCCACACAGAGGTGGTGTGCCATCCCTCTTAGCCAATGGGATGCCAGGAAGATACGTAATAGGTAATAGCCAATGGCAGAGCAGCTATGAGAATGTTGCGTTCAGGAACCTGTGGGAGATTCGAGTATCAGCCGATACTGTTTTTATTCGAGTTTTAGCCGATACTGTGTTTTTACATTACATAAGTCGAAATTTCTTTCGTAAGTAGAAGTAATATTTTCCTGCTGAGAAATTTCGTAAGTAGAAAATTTTGTAAGTAGAGACATTCATAAGTAAAGGTATCACTGTATTATGTTTTGTTGTGTGCACAACTGTCCGAATATCTGTTTCTAAACATTTACATGTTAGTATGTTAATCGTTAAAAATTGTTACAACCGTAACAATTTGTAACATTTCGCTTGTGACATGATCATTACGGTAGTGACAACATGTAATGTTTCATATATTTAAGGCAATGTCCAATTACTATTTTAACATTATAGTCAAACATAGTAATAATACATATTTGTTATTATCTGTTATTTATGTTTATTGTTTATGTTTATATTGTTTATGTTACACTGTTTATGTTAAATAATAATTATTGTTATTATTATTGCTAAATAACCAACTAACTAACTTACTATGTTTTAAACTAACTTGGTTTTGAAATAACTAACAAAATAACTAGGTTTTGAACAAACTAGGTGCTAAACTGACTAGGTTTTTTAAACTAACTAGGTTTTAAACTAACTAGTTTTTGAACTAACTAACTAGGTTTTAGTTAACTAGATTTTGAAATAACTAACAAAATAACTAGGTTTTGAACAAAGTAACTAGGTTTTTAAACTACCAAGGTTTTAAACTAACTCATTAGGGTTTGAAGTTTTAAACTAACTTGTTTTTGAACGAACGAACTAACTAACTAACTAACTAACTAACTAACTAACTAACTAACTAACTAACTAACTAACTAACTAACTAACTAACTAACTAACTAACTAACTAACTAACTAACTTTCTAAATTAACTAGGTTTTGAACTAGGTTTTGAGCTATTAAACATAAACAGTGTATTTATATAATATTATTAAATATGTTATTGTTTATGTTTACACTGTATGTTTGCACTTTTACACCCTTCATTCTAACACACATAATGCTGCTACAATATGAAGGGCCTTAATATATTTTTTATTACACCATTGCACATAACTTTTTATATTGTACATATCTGTTCATTTCAGTGTCAGTGCTGGCTTTCTGTTTATTTAGTCTTTTTTGGGTTTTTTTGCTTTTTACAGTCTACTTTTTTTTGGGCACCAATCCTGCTTTATGTGCCTTCAATTGCGTCTTTGGGACTAATTAAGTTTTTTTTTAAATGAATTTGAATCAACAACAACAACAACAACAACAACAACAACAACAATAATAATAATGATATATTGATTTGTAAATCACATATTATCCTTGAGAATCTCAGAGTGCTAAACAATGAATGATATAATAAAACATGAATATATTACTGATCAGGGGCAGCGGTAGCTCAGTCCACTAAGTCTTGGACTGGGGACTGGTGGTTCAGTGGTTCAAGACCCGGGAGTGTGAACTGACGGTGGCAGATGTCAGTTCACCTCCCGAGCACTGCCAAGGCCCCCTTGAACAAGGCGCCATCCCCTTTTTAAGTTGCTCATTGGAGGTGCACCATGAAGGAGCTTTTATAGGATATCATTGTAGTATGTGCTGAAGAGTGCTTTGAGAATGCTTTGCAAAGAATACAATATAATTTAATATTGGAGGTTGTGGTAATTCTCCTAGAGCTTGCTGCTAGTTGGATCTAATCAGTGAAGGGACGGTAAATGCTTGTACTACTTTATGTGGTTGTAAGTACTGGACATACCTAATGAAAACAGTCACAACAGTAACAATTTCATTTACTTACATTTGGTATTTGAATGTTGAAGTAAAGGTATCCTAAATCTTTTTTTTTTTTACACATTTTTTTTTGGGACAAATTTAACAGATGAGATGTGTTGCAGTGGTCATACTTGGATGTTTTCATCTCTACATTAAAAGAGAAGATCAGCAGAAATACTGTCATTGCCTTCTCTACAAATATTTTTTGCATTTAAAAATGTTGCTTTAAGATTTAGTTGAAAGTAAATACTAGCTCATCCTTAGGACTGATGTGAAAGACAAACTGTATATACTGCAGTTTAGTATACCTGTTAAATAGTTAGATTGTGGAAACTTGAAGGAGGCGACCTCTTTAATCCTGCCTGCAGATAAAGTGATAAGGCATCAGGGGAGAAGATAGACTTTAAGAAGTCATGAGGCAGGAGATTGATGTTGCCTTGGTGACAACTTGCCTTCAGACAAGGGGGGATGGGGGGGGGGGTTGAGACAGCGAGAGAGAGAAGCAGAGGAAAAAACAGATATTTAGCTTCAGGTCTAAACTGAGAGCCCTTCAGAATGGCTGTCGCTGCTGCTGGCTATAATCAATTCTATATCAGTCTCCTGCTTGTGTGTCCAGGAATCCTCCCCTCACAAACCAGGGGGAAATCTGACGTATTTTCCAACAATGAAATGGAACACAACAGTAACTAAGTTTAAAAAAGGTGTCTAACTTCCTCAGGTGTACATCCCTCTTCTGATCTCTAGTCTGTCTGAACACAGTTGTGGCCTTACGTGTAGCAACCATAAGTAAGTGAGCATTTCAATAGGTGTTGGCTTGTTTTTGTTTACGCTCATGTACAGTAAGTGTATTATTGTTATTAGTAGTAGTTTACCCACATGTTGGCAATTGTTAATGTAAAAATGTAGGGCCCTTTTCAGAGAGTTTATTAGGAATTTCATTAGAAAAAGCTAACTTTCAGAACATCAATTCTAATATCAAGAATTAGCTTACAGTATTGAGACTTTATGTGATTAAACTGGAGTGATACTGTGAAACACGTTTTCCTGAAGGCAGAGAGCACAGCTTCTAACAATATGATGTGAAAATACAGAATTTTGAGGCTGCCTGAGGATGTATATTGTTTCTTCTTGTATTGTCACTCAATTGATCCTTTGACTCTATGAATCATGCTTTAAATTCCATCTGTGTCGGATTTGTTACTACGGGGAAACTTGGTAACAAGTTTTGTTTTTTATTTGTTACTGTAGTCTGTTTATATATATTTTGCTCATCCATTGTAAGTTTGATGCTCAACTACTACATTTTATTTGATGGTGTTAATTTTGAAATATGATACACCTTCAGTCACTCACAAGCAATTATGCAACACTATTTTCAGTCATTTTATTGAATCTATGTATGCAGGAATTGTTTTACGAAAACACAAAGAGAGTAGAGTAAACACTAAATGTAAAGTGGGCACGTCTTCTACCTGGATCAGACACACCTGATGATCATCATTGCTTCTGCTCAGAAGGAAACACTGTGACCACACAGTCTATTTCATTTTAAAACAACAGCCTATTAACATTCCAATGGCTCGTAGTGTGGGTTCCACCTCAGGCCCAGTCAGGCAGGCTTGCTGCTGCTTTACAGTGATCCATCTACATGGCAGAAACTATCCATTCCATGGATAGCTACAGGCTGCAGGCTGGCCCATTGTGTAGGGTTAGCACTGTGACTGTTCCCCCTTGTACCTCCGTAATGGGATTACAGTAGATAGGTTCTTCTGCTCTCCCTCCATCCCTGTCCTTCTCTGTCACGCACATGCTTAAACTTATAGAAACTTAGTGCTTTATTGTGCTTGTGAGTGATGTACTGTCCACTAAAATTTCTTAGTTATGTTACATACACTTATGTCTTTAGCAGAAATACATCAGTTTGTGGGGTTCTCAATTTTCATATTTCACCTTTGGCTATTCTTTTTTAACTTGTTTCATCACGTACAAGAAATAGCGAAAGAGAGACCGCAAAAGCTGAAGTACCAGAGGAAGAAAGACTAAGATGGAGCGAGGCAGAGGGTTTTGTTCGGGGTTTTCCTCAGGACGAGGCTGCCATATATAAAATCTCGTCCAGAACAGCAATTTGTTTTATTGGGCTGCACCAGCAGGGCTAAGCTGCTCGTTGAAAACCAATTTGTTAATGTCTAAACGCTGCTCTTGTTTTCCCTTAAGGACAAAGATTGATATTCAACATAACTTGCCAAGACACCACTGAAGGAGAATAAGGAGAGCTATGACACTCAAGAGGGATTATGCAAGAGATCTCAAAAATTGTATCCTTTCCACTCTTTCCCATCTCCCATCTTTCTGTAGCTCATTAGCCTCACTTATAGTGATATATTCTGATACATAAAGAACAAAAAAATCCTTCTGGACCAATCTGATGTACTGCATCACTTCTCAACATCACAGACTCCACATGACTAATCTCAGCTGGTCAAGTTTATCTTAAATACTCTCATAAGAAATTTCAGAAAAATACTTGTTTTTTATGTAAGTTAATATTAACTGTCATTTTAGTCATGTTTTTGTGATCATCATCGACACAGTCATGAATTTACATCAAAGGCAGGGCACGAAATAGAAGTGTAGCCACCATTTCAGTCTATGATGATAGTTGGTAGAAGGGTTGGGTGTGTAAAAAGAAACAGCCTCTTACAGCCTTTTAGATATGGGGATTTTTGGACAATTATTCTCAAGTTCACCACTTTAACTACTTTTTAACCTATAACTACTTTACATATACTGATTGATGCATTAGGATGCAACTGAGTGAAAGGCTGAGATGTGTGCCATGGAAGAAATAATCCAATTTTCAAGAGGGTTCAGATAAAGGGGAAGATCCCTGAATTAAATAGTTGTTCCTATGTCCTTTGAGCAAACCTCAACACGTTGGCACTAGTATCCGCAACAAACTTGTGACTGAATGACAAAACCCCTCCAGAATGAAGGATTGGTTGGTAAAGGTGTCTTGTGACATCTTTACATGGTCTTAAACCCTGCTGATGGGCAATGGAACAACACAGTTTATGAAAAATAGAAGCAATTCTGCCAGAGCTATGGTCATTTCTTTTACAATCAGGTTTTTCAGACTTTTATGGAGTTGTTTACTGAAGATACTGGCTCTGCATTTTGATTATTGAAGACAGGGAAACTTGCCAAATATGTTTTGTTACAGGCTTTTTATGAAGTCTTTTTCTTCTGCTGCTCTATTTTTTCCTTAACCACGAGCGTTGCAAAACCAAAACTTCTGTCAACATCAGATAACCCAGAGAAAAACTCAATCACTTCCGAATACAATCTAGGCTGTCAGGAGGCTTATTACTGAAAGATTGGTTCACAATGCAGCCTTGTTAAGTCATCCAACAATACTAAATCTGCACAAAACCTCTAACTACATTGGGTGTACAATCAAATAGAGCTTATTTCCTGCAGCTTCAGCAAAGTTGCGATGGCCCTGCTTTTCCAACCTGCAAATAGTTTGACAGTATGCCTCTGGCATTAGCTCATGAAGTTTAATCACAGCAGCTTTTACTCTCTCAAATTGAGACTGTCTTCTTGTGATCTATCAGTCAGAATGCATTTCAGAAACAAAGTCCTCTCACTTTATTTGGAGACTACATTGAAGAAGTCTCCCACTCAAATAAAGATCAATACAGTACTTGTGAACAGCCTAGAATATCTATCTGTGAAGTTTCTGCTTGTTGTTGTACAATAGCCTCTTGTAACATCTTGCTTGATGACTGGAGGTTACAGTTACAAATGTGGAAAATATCACTCAAAATATTAATTATTAACTCATCTACTCATCTTGTTTATGCATAAGAGGACCTAAGAGGACCTACAGTATGAATGTGAATTATAATGGATGGCTCTGGTGGAGCGTATGTGTGCGTATTAGTGTGGGTGCATGTGTGCATTTGTTGTGAGTGGACTAGTAGATTAGTTTGTCTGGTGGCAGAAGGAGAGGGATCAGCTTTGACAATGCGGTAGTTAGCCCATCTGTTTATAATCAGTGGTGTGTGTGTGTGTTTGTGTGTGTGTGTGTGTGTGCGTGCGTGCGTGCGTGCATGCATGTGTGTGTGTGCATTTGTGTATGTAGGTATGTGTGCGTGTGTGTGTATATGCGTGCGTGCGTGTGTGTGTCTGCAAATGTGTGTGTGTGCGCATGCATGCTGCCATGTTGCTGTGCTGGCCCACCAGCATTTTGATGCAGAGTTGTGAAGGACATTGAGCTGTAGGTTTTACATAGTTTGCCACCAAGCTAAATTCTGCAGCAGCTGTTCCTTTATCATCTCAGCTCAACATTTAAAATGACAGAGTTGACTAGTCTCATGTATTCAGTTAATCTCAGCATTTAGTTAAAAACATTTTCTCTTCTCACTTCCTTCCCTGTATTTTTGCTGTGACCATTGTTAATTTGTGCATGCACTGCAAACTTCTATTCTGTATCTGCGTCAACGTGTATATGTGAAGATACTGACAAGGCCTATATTTAGAGGGTTTGTCATAGCATCATCTACCTCCCAGTCAACTTATAGACAGCCTTGAGAATTGAAAACTGGGAAATTGTTCCCACCGGATTAATTATATTTCCACTGATCATCTGGATCTTTTCACTGTGGATAGAACATTGTGTGTCTGATATGGATGGCTGGAACAACCCTGCATATTGGTCTATTTGCTCTGTTCTTTGTGAGTGTGATTTGGTTTCAGATTTGGTGCGTAAAATTGTGGAGATACATACAGTACACAAACCAGCAAGGTGACATTATGATGTTGAACGTTTTATTGGTTCACGACTTCCACCATAGGGGTTATGTCATTGATTCAAGCTGTCTACTGTGCATGAAATGTTCACTATGTACCCTTGCATATCCTAGCAGCCATTAAATACTGGTGATCGTTTGGATCTAGATCAGGATGTGGTTCAAGAATTATAAAATAAATTCTTTGGGGAGGCTTGAACTCTCAATCACTCTTTTTTACATTCCGCTTCAAATCGGAGTGTTCCTTCATCCGTCCGTTAGTATGTCCACCAAATATCTTCACAACCGTTGCAGATAGAAAGATGAAACAAAAAGTACATTACTCGGGCGGCAAAGGGGATAAAAATTAGACCATGACCTTGACCTCGAAAATACTAGGTCAAGGTCAAATTTGACATTTTGTACACTCAGGAACCGGATAACATAGAAAGACGAGGGAGAAAGCAAGTGTGAGTAAGACCATTGATGTTGGTCTCTGACAGCATTGGTTCTACTTTGTCATGTGGTTGCAGAACAACTTATCCTCTGTGATTGTAGTTTGTTGATTTCTACTCAGTACGAATAAAAGCTGTTTCACTGCCTCTGCAGGGAACCTTGGCCATGTTGACTACATCAGTGAGTTTGAGTTTGACCTCTTCATCCGGCCGGACACCTGCAATCCCCGCTTCAGAGTCTGGTTCAACTTCACAGTGGAGAACATCCGTGAGACACAGGTGAGCATGCTGTGGTTTCATACAGGGTAGCCTTACCATTCATCATGAAGTGGAATTTCTCTCCCTTTTTTCCCCCCACAATATCACAAAACACAGAGCTTTCTACTTTAACAATCAAACAATGGAGTGAACTGTCACACTGGTGATGAAGACATTTTATGGTAATTCTGATACTCCATAAGCCATTTCCTTCATCCGAGGACATTTCTCACAAAAATGTCTTATGTTATTGAATGACAAATGAGCAATCCCTGAAACAATCTTTTTCCTATCTGCATGGGTAATTTTCTTTTTATACAGATCTATGTTTTTTGTGGTTTTACTTAAGATGAGAAGATGGAACATTTTTCAATATTCTCTCTTAATTATGCAAAATCTATTGAGACTATTTTTATGAAACTTTTTGTGGGCATGTGATGGGGGTCTGGCAACAATACATACATTTCACTGGAGATATAGACACAAGGCACAGAACCATAAATATTTTTTTACAACTCCCTAGCATTGCAACATTTTACATAATTTCTAGAATTAAAAACCCTCTAAATTGTGAAGTAAAAAGTATCATGTCTGAGATGTTATTGTTATAACTGCTGTATTGAAATATCTATCTAGGATTAGTTAGCCTTGGTGAACGTATACACTCTGTTGAGTGATGCCCTGAGGTTCTGTGTTTTAAGGTGAGAGAAATACATGGTGATGAACACTCCTATTGGATACATTCTACTTTAAAAACGAAATTCAGTCATAGAATCTGACAAATTCATTTGTCACAGTTTTTTTTAAATCACAGATGAGCAGGCTTTTGATTGCTTAGCAATACAGGCTGTTCAGGTAACATAAAACAGTGCCTTCAAAAAATTGTATGTAATAATACAAGAATGAAAGTATGTTTGAAAATAGATGTATATGTTTACATACCATATATATCATACTAACTGTCACAATACCTCATTGAACGTCGACACAACTGAATTAGTTTTCAACTAAGGCAGTTTTCCATGTCTTTCCTCACTTCCTGTCATGCCTTCTGAGCAAGTAGAAAATAGCCAAAAACATAGATGAATACACTCAGCAATATAGAGAAAACCAAAAAAAGGTAGAAAACAGCGCACTGTTGCTGTTGACTTCCTGTAGTGTTTTCTGCCCAGCCTATCTTAGGCTATCAGGCCTATCAGCCTATCTCCCTGCTGTGCTGTAGTCAGCACTAATCACATTTTATGGCTCTGAGATGAATGGGAGGCCTCGGCTTCAAGCCGGATCGATCCCAGGGCCAGATAGACCAGCACCAGCAGCCTGCAGTCCAGGCCAACAGGATATTTGCTGTTGTGGCAAAATGACAAGTGTGAGAGAGAGGCAGAAAAAAAGTGAGAAAAAAAGTGACCGGGGAGGGGAATACTGTACAATATAATAAATGGCAAAAGATTAATAAATGTCATATATAGGACCACAGTATGATAGGCGGCACATGGAGAATGTGACAAGAGCAGGTAAAAATAATTTGCATTGCATTCTTCCATGCTCTCTCTATAGGCTCCCTCACAAGCTGCTTTCATAGAAATGTGTTTCTTATCTGTCCCATTTCCTTCTTCAAAGAGGCCTTGTGTGAATTTAATCTACTCCTGTAGAAGGTGTTGCATTTAAGTGCTGCCTGTGCATTTTACCAATGTGTGTGTCTGTGTATGTGTTGGTGTTTATATATACAGAGGCTGTTATTAGGTTGTATCCATGTGCCAAGAATCATCAGAATACTTACTGATCTTTAGTTTGCATCCTAATTGTTGGAATATGGTCGGATTTGAAAATGATAATAAAAACAGACAAATTAAATATGTTGGTATGAGTAAATAAACCAACTAAATGTAACTTTGTGGGGAGAGGCTGTGCTATAGAGATATCAGTGAGTTCCAGGGGAGAACTGAGCTGTTGGAGTGTTTCATCCAGCTAAGCCTTGCTAACTCTCAGTCTGAGCCAGGGGAATGGGGAACAGTAAAAGCCCGTGATATTGGAAGTGAGATGGCCATTTTGAAGGAATGTAAGCTGGTGAAACAGATTTGGTCTGCCTCAATCAGCTTAGCAGCTTTGTGGAAATTGGCTTCACCGTAGCACCGGTTATGATGGATGGCTGGATGGATGAATGTCTCCTTTTGTATGTCCTTTCTTTTTTCTGTTTTTCGAACTGCTCACTTGCCTCAAAAAGCTCAGACCTGTTTAGGTTGGTAGCGAGGGCCAGGACTCTGTCTTTATTTCAGGTCTTTTATTATTTATTTATTTCATTTTTGCATAATATGCAAAAATTGTCTTGTAAAAAAAATGCCTAATTGGTTCTAATTTTGTCTTGGGCCAAAGACCCTTCGGGTCAGTAGAATATTCTTGTTTATTTTAAAATGCAAATAGACCAATCCACAACTTCAGTCTTTCATATTATTAGTTTGACAAGATGAAAAATTTGCTTTTATTCTACTGAAGATATGATAACTCCCTTTTTTCACTTAATTACCTTTTATTATCCATCTGAATCAGTTTCTCATGAAATTTTAAACCTATTACAAAGGAAGACTTGTGTATGACTTGTATTGAATTCCTCAAAAGGATCAAATCAAAACTCAATTTTTCAATTTCATCAATTTAGCATGAACTTTACGTAAGAATATTGCTAAAAACATGTGTGCATTAATGCCTCACAGAGTTGTTGGCATTCTGTAGTCTTATTTGATTGTCACTTCTCAGAACTGTCACAGCCTAATTGTCATTTCATTTCATTTCTATAAAATGATCTATATAGTATTTTTTGTATTTTATTCCAGTCCTGTGGAAGGTGAGTCTTGAGGTTGAAGATGGATATTTGAATTTACGTAAGGAACATAAACCTGAAATACTGGCTCAGCCTTTGCTATTAATTTCCCTGTTTAGAAGACAATGAGGAAAGGAAGGACTGTAGGTAAATGCAAACAAGAGCATACTGTAACAAGATGGGTGAAACTTGGTTATGTGTTTTCAGTGTTTCACACTGACTGTGGTTAATCCTACTTTCACAAAAATGCATTTCCTGTTCCATTCAGGCCATAGTGGTAGTGATTTTGTTTAGGATTCTTGCTTATAGAAGAATCTTAAATAGCTTTCGTCTACAGAGGCACTGGGCTCCCCTTGGCGGTATGATGACGAACCAGCCACGGCTAAGGATTCAGAGTGGAGCCACTGCTCCTCTACGTCGAGAAGAATCAGTTGAGGTGATTCAGGCATTTGGTTAGGATGCCCCCCGGATGTCTCCCTGGGGAAGTATTCTGGGCATGTCACACTGCGAGGAGACCTCGGGGTATACCCAGGATACACTGGAAGGATTATATCTTGGAAATGCCAGTCCCATAAGAGCGGAATTACAGGCATGTTATGGTTCCTCTGCTCAGACTGCGGTCCCTTCGACTTAAAAACAGATAAGCAGAAGAGAATGAATGAATTTGTTTACATATCTTTTTCATTTCTGATTTAATTATTATTCCTGTAGGAAAGGTGCTATAAAGAAAGTCTAAATCAAATATTTCAACCAATTGGTCTTCCCTTTGATACTGCTACTACTGCTACTACTACTACTACTACTACTACTACTACTACTACTACTACTACTACTACTACTACTAGTAATAATAATATTAATAATAAAAGCAATTATTATTGTTATCATCATCATCATCATCATCGGAACACCAAATGTGGCAGATGTTTGATTTGATCATCTATATATGGGCCAGAAACCAGTAGATGAGATCATATGACACTCCATTGGGGAAAGTTGATATATCATTCCCTTCTGCTCCTAGGGTGTGCTTGATGTCATGCTCCGTGAAGGGCACTGCTGTAAGCTATTATCATAGGAGTCGACAGGGAGCCATTCATAGGAGGCAGGTACTAAAACCTTGCACCAAGCACCTTCAACTTCAAATGCTGCAAGGGTGATTTGTAAGCCTCACTTGTCCAGGGAAAGCAGTGCTACATAATCAGGAAAGAGGACAAAATGAGGCAGAATATGTGATGTGCTTCTAGAATCCCAGAGGACCCATAATTACTTTACAGTTTAGGGCAATGCTCACCTATTTATATTCATCATCAGTAATGTAGAATTTGTTGGTAGGGATACGTTGGCACATTAACTTACACATTAAATAGGATGTTTCAGTCATCATAGAACCATTATGAATCATGTCTTTATGATGCTAATCAACCCAATCAGTCTCACTTGTATGGAGCCACTCTTTTGCATGTCATGTGGCTGAGTCACAACCAACTAGGGCTGTAACAATGTAGATTCTCTGAAAAAGCAACGTGTCCCTGTTGTTAGTAAATTTACCGCATTGTGAGAGTGTGGTGGAGGGAGTGAGAGAGAATAGCGGCACAAAGCCAACAGAGAAATGGACAAGGGTAGCTGCACAGCAGGGGCACACAACCTGCCTGAGCAGCGCGTGATGATGCAGCCACAAACGGTGTCCACACAGGCGTCACGGAGGCCAGCCTATCGTTCAATATGATCATAATGGAATGTTGTTTCTCTGTCTCTCAAGAGAACCTGGGTACAGAGGGAAAGAAAATGAGTTAGTGCCTGTGATACTGTCCTTCACCTGATGAAACGAATTGAAACAGGTCCTGTGAGTCAGTTGCGCTGCTTATGCACCATATGTGTCCTGAATATCTGGTAAATACACAGTACAGTATAATTTGCAGTGTCAATTTACTAAAAACTGTAGCTTCCTTTAACCATGAAAGTTTTTGTCTATTATTTAACAACTGTTTGTTGAGAAAGATACGGTGAGGTCTATAAAGGAAGCAGGGAAAGTTGATAACAACAACAACAACAACAACAACAACAATAATAATAATAATAACAATGGAATAGATTCATAGAGCCCTTTTCTAGACACTCAAAGATGCTTTTACAGTGGATCCATTATTAATTTACTCCTCATTCATTATACTTTTGAAACTAGCACCATTTTGAGAACACTGCAACTGTCTTTTCAAAAGTTTATTTTTGGTGGGTTTGTGAAAATGTACAAAACACAATGAGAACACTGTGAGAAACTGTGAGGCCATCCACAGTCATATTGCTGTGGGTTCAGTTTTTCAATAAATGTCAAACTTGTTTCTGACTTGCTCCAAAGTTCTGATCTACCGTAAAACACATTGCTGCACCGTGGAACACCTTGAGATACCCATGATGACGGTGGTATAAATATCACAAGCCATAAGGATTATTGGATTAAAAAAAAACCCCAAACATCCTGTAGAATGTGTAGTTTTCATGATTTTGAATTTAGTTTTCAGTTTCAAATTAAATCCTTGAAACACTTTTGTAGAATGAAGGAGAGGCAAAGCAAAAAACCCCAAAGATTAGGAGAGAAGAGCAAGAGAAGGTAATGAATGTGATGCACATTGATTTCTTTTTCCCACTGAGAACACTGTCAGGAAGAGATATGAAGGAACGCGATGCATGCGGTGGTGTATTTATAGTAAATGACTGTTTGATGCATTTAAACTATAAATTTCCAGACCATTCTGAATAGAACATGCCTGTGTAAGTTCTGAGAAGTCGGCTTCCTGGCGTGGTATGCTGGCAGTTCCACTCGCCTGTGTGCTAGTTCTATTAACCTTCCTTCTATGTTCATCTGTGACACACAACATTGATGCTGTGGGTCAATTTGACCCAGTACATTTGTTATTTATCCAAAAGTTGTCCAAAACAAAACAAAACAAATCCTGTAAGTATTGTTTATATGTCATTACTAACTCCAGTACTAACTATTTTATCAATCTTTAGTGCAATGTTGTTCCTTATCTCTCTCAGGTAATGGTTCAATGAGGATAATTCAGTCATTTTCCATTAAAAAAATACAACTTTTCTTATTGTTTCACCATATCATCACTTTTGAAAGATCTACATTTAAAACACTAGGATTGCATTGAACATTTAAGTGTCCTAAACATATTTTCAGGTTAACTTTAAATTCGAGATCTCTTGATTCTCATTGTTAGTGTTTTTCCTTCGTACGTTTTATCCTCCTCCTGAGCTTTGTTTTGCACTTTTTTTCCTCCCTGAGAGTGAATTTTATTTGATATTTTTAATATACCTACTAATGTGTAGGAGTCATGCAGTTGCAAGTTCAACACTCACTGTTCCTTCAGATGCTTGTAGGTTTGTGAAAATATTTAGATATGCTCCAATTCCTCCTTGTCTATTCCCTTTCTGTCTCATTTTACTGTAGTTATGCTTCTTGCATCTTTCCACTTTCATATGTTGTGACATACAGTACTTCAGTAGTGACAGAAGGAAAAGTAGCTAGGCAGATGTCACACACCGTTGAATGAACATGGGCAGATGATTACTGGCTTAGTGTGGCCATGAGGGTGCAATGGAGACATCTGGTTGGTGGTGTTTCACATAGCAGGATCACAGTGGGTTTACCTAAGGGATGGCTCCTGGATATAAAGCTCTAGAATTAGACTCCCATTCATCCATGAGTAGTCTTAAAAGGTCTACTCAAGCTAACAAGACACACAAGTAAGGGATCATGCATATACAGTGGATCATACTGTCAATCTTGCACACAAGTGCTTGTGCTTTTCAATAAGTCTGCTTTTCAAGCTCTGATCTGTCTTAAAGACCCCAGTTACAGGATGGCCATGTCATCTTAGTTTCCACCTTTGTAAACTGCGGTATAGTAGTGAGACATATATCTTTTGCTTGTAGTCTTCTTATGAGGAGAGACACTTGCATCTGTGCGACTCTGCCAGAGGGATGATTTCACCAGATATACCACATATACCCAGAAATCATGGAATCCTGGTTTCAAACTCCAGATAAAAGTTGTAGAAAGACTTGTGTGGGTTTGAAAGACATAGAAGACATCAGAGAGTGAAGTCAGGGGGTTTAGGGTATCGTAAGTGACCTTATTCTGCTAAAACATCCTTTCTTATTGTCAAGGCTGATGCTCCCCAGATCACTTCATAACGACATGGACAAAAGGATATGACAACAGTAAAGAATGAATTTTCAAATTGTCTTCCTGATAGCAAAATGAGTTTTCCCTGGTTTATCTCAGCTGAAGTAAGCTTCCTTATCAAAATTCACTGCCTTATTTTAAGCTTCATTTATTTTAAAATGAGGCACAAAGCTTGAGGGTTTTGAAATAAAGCAGACACAATATACCATACATTTACATTGATTTTATTTAAACACCAGATTCCCAGCCTCTATTACGGGATTTCTGGGGTTCAAAATACAATTCAATGCCTATTTGTGCTATGTTTCCTCTTAGTCTGTCATAATTTTTCTTAGGCTACAAATTGCAGAAAAAAATTGTTAAGTCAACATACTAAAATTTGTAACTCTTTAATGTATAATATCATGAAACAGTTTGTAGTATGTGAGATGTTTTTAGTGTATAATGCTGGTACATAGTATTGAAAACAAATAAAAAGAGCAAATGGAGGAAAATCTGTCATGAGAGTATGTCTAATGCAGATTCCACATTGTTTTTGCTTACTTGTTTAATAATTAATAAAGATGAATTACATTACCTTTTGTCAAATTGGCTTTGTCAACTATAATTCATGATCAATCACCTATATATTAAGCAAAGGAAGACGAATAAAAATACAACTGTGCTGATTCACATTTTTTGGCACTACATAAGAAAATGTTGCCTTACGCTATTTGTAGGTTTAGACAATCCTATTACCGTAATGTAGAGTGCAGTGAATATTTTTGATAGGTTAATTTGGAAGATAACAGCAAGTGTCAAACGGGCCCCTGGAGTCTATCAATAGAGAAACCTGATGTTCCCACCACTGCAGAACATTGAAAAACAGTTTAGGGCATTAAGTGAAGGCACATAAGAAGAGGGTCACTCTATTAATCCTAAGTGGGGAAATAATTTTTTTCTCTTTACATATGTCACAAACACTGAAAGGGACAAAGAGAGGAAAAAGAGTGAGGTAAATTTTTTGAAAGTTTTTTTGAAAGACTAAAAAAGGCCTTATTTCTTTTTTTTCTGAATATTAATATCCAACCTGACAATCAATATTACACAGCTTCACACAAAATGTTGAGCATGGGTTACAGGAGAAGAGCACTGCTATTTTTTTTTAGCTTTAGACATGCTACAGTGGCAGTGTAAGGACCTTGTGGAACTACTGTTCATCTGCATGAAATGATGGGCCTGGTGTCATGGTATGGATCATCCTTTAACACTGAGTAATGAATACAGCGCACCGGATAGAGAGGATCTGCAATCTGCTGCACCGCAAATGAAACAACTGCCACTCTAATCAAATAGTCTTTTCATGCCAGCACAGCCCTCAACTTGGGCCAAATTCAATTCTAGATTCACAGATTTGTGGGCTGGGGGTAAGGGAGATGCAGGAGGCAAGGGGGAGTTACAAATGCTGTAATTAGAGTATTGTTTAATGTTTGTGTGCAGACACATGTAATGTGTGTGTGTGTGTTGTGTGTGTGTGTGTGTGTGTGTGTGTGTGTGTGTGTGTGTGTGTGTGTGTGTGTGTGTATTGGTTTGGGGGTGTTCAAGGGGCTCCCTGGCATCATGTTGTCATTAACCACTTGGTTATTTTAGATAGCAGTTAGAGAAATGGGTACAATCACAGCAAAACACACACAAACACACACACATACGCACACACACAAACACACACACACACACACACACACACACACACACACACACACACACACGCTCAAAAGCACACATTTAGCTAATTATGCCAACTAGTGGCTTGGGAGAACACATTCTCTGTATTCTGTATTTAGGGAACAGCAAGGAGCTTTGAAGGAGAGCCGCAGTGCCTCTTTGATGCTGCTTTTGTTTTTTTGTTTGTGTGGTTTAATAATTTAATCAAGCCAAACGTCCTCCTTCCCTCTGTAACTGTCTGTTGGTGGTGGCTAATTATTCTGCAGATTGTTCTCCTGGTGCTCGAGATCTAGAGATGAGAGTTGAGATTCAAGGGGGTGGGTGGTGCTGATGGTTGTAATTTAACAGTGTGCTGATGGGCTAAGCTGTCTGTTGACTGCTGTTTTATTGTTTAGGGAGGCTGCTGACGAGCTACTATTCTAATATACACCATCTGATGAGAGTACCTGCAGTCTGTCTGTTTGTCTATCTATCTGTATCTCTCTACGTACTGTATGTATGTATGTACATGTTTATGTATGTAGGTATGTATGTTTGTATCTGTCTGTCTGTCTCTTTCTATCCATCCATCCATCAAATTAGAGTACAGGTGGGTTGGACTGAGGGGTAGGCTGTCGGGCCTTACAGGCCAGTTTTTTGGATGTAGCACTATATACAATGAAAATGTTTGTGTTTCTAATTCTTGAGTTCAAGAATTCTAATATAATGTCATGAGTTGCCCTTACTACTGGAATCATTGGAATATCACATCTACTCCATTACCAAAGGTGGATTTAAATTCTTTATAGTGACATTTTTTTAGGCTATGAGACTCACAAAAAGAATTCAACATTTTCGGTGCTTCTATATGCTCATCCTTCCTTCACAACAGGCTGTGATTTATGGACTTTTTCTACTCTGATACCGTATTTCAGCCGTTTTTCCCGTGCATTGTTGTTGCTCACTGTTGCCGTCATAAATTCAAAAGCTAAAAGCCTCTGTTTGATTCAAAGAAGGCAAATGCATTGCTTAAAAGGGCAATTTTAGGCATACATGATAGTGCCACATTTCTCTGTGGTGGTTATGGTCATAGTTAAGATTTTTTAATGTGTGAGGCCAGAAGCCCGGTAGTGGGAAATGTATCAGTTATAACTTGATTTTTTGTATTTTTTAGCATGAGATCTTTTCAGACTGTGATCATCTCCCATGTGGAGAAGCTATTCCAGCTGTGTGACTCTATGTACTGTTAGTGACGCTGAGTCAGTCGGGTGCTAGCTGCTGGTGGTGAGCCGACCCTAAGAGCATGCTGTGACGAGTGGCATTTATAGTCTCTCTTGCAGCATACAAGTGCATACATGCTCATTCACTAATAGATTCATATAGTATGATATAATATGTTGCCCTTGGAGCTACAAATCTGCTCATGTTTGTGTGTGTGTGTGTGTGTGTGTGTGTGTGTGTGTGTATCTGTGTGTGTATGATGTGCTGAATCTCATGCAGAGCTCTATCTGCTGACAGCACACCAGGCAGGTGGTGTCATCACTGTTCACGACCATAAATCAAGACTGGTCTGTGTGTGTGTGTGTGCGCGTGCGTGCGTGTGTGTGTGTGCGTGCGTGTGTGTGCGCGTGTGCGTGTGTGTGTGTGTGCGCGTGTGTGCGTGTGTGTCTTTGCATTCCGTCCATCTTTGGTGCCTGCAGCTGGATATTCAGAAACTGAATTTCAATAAAACATAACAATCATTATTCAAGCTGGTTGGCTCAAATATGTGTGTGTGTGTGTGTGTGTGTCTTTGTTTGTGTTAATGTGTGTATGTTTGTGGGGATGCAAAGGGCCTCAGACCCCCTGGGCAATACAACTTCCTAATCTATGATTCTTTGGTCACATCTGCTATGAATGTTTCATGTCTCACCGGTGGTAACCTGCTATCAGTTGGCACAGCAGTGGCAACCCCCCCCCCCACACACACACACACATACACACACTCATATTGTATCCTGCAAAGTAAAAAATGTCCAGCATGAGAGGTAAGCGTTGAATTCCATTTAAATTCATATTGTTTATCCTCAGAAATACTTTTTTGTCAGTAAATCCTGTTTGTTCATTCAGTTGCCATTAAATATCAGTCTGCTTCAACATGAGAAGCAACTCACTGACCACTGATTTAAAGGACGTAGATGGTTCTTAGAACCGTCATCGCCAAAAAAAATCAACGTGACGAGATGGGTAAGGAAACTTAATTAATTGATATTTAGATATTTAATATTGAATTATATTATACCTTTAAGTAAATCATTGTTTTCATTACAGGAACTACTTGATGCTATTCTAGATATTGAATTCATCAACTGCTACATTTGGCCCCTCAACTCTAACATCCATTCTGCGTAATATTTTTAAATTCAGAAAATGAATACATCTCAGGGCGGCACGGTGGTTTGTTTGTTATAAGGTCTTTGCTGAACTGTAGGCTTGTTTCTAAGGAATGATTGCCTGTTTGATTAAGTCAGCTTAAATATCTAGTGATCATTATGTTCTTTATGTTTTAGGAGTCTGTCCAGATCGATATATACTAATGGAAAAAAAAAATATAATAAAACAACAAATAGAGTGTGATGTTGAAAAAAATGAATTTGAGCTATTTTTTAAATTTTATTTTGAAAGTCTGATACTCATACTGTCTGCTCAAAAAATTCTTGAATGAACAATTTTAGTTGATGTCATTTCCTGGTCAGATGAGATTGTGGGTAAACTGCTCTGTCACTCACCTCTACAAAGTTCTCCCACTCAAAAAAAGCCAAGAAAATTAAGCAAAGTAAACTTCATAGGGATTCTCATCTTCTTTGGATTGGGAATAAGTCTGATGGAGACATTTCCCTGGTTCGTTCAGCCTGCATGTTGTGATACCTCCACCATTGCAGTCGCTCTGCCAAAGAGTTTTTGAGTATAAACAGCTGTTGTTTGCTTTTCTGATGTTGAGATTAACATCTCCAGGGATGCATCGGTCTTCTGCCTTGCTGTCAGCTCACAAAGGACTCACAGACAGAAATAGCATAAACAGATGAACAGTGTTTCCTAACAAAAGTGAGACTTTTAGTTCCTTTTACCCCACAGTGTGCATGGACAGTGCTGTTTAGTTTCTCTACCTCTTGTTACAAATGATTGAATAGAGGACAATTTTTACTTTAAACATTTCAATGGCAAACACCGTGACCTGACTGTTAAATCATCCTCTGTGTTCATAGACTATAATGAATAGAAAGTGCACTTTTTGGTAAACTCACCCATACTCTAACAATTTTGTATGATAAATTTGATTATTCTAAATCATGGTGTGCCAGTATATATGATAACTTGAAAGTTACAGTGTGTTTCCCTCCACATTAATTCTTCTATTATCGTTAGCCAACACAGACCACTGACAGCCCATGTTTGCTGTCAAACCCCAAATCCCTGGGGAGAAGCTTGGCTCTTTGGCTACTGGATCTGGCAAGCATACATCAGTACACTCAAATGAAAAGCCTGAACTGTCGAGGACCAAAGGAACGAGGGAAGAAAATGAATTGGGGGAAGACATGGATAAAAAGGAGTGAGGGGAGTGGAAGTTTTGTGTATAATGAACAGTTGGAATGTGAAGATTGCTGAATTAAGCAGACTGCTAGAACTCACACAAAGTAGGCAGAATGCTTTTCATGTGACAAATGTATAATTAAGAGTGATTTTCTAACGCCCCTACATTCCACAAGCACACACACACACACACACACACACACACACACACACGCACACACACACACACACACACACACACACACACACACACACACACACGCACACACACCCACACCCACACAATATCTTATGAACCAGAGGTGGGTTGGAGAAACATATCATTTTTCTTCTTTATTCTGTGTGTGTGTGTGTGTGTGTGTGTGTGTGTGTGTGTGTGTGTGTGTGTGTGTGTGTGTGTGTGTGTGTGTGTGTGTGTGTGTGTGTGTGTGTGTGTGTCTGTGTGTGTGTGTCTGTGTGTGTGTGTCTGTGTGTGTGTGTTTTGACAGTGTGTACAAGTATGATTGTGAGATGAGATGGAGACTTTAATTACAGGCCTATTAGAAGGACACGAGCCCCCTTCCCTCGCTGATACTGCATCATATCATGAGAGAGTTTCATTTTGCTGTCAAAATTTTCTTGTCTTTTAGTTTTCACACCATATTTTTTTTGTGCCAGAACATGTGGATTTTAAAGTTTACTTTTTATTTGACCCATGCCATAAATATTTCTATTAGTCATTAGTCTTACTTTTTTTTTTTTTTTTTTAATTTTTAGTGTTTAATGTTTCACAAGAATAGCCTGAGAAAAGAGCAAGTTTAGGAGATAAAGTATGAGAAGAACAACCTTGTAAAATGTATTGAAGACTTCAATAGCTTGATGTCAGGACACTTTTTGCAGCTAAAGAGAGGCAAGACTAAAATTCTCACAAAATGTCCTGAATGTCCCAAACAAAATATTTTCTTTTCACATTGCATCGCTGTCTCTGGCACATGATGAACAATTCAGAACATATCAATAATGTGCTCAGTTTTAATAATCATGTTACCAGTATCACAAGGTAGGATTACTATCATTTAAAAAATGTCAAAAATTAAAGTAGGCACATTCTCTAATAAAAAATACCACTACTAATATTAGTGACTATGACAATCCTCATTCCAACTTGAATCTATGTTAGTGGTTGCAGTGGTTTTGTGATACATGTCATTATGGAATCATGTTATGACACTTGTTATCTTTTTTGTTTGGATTGAAAGGAGGATCTACTTACCTATAAGACAGTACAAAGGAATCATGACACACAGCAGAGAAAAAGAGAATTGAGACAGAAATCGGTGTAAGTAGTATGGAGCTACTTTGGATACTAGAAAAAATAATGAAAACCAGCTTTAAAAAAAAGAGGGCACAATGTGACACCAAAGGAGGGAACATGTTGTTCACTGTTACCTGTCTTCACACATATTGTCCCATTGTACATCAGAGGGTGTTCTTACATTACTTTAAACATTTAAAGAAGGAAAAGGGTTTAATCTATCTATCTATCTATCTATCTATCTATCTATCTATCTATCTATCTATCTATCTATCTATCTATCTATCTATCTATCTATCTATCTATCTATCTATCTATCTATCTATCTATCTATCTATCTATCTATCTATCTATCTATCTATATAATCTATCTCATATAAAAATTATAATAGTCAAACAGCGTATACCATTGAGTTGTTTCATTTTACATTTTAATTAAGGTCCAATGACCTTGAATTTTTAATTTCTTTTGTAATGTAAAGGGAGTCATATGAAAAAACAATTTTGGGGTGAGGCAGACTGTCACCAATTACAATTTCAAGTTTTTTGCGATTTTGGGTGAGCTTGTAGCATATGTGCTCACTAATTATTGTGTATATGTGTGTTCCTTTATTTATGTGTGTTTGTTTCAGTGGTGGAGTGGAGCCTCGGCTGTCTGTCATCAACCCAAATGCATTAACCTCGGCCCCTATGCCTACAGGGCCCACCACTTCCATTTCTCTGCAACAAATACAGGTCCTGGCCCAGGGCATCCTGGCAGCCAGCATAGTTAATGACTTATTTACTGTTTAATGGCTGTATACTGAACCACAACAACAATTAATGAGAAAAAGCCACATTCACAAGCAATTGGGGGGGCAGGTGGTGGAGGTTATTTTCTCCTTCAAACTTTATCTGAATTCTGCCTTCTGCTCTACCCTGATAAACCACACCTTACCTGGAGACGGGCAGGTTGACAGCTGTGAAGACGGCTCCTTTACTGAGCAGGAAGAAATGTAGAAGTTGAATTGACCTTATTTTTAAGAGCAAAAATCATTCTGTTCTATTTTATTCTATTTTACTAGCGGGAACTCATGGAAATTCCATGATAAAACAATAATAACAATAATCAGACTTGGTTTGTTTTCTTTTTTTATCTTCTTCACTGTCACGAGAAAACACAATCAAAGAATATAAACTGCTTTGTTTGACAAAGCCCAAACGGCTCCGTAAGTGAGAGACATGGACAAATGTTAAGATCGGGGCTAACTCGGCTAGCGGCCTGAACTTCCGGGTAGACATGAATTTATTCAAATATATAGGTGGGGAGATGTTCTATTCTATTCTATTCTATTCTATTCTATTCTATTCTATTCTATTCTATTCTATTCTATTCTATTCTATTCTATTCTATTCTATTCTATTCTATTCATGATTGATTTTGTTGTCTGTATTTTTCTGTGTTGTTTTGTCAAAATTGCCAATAACATGTTGAAACTATACTGACAAATCTTTTTTTTTCCCCTTTTCTTTCCTGTCCTAGTGTTTTTCACCTGGTTTGTTTACACTTTCCCACAATCCTTTGCCTTTTGTGCCACCCAGCTTATTCTACCCAGCTGTCTTTAGCCTTGTGAATACCATTGCTCAAGCAGTGAGCTGTTGCAGGCACTTTGTTGGTGACCATGGTGCTGAAAGCCTCCTGCCTTCCAATTGCCAGTGTTCATTTCATGGTTCATATACCCTGTTCTCCATTTGTCAGATTGCCGTTAGCCTCACACATGTTTCTGTAAACCCTTGCCTTACAAATAATAACAAATCAAATACACATTTGTTTAACCTTGTGCTTGCAGCTTCTCTCCCACTGCCAGACTCTCAATTAACGTTGTGGTATTTGTCATGTGTTGCTTGAGTTGGGTGTAGGGCGTGCTGCAGTTTTCAGGTTGTCATTTTCTGCTGTGTTTTCTCCAGTCTAATTACATTTCATTTATAACTCTGTGCCTTCTTGTTTGTTGAGTGTGAGTCATAAAGTCAGGGTGTAAGACATGACAAAGTTTCGAATTTAAGACCCCTTCCAGTGAACATGTTTGCTCAGTCGTTTCCAACACTAAATCACCAGTCATAACATATGTAAGCTAACATGCTGCCTCCATCTGGCCACATTAGATTTATATATGTAAAAGAAAAAACTAACAAAAACAACAGCTCTGATGTTGAGCAGTTTTGACTCTATGCCATTAAAGCACTTGATGTTCTTTAATCGTGTTGCTGCGCTCTTTTAAATGTGAATGAAACATGACATTATGACTTGCAGCTACACACCCACAGACATCTAACTTCCGTAGCAAGGATTTTTAGTGCTCTACCAACATTTTTTTTTTTTTAAACATATTTTCCAGTTATAATGAAGATGTACAGTTAATCACAGTTTACACTTGATCTGAGTATTAAAACATATCTATTCTCTCTGACCTACCTGAGGTAGATGTTTTATTCATGATTAGATTAACATTAATTGAAGCAACAGTCTTTTGATGTCCAAAAAGACTTCACAAACACTGTTTCTCTTTCTAAAAGCTTCAGTGTATGCCATTAAAATATTAGCTTCTGACATTATGGCTTTGTCTCTAAGCCTTAAAGGCTACAGAGGCAAGGCATTGTATAAAATAAAAATGTAAAATAATAAGAAAAAAAAAACTTTTCAACTGAACTGTTTTATCTGTTCAGTGAGTTGATTCTCTTTCATTCTCCATTTCATTCCAATTGATGTCCTTCATTTAGAGAGTCACTCACTTTGTCTCTAAATTGTCCTCCATGTCAAGCTAGATTTGTGAGCAGTGCTATGCCAGACACTAAGTAAATGTGTTTTTCAATCTATCCGCTCCTAACCCACCCACTTTCTTCCATCTCCCTTTGCATCAGGACCTCTTCCGGTCCCTTGTGTTTTCAGGACAATCTCTGTGTCTCCTCATCTCTCCTGCCTGCATGCATTTTTACCTGGCTGCCCACTGCCCCTGCCATCATTCCCCCTGAGGTCTCGATAAATAACCCTGCACCTATTTGGCCTTCAGCTGTACTGGCCGTGGCTGGAGAAAATATCACCTGCTGTAGAGAGGAAATTGATACTGCTGCATTGTGCTTTTGGCAATAGAGTTTTGTGTTGCCTTAAAATGCCAGCACACAAAACAGTTTTAGAAAATCTAGAAAAGAAAAAAAAAAAGACTGAGCTGCTCTGTATTCCTGAAAACCAGTAAGGGTAACAGAGGTATGAAGATGAAGCAGTCCCAAGTCACTGCAAAGAGTTACTTTGACTCTGAGAAAAAGAACTTTGTTAAAATATGAATAAACTGTTTGGTCTCTTTGGTTCTACTCCATTGCTTCAAAAAGAGGCCAATAATCAGATGAGACATTCCCAGATGACCAGGTAGGAAGAAGCAAAAGTTCCTCTGTGAAATCTGCCATTATCCAGATGGCACCGTAAGCGATTAAACCAGAACATTTCTCCTCTCTTATAATTGACTCCATAGGCTATTAGGCAGGTTGGCACAGGGCTACGTCCACTGGTGCACACTCCAGATGTTCTATTAGATGTGTGTGTGTGTGTGTGTGTGTGTGTGTGTGTGTGTGTGTGTGTGTGTGTGTGTGTGTGTGTGTGTGTATGTGTGTGTGTGTGTGTGTGTGTGTGTGTGCAGAACTGAGGAGGGCAGACACTTTGGCTGTTGCTGTGGGTGCTTCTGGTGGGCCCAGTGTTGCATGCAGATGGACATAGGGCTGGGTGGGTGCTGGGAATAAGTCACATTCAATTATATCAATGTCTCTATCATTGTGTCTGTTCTCAGTCTCTTTCCTCATGTCTCTCCCTGTCGGTCTCTCTTTCTCTCTAGCCTTAGGGAAGATAGATTACTGTTCTGTTTTCTGTTAAAGATCTTTGTCTCTGCTTTTTGGGTTTATCTGAAGATTGAATTATCTCTCATCCTTTGTCTGCCTTTTAGAGTGTGTGGGCAAAGTGATGTTTGGCAGACGTTATGAAGTGCAGTTGCTACTTTAAACTCTAAATAATGCTGTGAAGCTTATGGTACTATCGATTCTTTTGGTGCAAAACTTACTATTTACTGAACTAACATGCCTTAACATACAAGCATGTTATAACTTTACCTCAAATGTAAAACACGCACACACACACACATGCCCACACACGCACACACACACACATTCACACACGCACCACTTGATCACATCCCCATCTAGAATCCAGATATTTCCACCGGACCTTGGCGGAATAAAAAGATTATTTCGAGAACTTGTGTCACAGAAGACATGAGAGGGCTTTTTTTATAGTGTTGGTATTGCATTACTGAATGGACTTTCAGTAAATCCTTTACAGCTAAAAAAAGAGCTAAAAAGCCATTTATTATTTATCTCCCCATGGCTAACGGTAAAGAGGAGAGGCGCTCTAGGGTTTCCATCAGCTATTAGTAAACAAATCAATGCTGCAGGCTGAGCTCCTTGTCAGTACAGAGTCATCTGCCCTTTACCATGACTTTCAGAAGAAAGCCTGAAATGGACTACATGAAACATGATCATTGTGAGGATAAAAGGGGCAAAACAAAGCAACATGAAAGTTCACTGCTGAGCAAATGGTTGATTAAGTCTTTAAGTTTTGAAAATCTATGCAGTAATCTTTATTCCAAAACTGCTCCAGTGCAAGAGGGACAATTTATTCATGACATCAATCTAATTTGTGAGAACAGTTGTAGTTACATTACTACACCAGCTGGTTTGGTTTGACACATTGTGCCTCTGTGAGCAGGCACTTCTGAATTTGTAACGACCCACCCAACAATCGGTATTTGATGTAATCAAACAGCACAGTTTGAAGCCCCTAATCCAATTTCTTTTGCAAGATACATTGTAATTCGGTATCATCGTAATTATGAACAGAATTGTGAAGTGTCTATGAGGGGATTGAATTAGCTGGTAGAAGAAGAGTAATATGATTGGGAACTGGGAGAAATCAATACACCACTGCTCATCATCTCAACATTGACCTGAATCCTGCCTGAATGTGGATCTTTGGGGATTCAGCTTAATTCAATCTGGTGCAACAAAAACGCTCCCTGTCCCCTCTGCAAAAGCTGAAAACAATTCTATCTTGATTTAGACACTGGCCAGGGGACTTGGTGAGAGAAGAGTGGCAGCGAGGAAACTAGCTGGAACTAACAGTATGATCTTATCCATCTAACAAAGACAGTTAGATATATAACCTCGTCCGCAATGCCTGTAAAGTAACTGAACAGTTTAACATACTCCAGTTAATTCTAATAATTGTCAAGTGGATATTAATGTATTGTTGAATGCACTTGTTTCATTGCAATGCACAGTACATTACAGGATTTGATAAACAGCCTTTCCATGCACCCACAACTGTGTTGACGAATGGGACTACGGTGGACTGAAGTTCCTTAAAGCTGGTACTGTATACCTGAAGGGAGACGGTTAATGTAGCTACAGTTCATTGTAATAATAGAAAAACTTGTGGTCAGACTGTATTTAATTGTAGTAGTATTTGATTGATAATTTCAGTTTATTGGCTATTGCTATAAAAAGATTTCTGTCCTGTTTGTATTTCTTTCCTGTGAAAATATTTATTTGGTGATATCAGGCTGTTAGGAATACAGATCTAGAGAGGAAAACTTCAATCAGTTGTCTTTGTTTCAGGCAGAGTTGCTTGCTTATTGTGATGTTCTATTGACCACCTGACATTTCAGTGAATTCTACAGCACTCTCTGTGGACCCTGATAAGAACTTGATAGCTAGATACAGATATTTTCTTAGTGTAACAGCAGATGGTTTCTCACCAATATTTTATCGGTACAGAGAAGATTAAAAAGCCAAGTTTGAACTGCACATAGGCAATCAGACCACAGAAGAAAGGACACTTCCAATGCCAAGGAAAGCCCAATGTCAAAAATATCAATATGTTTGCCCCCTCCTAAACTTAATACCGTTTCACTCCTCCCTGCACAGCTCGCTCAGATAAAATCTGTGTGAATTGTGTTCAATCAAAGTAGATGTTACACAAGAGCCAAATGCCCTGCTCTGGATTCTTTGCCACAAACACAAAAAATGCTAGACTATTGTTCATGTCAGAAGTGTTTTACATTTGACTCAGTCATATTTGTACACTTCGTATTTCGTGTTGTCTTTAGAGGGAAGCTCATAAGGGTTGCACAGCCCATGGATGAGTGATCTCATGCACCGGCAGCAGAGGGGAGCATGTCCCCTGAGTCACGCTTTGAATGGACTCAGGAAACAAAGAGCTCGTCCTCTGTTCTTAGGTGGGGTGCTGATTAAGTGGGCTGGTGTATGCTGAAGGGTTGTTATAAGGGTGTCGTTTAACATAATTCCTTCAGATGATGTGCCTTTAAAGTTATACATCCAGTACTTATTTTAGTTCCTCAGCATTGTGACCAGCACCTCTACCTTTTGCTGCAACCCATCTGCCCCCGACTCGCTGAGTTCTGTCTGTGTTGACACCTACTTAATTCCCAGAGGTTATTGCGATCCCTCCTCACTTAAATGTGCATGTGCATTTCTGTGTGTGTGCTTATGTGTGTGTGTGTTTGTATGTGTGTGTGTGCGCGTGTGTGCATGAGTGTGCCTGTGTGCAGAGGGAAATCATTGCTTGCCTGCGAGAAGGGAAAAAGCTATTCAACAGAGAAGCCCACGGTGGCGAAGCCATTTCCAATAATGTCCTCTTTCTGAAACAACAATTGTGTTTAACCCCCATGGCTTCAGCTGCCCACTATTTGTCATCCCACCTCTTCCTCCATCACCTACTTCCAGCCCTTCACATACACAGGCAAAAGCAATAACAATATGGTTCATACATTGTACATGTAGCGTCTGAATCATACTGTTGCTCCTGTGGAGCAGCACAGAAATGGATCCTCTTCTTGCTTTTTGGTTTAATGTAACCCCTTGATCTAGTTTTACAGAGGTCAACTAGTTGTTTTTTTTTAAGTAGAACAACAGATCAAATGTTTCTGGATGAATCCTAATATGAGTGTCACAGCATCACAGTACACACATATCAGTACATCAACATAGTTTCAGGTTTGATGAGAGTGTGCCATCACATGCACTTCTTTTTACTTTCCAGCTTCATTGAGTCAAAAATGATGTAACGCATAATGACTTAAGCCAAGGTATACATGTATTTTATATAATTTGTGCGTTGCTTTTATGCTCTGAAATTGCTTCTACTAAGTCATAGGGAATCATTCTTTCGTATTTAAAGTAGTGATTGCATTTGATGACCTCAAATGGCGATTAAAGCTTAAAGCTTAATAAATACTGTAATGTCTTATGAACAAATCAGCTTATGAACGACTTCTCGGAATCAATTGTGTGTGTAGGTTGAGGACTACCTGTATGTAACTCTCACATTTTCACTACAGGCTTTGTAAGATGAAGACAAACATGTAGCAGGAAAATGAAGGAGGATAGAGTTTCTGTCTGCTTCTAAATACTTTTTGTCTGCAGTATATTTGAAAAACTATAATGCGTATGTTAATTTGTCTTTTCCTTTACATTTTGTTGTTGTTGTTCAAATAAAACAGGTTCTTTTAGGGGAAGTATGGATCAATCCATCCCGAGGATATGTCACAACCATTCTACCTAAACCAAACACATACATTTATTATTATAACTAGCTGTTTGTATATTTTTTTTGTTCATTTATTTTTAATATTTAGTTGTCTGTTTGTTTTATTCGTTATACAATTCCCCTTTTTTTGAGTTTATAAAGATGATTTAAAATGAAGATTGGTCATCTTCTCCTTAGCATATATCCAGAACGTCACTACAGACTCACTATGGGGACTAAGTGGGACGTATCTGTTGTACAATATGTTTTAAGATGCTGAGGAGGTATACCGCCTTCAGATCACTCTTGTCTAAGCTAACTTTTATTTTCTGACAACTCTAGAAGTTTTCCTATGGTTATAATGCTATCTAAAGAGTTTCTTGTCTTTTTTTAAAATCCATTTTGTCACGTCACTCTTGTCCCATGCACCCCTCTATAATGTCTTTACCACCTTCACTCCCCATGCCCCTAAGCTGGTGAGCTGTGTGTGGGGGTGATTTATCTGTGGTGTTCTCTGAAGTCCCAATGCAGTGACCCAAACACACACATGCACGCAGGCACAAACACACACACACACACGCGCGAACGCACGCATGCACGCATGCACACACGCACGCACGCACACACACACACACACACAGAACAAGCACAAGCACAGATATAGGAAACACAAACAGGTAAGGCTGCAGCTGTGATACATTTTAATTACAGTTTTAATCAGAAGTAATTAAGGTCTTATATCTAGAGAGACAGTTCAACACTCATTCACCAAAACCACCCACATGCATAAATGCACAGATGCACACACCTTCACAGACATACACACCCAGTTTCATGTATTTGTTTTTTGTTTTTAATATTTGTGTCTGTGTGTTTAAAAACTGTACAAGTTTTTTTTTTTTTTTTTACAGCAAGAGAAGCTGAACTGAAGTTTGGGACAGAAAGTGCAATAATGCTTCACATTTGAGAAGTTCATTTGAAAAGTTTTGATAACATAGCACTAATTCAATGTAGACACCAAATACTATCAGTCAGTCAGTCAGTCAGTCATCTTCAGATTACCACCGCTGTATCCGCCGCAGCGGGCCACGGGGAGCCGGAGCCTATCTCGGCGGCATAGGGCGTGAGGCGGGGGACGCTCCGGGCACGACGCCAGTGCACCGCGGCCAAATACTGTTTTTTTTTATAACTATGTTCAATTTTTTAATTAATCAAAATAAAGGCAACTCTTGAAATCCATCAGTGTTTAAATATCACTGAAAGACATAATACTACAAACACCTCACTTACTTCAGCAGTAGTAAACAAGGTGAGTTGCCAAGAACTCAGTACACAAGTACTTTGTTGGGACTCCATTTGTTAACATATTTGTTAATCTTTGAATTGTATTATTTTACTGTTGCTGGAAAACAGATTTCACTTTCCCAATGGAGAGTCCTACCCGTATTTTTGTTATAAAAATGGCTTTGAATTTAAAAAAAAACTTCTTCTCACCAGAACCATGGTGACAAGAAGGAGACTGTGTGAAAGGATGAGAAGGTGATTTGTACAAGAGAGGCTTTGCACTGTAAGCTGAGTTAAAGAGCAGATTTGGAAGACAGTCTTATGTTGTTGTGGAGTGCTGACATGGGCGGCAAGCTGAAAGTGCTCCAAGGATTGAGGAAAAAGAAATATTTTAGTGTGTGTGTGACTTAGTGTTAGTGTGTGTGCACAGATGTGCTCCCTTTAGTGTGTGCCTATGTGCTTGAAACTTTGTGGCACAGATGGAAAGACTTCTCAGGGATTACTGTGTAACTGGAAGAGGGGAGAGGTGGTAATTGCATTTTAATTACAGCGTTGATGGTTTTGTGCTCTGCCAGATGGAAGGTTCTTTACAGATATAAGCACAAAATAAATCAGCCCTCTGGAAAATAAATCAACCCTGACGTTACTAGTTACCTGCCGAACTGAGTCCGTAACCTTGTCTCGAGTCATAGGCGTTGATGATTAGTTTTTTAGTTCATATCCAATAGGTGCGAGGTATATTGCATTGTTCATGATAATACTGGTGTGCACATTTTAGTAAGGTATATAAATTTCATATCACGTTATTCTGACTATGGACGTAATGACGTCATGCATTTCATGTACACTTACCGCATATTCTGACGACGAGGCAAGGCTTAAAATCCCTGGTGGTGGAGAGTGAGCATGGCTGAAAGACTTTCAGAGGAAGACTGTATTCCACAATGCACATCAAATTTATTTCCCCACCTCAGACAGAAGCACAAGATCCAGTGGAGTCGTGCGTAAAAGGTTGAGAGGCGGCTAATGGTAGACGCAGCACAAAACAGCATGCTAGTTCATAATGACACAATGACACACACACATACACACACACATATATGTATGTGTGTATATATGTGTGTGTGTGTGTATATATATACGTGTATATATATACGTGTATATATATACACGTATATATATACATATATATATATATATATATACCACCGTGCCGCCCATATATATACATATATATATATATATACACATATATATATGTGTGGCACGGTGGCGCAGTGGCTAGCGCTGCTGCCTCACAACACGACGGACCCAGGTTCGAGTCCCGCTCTGTGCGGAGTTCGCATGCTCTCCCCGTGTCTGCGTGGGTTCTCTCCGGGTTCTCTGGCTTCCTCCCACCTCCAAAAGCATGCGTTTCAGGTTGATTGGCCATTCCAAATTGCCCGTAGGAATGAGTGTGTGTGTGTGCATGGTTGTATGTCTTTGTGTGTGGCTCCGTGGTGCACTGGCATCGTGCTCGGAGTGTCCCCCGCCTCACGCCCTATGCCGCCAAGAGAGGCTCCGGCTCCCCGTGACCCACCACAGCGGTGGTAATCTGCAGATGACTGACTGACTTATATATATATATATATATATATATATATATATATATATATATATATATATATACAGTATTTATTCATATATTAGTTTTAATATCTATATATGCACTCCACTGTGCTGGCAGTGGAGTAGACCTTCTTGCTGTGTTGCCTCACAGCAAGAAGGTCATGGGTTTGTTATATGATTGTAAAATTGTATAATGACAATAATGTTTGTTCTTATTCTTCTTAAAATGCACAGAATTTAAGACTAGAAGTCTTCAGCGGATAACAATGTGTCCATGATGTGAGGTCCATGACAGAGGAAGGAGAAAATTCAAATCACATTTGGGTCTCCTGCTCAAAGGGAGTTCTCAGGCTGTGTGCTTAGTGACTGTATTGCCTTTGCCGGGTTGTGAAACTGACATAACCAACTGTCCTGTGACTTTTTGACCTGTGGCTTGTCATCTGTCTCCACCTTTCTGCATTCATCCCTCTCTGATGCTTCTTTGCTCTTTACAAACTGTCTGAGAGAGATAAGGGAAGACTGATAAGCTGACGTCCATCAAAAAGTTCCCCCATCTGTGCAGAGCTGCACCTCCAAGGAGAAAACATATTTATATTCCATATTCTCACATGCTTGCTTTAGGCTTGATGGTAATGGACTTCTGATACAGAGGAAGAAAACCACTGCTGTCTTTACCTTCAGACTAATATTGAGACTGGCAGCAATGACTAGAAAATACGAATGGGGATGGGGAGGCCTTAAGGTGGCCTGCTCAGCATTGGTGGACACTACTTCTTTCCTCAGTTGGCTCAAAAGGGTCATTTTAATCTGAGAACCAGAATTTCTCAACCATTAACTTACATATTAAACCTGCAGCTACTTTTAACCTTTCAATTAACTTTGCATGTAAGCACCTCCTTTGCTGGTTGTCTTGACAGTGAGTATGTGTGTGTGGGAGTGTATTCTTACATACAATGAGTATCAGTGAGTTGGCACCTAATGGTGTTGGTATGTGGGTCATTTTAATAACTTTACCAATTATAGTGAGGTTCATTTTAATCTACACTACATCCAAAATAATTCCTGTTGTGGTATTTTTTTCAACAACTTCTCACTCGTGTGCATCTCAGTTAATTTGATAATTCATTACCTGTGTTAATTAGAATTTAAGCAAAGCGTCACAATAAGAACACAATAACATCTGAAACAAATCGTTGTCAAATGAAATCCACTGATTGCACACATTTGAAAGCTTAGGAATTCTCTCAATAAACCGTAGTAACACAGAATTATGTTCTCTAAGCAGCCTTTTAGTCTTAATTGTTGGGAGTTAAATAAGCCAAAGTGATTGTGGTGGAATTGAAATCAGACATAATAGATATAGTAACAAAATGTATATACAGTGCATTTAATACATTTTTGTTTTAATTTAAATATTGTAAGAAGTGTAACAATTCCTGTGAAATGCATCTTACTATGAAAACACATTTCTGTTTATATACAGAATACAGTATGTCTCCAGCATGGTGTCATCCATACACGTTTTCCTTCTACATGCCTAGCAGGATTGGAGCTTCTGGTCTATCTGTGTGATGTCTGCTAACACACATAGTTCAGTCTAATCTGTTTACTCTTGACTAAGTTAACCATCTGTAAGAACATGATGGTCAGAAAAGTTGATTCAGAAAAAACAAAACAAAACAGTGACATAATGTTATCAGGAAAATGAAGAGTAATTGTGGAAAGAGAAGCACAAGTAACATTTATGGATGTTTTCGTTCAGTGTTAACTGCAAGCATTTTGAGTTAATTTCAAGGTTTAATTTTTAAATATGCACAAAAACAAAAAAGCTCTTATCATTCAGACTCCTCCAACAAAGCTTGAAACAACTCTCAAAATGAATTATAGTACTTAAAGTAAAATGTAAGAATAAAATGTATCTAAATAAATAAATTAAATGAAAAAGTCGCTACAGTGACAGTCTTTAGAGGACGTATCTCTACTAAGAGTGAACTACACACATTATTGTCTTTTTTTGATTTGTGCCCCATCCCTCCATAAATGTTTCTCAAAAATTGGGACAAATATGAAACGTAACATGTAAAGTGTGCATTCTCTTGAAGGCAGTTGGATATTTGTGTTAAGTTCAGTAATTCTACAGTGTAGCAATTATTTGAACTAAAATGTGGTAAATTTGGCTGCCATTAAAGGAATGATTAATAGTTATGGAGATGATTAATCATTATAAATGAAGGCGGGTCATGGGGAGCTGGAGCCTATCCCAGCTGACTGATGGCATGAGGTGGGGGAAACTCCAGGCGTGACGCCAGTGCACCGAGGAGCCACACTGAGACTACCATGCACACACACACACACACACTCATACCTACGTAGGGTCGATTTGGAAACGACCAATTAACCTAAAGCGTATGTTTTTGGAGGTGAGAGGAAGCCGGAGAACCTGGAGAGAACCCATGTAGACATGGGGAGAACATGCAATTTCCGCACAGATGGGGATGCGAACCCGGAACCGCCTAGCTGTGCGGCAACAACGCTACCCACTGTGCTGCCATTAAGCAATGTACCATCTTTTAATGATAATGATAAATATGGGGCACCACCAGGGTATAAATAAGCAACTGCAAAAAGCCTCAATCACCAATGAAGTCGAAGCTTGAGGTCTGAGTCTCACAACCAGCCTTTACAGCTGTAATTATGAACAATAATACAAATAAAGTGTGTTTATAACACCAGCAACTCACAGTATTGAATGCTAGAAAACTCAATAATCTGATCATGAGAAAAAGAGAAGCGGGGACAGACTCCCGGGGAAAGTGTGAAAGATAAAAAGAAGTTTGTTAAATAAATGCAGAGTGGAGAATGACTGTGACATTAAGCGTGTTGAACATGAAGTGAAGAACTATAAAACTTTCAACATTAAGGGTACAGTCAATGGGCTATTGAATACAGGCTTTTTGAATCATTTCTTAGCAAAAGACTGTAGAATAATCCAATATGTTTTTCAGTAACTATTATCACCTCATGCTGAAAGGAATTATTTGTTTATTACATGGTAAGAAGGTTATGTGTTTGGTTTGATTTGTACTTCTGTTATCTTTTTTTTCCTTTTTATTTGTTTAGCAGGGTTATACAAATACTCAAGGGCAAATCTGAACAAAAAATTCACAAAAGATACACCTGGGCATGCGAGGAGTGATTTCATTTTGTTTGAGATCTGGATCAGGATCTGGATTGAGGAGGAACACATTTTTAAAACTAATTCTACTACATAGTCTGTTCTTTCTGCGGAGCACGGAGGTCAACAAGCAGCATAGTTTTCTACTTTCTCGTGTCCTGGGATAGCTACACATAAACCTACAAGATCCACTCAGAGCTTGAATTAAAACAGCGTTCATTGCGAGTGAAATGGTTCCTTGCAGACATGTTATATTTGGAGTATTTGAATTCTACAAAATGATGGCCTACTGTGTGAACATTATCTTTCTCTCCTCCCCCTGGCTTTTTTCATCGCTTTCTATGATGTACACATCAACTATATACACACTCTTCTGTGTGCACACACACACACAACGCAATTGCATCCCTTGTCTCTGATGTGCCAGCGGTTGTTGATAATGAGATTCCTACAGGATGGGAAACTCCAGAGACACTGACTGACGGCCCACTTTAAACACAGTCAGTCTCTCTCCCCCCTCCTCCGCTCATTCTGTCCTCTGAGACACAGAGGATGAGAGGAGAATGGGAAGGAGAGTAAAAACATACTGTATCATAAATGAACACACACACGCACGCACGCACGCACACACACACGCACGCACACACACGCACACACACACACACACATTTAAAATGGAAATACGTGTGGTCTTGTGAATTTGTTGAAAAGTGTTGGGTGTTTTATGTGTTCAGCTGTACATTTTAGCGTCTAAATGCAGTCAGAGAGCTCTGGAGCGTATGCATATTAATTTGACATTTATTTGCATGCCACTTTTCACATGTGTATACTTGTATCTGGATGTGTCTGACCTATTGTGTCTGTTGTGGGGCCCCAGTGAGGACAGGGATGATTATGTGCCTTTTGCTGTCATGTCAGCGTGTCTTGTTATAGGTATGCACATCTTTTCTCAGTGCTCAGAGGCCCTCTAACACATACAGTATATCTTTCACATACACAGGTTTGATGAAGTACCTGGTGCCACAGAGGACAAACAGAACTAATTTCCTGTCACTGCCTTTGGACCTTGTCTCTATTCTCATTTCCTCCCTTTTCTTCAGAATACAATAATACTACTTTCCAGGGCATCCTGCTTATTGTTGTTGCTTGTTACTGTTTGGCTCACAGTTTCTTCATAAAGGGTGAAACTCAGACAGTTTTCACCCAAGATAGCAACATTTAAATATTGTTTGGAGTAATGAAATGTAGGCACCTTAAAGTGCTGTTCTCTCTTCATCTGATCAGCCTTTAGGAACAAACTCACCACTATATTAAGGCTTAGCACACAGACACAGATCATTGCTAGGGTTTCTTTTTTTTTCCAATTGTTTATTTAGTTTTTATGTGTTTCTTCCAGTGGTTAGGAAGAAAATGTCACAAAGAAAGACTTCTTTTAAAGACAGTCTATTTTCTCACCTAAGACTTCTTCTAAGGTTGCTTTTTCTTGATTAAAATTACATGAGCATGTAAGTTCAGTTTAAGCTGTGTGTATGATTAATTTAGAAAACAACAATTCTTGCTAATTCTTCAATTGTTTTATATATTACATGAACAGAGTATTTGAATTTCCCTAAGTATTCAAACAACCATTCCTTTTGGAGTTGTTCTTGTTCTCTTTCATTTCATAATTCATGGTATACACACAATAATAGGCTGATAGGTGTTTTCCTCAGTTTTAACTTAAATTCCTTATGCAAGTTATGCAGTCTGAAATAGTAATCCTGTCTAAATGGGAAACATGGCTTCATCATAATCCAGCTGCCTCTCTTTTCCCAGAGTGTCTTCGTTAAACAATCTACCATGGTAATGAAGTGCTAATCTGCTCAGCTCTTTACACAAAGAGGCAGAACAGGTTCACAACAGATGAATCAAAGCTGTAATCACAAACCATGGAGAACTTTGACAGCAATAGAGTTTGAATTTTAATTTAATCACCATTTTACATTTGTATGTATACCGTGATTAGTTAAAGAAAAGCCCACTCCTTTGCCCATGCCTGGATTTGTTATACTTTAGGCCCATGTCAACCTGCAAATTCTGATAGCGGTGCCTACGTTTTAATTGAACATTCTATCTATCAACTGCTTTTCTAATCATGGTCCTGGAGCAACACATTTATTTCATATGAGGTTGCTGTGCACCATGATCTGTGGCATTACCGGACTAACTATATTAATCCATTTGCACTTTCCCCTGTTGATTAGAGTGTATGTGAAATGTGACGGTGGTTGGCTGGTATAGGGCAGCAGTTGCCTGAGGTGGCACTGAGAGCGTGAGGTCTTATACCTGGACATGTCCACATTCTGATCAAGATTTATTACCCCTTGCCATGCACACATACTGACAAATACACACACATGCATAACCGCACCTTTCGCAACAAATTTACTGACACAAAACAAATCACACTCATGCACACACACATTGTCTGGCATTTAACAGAATGCAGAAAAACCCCAGTGCCCAGTGCAGACTACAGCACCTGTGAGTTTTCTGTATATGCTTAAATATGAGCTGCCACATGTGTGTTAGTGTGTTAACTATAATTATTCACAATTTAAATGTGTATTCATATGTGAATGAAAATCAGTTTAATCTATGAAGTGTGATTGTTATACTTTACTCCTTGCCAAGAATCTAATCTGCCTTATGTACTGTACAGTTCGTGAATCTGTTGTCTGAGAGTGCATTCAGGCTTACTCACTGCACTTAATGACAATAGAGCACTCTAGCAGATTGAGTTTTTCTGCTGATGAGAGAAACCAACAGAATAGAAATCCGGCAGCAAAATCTTACCTTTCTGCAAAGACACATCACAATTCAGTGTATGAGCACATGTGTGCATTAAAATCTGAAGTCTCTACCGGTAACAGCATTTCCGTGAATGTGCGTATGTGTCTGTGTACCCGAGTGTTCAGGAGTGTGCCACTGTCACTGCACACTTTAATATCCCAGCAGAAAAATAGAACATGGCTGATAAGAGAACAGAGTGAACAGGGAACTGAGATCAGAAATCCCATACAGTGGAGAGCACTAGTCCATTGCAAGTGTGCCAGAGGTCACAGTCAATTTCAAAAGGAGCAGGTCTTTTATATTAGAGTCTGGAGAGATGGGAGACCCTCTTGCTCTCTATCATAGAGGGCTTGTGCCAGAACAGGGCCAGATGTGATCAACATGGACCTTGTGGATATCCCTATTGAACTGCATCTTATTTAGGGGCTGCAACAACAAATGGCAGCAGAACATATAGAGCAAGGCTCACAGTTTCTATAATGATTGTCTCTTGTATAAGCTTTCAATAACAGAGCTAAGATATTTCTCTCACTGGCTTGTGAAGTCACTGAAGTTGGGTTCACATAAAGCTGAATTGAAATGCTTATAAAGAATTTAAAACATATTCTTTACTTGGACTCCTCTATCAATTAATCACATATTATAATACACTTTTATTTTTTCTTATTAAATATGTGATCACTTTGAACAAACTATTGAAGTTCAATATGAAATTATGCCCAGGTACTATGTCATGCATTAGCTCATTTCAAATATCACGCGTGCACCTCAGTTACACAGCAGAATAGAATACAGGTAGTCCTCCACCTACGAAAACAATTGTTTCCGAGAGGCTCTTCGTAAATTGAATTGTTTGTAAGTCTTTCCGCAATAGAGCAACAAACTATTTATGTTACTATTTACAGTAATTTAAATGTTTATGAACCCTCCCCATACTGATATTAAACCACCTTCTATCTGTACACACTCTAATCGACTGTTTAAAGCACTTTTGTGTCTCACGGAAATCTGACACTCACAGAACGTAGCGCACTTCCAGATGCCGTCAGCCAATAGAATGACCGTACGGCATCACGTGACTGCATTCCAAAAATCCGCAATGAGGTGAAGTCGCGAGGTTGATGTGCGAATGTGTGAGGGCCCACTGTTCAATTGAAAATTTGACCTTGACCTACTATGTTACAATCTTATCTATTTCCTGAGATATGTGCGAAAAAATGTGCAAAAAAATGACCTTGACCTAGTTTTTTCAAGGTCAAGGTCATAATCTCTGTCAATGCTTCTTGGCAGAATCCTAACCAACCTTGGTTGCTACGTCATTTGGCTCCTACAGGGGATCAACCCCATCATTAATTTTGAAAATAAAAATGAAATAACAGTTTTGTCTTCTTGTCATTGCTTGCTTAAACTTTCTACCTTCCGCAGATTGTCGGCAGTGTCGATGTTTGTAAACATCCCCATGCACATTAATACATTAGGCGTTCATTCCCTGCTCAGAAGTTTGAAGAGTTGTGGATAGAAGGACGAATCGCTGCAGATGACGAGCCATCAGGAAATCCAAAAAGACCACATGAATTCCTATATCAGAGCAAACTGTTCACTTAGTATTATATTTGCTGAGTTTTTTTGAATGATATAAAATCTTAATCTATGGGGTGTTAATGTTACTCTGCTTCGCGTAGGTTGCAGCAGAAACTACAGTAGTCTTTTCATATCTTGAGGCTCACCTGTATTTAACATTATCCATGAAGGCATGAAAGGATAATAGGAGATCATAATAGGGGAAAAGGCAACTTGCAGAAAAAGAGCACAGAACCAATCAATCTCTCTGACAAAACACTTGGTACGGAGTAAGTTGTTGAGAAAAACAGGAGATCCCACAGTTAAAATTGAATGACAGAGAAGGGAAACAACCAAGACAAACAATTGTGGCATGCAAGTTATACTTCTGTTTTAAGAAATATTCAGCAAATGGCAGTCTGGTCAAATTGTCCACACCATCAAATCACAGTGTTAATGTGGAATGTACTGGGATGTCATTGTGTTTCTATGCTGAGTTTATGATGAGCATAAGTAGTACATTTGTATGTTATTTCCTAATGTTACTTGGGTATAATTTGTTTTTCATTAACTTTACGCCATGTGTGATCTCCTCACACCAGTTTCTCACATGAGATTGTTTGATCCATGCTGGAATTTCTTTTAAAGGTTGCAGGATGACGTGCATATTAAGGCCTAGCAGATCATTTTTTGGGTGATGCATTAGTCATAGTGTCTCATCGATTGGTTGTCAGTTTTCTCTTGGCTGCAGCTCCAGATCATCAACCTTGTTCAATAATGTATTTTAGCATTAGTTGTGGATTATTACATGTTTTTGACAGAGCTAATATTTCTTTGGTTGTCGAATGTCTTTGGGTCCTTATGGGTTCTTATGGGTAACTTTATGTACATGCACTGCAATGCTGCCATGACTGATTTTGTGCTATGCAGGTATGTGCCAGGGATTTTGGCTCCCTGAGATCTATACTTTTTGCTCACCAGATATTCAGGCATCTTCAGTAGGGTTTTTTTTTTCCATCTTGATGGATTTAACCCCCTTGATTTATAACTGACTTGTTCCTCACTTACATTCTTCACGTCCTAGGGTAAACAAAGGCTTAAAGGCATCTAGTACATCTCTCCATTCCTCTCTTTGTGTCTTTCAAAGTCCAGCATCCTTCTGTAACCTCTAAGACTTATTACCTCACACACCTTAACAAACATTAAACACACTGGAGTGTCACCACTGAAGCGCAGTGGTCTCTTGACACTTGTGGGAGCAGGTGTTTGACATTGTGAAGACCACAAGCTTTAATCCAAAGTCACCATAGCCCACAGTCGTGAGAGTTCTGTTTAGTTGTCAGTCAGAGTTGTAGTGCAGGGAGGCTAGCAGTCATTGGTAATTGATGTGAGTAGAGTTGACATACTGAGCAGAGTGTTTCAGGTTGGTCTCCGACTGGGACCGAGCAACCCATCATTGCCAGTTATTAAGCAGCTTGCGCTCTGCTACACTGAGTCAGAGGGGAACAGCCTTTCTCTTGGTGTTTACATACAAATGCAGGAATGTGCATCTATAGATTTTTTTTTTCTCACCATATTAAAAAAGAAATTAATCACTGCAGGATGACAATTGGCTGCAAATACCGCCATGCTGGTCTTCACGCTTCTTGCCCTGAAAATCATGTTCATGTTGTCTAGTTTAAGGAAAGACCTTGAAGTGACAACTTTGGTAACAGTTCTGAATACATGCTCCAAGGGAGTGCTAGTAAGACCCAAATTTGGCAGCCGTTGAAAGGAATGGAAGTTGGGCCCAATTGTACCATCAACAAACAAGCAGTTATGACAGTGACTTTAGGCCCTTCTCCTGTAGATACTTCCAAGAACCTCAAAGACTGCATGACACTCAAGGGGACTGAAATGGTGTTCTTTTCTATTTTCAGGCAAGTTTGCAAGATTAATTATTGGGGGAGGAGACAATGTTGCACTTACATTTCCAGCCCCAGTTGTTAAGGTATGCATGGCACAAGCACCGTCACCATCGTCCCTTTCTGCCAGCGTCAATCAGATATGCGTCAGAGATTTATTTTTGACAGCAAATGCTTTCTGTCAGGACGTTTATATTCCTTATTAAGAGCCTGTGGATAAATGCTCAATTGTAAGATATGATGATTGATCCAACATACAATATTTCCTCAGCTCAAGGATACTTTCACCCCTTACAGATGAAAAATACCACCTCATCCAGGTTCACTGGCTGCTCCTTGTTATCAGTCTTGAAACCAAATTTTGGTAAAATTAGTGACCTAATATTTGGCTTTGTGACCAGGTCTGTAACCATTGCTTGACTAAATAATGCCAGCTGGCTAGCACCAAATTTACCATGTGTTTGTTAAATTCATGTATCACTTGAAATCCCATTGTTGTCATATGTCATGTCATATGCCGATATAATCCATTGAATGATATTTGGATACAAGATTCAAGATAAGATTTAAGTCAATGACAAGGACTAAACAATACTTGCTGTATTTATACTGAATATAACAGGTTAGCAGTGGGTTGGTTGGTGTGTGTGGTGCATGGCTGTGCATGTATTAGCAGGAATGGGCAAGAGAACAGAGCAGCAAATGTTAATACATTCTTTCACAAAAGTTTCTGAACCAGCTGAGTTTAGAGCAGAGGGTTGTCAGCTGGACTTATATTTTCTCATAAGTTAGAGGGACATTTGTTCCCAGTTTATAGCAATGATTAGTTTGTGACTGCTTTGTATCTATACTTAATCTTTATGATATTTGACAGACAGTTGGCTCTGGCCAACTTGAATGGTCGGTCTGTAAAAAGGAAGCTGCTCCAGACTCCAAGCTTGACAGGCAACCTCTACAATTTGTGTCTCTGTCTTTCTGGCTGGCTTGTTAGTCACTTGGCCCACTCATTTGCTGACTTGATATTGTTGGCTTGTGTGCTGTATGCTGCTCTGTTAATGTCCTAATAAACCTATCTGTGCTCTGCAATGTGCTGGAACATCTGCCCTCTGCTGATCCTGTGTTACTTTTGTGTTGTTGCTTTTGCTCCTTAACTGCTAATAATTTAAATTTTAAAGCTGCAATCTTCATAAGGAGGAAAAATAATCTCTGGATTGGTCCCTGGATGTTGACATACTCAATACTCCACTGTAGTTATATCAGTTTGATATTGATTTAATGCTATTTTTTCTTTCTGTTATGTCTCAACATTCTCTTTATGTTTAGTTCAGATGTTTTTCATACATACATACATACATACATACATACATACATACATACATACATACATACATACATACATACATACATACATACATACATACACAATTACAATCTTACGTATAAACATACATAGTATGTGTATATGCAATTTTCCATTACACATTATTTTGCCTTTCACTGCAGGAAGTTGCATGTCTTCAATGAAATACTTCTAAAAGCTCCCCAAGGGTCTAAAAGATGTATTAACACTGTTATAAATAGCAGAAGTGTCGCAAAGGATTGGGTTTCTCTCTTGTAATTGGACCAGTTCGTTACATTAAATGCCAAACCTTCAGTTCTAAACTGACAGAATGTATTTTGTAGTTGCTTTTGGACAGAAAACTGGTGGTTCTTCAACTGGTAACTTTAGGTTGCCTTGAAATTTATTCAATGTCATTAAGATTGTCTTATGAAAAAAACTGGAAACTATTTTAATGATTTGGACACAACTGGAACTGCTACAATCAAATGCTAATTTAGCTTGTGAATTATTGATTTAAAATACTGTAAGTAGTGGCTGGGTTGACAAGCAACTAATGTGCAACTTTTCTTTACTTCCATTTCTATCAACTGCTGTATCATGCAGCTCATTTGCTTTGTGATTTGTATTACTTTTAGACTCATAATAACACTGAACCACACAGAACTCCCCAAGGTCCTGGAATATCAGCAACTCCCTCTGTCATTGCTTAATAACGAGGGATTCCCCATGCTGCCTTGCCTTGCCCAAACCAGATCATAATCCAAACCTTATGAATATTAATACAGGCTTTGCCATACAGTAGGGAAGCCCAGGAATCATTCATGAATAGTGATGAATGGCCCCTCATGAACCTCTGAAATCTCCACATGGGTTTGGTGCCCTATATTCAAAAGTCCCTCCTGTGTCAGTGGGCTGCGTGAACCTTGCATAGTGACATTCTACTCATGAGGTTAATAACTGCAGGTGTGAAAAGCTACTTAATGCATGCTGATTCTGTTCAGTAGATAGGTTTGTTTTAAAAGTCAAGTCTGGGAATGGCCTGAGTTTACCCTTCGAATAGTCCATAGTGCTGAAATGCAGGACCATAGCTAGTTCCTCAGGGAACGTTGGGCACACCCTGATGAATAGGGTGATTCTTTTTCCACTGTAAATCACAGCAAACTCAGTGAACATTAATAATGGCACCTACCCTAGCTTGTGGAAATATTCATAGTAGTTGCAGAGCTCTGAGTCACTCGTAGGAGTCAGTAAATAATATGATGTCTTAACAACTGTCCAAATGGCTCCAATATTTACTGTACCATGAGTAAGGTGTCACACTGGTCGTGTAACCTAAATCTGTTTCAAATAAGCACAGATGATATGTCATCACCTTTACAGGTATAGAAGTAGTATAGACCAAAATAGCACAATTTTACATGCATGCGCATACATTTCCACAAACAGTGCATCTGGTGATGACAGATCCGGTGACTCATCTGGGCCTGCTGGAGTGTGAAGAGCCACCGCTTCCTCAGTGAGACACACAGGCTGCTATGGTCTGGGTCTTGGCTCTGGAGACCAGATGCTGCTCCAAGTCCTGCCAGTCAGCCTCTGTTATCCTCCATGGTTGAGAGAGGCAGGACAGCAGAGCACATTTCCCTGTTTGTCTACATTGGTGAAGGCAGTGCCTGCCAACACACATCAGGACAGCTACACCTGAAGTCAGCCGAATCTCCTTTTATCACGGCAAGCTGAACAGAGTTCTCTCTCTCTCTCTCTCTCTCTCTCTCTCTCTCTCTCTCTCTCTCTCTCTCTCTCTCTCTCTCTCTCTCTCTCTCTCTCTCTCTCTCTCTCTCTCTCTCTCTCTCTCTGTATGTGTGTGCTTTTACTCAATATGCAAATGCGTAATCATGCTAAGGTAATTAGTCTTTACTTTATATATTAGTCTATACTTGATAAAACAATATCTGAAACAAAAGAACTGTAACAGATACAAAAAACAACATGATAAACATGAATAGTGCAGACTTAACATTTGTTTTTTTAATTGCATCAGAGAATGAATGCAATTTGAGAGGTTCACATTTTGATGTTATCAAAATATTCTTTTAAGATTATAAGGAATCATCTCATGGAGTTTAGAAAAATGAATGAATAGTGATTGTATTGCATTTCCTTGGATAGTAGTAATTATCTAGATTTCTCTTTTTTGGGTGCACAAGTTATTTCTCTTGCCTAATTATTTCCTGTTCCACAGGCGGTGCAGGGATGCAATCCTCTACAGTGTCTGAATGTTGAAACCTTTCTTTGTGTGCATTCTTCTTACTGATTTTTATCTACTCAGGCATTTTATTCCCTTCATCATAGGTAGCACTCGATAGAAATCAAGATTTAAATAAATATAAAATTTATATGGTGACCCAACAAAGGGAGCGATTCCTTGTAATGGTACCTCCATGGGGTTTTTCTTCACTGTCTCATTCACTCCGTATCATTTTTCTCCTCAGTGTCCTTTCAATCTAAAATTAGAAATTTCCTCTGCTAAGCCTTGTCAGAGGGGCAATGCGGCATCCATGTTCTGTGGAGCATGATCGAGAGAAATAGAGTACTGTCTCATGTAGGTGAGGCAAGCATGGACTGGGGACTTATCTAAATTGAATATCTGTCGTGTTTTTTAGGCTTATAATGAGAGTGACTCAGTGAGCGCGGGGGTCTTTTTCACCACTGACAGTCCCCTTGCCTTTGAAAAGCTGACAGATAACATGGAATAGGATACATGAAAGCACATGCTCCGTGTGAGAATATTCCCATCCAACAAGGCATTATTACAGGAAACAACATTTGCATTCAATCACAGGAGATGAACTGGTGTGCAAGCTTTATTGAGGATAGATTTTTGTATAATGGGTGTGTGCAATCCATGTATATCCATATCTTTGGTTGACCTTAAATGCAGACAATTATGTGTGACCATCCTAGAATTTCTGTTTTAACAGACTGCAAACCTTTTCCACTTTGTTGCCTTTCCCTTTCCATAAATCTCTGGAAAAAACATTACCAAAATATAAATCCCTTTCATTTTTTCTTATCAATTATCATTTCATTCACCCTCTCATTAGATTTGGGTTTGTTTTATTTATTCGTTCATATTGATACCTCAATGAAGATATAATGACACCGCTGTGTTTAAAGCACTTTTCCTTGAGTTTATTCTGGCTGGCCACTTTATCCGCCAGCCGGTAAGATAGCGTAGCTTCGATCATTATTAAATTGGCTTGTTCCTTTACCCTTGGCTTAAGATAATGTCGACTTTTAGAGGAAATTAAACTTGGTTGTGAAAGCAATTGAGATATGAGAAAAGTGCCCCCGGCTAACAGGTAGAGATGCTACTGTATCAGCCCTTTTGTTTTCTCACCATGATAAAATATGTTGTGGTCATTTGTTTTCTTTGTCTATATCATATTAAGGCATCACCCAGGATAAGAAACGTTTCTTAGGAAATAGTTTTCCATCTCAGCGTATGCCTCTAGGGTAATTTTATTGCCCTCTCCATCTCCCCAGGAAAAGGGGACATTTGAGCTGCAATGAAAATATCGATGTAAAGAAAACATGTCAGTCCAGAACATGAGCCTGTGTATAATGAGCAGGCAGATGGTCTTAAGGAGAATACTAAGTAATGGTGATGACAGACAGGCTGACAGCCTGGCACAAACCCTGCCACTCAGGAGACCAGGGAAGAGGCCAGGGTAGTTTCTATCAATGTCAATGCCCCCCTTTCTCTCCTCTCCCTCTTTGTCTTTGTCTCTGACATTTCTTTCTTTCTCATTCACATCTTTCTCTCAACCTAAACATCCTCTCTTCTTATTTTGTTCCAAAACCTTCCTGCACTGCGACAACAGAACCAATCTTTGATATCTGATTGAGATGCCTCCCACACGTTCTATACAAATTTCACCCCTCATAACATGATATTACCGTTTTTTTTCAGTTGTTAACAAGCGTTTGTCCAAACAGCAGTCACATTTTCTAAACTCTTAACACAGACTCACACCTAGAAAGCACAACTGACCAAATGGTTAATTTTCTTCTCTAAAACACATTTTGTTAAATAAACATTAACTTTTAATTTCAAAATAGAATACAGCTTTTTCTGTACACACACTTTACCAAAACACTGGATATTCGACTCATAATGAAATTACTGTGTCAAACAATAATGCTTGTTTTCACTTCATAAGGTACATGCAGTCAATCAAAGTAGAACAGGTTTCAAAATACTGGCTATCATTGACATTATAAAAATTACATAGACTTTTATGTTTCAGTTTTAATGGTATTTGCCTGCAAAATGTACACAAAATGTCTTGGTTGGGACCTTTATGTCTACATGCAATTTTGACATTCAAAAGCATTCCAGTAAAGAGAAAATCATTTTTTTTCTTTTACAGTTTATTACAGGAGGTACAGTATAAATACTGTTTACAATATGATGGGAAAGAAAGAGCTTACAGTGAACAAAATAGCCACGAAACCCACAAGAGCATTTTGAACAAAAAAAACAAACAACAACAGCAAAAAGCCCGGAAAAAGAGGGTGGGGGCTTACGTAAAAAAAGCACACAATTACTGCGATCTCTGATATCATCCAAGGCGATGCCCCTGGGATAGAACCCCTTGGTGTACCGGATCCACCGTTGGTAATGATCAGCTGTGTGTCAATGGGGGGGCAGTGACTCAGTGGTAGAGCGGGTCGTCCAATTTTCCAAGATCGGCGGTTCGATTCCCCCTCCCACCCAAATACACCCGGAGTGTGAGCTGACAGTGGGAGGTATCAGCTCACCTCCGGAGCACTGCCGACGCGCCCTTGAGCAAGGCGCCATCACCCTTACAAGTTGCTCATTTGGGCGCACCATGAAGGAGCTGCCCCCCACTCTACCTCCCCCTGCATGCATACAGGACCCCTGTGTGTGTGAGTGTGTGTTCAGGGCCTGTACACACTAATATATACACGTATGAATTACTAACACTATAGAGTGTACCACTAATTTCCCTTTCAGGATTAATTGAGTATATAAAATTTTTAAAAAAATAAATTCAATTTTTTGTTTATTATTGTTTTGTTTATATATTGTTTTTGAACTGATATTATTTTAGAATCAGAGGTTTTTATACTGTATCTAATGTTTGGAATATTATCGTTGCTGTTGTGGGATGTTGTGTGTTAACATACGTAAATATTAAAAAAAACAATCCATAATTTTGTTGGGAGGTATAGCTTGTCTGTTAAGAAAATGAAAGCATTGTGGAAATATGTTCACTGACTGCATGTTGAGTGAAAACAACATGAAATATGTGAATGGTATGGCCACAAAAGACCGATGCTGTGATAATTGTGTTTAGAGTTTTGAAAATTTGACTACTGTTTGGACAAACGCTTGTTAGCGACTGAAAAAACTGCAATACGTTGCTGCATTTACGTCTGTAATGGATTCCTCAAGTTTGGAATTTGCAAAAACGCTTCCTATTTTTTAACATTCAGACATGTTTAATTTATGCATGTGGTAACCACCACCCTGTTGGTCTTCTTTCTGAACAAAATGAGAACTAGTTTAGGATAAAGGCATCAAGTGTGTTCACATGACTTCTTGCAAATGAGGTTGCTAATTAACACTAGCTGGAGTAGAGAAGGTGAGAAGCTCAGCTTCAAATAGATGTGTGAGGTCTTGCAAGTATCTCTCCTGCTGTATTTCAGTGTGCTGCCATGTGCAAGCTCGCTGTGGATGCTGTCTGTTTTAATTTGTAGAGATAGTGAAAGCTGAAATGCTTAAAAGTTTGACAAGGAATGGAGTCAACTTAAAATAAATACAGCACACATAGTCAAACTAAACAAACTCCTTGTTCACTTGGAGTTCCTGGCTGAAGACTGGGTGACCCCCCCAGCCTTTCTGTCTCTGATGGAGCAGTGTGATGCAGAGTGAACAGGGCTATACTTTGAGTTATACACTTTGGTCCTGAGGATGTGGCTCTTAGATCCACTACAGCACCTCAGAGCATTCACTTCTCTGAGCTTCGATAGGCAGAAGAGCTCACTGTTAGACTTCAGGGAGGAATTCAACAGATGGATACAGCATTTTAATGAGAAACAGATATTTTTAATCCCATATTTAAATCCTATATTTATGAAAATATAACTGTTAGGAGCAGTTAAATCTCTTAAATCCTATACAGTCATTGTTCGCTGGGCTGGTCTGACTAATTTTGCTTTGATGTCTGCCATTAATTTATATATTTTCTGTTGATCCAAAGCCCCGTTGAATAATTTTTTTGCTTTCATTTTTTTTTTTTTTTTCAAATTCCCAGTTCTTGAAGTTGAGCAAGTGATCTTACGCACAGATGCTTTTGTTTATGGGATATATGTTAATTCTGTTTGCAGAAGAATATATGAAATTGTATGTTGTCTCTATAGGTTTGTCTTTCACTTTACCTCTTCCTGAGTTGTAGTGTCCCTCCATGAAGGTCATCAGTAGAATTGGAAAGTGCACTTTGCAGAGTCAAATAGATGCAGGGTGCAGATAGCACATTGTTTATCTAATCTTGTATCAGCGCCGTAACGAAGTACAAACAACGTCCTCTCACAATCTGATGAGAGCTCAAAAGCTTTTTATGTTGTCAAGGACTTGATGTATCTGCCCTGGAAGTTGTTTACAGGTTGAATTTTGGGACTAAAGGTACTAGCTACCAGTCTGGAAGGAAATTTTGGCATATCTACATACAGAAGTTAAAACACATTTTCTGCTTCAGATTTAAAAAAAAAAATCCCTCTCTTTTCCCTACTTGTTAAGCAAATGAGTGTTTGAGAAATTGACTGCGATTTCCCTCATGTACTGAGGCCCCTGAGTGATAGTGTGCTAGGCCAAAGCTGGAGCGGAGGCCTAGGCGCTCTGTGGGCTGAATAATGATGACAGCACATTGACTGAGGTCTTAAATTAAGGGTACTTATCTTAATTGAACATCTGAAATAATGTTTTATTTACAACAAAGGCACAAGTGCTGACTGCCTTTTCCCTCTCCCCTCAGTAGTCTGTTAAGCTTCAGTTGCTGCAGTATACATTTCTGATGAGCTACTTATGACTTTGATGTGGCAGGTCATTATATAATTATGACTCTGGTTCACAGGTCCCTCCCTCTCATTACCATAGAATAGTTTCTTTTTTTCCTTTCTTTTTTTTAATTTTTTTTTTTAATTTTTAGTGTATCATTTAGTGAACAACTATTATTTATTTATTCAGTTATATACTTTTCATTGCCACATTATGGTAGTGCAAAACACGATTTGCTCGGACCAGTACAGTAACAGACCATTGGGAAAGATCTCTTTATATGTGTGTGTTTCAGAAAGTATGGAGTCTGTCATTATAACAGTGCCTTTTTTCCCCACAGGATTAATCAGCTGTATTGTTACAACAGTTGTAGTGATTACCTACCCATCAAAGCGATTATGCTAATTTCATCCAACCAAATGTCACATCCATCCCTAAGAACACCTTTCCTACTATCTTCAAGGCAACATGGCTTCTGTGATTATGATAGCCGATATTTGACTTAGTGGAAGCAAAGCGTCTTCTGATCGTTTGTGTGATTACATGAAATTACTAGTCCTGAGGAAGAATGGCTGAAGATAGCATTTAGCCAGCAGGAGTAAAAGAGGCAGGGTGGAAGAATTGATTGAGATTTTCAGTAATCATGTCTCATTCTTTGTGCGAAGCATAGACCACATTGGATTTGGCGAATATTTCTCTCTCCATGTAAGGTGGTGCATTTGAAAAGGATTATTGGTAACTTGTGTAATAACGATTTTATAGTGACATTAATGGTGTTATAAACTGATTTTGGAGCATAATTAAACTTCAAACTTCATGAGATCCTGTATACAAAACAAATTGCTACATGTGAGCCTTCCAATCCCTAGAAATCTGTTTCCACCGCTGGCCGATGGCTCAATTCAGTCTGAGCCCAACACTGGATATAAACTGAGCAGATTAGCACAAATTTAATCCAAAACAATATGTAAACATTAGTTATCCACTACCTGTGACACAAAAGTATCACTGTAGTCACTGGGAAACTGCTTCAGGTGCTATAATTAATATTACAATGACTGATGTACTATTTCAGCCACCCACATCACATCTGCTATTAATCAAAAAGTTAATCAGAAAGCACTACAATTTATTTTTAATCGCAGAGTCAGTGACACACATAACAATAAAGCTGATGGTCTGCAGCCTTGACGCATACATTGGTACCAAGAATCATGTTCACACATTTTGATGTCAGGAATGCTTGTAGTGAAGACCAGTGACACAAAATCAGCTATAAGTAGCCAAAAAGAAAGAATTGCAGCCTACACTTTTTTAAAAATGTGAATTTATAACCAAAGAACAAGAATTGAAAAATAGTCTTCTTTCCATGGCTTTTTCTCACTAAAACACAATGAAAGCCATTTGCTGTCTGGCAAAAGGTGGAGAAAAATGTATCCCCAAACGGCATCTCCAAAAACCTGCCAAATCAAAAGAAATAAAATAGCAGCGTGGAAAATTGAAAAAAGATTATATGGGTGTGACTTCTTTCTGCAGCATGCTTAACATGAGACAGCACTGGTTCAGTTAAGATACAAAAACTATGAGATTAGATTTACAAAAAGATGAGTGACTTGGCTTTGCCCCTAGATGTTTAGTTTAATTTGTGAGATGCTCTTATGCTTCTGGATAATAACGAAGAGGATTTGGTCAAAACGGAATCAGTCTTGTGTTAGGACAGCTGAGGACATATACATTGTATATACGGTGGCACAGTGGGTAGAAGAAGAAGAAGAGGAAGAAGAAGAAGATATGTGCATACTGTATATACATATATACTGTACACACACACACACACACACACACACACACGGAGTGGGAGTTAGAGTGGCGGGCAGCTCCTTCTGGGTGCACCACAATGAGCAACTTGTAAGGGGACGGTGCCTTGCTCAAGGGCACCTTGGCTACCCTCCGGTTTCAAGCGCAAGGCCCAGTGGACTGAGCTATTGCTGGCCCCATAGCTTAGCACTGTTGCCTCACAGCTAAAAGGATCTGGATTTGATTCAACTGTATGGGTTCTCACCGGGTTCCTCCTCCCACCTCCAAAAGCATGCAGGTTAGATGAATTGGTCACGCTAAATTGTCTATAGGTGTGAGTGAGTGTGTATGTGTTTATTGGTTTTTCATGTTGCCCTGTGATGAGCTGGTGTCTTATCTGGGGTGTACCCCACCTGTAGCCTGTAGCCTGTAGCCAGTAGCCAGCAGGGATAGGCTGCAGCAGACTGGTGACCTGGAAGGTGGATAAGCGGATGAAGATGAGACGTTTATGATCATCTTTTCAAGAGAGAGGGTGTGTGTGTGTGTGTGTGTGTGTGTGTGTGTGTGTGTGTGTGTGTGTGTGTGTGTGTGTGCGTAATGTATTACAACAATGCATTACACTTGTTGTTTTGTGTTCTGTTTGTGTTGATGTGTTTAAAAGCATTTGTATGTGTTGATTTATGTCTGTTCACAGTTTATTTTACTATAAGCATAATTTTGTTGATGTCATTTGTGCAAATTTATGTGTATGAATATGGATGTGTTATTGTGTATGTGTGTGAATGTGTGTTTGTGTTAGTATGGCTCCTCTCCAGTCATGTGTGCCATCTGCTGCCTCTGCAGGTGGCACCACTCAGGGCTGATGTTGTTGATGCATCATCACACCATGCTCCATCACCTGTCCCACACTATTACCACACAACATACTGACTAATGAACCTATTGGACACTCCTTCTTTTGTGAGTCCCTCTATGTGTGTGTGTTAATGCCCCTGCATATCAGTGGGTGCTGTAGACAGAATGCTTAAAGGTCTCTTTTATTATTACCTTGTCATTATTTACTGTTCTTCTCTGTCACTGGTCCAACACTACAGCTTTATTGATGGTGTTCTTTGCTCCATTATCTGTCTTTGTCTACATCAAACGCAGCAGTTAGGAATGCTCCTCGTCAATGTTACCTTTTATCTTCACGACTACATGAATGCTAATTCACCGCCACAAACCACAAGGAATATAATGGATAACTTCCCACTTTCCACATTTAGCCCAGACATTTCAAGTGTAAAATTCCACATCTGTGTTGAAGATTGATGGTGGATACAGGCTGTGTGCTGCCAGTCAAACCTTAGCTATCCTGTCCTGTTGGAGACCTTTGGAGCGACTAGCTGTTTATCTGACCACTAGGCCATGATGGCTTAACCCTCCCTTGGACCCCTGAGATCCCTTCTGCTCTGAAAAGATGAACTTTGCTCCTTGCAGCTTTTGACATAATTCAAATCCACCCTACTTTTACTTTCCCAAATTATGTTCCAGAAGCCTCCTCTCCTCTCCGCTCTCTTCCTCTCCCCTACTCTTCTCTCTCTCTCTTCAGACAGCTCAGATACATCCTTGCTCAAGGGCACCTTGATGGCAGTTGTTAGAGGACAGAACTCCGTCTTTTTAATTCCATCTCTCAGTAAAGCATAGTCATAGCGTGTGCACTGGTGACCTTCCAGTACCCCGTTCTTAGCCAGGCATGCTCCTGTCATTAAATGCAATACTCAAAAAAATGTGAGGGGCGGTTCAATCTTCAGTATGATTTCAGTTCCAATCTCAGGGCTATTCAGCAGATACTCGCTGCTTCAGTGTTCAACACCAGGAAGTTAGTTCCAGACCGCTTCTCCTAATTAATGTCAAATAACTCCAGTGTTAATGTTGCAGGGATGCAGACTTTTTGTGGTTTAGCAGGCGATGGAGTTGGTCTGTGGGTGTTTGGCTCCCTCTCCTTCTCTGTATCTATCCTTTTTTCTTCCCTGCTCCTTCTGTTCCAACCCCACCTACTGCAACTTATCTCTCACACTGACAAATGACTGGTTCTTGGGCTGTTTGTCTGACTCCAGGTGAATATTCCCTCAATCTTTTGTCAGCTCAGGCTATAAAGCTGTCTCTTTAGGCTTTCTAAGCTAATGAATGAGCATATACAAGCAGTACACACATGCATGCATCAACACACACACACACACACACACACACACACACACACACACACACACACACACACACACACACACACACACACACACACACACACACACACTTGTCTGATAACAGGCAGCACAAAGTCTTTCAGATACAGAATTTAATTGCACATCATAGTAAAGTTGTTGTTTTTTTTATTAAGTTGGTTGTATTAGCCTTTATAAACATTAACAGCTCCTAGTAAATCATCAGATATTGTGTTGCTAACGGCAGAACATTTAATTTGATGCAGAAACTGGAACCTGGTAACTTAAGTACCCTATTAAGAGGAGTCTTCTGGGCCTCAATCATGACAAAACTTTTTTTTGATCTTGCTTTTCAATTCGCTTAATATTTTGAAATCTAATTAATTTGAGCAATCCCAAGTTCAAAAAGGCAGTCAGAGACTGCAACATCCCGCGACACCCTTGAATTTAACCTTTTACCATGACTTACATATTTTTATGCCTCTGGCTTCCTGAACATGTTGCTTTTTGTTTTGTGATTATATCTCATCAGGTTTCAGAGATGTGTTCCTAAAAAGGAATACAGTGTGCCGTCGTTCCTCGGGGTTAATGCGTTCCAGAAACCACACGCGATTAACGAATTCCGCGATAGAGCGTTGAACTATTTATCTTATTATTCACGGTAAACTAAATGTTAATCTGTATATATCTGTATTACCTTTTTCCACACTTTTATCAACTGTTTCAAGGACTTTTGCGTCCGACACTCACAGAACATGGTGCACTTCCAGATGCCGACAGCATACAGAATGCGCGTACGGTATTAAGCGACTGCCTACCAAAAATCTGCGAAAAGGTACCAAAATTGACATTTGACCTTGATCTAGTTTTGTCAAGGTCAAGGTCATCATCTCATTTTCATCCCCTTTGCTGCCTGAGTAATGTGCTTTTTCTTTCATCTTTCTATCTTCAACGATTGTGAAGATATTTGGTGGACCAACGGACGAACACACCAACACCAACAATTACAATACATCACCACTTAGCGCGATGTAATGACCTGACTGAGCAAACTCACAAACTAAAGAGAGTCACAAACAACTATGGTAACACTGCAAATATTCAAGAACACGGTGGAGGGTACAGACGTTCCGATAACATTGTTGTTTTCCTCCCTGCTGATTTATTTGTTTTCCATTTCATCCGTCTACCCGTTTCGCCCTCACCCAGCTTTACATAATGTTGATTTCTATGGTCCAAATAGACTGCTATGATGAATGTTTCAGTCCTTTTATTTGCCTTTGGAAGATAGTATACAACAGACAGAAACATTTTGTTGTCTTTCCTCCCCTCTTTCTTTGTCTTGCCCCTTTCGTTGTGCTGAGGGTTTTTAATTCTTCAGTCTACAGCTTTAGCTCATTCACGCTTCTTCTCTATGCTGCCTTGAACACATTCTAGACGGGGACATTCTGGCAGCCTCACTTCATCAAGACATCCTACACCACCCATAATGTTAATTATCTTATCAAGTATAAATATCTCCTAATGATTAATGTAATATATGTGGTTTTCTAGGGATGGAGGGTGGGTGAAGAGAGAGATGGAGAAGTAGAGGGAAGGATATAATTATTACTGATAAGTATCGATCCTCTATCTCTGGCCCTCTGTTCACCCTCCTTGCCTTTCCAGCCCGTCCCTGCCTATTGAGTTACAGGTCTGCAGAGCCTGAGTAATTTGTAATAGCCATTCACTGTTGCAGTGCAGAAATTCTACTTTGTGATGGCCAGCTAATGTGATCAAGAGCATTTTAAGCTATTTTTTGGAGCACGGAAATTACATTGGTTCCGCATAGGTCTCTCTCTCTCTGTCTCTCTCTCTGTCTCTCTCTCTCTGTCTCTCTCTCTGTCTCTCTCTCTCTGTCTCTGTCTCTCTTCCTCTTTCTCAATAATGTGATTCAATGGGCAATGTGTAGCAAGTGGGGTGCCTCCCTTCCTGCATGACACTGACCCATCCAAACTGACACACACACACACACACACACGCACACACACCTTTATACAGTTGTCTTGACCTGTATGTTTTGACCTATCTGCCGTCTTTGCCCCTTCCAATCTCTCTTTCTCTCCTCCAGCACATCTCAGTCTTAGTGAGTCGTCTAAAATGGTGAAATTAACTCAGTCAGACTGCTCTAGTCCACTGTCCTGAAGCAACCACAGCCAACTGCGGAAACTCACACATCAATGTAGTTGAATATTAAGCCTGTTTGTAAATCATGTTATTCTGAGCAGAATAGAGCAAAACCATTAAATAAAAACTTAACAATTATTCTCCAAACCTTTATTAAATTCTCATAGAACATGAATGCCTCCTGTAAAATGTTTACAGGATGTCAAAAAGTGGAGAACATTAGAGCGTCTGGAAAGGTCTGGGTTTTTTGTTAAAACTCCACAGACTCAGAATTTTTTTTAGTTTGTAGTTTTTCATTGCTTTACATGAGATCACTTGTGGCAATTTGTTAGATGTCATACAGCCTTCTCTGGAGTGTGTCAGTGACTCTTTCTGTGTATTGTCATTGAAAGACTAATACTGGCTGGACAGCACTAAAATTACCGCTCTGCATGTCTTAATCTTAATATTTATGTTGGTTGGTTCTTTAATCACAAGTGGATCCACAGAAACGAGTTAGGGATCTCACTGTTTATATTAAGGTACCAGAATAGCCATAGCACACATTCACGTGATGCCATGATGCACGTGATGAGTATTATCATCTACTAGTGTCATAGGGGTTTCTTTCCTTTGACTGTACGCATCATCTCCATGCACGATATTTCCTCTTGTGTAAAAGTAAAGACAAACACGTCCTCTGTGCTACTTTTCTCACTACCGTATTTCTGTATTTAATTTTTCACTGTTATTTAAATTCAAATTTCTATGTAGAAGCATGAAATATAAGATCTGTCCTCTTGTTTTCGTTTTTTTTTTTTTTTTTCTCGAGCTTTATGGTTCCAGATTATGATGGATTTTTTGCCACCTATGTGGTATTTTAACGATCTAAATCGTAATGGATGCATCGCCCTCATAGTTGACTATGCTGCCTGGAGTTGTTTATAATGGTAATGAATCAGTTCATCAGTAGTTCCATAGCCTCTGGAGACTCTGGAGGTAAAAAAAAAAAAAAAAAGACCTTATAGATACAGAAACATTTAAGTGCCAGCTTGGATAGTCAGTGAGCAGCCTGAGCAGAAGATTGTTAGACCAAACATCCATTTACAGCTCTCACTCCCCTCTGCCTCCATCTGAGCACAGCATTCCAGCCGAGTGCCAGAGTGCTGTCAGAAAACTGTGCTGTCGTCAGGAAACATATTTATTTCTTTTCTGCCCGGCCTGCCTGCCAATCCCCACGGAGCTTTTTAGTGTGAAGGCAGAGATTTGACAGAGTGGAGGCAGTGAGAGAAACTGAGGACTTTTGCACATTTATGTGTTAGAATCAAAGTGCTTTGTGTGAATCAGGGAGTTTGTGTGTTAGTGTGCGTGTGTCTACCTCTGTGTGTTCATGTGTATGTGTGTGTGTGTGTCATAGTGTGGCGGTGATAGCTGGCAGCAGGTTTGTGTCTTGCTGTGTTGTTGCTCTGAGGTGCAGCTCACATAAGGGTTGGAGGGAGGCAGGGAGAGATGGGAGGGAGAGATGGGAGGGGGAGGGTGACAGCCGAGCGCTCGCCCTTGGGCTCCCCAGACGCTTCAGTGCTGAGGAGGAGGGTGTGGTACATGTATGTGTGTGTGTGTGTGTGTGTGTGTTTCTGTGTACAATACAGAAAACGAGGGTGCACACACACACACACACACACACACACACATCTGTGTGTCTCTAAACGCTCAGATTCTGCTGATCCAGCAGCCTCCACTCAGCTCCCTCCCCCTCCTCCTCCCCCACCCTCTCTCTCCTCCGCTTCCCTGCTCTTTATGGCAGAGCATGCAGGTCACCTTCTCAGTTGCTGAATTTAATACTCAGCTGTAGAGAGGCAGGAAAATATGGAGTAAAGGACTAGTAGAAAAGTGAGTGACGGATTTTTTTTTTCCTCGGTAGAGTGGATTTTTGAGACTAGGTCAGGGACAGATTGTAAGAACCTGCATACAACACATAAGCATCTGTCTGACTGGATAACTGCCCCATAGTACACACACACACACACACACAGGCACGCACGCACACACATACCATGGTCTGTGGCTCTGGTGATTGATTAGCAGTCAGGTCACCTTTCTCCAGCCGTGAGTGTGGTTCATTTAGATGAGAGTGATAAAACAGGAAACACAGTGTTGCTGCAGGCGCATAGCAGATAGCAGCAGTGGCCACCATGCATGGAACACGTCGTACGACGGACTTCCTGGACAGCCAGCAGTCCCCTATTGTGCTTTACTGTATGAAATAGTGAGGAAGATAACATTTAACTGCTGTACATGAACATACCATCATTTGAGGTCCTAAACTGCGCGTTTTAGAGGTTGAAACACTTTCATCCACCTGGGACATGTGAGACTTATTACAGGTCCACAGCAGTGGGGTGTAAGAATCAGAAGTTGTTTAAAGGACAGTGGTAATGGCATCTGTTTCTACACTGTTGTATAAAAGCCTTCTGAATGCACTCGTCTTGCTACTGCTGGATGTGTGAGGAGCTGATTACAGTGTGTAATGCTGATGTTTTAGGCCAGTGAATTGCAGAGGGTGGTCTCAATGGATCTGTTTCATCCATGAAGTGCATGGCAGAGGACACACACTCCCACACACACACACACACACACACACACACACACACACACACACACACACACACGTAAACAGAACAATTCCATGCAGCCTATCCAACAAAAGCAAAACTAGAACTCAGCTTTAGCTCTAATGAAAATGCTCTTGAAATGTCCACATCTTCATCCACAAGTTCATAAAGCAGTCTGGATGAAATTCAGGCTCTGTTCCAGAATTAAATGTATTTTTTTTTGTGCTGATAAATGTTTTTGCTTGGTTGGCTGGTATTGTACCTCTGTGAATGCTCACAAAATGTTACTCCAGCCCTGTTTGTGAAGCACTTGTGATTGTCGGCTTAAGTAGAATTATTGAATTGGCAAATCATATTTGGTCTTCTCAGGGGTTTTTCTTATTTGCTTTTCCCGAATGATTTTCAATGCATACTTGTAAATTTATTGTTAGTTAGAAAATTTACTCAACAAATAAAGTTAGTTTTTCAATGTCTCATTTAGAATGACTTTACTGCCCTGTGTTTGGCTGAACCGATTCTATCTAAAACAACTGAGACTATACCGTTATACTTTGTGAGTGAGTGGGAAACAATTATGTACACATTCTGTACTAGATAATCAAGTGCTGTATGTCCGCAGTGATGAAAACTTTGATAGAGCGATGGCCAGAGTGATAGCCGGAGCTTAGATTTCCACCTCACTCTGTAACCACATGGGGACACGCCTTGTCTGAGTGCCCCACATTGTATAAGTCTTTGATAAATGTATAGCCTATAATGACAGGTTTGCGTGCATGGCTATGGGTGTTTGTTTGTGTCTTTGGTTTAGGTGAATCTGTCTTCACCAGGCTGGCAGAATGCCTCCTGTTCAATGTCAGCTCTGTCAAACTTACTTACCTTTCACTGCTAACAGCAGATGTCTGGCTAGCACAAACTGCACCTTAGGTTGTTGTTTGTGCCCTCAGGTATCACACACACACAAACACACGCAAACAGCTGGTTGTGTTAGTCTTGTGTCAGTCAACATCAGTACCTAGCACCTCTACTAAACCAGGCAATAAGTCAGTATAGGTGTGTGAACGGAAGACAAATTCTGATGGAGGCGAAGACAGCTGGTGTCCGGCCATGTATATTTCAAAGAGCGGTGTGACTTCACTGTGTACATAGCTGCTCTAATGCAGCATAGCCATACCTGAGAATTAGGACACCTTTTATGAAGCATTTATATTGCAAATCTTGGACATGATGATTGTGCCAGGGCCCTGATGTAATAAACTGTTTACATCCGCCCTCATCGTTGTTATAGCTATGGTGTATTGGTGCTACTCCCTCTCAGAGTTCCCCACCAGTGTATTTTAGGCCTGGCAACTGCCAGTGCTTAAGATGAATCTCCACCGGGACAAAAATGAAAGCAATTTTGGGTACATCCATTTTTAAATGTATTTTAATTTGATGTTTACAGATTTGAATAAATGCTGAACTCATCTGCGAGGGCCATGCTGCCCAGACAGACAGCGTGCACATGCCAGAGTTATCTCATAATTAATCTTCAAAAAAGTCAGGCAGTCGAGACCATGTTTTGATTTAATGACTCAATAATAAGAGGCGAACGAGAATTATCTTGTGATCTTTTTGCATAATCACCCTGAGACTAATGTTATCAAATCGGCAAACTCCAGTATTAACAAAAGACCTGCCGACCAAAACACACACACACACACACACACGCACAAACCAACTTTGTGCCAGAGAAAATACCTTTGTGCAGTGTCTGATTCTGTGCTCATTTAGCACCCATGGCTTTCCCCGGAGCAGCAGAGAGACTGCGCTCCACTGCTGGAGACCTCATGTTAATAAAACAGCTGAGCACTCTGCCTCCCCCTCATGTCTTATTCTCAAACAGGCAGGAATATTCAAATATGCTTTGAAATAATTCATTCATTATTCAGTACAGTTAAGTGCTCAAAATAAAGGCGCTGCTGGTCATTTAACTCGTGTTTCATACTACATATGGGTGGACTGAGGGCACAAGTGAACTGGGAACACATATACCACTGCAAAGGAAATATTGTTGATTATTGCTGATTCTGATTTAAATCTGCATCCAGGTATTGTGAAAGCAATGAATTTGAAATTAAGCATTTCATTTCTGGCCTGATTCTTGAGATATTATTTTAATTACATTTCAGGTGAGAGGCTCATAATGGTTTGAAATTTTTCCTGCTGCATGGTGTCTCTGGAAAAGCCTTCAGTGATTCATGGCACATTATAACCCCACAATCCCTGATACTATACCTTTAGTACTGTAGACTAACGCATGTCAGCAGTTGGACTAAAGTCTGTCAGTTAAACTATGACCATCTTACCAGAGGGTAGACTGTTGCTGTCTGATTCTAACCTCCTGATTCCCCTTCTTAGTATCTCATTGTGATAATCTCTTCACTACTGCTATTCACCAGCTAGTCCTTAATCAGCTCTGTCTACAAAGCGAAACCTTCATTTGTTTTTGATTATTTTCCATAATATAAGTATAAGGAAGCGTGGTGGAACAGTGGGTAGCGCTGTCGCTGTGCAACAAAGGGGGTCCGGGTTCGAGTCCCGCTTTGTGCGGAGTTTGCATGTTCTCCCCGTGTCTGCGTGGGTTCTCTCCGGGTTCCACGGCTTCCTCCCACCTCCAAAAACATGCGCTTCAGGTTAACTGGCCGGTTCCAAATTGCCTGCAGGAGAGAGTGTGTGTATATGTGTGTGTGTGTGCGTGTGTGTGTGTGTGTGGGTGTGTGTGTGTGTGTTTGTGTGTGTGTGTGTGTGTGTGCGTGCGTGTCTGTGTGTCTGTGTGTGTGTTTGTATGTCTCTGTGTAGCTCCGCAGTGCACTGGCGTCACGCCCGTAGTTTGCCCCGCCTCACGCCCTATGCCAGCTGGGATAGTCTCCAGCCCCCCATGACTTGCGCAAGCGGATGAAGAGGGTAGGAATATGAATGAACATAAGTATAAGAACTGTCTTGTGGAACTAAGAACTATCCAAATCAATGTGTATCTGACAATTCTTCTTCTTCTTCTTTTCGTTTCGGCTTTTCCCTTCAGAGGTCGCCACAGCGAATCAGTTGCCTCCATCTAACCCTGTCTTCTGCATCCTCTTCTCTCACACCAATTACCATCATGTCCTCTTTCACTACATCCATAAACCTCCTCTTTGGTCTTCCTCTAGGCCTCCTGCCTGGCCACCGTTCTTAAAAATGGGAACCAGCACACTTCTCAGTTCCTCAGGCATCTTCTCACTATCTAAAATCCTTGTGAACAACCCAGTCAGAAACTCTATTGCCACCTCTCCAAGACACTTCCAAACCTCTACAGGTATATCATCAGGACCGACTGCCTTTCCACTCTTCATCCTCTTCAATGCCCTCCTCACTTCATCCAGACTAATCTTTGCTACATCCTGGTCCACAACAGTCGCCTCTTCTAGTCTTTGTTCTCTCTCATTTTCCACGTTCATCAACTCTTCAAAGTACTCTTTCCATCTTCCCATCACACTACTGGCACCTGTCAATAGACTTCCATCCCTATCCTTAATCACCCTAACCTGCTGCACGTCCTTCCCATCTCTGTCTCTCTGTCTTGCCAACCAGTATAGATCAGTCTCTCCCTCCTTACTGTCCAACCTAGCATACAAGTCATCATAAGCTTCTTGTTTGGCCTTTGCTACCTCTACCTTCACCTTACGCTGCATCTCCCTGTACTCCTGTCTACTCTCCTCAGTCCTCTCAGTGTCCCACTTCCTCTTAGCTAACCTCTTTCTCTGTATACACTCCTGTACCTCCTCATTCCACCACCAAGTCTCCTTATCTACTTTCCTTCCAAATGACACACCAAGTACTCTCCTACCTGTCTCCCTGATCACATTAACTGTAGTTGCCCAGTTATCTGGAAGCACCTCCTGACCACCCAGAGCCTGTCTTAGCTCTTTCGTAAAAGTCTTGCAACACTCTTCCATTTTCAACTTCCACCATTTCGTCTTCTGCTCTGCCTTTGCCCTCTTGATCTTCCTCACCACCAGAGTCATCCTACACACCACCATCCTATGCTGTTTGGCTACACTATCGCCTACCACTACTTTACAGTCGCTGATCTCCTTCAGATTACACCATCTATCTGACAATTGTGTATCTGAAAAGTATATCTGACAATTCAAAAGAAGTTCAATATAAGATGCCTCTAAAAGGCATCAGAAATAAGTGCACACAGTAATCCCTCACTAGTTCGTGCACGGCTTCACTACATCGCGGATTTTTAGTAGGTAGTCATGTTATACTGTACCCGCATACTATTGGCTGAGTACGCCGCGTTCCGAGACCAGGTAACGCAGCGCACTTCCATGAAACACAAAAGTGCATTAGACAGTCTATAAAATTGTGGGAAAAGATAATACAGATATGGGGTGGTTAAATATCAGCATGAGGAGGGCTCGTAAACGTTTAAAATACCGTGAATAATAAAATAAATAATCCTTTGCTATATTGCAGAATTTCATTTTTCACGGGTGGTCCTATAATGCATTAACTGTAAGAAACGAGGCATTACTGTATTTTCGTAATTATAGTTTTTCGTTACAAAAATACTTAATAATATAGTTTTTTTTAATAAAAACATTTAATAATAAATGCACAGGCTCCATATGTTTCTTTAGTGAGAAAAACTGTGCTTTGAATTTGATCTTCTGGAGCTTCTATTGAACTCGTACTAATTTAAGGGGTGCCAGCAAAGTCCACAATCACCTCAGGAAGTTTGAATGCACTCTAACTCTAAGTTGCTGTTGGAATGTGTTGAAGACATTTCATTTTGTGTGTTGAAGCCGGGTGGCACACTCCCGTTTAGTTATAAGTAACAAAGTGCACATTACGTTTTGCCAAATAACCTTTGGCTAACATCCTTGGCTGAAGACCAATTCACACACATGCGCGCACGCACGCGTGCGCACACACACACACACACACATTATTATTGTAATATTGAAACATCAATAGCTTTGGCAACCTGAAAGCGGCTGCTGATAGAATCTGTCCTCTATGCTTGGAGCTGAAGTGCGGCATGAGCGACAGCATCCTCATCTCTTAACTGATGTCATTATATTTACATCGTTACTGCGTTCTTCTTTACCGGGTTTTTCTGACTCTGACAGGAATGATGCTGCATTGACTCATCCGGGCTCAGTGTTGATAATTACAGTTTGGCTTCATCTTAGGAAATATTCCACACTGTCAGTCATTAGCTTTGTGTTTTTCCCCCAGACTGTTTGATTTATGAGCCTGGTTGGCTGGCTGTCGTGAGGTTCTTTTTCCACCGCTCCACTAATGAATTCTGCATTATTTTCAGACAGCTGTGCCCTCAAATGCATGATACGGTTATGTGTTTTATGGCTAAGTTCACTTCAGGCAGAATTTATTAGTCTGTCTTCTGATTCACTTTTGGTGTCCTCAGTTTTCTGTCCTCTGCCACCCCTCCTCCCTTAGCCATCACTCTCATTATGAGTATTATTGCTTAAATGGTTTTATTTCAGTCTTCTCCAATTAATCCAGTGTTCATTATGTCTTTGTATACACTCATAATTTGGTGTGCCTATGGAATTTGACTGATCCCAAAACAGGTCATCATGGATTGGGTGAAACAAAGTAAATAATGAAATAAAATGGCTGGTAGTGAAATTTGACAAATATTTGACAAATATTTAGCCACATATTTTTTTTATTTAGTCTGACAAAATACAAAATTAATGTGCGCAAGCAAAGTGTATGTTGATGATCCTGGTGTGACTGTGCCTTTCCATTTGGTATTGGATTCTAAGACAGTGCTGAAGAGATGACCAAATATAAATTGCGGTCATTTCTTCTTAAACAAATCATTTCTGTGTTACATGTCCATTAACCTTGGCCAGCAAAATCATTAATTTTTCTTCAGTGAGCACATTATTCATCGAGTCGCCTCCTGCCACTGTCTGTTGGCACTGCAACTCTGTAGATACAGCCTCTGAGAAGCAGAGACAGGCTCTCCATCAATGGACAGACTGAGACATTGGTGCTGCAGCACATGAAGTGAGGCGATCAACATGTGAGTCCATATGGATAACATCTAACACACACATGCCCACACGTACAGAGACAGACACATACACAGACAGACTGACAGACAGACAGACAGACAGACAGACAGACAGACAGACAGACAGACAGACAGACAGACAGACAGACACACACACACACACACACACACACACACACACACACACACACACACACACACGCGCGCGCACGCACCCACACACACACACACAAAGCTTGTTTATCAAGAGTTTTATTTTACCTCACACCACTGGGTAATTAGGTGTCCTCTGGTCTCCCTGCCTCTCACAGTAATGGTAGAGAAATAGACCTGTCACTATTTTGGCACTTGAAGATTCAACAAATGCTAAGCAGTAATGGCTTGCTTTGTGTCCTTGTAATGCATTGCATTGGCTATAGGGAGACTTGAAAAGAGAACACTGAAGACTCCTCATTCTCTTGAATTATTTCTTATAATGGTGAATATTTTAAAATTCAGAAATGATAAATTTGGTATAATCGAATTATAAACTGGTCAATTAGCTTAATAAAGATGATTAACATTGACAAAGATGACAATGCATTGCATTTGGTAAGTTTTTGTCTACTTGAATAAAAAAAGCAATGACACTGACAATATTTAAATGTACAATATTATTATACTGGATAAAGGATGAGGAGACAGATGCCAGAGGACAAATAAGGAAGGCCAAGGACATGAAACCAGAGAGAATATGTGGATGACAATACAAGAGAAAAAAGTACAGTGGAGACAGGAGATGAGAAGAGTAGAGGAGAGTTTGTGGTCCATGGTTAATCCCTGTTTTACTGATTTAACAGTTAAATGACTGCTGAGTCCAGCACGTTGCCAAACCCAGGCCTCCGCTCTCCTCCCCATGCTCTCTATCTTTATCTAAAACAATTATTCATTCCATTCATTCATGGTCTTGACCTGCTTATTTCAGTTCAGAGACACAGGAATAGTTTACCTGGAGCCTGTCCCAACATAAATTGGTTAGAAGGCAGGGTCAGTCCTTCACATGGACAACAAACGTCTTTTTTACGAATGCTGTGCTCGTTTTCTGAATAAGCCACTGAAATAACTCTTCATCTCACATCCTCCCATTAACATCAACAGAAGTCAAGGACAGTACATGGAGGTCAGTAGTAAAACGTATGTGAATCTATCAGGAGAGAACAGAGAACTAGCAGTTAAGTAGAGGAGCTGTGAATGGGCTGGTAGTGCTTGCGTCAGGGAGCTTATTCCACAGAAAGCACACAGTAAAAAAATGTGGGGTCATACTCAGCTGTCATGGACCAGTGATCTAGTTCTCTACCTGTCAACCCCTCAGAGAGCCTGAGACAAGAGAGGGTAGGCTTTCCCTCACCTTTCTCTTTTTTTCGCTCTCTCTTTCTCTCACTTCTCCTGCGTGCCACACCTTCTCAGCAATGTACTCTATGACAGGGGGCAAACTGTCATAAGCAGAGATATGCTTACAAAAAGAGTTCACTTCCATCTGAGAACAATGCAGTAAACAGTCTTTGATAAATAAAATTGTATGTAATGAACTTACTGAACACAATAAAATGCTCCAACAACACATATCCTTTGCAACTGCAATTACAAATGCAGAGATAGTGCATAGATTATCTTTTACAGTCTCTTTCAGCTGTTGACGTAATTTTTAAATGAGATTTTAAAAATCCTGAGTACAAAATAAATAATTAAATAAATTCAGACCTTGTTTGTTACGGTTTGGTTTAGTTCTGGAAACTTGATCAACATTAGAAAATATAATTTAATGAAGCCAACAATTACTCGGTGGGAGCAGGAAATGCTCAGTAGTTTCACTTCTCAAAATTGAATTTTTCTTTCACAGCCTGACTTAAATATGTCATCATTAGGCATTTCTTTCTTTCTTTGAAGGGCAACATTCAGTGACTGCTTGCAGTGCCTCTCTGTACAGTGTACTTATACTTACAGTGTTCTTACAGTGTAAACTGTACTTATAGTGTTCATCCTTACGTCTTCGATAGCAGGTCTGAACAACTTGGTTTTAAAGATTGTCTATATAAAATACACAATTCATATTGTTAATTTCCTCTCTGGTTCAAATCCAACCAACTGACATTGCGTCACTTGAGAGTAGCTATATCTAAGAGAGGCCAGTCTGATGCACCAAATGCTTCTGCATAAATAGGACTGTTTTATAGTAGATAATGGCTGTGGGTCACGTATATTTATACAACTCAATAAAGCAGGACCGGAAAGAGAGATTACTGTGCCCTGAGTCAGGGAGATAATGATATCTGGCTGCTAGCTAGCCCAGAACAGGCTCCAGATGGACCAACAATCAGGGAGACAGGGCAGAAAGTGCTGCTGAAGTTGTACGTTGATGTGTTAACATGAGACTTCCATGGCCCGACAAAGCAACGTGCAGCTTGCTTCAACCTTCCACTGTACCATGAAAGTCATCTACTTATTTCCTTGAAACCATCTTCTCCTCAACAAACTTTCACCAGCAGTAGCTTTAGTTAGGATCTACACAACAGCTGCTCAGGCAAAATATTTCATAGTATAGGTCAATTGTGGCTGTGTGAAGAGAGTACCAAACGTTCAGTACAGCTATATGCCTTGAATGGATCCAAATGTTGGATTGATTCCATTTCAATTAGACCTATGTTAGTTGCTTATGTGTTATATTTACTGCATACAGTATTTATTCTGAAATAGATGGAGCTCAGCTCTGTTGGATGTGCGTGACACAGTAACTAAAAAAACAATCTGCCAAAACGCGTCCACATGGCTATGCTAGACATCAACACAGACATGTGTCTATTTTTTTTGTCTTATACAGCACAAACCCTCATGAAAAGTTAATATCACAACAATTACAACGATAAAAACAACAATGACAAGAAAAAAAATTCCATGCTAATTAGCAGGAAAGCAGGTTGAATGTAAACCATTGATGTGTTGTCTTAACCAAATGGTTAAGACAACACATCGATGATCTTAAATCCTGTCCAATGTTTGATGTCTTGTGCTACTTAGCTTAGTGTAAAATTTAAGAGCACCAACTCCCTTAATATTTGAAAGAAATTATTTAAAAAATTTTCATCAACTATTACCAATAAAGCAAATTTCACCCAGTTTCAATATTTGTTATTGTGATAAAACAAAATTTTCCAGAGGCATGGTATGCAGAACTTAGATAAAAGCTTTTCCTCTAGAAGGATATTTATCAGATCACGTCTCAACTCTAATTTTTGTCTTGTCATTGTCTCGAACAACAATTTGACTCCTTCATAAACCTCATTTTCAGGCAGGGGATTAACTCTGTTACTAAAGTGAACACTTTATTTTTTCTGTGAATAAAATAAAAAGCATAATTTTCAAAAAAAGCTTGACAAATATCCTCAGAGGTACAAGTTCAGCAGACATCTCAGTCAGTAGAGACACTCCTGAATTTCACTTTATTACGGTTTTTCTCCTGTACACCCCTCTTTGGTTTTGCAGCTCCCCATCGACCTGACTAAAGCCCAAGGTCGTTCCAATTTCTATATTTTTCTTTGAACGTGTCAAGTGATAAGGATCGTGAATCACTAGGACCAAAAAAACCATCACAATAATCCAAAATACTCAGAATTTTTTTTGACCTTGTCTACTGCATTCAAAGTGCTGCTGTCATGGTTAGTATGTTTTCCTTTTTACATTCCGCGAAGAGGTGATGTGATGTATTGTAATTGTGAGTTTATGTGTGTCCGTCCGTTCATCCACCAAATATCTTCATAGTCGTTGCAGATATAAAGATGAAACAAAAAGCACATTACTTGGGTGGCAAAGGGGATGAAAATGAGATGATGACCTCGACCTTGAGAAAACTTAAGTCAAAGGTGGGAGAATGCCAGTGCAAGACCGTAGATCAAAGCACTAGCTTTGATCTCACATCTCTGAAACCTCATGGCAAATAGAATGCACCATTTACATGTTGGATCATGGGTGTTTCATTAAATGACCCTGACCTATGAAAGTAGGTCAGGGTAAAATTTTGAATTCAGGGGTGTAATCTGTGACTGCCTAGTTGACACTTAATTCAATCAAGGCTTTTTATGGGAACATAATCTGAGTATCTTTGGAGGCAGAAGTGTCTGAAATCCTCGACCCCTCCTGCTGATTGCTGTAAAAATATCAGTGTTATTATACAGGCTCTGATTGGGATACTATGTCTCTACTAAAAATGTCTGTCTCTGCAGAACAATGCAATAAAACAATGTGTTTGAATTGTTTATTGTTTATTATTTATTATCACTAGCAGTTCCTTTACCTACACATACCCTAAAAGAGAACAATCAAGCAGATTTTGAGTGGAAAAAAAAAAAGTTTGGGAGGCTCTTTTTTAAAATTGCTTCAAACTCTTGGAACATTGCATGACTAAAGTCAGAGTTCTGTCCATACTCTTAGCAGAGGTGTTAGACTCTGTTAAGACTGTCCCAATCCTTCTTTAATATTTATGGACAAGATCTGAAGGCACAGCTTTTTTCCCTCCAGCCCTTCCACCTCACCATCGTCACCCAGTCTTCACAGATGCACCAACTTCTTCTTTCATCACCTTCACCAGAGACCGCTAGTGTCTGGATTCCAAGGGGATATAGTTTTTTGACAGTTCTCAGGATGGATTAAAAAAAAGAAAAAGAAAATAAAAAATTCTAAGCTTCCTGACAGACTATCACAAATCATCTCATGCAATATACCATCATGTGTACTTCAACCTCTAGTCTCTCCTGATTAAGTGACAATTCACTCTTGTGAGATATTGCTGTACAACATATTGTACAAGATCAATGCCTCCTATCTCCTATCTTGCTTTGTTGTTATTTATGTTTGACATTTACTTTGTCTTTCCATATCCCCTTTGCTGTTTTGAACTGAGATTGTGGGATTATTGAAGGATTAAAATCTGTAATATACCTTTGAAACAATTTCAGATATGTTCCTGGATATATTCAAAATATCTTTAGAGGATTGTTGGAAAGGTGTGACAGGAATTTCCGATCCTTGGGATGTTGCCCTCAATCTCTTTATGAGGTCAGCTGACCTGCGCTAACTAACAGTTCCCACTGTCAGTGACAGATTCACTGTCTTTCCCCTAGTCTTTCTGTCATAGTCATTCTTTTTCTTGGTTCAAAACAAGTGGTAAGCCTTCTTCATCCCTTCTCCCAAGCGAATTTCCTTCTCCTTTAGTGTTTGTGCTAAGTGGGAACCTTGAACCCTCCCACCAGTCCGTCTACTTCACTGCCATCCCTTTTGCTCCTTTTGAAGGTACTTTCATTTAATCATTTCTTTAAAAAAAGATTTTTTTTCAGTGCAGTATAAGGTCACAGATCACATCACTGCTGCTTTCCAACTCAGTGACCATTTAATCAAGCTGGGGTCCATAGCACTGCTGCTCTTTGTAGACCATCTTTTCTTTGTGGGCTCAAGAGTGAAGCCTTTGGCTTCGGCCCTCTGAGTCACATCCCTACCAAAGCTTCAGAGGTGGACTGGGTGACTTTCACCAATTGCCGAGGATTTAGAGCTTGACGGAGTGTCACATATACGTTTGTCTTGTTGCCTCATCCAAAATATTAGCTTGGGATGCTTGCCCTCAACCCACGCTGAATTATAGCAAATTTTCTCCTTGACTGGAGTATTTTGAGTAGTTGAAGTTATTTGAGTTCAGCACAGTATTGATATTTTTGTGGCCAGAGCCTGATCAACCAAATATACTGTTACTAATACTGACACTCGTTTTGACAACTTGCTTTGCTTGCTTTGACATCAACACAGGTGTTTAGTCATTCTTCTATAGTTTTGTTTGTGGAATTTATAGAACAATCAGCACTGTGGCGCAGTAAGTAGTTGTTGCTTCACAGAAAGTTGCGTCCTGGATTTGATTCCAGCTGGGGCTTCTTGAGTTTTCATGTTCTTCCCATGTCTGCGTGGGTTCTCTCCAGGTTCTCTGGCTTCCTCCAACAACTACTGTAAAAACACCATAAATTTATAGTTATATGTTGCCCTTCAATGAGCTGGCATTTCATCCGGGGTGTACCCTTCCTCTCACCCGTAGTCACCTGGGATAGGCTTCAGAAACACCCGTTACCTGTACGTCAGATAAGCGGCTGAATATGTTATGATCGTCTTATTGTATTGCATTATGATTGGACATAACCACAAAAAATTACTCAACTGTTGTGCAGAAAATTTTTTTCAGTTTTTGCTTTTCTAATGCATCATATTTTATTGTAAAAGGTTGTTCAATAGATTTTAACACAACAGTTAAAGAACAGATAGTAGCAGATGAAGCATTTTGTAATGTAAGTATCACTGGTGCTCTTTGGATCCTTTTAAATCGTTGAATTAAATCATGTGTTCTTGGGTTGGTGAATTAAACACACAACCAGTGTACATACATACATTAGAAGATACACACATCATGACATGATTTAATGAGTTAATCACTACTCTAATTAAAATCTTGCAAACAGTGTCCATGGAGGAAAAACAAATAAACCATGCACAAGGAAGTCCAAAATACTACACAAAACATGACTCATAAACAGGATATAGTGTGACAAAGAGAAAAACACAGATGAGTACACAGGAAACACACAAACATAAAATACAACAAAACAGTTTTCACCCAAACAAATTTGGTGACTCAAAAAAGGTAAATACAGATTAAATACACAGGAAGATGAGATCAGATGAGGCATAGGTAAAGATAATGTGCTGATGGGAAAACAGACAAAGGAAATGAGAAACACGAGACACAACAGAGAAAAAAACTTTCAAAATGAAACTGAAAACATAAAATCTACAAAACCATAACGGAGTTGAAACTACATTGATCTTATTTATTAAAAATTTCTGAGGAGTCTGATTCATTTCCAGACAAATACATGTTTTTGGCTTGTATAAAGACAGCCATGGTGACACATCAAACAAGCTCTGTTAAATATTTCTTCTGTCAAGTCTACATTTTAATAATTGGTGTGGAGCAGTATTTCAGTAGTAACATTTCTCATGAAAATTCCACCATTGATGGAAATTTAGAAGTCAGTTCTCCCAGTATCTGTGTTTCTTCTATCAACTTTGTGGTCATACATGAAATTTTCTTCATACCTGTTCCAAAAGTCCTTTGGCCAGAGCATCGACAGTAGAGTTACACAGAAATATTTGAAGCTTCACCTGTTAACTAGGCTGCAGCTTATGTTTTAAGTATCTATTGGTTTGCTGTATGTTTTATTATTAGCATCTGTGTTAGTCCGTCTGACATGTTGGTGGTGCTTTATTGATCTGTTTTGTTGCCAATCAATGTTGGGTGCGGTGTTTTCCATGCTTATCAGATTGTAATCAGTCAACTGAAAGAAAACTATCACTTTGTGTTACGCGTGATGTTCCAAAGGTTACTCCATGCATTAAATCCATCAAGCAGTGAATACATGCTGGACACATTTTTTGTCTTTTTCATTTTCTCCACTCATGCCCTGGAGTAATGAGACATTTCCTCGTCAAAATATCCACAGCACTGTTCTCCTGAACCATTAGGAGGCACAAGTCATTGTTCATCCTCTCACTCTGAGACATAATTCTCTCTTCCTTTTCTTCTTATGGTTGTCTGTGGGATAGTGAAGCAGCTGATGCAGCAGTGTTGTCCACTCTGATCCTTTTTCTTCATTTGTGGACTCAGACATAGGGGCTGTGTTGTATAGAAAGCATAACAGCTAAATAAAATGCTATGCCACATCTTCACTGGGAGGGAGGCGTAAATGTGTGCTTGTGTGTGCACATGTGCATGTTGATGAGCTGGAGGAATGAATGGAAGATTGCTTTTTTACAGCCTCTCCATCATGAATTGCCAAGGAAAAAGTACACACGTTCAAAGAAATGGTAGCTTATGCCATCACAAATAAAAAGAAAAGAAAAGACAGTAGGTCTTGCATTCAATATGGAAGCTCAATAAGGTGTGTCTCAAAGACAAAACACTAAAAGTTACTCAGTCTTTTCTGTCTGATTTATGGATATAAACTGCATTAAGTTCATAAAAATCCAGTGTCCTTTCAGTTCCCGTCATGATGAAGATTGTGTCAGCTTCTTGATTTGTGATTTTCCACTCACAAGTTGTAAAAATGTCTTGATATAAATAATCTTGTAATACTAACACAAACAAGGACATATAGTGTCGCTGGCATGAGACATCCAAATCCTGGCAAAGGCACTAAAGTTTGCATTTGTAGATTTGCAGCACCAGCAGCAGTTCAGCACTTAATTAGTATTTAGAAGTTGTTGGGGTTTTTTTTTTTTAGAAAATGATCTTCACATTAAATAACTAACCAAGCTTTTTTTCAAAGATGACTTAATCTTTCAAACCTGAACTCTGCATTCAAAACGGTTCTCTTGTTTCCCAACATATCCGACACGAAGTGAAACGTTTTTAACCAGCCCTTCTCGTTGTCCATCATCAACAGCAAAATATCTCCTCGCTCATGTCCCCCAGTCTGCTCTTAAATTAACACTTATTGTGTAAAACCTTGACTTGCAGCTAATCGGTGGAGAGGGGTTCACCTGCTGCTTGCAAACATAACCCTCATTACATTTATGAATGAAAAAATATAGTTTTGATCTCTATGCCTTATTTACAATTTCAGCTTCTTTCATGTTCTTCATTCCTCCTTCTGAACTTCTTCCACCACCCACGCGATGCCTTGAACTCCTTAAACTTCCTTTTGTTTTAATAATGTGGCGATTGTAGATGCATTACGGCCATATTCTTTGGTGAGATCAACCCTTTTTCATGCTTTTCTATTATCTCTTGCTTTGTTTGTAAGGACAAAAAAAACTCTTTTCTTCATCTTTTCTTTTGCTCTTTTCTCCGTCACTTAATTAGGGTCCATAGCGAATACTCAAAAAGTTAATATATTGACGTAAAACTATCAGAACTCTTCATGGGTCGAGGGCCGAATGACGAGGATACTGCATAGACACCTATGCAGCACCCATTGGCTAAGAGGAGGTCCCTCTTAGCCAATGGAATGCCAGGATGCTAGGTAATAGCCGATGGCAGAGCATCTATAAGAATGTTGCGTTCAGGAACCTGTGGGAGCTGCGAGTAGCAGCCCATACTATATTTTTACCTTTCGTAACTCAAAATTTCTTTCATAACTAGAGGCAATATTTTCCGGTTGAAGCGTTTCATAAGTAGAAGATTTCGTTAGTAGAGACATTCGTAAGTAGAGGTACCACTGTGTGTGTGTGTGTGTGTGTGTGTGTGTGTGTGTGTGTGTGTGTGTGTACTGTGTATATATATATATATATATATATATATATATATATATATATATATATATATATATATATATATATATTTATTTTGATTGCAAGAAATGACTGATATTCTACTAGGGCATCTGCCAGTCACAGCATGCATGCTAAATTGACTTTTTCAGCACCCAGTACTCATCCAGCAGGGCTGTGGGGTTAACACACTCATATTCCCACTACCACGTTCTAACCAACAGCAACTGACCCATAATATCGCTTCCTGCTTTCACAGCATAAAAGTCAGTGATGAGCTCAGTATCCTTCAACCTTATGCCTCCTCAAATCATAGAGTTGCTGAGAAAACAGACACAATCACACATCAACCTTCACCCCCTTTTGACCTCATATTTTATTCTCTGTTTTTAGTTTCAAATTAGTCTGAATGCATTATCTTAAAATGTTTGTCAGACTGAAGGCCTCCGGCAGCAGTGCAGAGACAAGAAACTTAGAATACGACCAGTTAGTTGTGCTGGACTCTCATTAACCTCCTTACCTTCTCTTTCTACACCTAGTCTCCTCCATCAGCTCATTCAGGCCTGAAGTGACACATAGGCCTCTAGAGTGTCAGTAGCGATAAAGATGCTGCCACTTCACAATTTTAATTGGAACTTCTGCTGTTGATGTGTGAACAGCTATAGGACAGAGAAGGGCATATCTATCATCCCTTCCCTACGCAGACTGCCTGAGGTCAAATGGCAGCAGTTAGTACGGCGGGAAATCCCCCAAAGCTCCTGTTTATTTATGATTTTATTGCTCCACCCCTCACTGCACTATACCTCTTACATCTGCAAGTAATTTCTGGTTGTGAAATGTCACGGAGAAAGAAAAAGATAGAAGGAGACAAAACAAACAAAACAGTGGTATAGTTGAATCGATATGATAGTAAATAGTACATCACCATTCCAAATTAAAAGCTCTACTACGTTTTACCTTTGTGTCCAGCAGAAGAAATAACATGTCATCATCAGTCGTTTATTAATCCTTGGGTTCTCTATGATTAATGAATATGTGGTCTTAATATCAATGTGTTCTTAGTCTGTGGTGTGCAATGAGTTTTTTCAAATGTACTGTATATGAACAAAGCTCTAAGTCTGCACAAATCTGAACTGAACTTTGCTGTGACGTTTGTGTTAACAAATACATAGATAGATGTTTAACACTGAAAAGCTAATTATTTTACTCCAAGAGGTGGAAATACAGACATCAGTCATCACTTACAGCTCAGGTGGTACTTTTAATTGGTTTTGCACATAACCTTTACCACACATCTGCTTTTGCTGTGATTTGAAAAAGCATATGGCAGTTTCCATGTTAGGATGTTGTCTATGTGGATTACACCGCCTCCATACCACACAGTGTGTGATTCTTCTAGAAACTGAATTTATCACACAAGAAACTCAGCACAAGTCTTTCAACATTCATAGTGTAAGTCAAAAGTTTAAGTCCACTGCTGTTCTCCTTCGTGACATAATACTTCCTGTTCAAGTTTCTCAAAGTATTTTAGGCACCTGAGTTTCAAACAATTTTGAAATAACATTACCTTCCTCTGGCTCCTCTACCAATATTCTAGCATCAACAATGACTATCAGGTTGTTGTTTTCTTTCCTATATACAAATTGCTTGGCTTGGCAAAAGCAATAAAATTAATGTTTCGGGTAAAAATTTTCAAAGATGATGATTCAGCTGGCCAGTTTGTTCACTCTCAAAGGATGGAGAACATTATGATGTGATTCCTGGCAGTAGGGTTGCACGCTAAAAAAGTGAGTCCTTTTTTTTATTACTACATATTATGGAAGAAAACACATATAAAAATCCTCACTCTTGCATGATATCACAGTACTGTAGGCCACACAACATTGTACCCCTAAGAGAGTGTCTTGTTCGAAATGGACATCTGAACAAAGCCAACATAGTATTTTACAGTCTGTGTATTCAATTCATATTTGGGGATTTTTCTTGTTCTTTCTCATTTCTCAATAGAAATGAGTCCAAAAACACAAGTATGTACGCTGTTTTTGAAGAGGCAAGCTTATGATTGGATGAGCATTTCAAGCTAGTGGCTGTAAATACACCTGAAGCTGTATCTGGTGCAAAGCCTGTCTTGTCAGTCTGCAGAAGAGACCTGATGGGTACAGAACTAACAAGGCCCTTATAATCAAACCTTAAGCACTGTGGCTTGTCTAAGCAGAGGGGAAAAAAACAAGAATTCTCCTCAATATGTCCTCTCGAAGTGTGATCTGATTTTAATGAGCACACCAAATGTCAATAAAAGCTTGACAGAGGTTTTACCTCTTTCACTGCAGTAGCTATGTAGTGTGCTAACAGACAAGACCATAGATCACTATGGAGATCACATGCATGCACATTCAAACATGCATGCACATATTCCCACACACGCACGCACGCACGCACGCACGCACACACACACACACACACACACACGCACAGGTATCATTACATACCCAAAGTGTGTATTGAAGGGTAATATATTGTAATCCAAATATTTGATGAGTCAGCACCCGGTGCTGCTTTGCATCCTATTAAATAACATTTACATGTCATTTATATCTCTTATACTCATTCAGAAAAGTGGTGTCAGCACAGTGTGCACATTAAAGCTCCACCTTATTCTACTACTGTGGTACCCTGTCTGAATTTGCAAATAAATATAAATATGCCCTGCAACACACTTTTTGAAATGTTTTTATCCCATGTTCATTAAATTTGAAGACAGGAGATGTGATGTCAGTGAAATATCATCAGCCTGAGTGTTTTTTCAAAGTTTTTCGATACACATTTATTCAGGGGTCTGGCCTTAGATTCCGTCCATCAATTCAGGGTAGAAAGACTAATAATGAAACTGTTTAATTGCATTACCATGATAGCTTTGAATAATCTTTACCAAAATGGTCGCAGTAAAAAAAGCAATTACTATTTTCAGCCAGTAATTAGCCAGAGCACCTTTCTTCAATGTCATGACAACCCTAGTGAGAAGAACATGAACATGTGTCAGAAGTCTGTAAAGGAGCTGAAAGCAATGGAGATGAAGATGGGCAAGGTAGGCTGTCAAAGAGGAAGTGAATCAGTGAGGATGCTGTTCTCCTCTGACACCACCGCAATAACCCTCAAGACAAGCAAGTGAGCTTCTCTGTGTCCACACATGAATATCAATATTATTTATAACATATCTTTCCATTTTGAAAGCTTTTTTTGGTAACGGAGGAGATGTTGAAATAAAGGGAGAAAGATGGAAAGAGCGTGGCAGGCGTGGATGGAGGAAGGGAGGGAAGAATGAGAAAGAGAGATTGGTTTTCATGCCTGGTAGTCAGCGAGCCTGTAAATCTCCCAGGAGCGTAGTGGAAGACAGCAGAAGGTTGATAGTCATCCATCACTCCTGACAACCCCACTGCTCTGGAAGAACCTGACAGCACAGCCCTGCCTGAGAAAAGGGAAGAGAGAGGGGGGTAAAATCAAGAATAAAGGCAAATAGAAAGAGATGCTGCCTGCAGAATGAGCAAATTAACTCTTCCATGTTGAACTCAGAAGGCAAAGGGGGCGGTGAGAAGACAAATATGTGGAGGCAAAAAGACGTAGAGAAGAAGAGAAGTGCAGCAGTTGGCTGTTACTGCCACTCTCTTCATCCTTCACTGGGTGCCTGTGGCAGAGGCGATGCTGAAGGAGTGGAACTGAACTGGCTGGAACTAGCTAAGCTGCAGTTGCAACATATAAAAGGGAATATCTGGCTAATAATCCAAGGAAAGGAAAGTTTTATAATTACTGTTCTTTTGCTAAAGATTTAGAGATGATGAAGTGGGAAGAGCTGTTTCATGTTTTTTATTCTTCGATTTGTATGTTGAATTATGTCAGTAAAAAGGTTGACGGAGAAACTTCAAGCCCAATTTTCATCCAACTTCATCACATAGTCTGTAGCATGGGTAAAGGAAACACCTCTTAAATTCTGAAATATTGAAGAGGAGAGTATTCAATTATTTTTCACTTTTGCAAAATTCTGAAAGAAAGAAGCATAATTTGGTTTGTGATTCCCTGACAACAGTTAGATTCTACAGTGTAAATTCATTGGAAATACATTGAGGCATGGCCCTCATTCTGATCTCAGGGCACACAATTATTGGTTTGTGTGCCTCTCACCTACAGACTTATGTACATTGTACCCAAAGCAGAAAAAAAATGCAAAATAAAATAATAATAATAATAATAGTAATGATGTTTTTTACAGATTTCAAATGATTTTTTAAATACAGTCGTCCCTCATTTTTTCGGGGAGTTACATTCTCAGAAAAACCTGCGATAAGCAAAACCTGAAAAGCAAAGAGCTTTTTTTTTGTTTCTTTTTTTTTTTTTACAGTTATTATATATGTTTTAAAGCTGTAAAACCCCTCACTACAAACTTAATACAATTTTCTAAGACTGAAATTAACATCTACACACTTTTCTCTCTTGTTTAAACACTCTCATACAGAAAAAGAAGGCCAATATTTTTATTATGTGTGGATAATGTTGGTATCCAGTGTAATGTTCTTTTTCCTACAGTCACTGATCCACAAAGCTTTTGGTCTTTTTGCAGAAAGTTACAACCCTGTTTGTATCTTTATTGAAACTCATTGCTGCTGCCTTTGTTATTTTCCTCCTTCTTTATGTAGCGAACCGAAGATTCATTTATTCTGTAATAGCGCTCTACAGCCACGTAACTTCTACCTTCCTTTAGCATTATCAGAAGTCCAACTTTTTGTACTATGTTTGGCATCTTCCTCTGCCTTTTAGTGTTCCTGCAGGTGCCTTTGACAGAGCAGAACATTTCATCGACATTGTGTTTTGTTGGGAAGAAAACTTGTAACATACAGGACTGAAGTACAGCACATGAGAATCAGATTGCTGGTGAGCAAAGATTTAAGTAAATTTGGCAAGCTGAACTCATTATGTACTGCACTGGAGATACGGTATGGTCTACAGCCAATCAGGACGCAGAATCCAAAGCGGTGTAAAAAAAAACAATTCAAGTACTGCATACTAAATTACCCTTAACTAATTCCACAAAACAGTGACGATGCGAAAAGTGATTGGTTGAGCCTGGAGGTTGACAAGTAGTCATTGATGAGATATGAAGTCTAAGGCTAGAATGTGCTGTAAAATCTAAAATTTATTATTGATCTATTACCAATAAGCAATAGCAAATCCATTATCTTCCTATATTTCACCATTTTTCTTCCAAACATATGACAGGCCTGTGTTTGCAAAACATCAATTCAGAATCAACTCTCACTAAACACACACAGAATGTTCAGGCACTAAGACACTGTCCCTCCCAGTTAAATGTCTTAATGGGATATTGATCGTTTAACCTCATCCACACAAAGGTCTTGAATAAATCACCTCCAACAGTTATTCCAATATATTGTGATATATGTTTATTCAACACTTGGTAGGAGTTATTGGATCGACATCTTTTGGGAGGTATATGAGATTAGTAGAATTTGGCACATTTGAATTTAATTCGGATATCCCTACTAATCAGTCGTTGTCACTGTTATACAATAAGAGTTAGTTAGGGAGTGAATAGAATGGGTTCTTTTGAAACGGTCATGTGTTCACGATAATGGTGATGATTTGTGTCAAATAGGATAAACTTCAAACCCATATTTGTGCTTTCATGACTGGAGAGTAATTTAATGAAGGTGCTAAAAAAGGGGGAACTTTGTTTAATGAATAAAGCACCTGCAGTACATTCACTACCTACTGTACCTACAGCATCTACAATACCTACGCCTCCAGTACCAGCTGTACCTACAATACCAACAGTACTGATTGTTGGAAGCCATGACACATTCAGCATCGCAGACAATTGTTAATCTTCTTAAAGTAGTGCTGTGATTTCTGAGCACATGTAATGTTTGGCTTGTTCATTCTATAAAACTTATCTTCGGGCTTTCACTGCTAGTTTGTTTGTGAGCAGTAAAATAATCAACGATGATACAATTGTGGTGTTTCTTTGTGTGTGTGTGTTTGTGTGTGTGTGTGTGTGTGTGTGTGAGAGAGAGAGAGAGAGAGATAGACCCCATCAGTGTCTAGAGAATACTGGGCACTGCTGTCACTCACTCTAAGAGAAGCCCTAATTAAAGAAGTTCCAGTTCTACATTGCCTTACAATGGAGGGGATATATTGCCTTTCGACTCAGTGCTCATTTCAGAAACTCCCTCCTCCATAGTTGAATAAAAGAATCTGGTACAAAAAGCCATGAGTGCGAAACCAAACAAAAGCTCTTTAAAGACTGCCACAGCGTTATCTGATATCTCCTGGAACAGCACTGCTTTTTTAGTGAAGGAGAGAGAAGGAAATTAAAATCTGACATTTAAAATTCTACTGCAGGGACTCGTGCCCCCCAGGATCAATAGCTAGGTGTCGTATAGGTTCCCCTACACTTTTTGAGGGCATCTGAGACTCAGCAGGAACAAACCAAAATGACTGCAGGAGTATTGGTGTGTTGTTTTTTGTCATTTTTTAGCTGAAGTTGTGTACAAGTCAGACAAGTATCTGATGGACACCTAGCTGACTATGTATGCGTTTTCTTGTGTTTCAGCATGTATGTGTGTGCTCTTAATGAAGTTAAAGGGACTTATTTTCCCCTTCCTTGTGTCAGTAACAGTAAAGACATTAGTCTTTGGGGACTTAAGTTGTCAGTAACATCACACTGAAGAAAAACGGAAAGGAGTCTGCGTGTGTGTGTGTGCGTGTGTGTGTGCGTGTGTGTGTGTGTGCGTGTGCGTGTGCGTGTGCGTGCGCGCACATGTGTGTGTGTGTTTGATTACGGCTTCTTGTTCATGACATTGCTGACATTTGGCTGTGCTGGATGATACTGTCAGCACGTGATTTTTGTCTGCCAGGATATGTATAGCAGAGTCAAGGTCACACATCCTCCCACAGGAGTCACGCCTTGACTCCTACCTATCACCGCTACACCCCCACCCATCCACACACACACACACACACACACACACACACACACACACACACACACACACACACACACACACACACACACACACACACACACACACACACACACACACACACACACATACTCTATACAGTCTATGACCCCTGTTCAGGTTGTCCCTCAGAGTCTCCCTGTCAAACTGTTATCTCCACCTTTGGCTGACTTGTCACCTTTGCCACTTTCACCTCACCACAGCCAAGAGGCCCCTTCTGTGCAGACCTTTATCATTGGCCACCCTAGGATGTCACCCTAAAAGTATTTAAAATGCCACTGGTCTTTCAATATATGCTCAAATAATCAAACACTGAATTTCAAATAATTTAAATGGCATATTTGAAAAGTGTAATGCACATTACGTTATTTTGACTTTAGTGTACCCATGCTGTTACTCAACTTTGGATTTTATTTTCATATCTTCCAGTCTTTGATTCTGTTAGTTATCATGATCACCAAATTAGAAAGAATTAATGTAGTAAGTAAACCCGGTTAAAGGAAACTCAATAAACACAAATATTCTCAACATCATTTACTAAAAACAACTACTGTAAACGTTTCAATATGTACTTGACCTAAACACATTTACTGATAAGAAGAGGCACAAAAATAAGCAAATTATTCAGTCAATCAGATGTACAATTTCTTGTGTATAAATCACTGTTAAAGGTACGTTGTATTTTTGCAAAATTTAGGGGTGTTTGCCAGCCTAACTAACCTCATGCTATTATTAATATAACATTCTTAACATATTTAATGTATTCAGAAATTCACCTCCACCATTATCACTAAAAACGAATTCACTCTTCTACTAAAACATAAATGCATATTAAAAAAGCCACCTTTATTTCATGTTTTTCCTTCTTGCATATTTGCCTATTTTGTCTTCATTACGTGTTCAACATCTGTCCTCAACTTTGGTCCACTGTACATATTCTACACCTATTTGTACACCAAGGTAACTCTTCATCTTGGTGATTGGTTTTCCCACTCTAGCGTGTGATAGGAAAATAATCTACCAAAGTAACAGTTTAAAATACATGATATAATGACACATGAGAACTTTATTTCAAGTTTAAAGTAGGTAACTTTTTGTCATAATTTTTAAAAATCTCAAAATATGTAGTGTGAACTACAACGAACAGATAACCTGACAAAAAAAATCACCATCCACCCCCTACTTTTGATCTGAAGCACTCAACTGTCTGTCACTGTCACGTTCACACAGCTAGCAGACCCACTTGCCATGCTTGCTCTGGGAGGGGGTAGGTTAAGTAATTATAGCGTCATTCTTTTGTATAGATAATTATTGAAATGTGTGCAGGTTACTGTTGATGGTCATGATTTATTATGAGTTGAATCCTTCAACCTCTATTTAAAACTAGTCAAAAGCATCCATAAAACACTTGACGATTCATTCTACAGTGTTTTATGCCTGTTCCCATAGCATTCCAGGAAACGTTAGGAGTGTGTGTAAGTCATTAAGCATTATGTCTCCACTATAATACCCAACAATTGCCCGCATAATGCCCCAGAGATGTGATCATCATTGAAAGTGTTCTTATGTTTCCTCTTAAATGTGCTTTCGAGGAGCAGAAGCTAAAAGTCACAAAAACAAGAATTGGATGCAATTTGTCAGATTTACATAAGAGTACAAAATAGAGATTCTTAATCACCTTCTACCATTGTAACAAAGCCTGTGCCTGTGGTCTGTGTGTGTGTGTGTGTGTGTGTGTTTGTGTGTGTGTGTGTGTGTGTGTGTGTGTGTGTGTGTGTGTGTGTGTGTGTGTGTGTCAGGAAGGCCCCAGTACTGTGGGTAGTTGACACCCTGTGTGTCAGTGATCAGACTGATCAAAGACAGCAAGAGAGGAACAGGCAGAGCTGCCAACAGCCATCAAATGTGTCTTCCTCTGATCGCTGTGGACAAGGCTCACAGATCTGCTATGCCCACTTGTGTTAGAGCGCGCGGGAATCACAGCATAGCTGAGGTGATTTAGTCCATCAGTCTAGTGATGAGCACAGGTAATGATGGAATTATTTTTCTATGCTACATTACTGTTGTTATAGACCACAGGGCAGCATTTCAAGACTGGTGTTGTGGGACTAATGATGTTTCCGTGATAAACTGATTTAAAAGTAAAAAGTCTAATTTTTCGCTCCAGTCAGTCCCTGGAGCCTTTTCTGTTTTAATTTCCTTGAACACACTCACGCGCACACACACGCACACACACACACATACACACACACACACACACACACACACACACACAACTCAGTATTATGAAGAATTGCTAAATATATGACTGAACAATCATCCCGTTCTTAACCTGTTGGTCACCTGTAATCACATTTAAGCAATTTTTACACTGTAATCGGTATTGAGGTGTTGCTTAATTTGATGTACTAACATCATTGTAAAACAGGTCATTTTAGATTTGTTTTTACTAAACAACGTCGGTTCGGTTCATATTCTGTATTTGTGCATTAGAATATCTTTTATAATGTTATTATTGCTTCAACACAAGCTGCTTGTGTGCCGACTCAGACCGGAAACAGAGGACACATTTCACTGTTTTGACTACCTGTCACATCAAAAATAGATTTGAAGATATTTTTTATTGGTCATAAAACTGTTAATGGTCTTGGTCATTTATTTTTCAAGTTTTCTTTTATTCTATGAACCTTCCGGAGAACTCCGGTTTTTTAATTATTGCTTAAGTAAAATCAAAAACATACTGCAAGGCATCCTTTTATTATTATGGCCCTGGTCCATGGAACACTCTTCCTGGGGACCTGAGGGCTGCTGAGACTGTTGATGACTGTTGAAGAAAACTCAGCATTTAATTAAATGTTATTTATTTTTTTTATGTACTAGTGTATTATTTGTTTATGTTTTCTTCACACATCCTAGTCTTTTTTATTACTCAGTAAAAAACCCTTTCATTTCTGTTCAATTTTATTCTCTGAAATTGTCTTTTAATGTCCTTTTATTTTTTGTGAATGTTTAAAATGGGTAATGACGACTAAGGATTATTTTTATGTATTATGTAAAGTAGTTACATAATGTAAACATTTTATATAAAATTATGTGGGCCCATGTTACTTTTTAAGTAACAGACCACCAAGGGGTGGTGTGCATTCAGAATAGTGTCAGTTACACCTTTCCAGATTATGAAGGCATCTTTATCTTTCAGGTCATTCATAATAAACTCAACCATCATCATCAAAAGACAGAGTGCTCAGTCTCTGACTACACATTAAGAATGGTTTCAATACTAATTTATCTGGGCTTCTTTTATCACTATCTGGCCACCACATGCTGGATCAGTGGAGATGTTTTGTCGTGTTGAAGCGGCACCAGCAGTGTTAGTTTAGTGCCGGTTACTGTCACTGACTGGATGACTGCTCTTTTAAAAGGCAACAAAAACAGTTGCCTTTGAAAAGACTCATGACTCATGACCTCATGGCCTAAAACATTGTTATGAGACATCTGCACAGGGTTAAAGGACTACAGTAATCCCTCGTTACTCACGGTTAATGCGTTCCAGGACCACCGGTGAAAAACTAGATTCCGCGATATAACGACATACGTTTTAAAAAATTGTTTACGGTAATTTACACTTTTATAAACCCTCCCAATACTAATATTTAAACCACCCTATATCTGTATTATCTTTTCCCACACTCTTACAGACTGTTTAAAGCACTTTTATGTCTCATGGAAGTGCGCTGCGTTTCGCGCACACACGGATGCTGTCAGCCAATAGCATGCGTGTATGGTATCACGTGACTACCTACTAAAAATCCGTGATGCAGTGAAGCCGTACCTCGTGAAGCACGAACAAGCGAGGGATTGCTGTATAAATTTTACACTGGAGTATACTTTTTACCCTGGTGCATACCTTTTGCAAAGACATTTCTTGCATCTTTGGTAATGTTCAGTGACTTCATTAAGTCTCTGCGGATAATTTCTAGTTATTTTTTTGTGAAATAGAAGTATTACTCATTTTTAACTGTTTATTTGTAGTTTTATTGCACCATTAAGGTTCATTTGAATTTTGCATGTTGTAAAATTCCGTCAGCCAAAGAAAGTTAAACTGTAGCATGATCAAACAACCCTCGCAAGCATCTCGGCTCCAACGCCTCTCATTCGGCGTTATCATTCTCAGAAATGTAATCGTTTTATTTAGTCTTGGATAGTGTCTATTATCATCTGTGAAGTGCATGTGTGTGTCTATTTGTGTGCATCTGCATATGCACACATGTGTTGTAACACCTCAAAGACACGTGTTCCAGTCTGTAATGCTGCAGTGATGGGGATGGCGGAGGGCTTTGACACGCTCTGTCGACATGACAGCTCAGACAGCATGGATGTTAATCTCTTCTAACTGCTCCAAGCCTAATTAAATCTTCCAGGGCAGCGCACACACACACACATACACACACACACACACACACAGACACACACACCCACACACACACACACACACACACATACACACACACATTAACGTTCTAAATTGGTCTTGGTTGTGTGTAAATTTTAACGATCTGGAGAAATAGCCCTACAGCAGTGTGTTTGATTCAAATTTTTCTAAGTGTGTGTCTGTGTTTGTGTCTGTGTGTGTTTGAGCGAGACAGAGAATCATGTTTATCAGTCAAATATGCTCAAAATCTGTCTTAACAACGCTTCAGTGAGGTTACCCCAACTATATTATATGAATAGGTGCAAAGAAAAGTGCAAAGAAGAATTGTCTACTAACTGGAGGAGGTGACACATAGAATCTGTGAACTGATTTTCATTCTATGGCCCCAAATGTAAAACCACTGGTCAACTAAGTCAGAGGTGAGAGTAGAAAAGACCAAAAAAGATAAATGAACATTTCTGAATGTTGTAACTGTAGAAATCAGTAGTTTTCTAGTTTTCACATTGAGAATCTCCAGCTGGAAGCTGAAGCAATTAAGTCTACAAGTTGTTACTGCACCAGAGAGCAGATACTGCTCTACAGGACATACTGCAAAACTTTTGTGTCATGAAAGTGGTGTGAATATTTGTGAATACAGGCCATGCTTGTTAGTACTGACATTTCTTACTTTGGTGTTTAACTTGGAAACATTTATCTTTTTTTTGCATCTCTCAGATTCATCATTGTGATAAATGTTTAATCTTTATAGTATCAAGTGGGGTGGGGGGTGGGCATATGTCCATGTCTGTCCATGTCTGTGGTGTCCACATCTGACCCCTAATACCAGTAGTTAGTGTCTTACTTTGTGTTTCTCTCTGCGATATTCTACCACCTAGCTGCAGTTCATTTTAGTTTGCCTCGAATGTCTCCCACCCCTGTTTTATGTATCGTACTGCAATTCTAGCCATCTTACTTTTTTCTGCTGTGCATGTGTTCCTTGTCAGCTGTCCAGTTTGAGCTCCCTCTGAGTTAAACAGGCCAAACAAATAGATTACAAACAGTGGGCTGAGTGAAGCTAAGGAGGAAGACAATCCGAATTTGTTTGGATAAAGGATGAGGAAGGAGCCTGCGCAGTCAAGAAAGTCAGAGTAAGACTGTATTTGCCTGAGGCGGAGATGCTGAAAAGTAGCTCTTGCAACAGATGTGCAGGGCAGTAAAGTGTAATTGAAATGCCAGCAGCAATGGTCTTATCTCCTTGCTACAGGAGCCTGCTGCCAGTCTCAACATCAGTTAGATGTCATTTTACCTAAGTCTGAATCAGCTTGCCACAATCGGCAATCCCCCTTCCTCTGATGCCAGGCAGGAGAAAAAGGGAGAAATGGGTGGGGGGTTGGGTGGTGGGGTGCGTGGTGGGGATAAGGGTGGGGAATCTGTAATAGGATTTCAGTAGACCCCAGTTAACTTCCATCACCTAGACTGAGCTGGTAATTGATATGCCCTATCAATTGGATTCATTTACATCTCCACAAACCAAGGCCAATCATTTGACTATTCATATTCATGATTATATATATATATATATATATATATATATATATATATATATATATATATATATATATATATATATATATATATATATATATATATATATATATATATATATATATATATATATATATAATGTCCCTCTCACCCTTGTGGGGTGGTATCTGTGTGTCATCCTCAAGCTCGGGTCCTCTACCAGAGGCCTGGGAGTCTGAGGGTTCTGCGCAGTATCTTAGCTGTTCCTAGGACTGCGCTCTTCTGGACTGAGGCTTCAGATGTTGTTCCAGGAATCTGCGGGAGCCACTCTTCCAGTTTGGGGGTCACTTCCCCAAGTGCTCCTACTACCACGGGGACCACAGTAACCTTGATCTTCCACGTATGTTCCAGCTGTTCTTTCAACCCTTACTTCTCAATCTTTTCATGTTCCTTCTTCCTGATGTTGGCGTCAGCTGGAATCGCACATCTATCACCAATGCTCTCTTCTGCTCTTTGTCCAATCAAGCACCCAACCAATCACGGCACATCTGCCTCGAGGATTCCCGTGAACAAAATGGCACAAGGCATCTGCTATGTTAGGAGAAGGAAAAACTATACATGGACTTCCCAGTTAACATAATTTTAGAGTCATAACTGTTCCAACAATGTTCATGTTTTTGAGCAGAAAGTCCAAACAGCAGGAACGACACAGAAAACGGCTAGCTGGCTAGCACCAACAGTCTGTCCAGCTATGGTTTCTGGTTGGAATGGGACAATATATTTATTTATATATATATATGTATACACACACACACACACACACACACACAGACACACACACACACACACACACACACACACACACACACACACACACACACACACACACACACACACACATATATATATACACATACACACACATATATATATATATATATATATATATATATATATATATATATATATATATATATATATATATTCATTAATATATATTATATTAATTCTCCACTCCATTCTTGTTATGCATACCATAGGTCCGAGGAAGGAGGGGCTGTTCCACAATATTTCAGCTTTGAAAGAGAGTCTTTGGTCCAGAGGAGGTTGAAAGTCAGACACCATGACTGTCCTCTGCGCTCCAGGCAAAGCTTAATGTTCTGGGTTCAGCAGAATCCCTCTGGGGAAAGCCATAATGTTTGCCCAGATTAGAGGCTGGCACTCCTTGGAGTAGCTGCCTTTTATCTGGCAGTTTGGGCCTGCGACATGGGATCATCTGTGGGACATTACAGATGTCTTATCTCCTCACTGTAATGTTAATGTTTCCAGATTATGTGTGTCGTTTGTGTTCTGCTTGTGGTATTGGTACCATGGTCAACATGGTTCAACAACAATAGATTCGTGTAACATTAAGGAAATGATTGTGAAATTAGCTCGTGGCTTTGACAGTGATTGGGTATTTTGTAAATAGCATTGATGTAATATAGGCAGGTAGGTACTGCATTGGCTGTTTTAACTTATTCATTTGGGAATGAGTCAATAGATGATTAAGTTAGTTTTTGGTCCTCATACCCTAGACAGAGAACCAATTTATCGGTCAGCATCACTACAGGCCTCCATGTCTGTCTGTAGATACTTGGTCCATTTTGCGGGTCGCTGGTGTTGCTGGAGTCTATCCCAGCTGAATAAGAGCGAGAGACGGGGGACACTCTGGAGGCATTGTAGTTTCATCACAGAGCACTGTTTATATTTATAGTATTTATTAAATCGTGTTTAATGACATCATTGCCATCTCTTGACTGTCTCATCTCAGTTATAGGAAAAAGGTTGTCAATGAACAGTTTTGTTCAAGTTTTTATAATTAACCGTAGTTTATGTGCAGTATTATTTGAATTTATTGTATTCTGGGTATCATTCTGGGAGACAGAAATGTTTTCATTGTCACAATAACATGCATACTAACTCACAGCAGTCTTCCCGACCAGCATTATTATTGTATTGCTACTTATCTTCTCAGATTACCATTATAATAATCGATTTTAGCTTTTCATGGATTTAACAAGACTTCTGTGTTTGCAATGTTTTTCAGAGAGTCATTTTCAATGTGGTCAACTTCTCCAAGACCAAGAGCCTGTATAGAGATGGCATGTCTCCAGTAGTTAAGTCCACCAGCAGGCCAAAATGGTAAGTTAACAGTAGAGTAACGATAGTGTAAATGTTTTGTTCTTTACATCTGCATCTTATCTGTAGAAATTCCTATGGTCCTAGCAATGTGTGCAATATTTATGCAATTTGGAAAAATGTCTCTGTCTAATAGACATCAAACACACACACACACATGCACAAACACACACACACACACACACACACACACACACACACACACACACACACACACACACACACACACACACACACACACACACACACACACACACACACACACACGTTAAGACCAATACTTTATTTCCACATTTAGATTTTTGTGTGCATTAGCATGTGATCCATTGGTGGCCAGTATGACGGCTGTCTGATGTAATAATGCTTGACTGAGGGATGCAAAGATCGTGGCAGAGCATGTGTGTGTGTGTGTGTGTGTGTGTCTGTGTCTGTGTATGAATGAATAGGCGTGGCAAGAAGGAATAGGACTGGTGCAGTGGGGTTGGGCACTGCATCTGCCAAGCAGGCTGGTGAATGCAGTGGGGCGAGGAGGGAGAACAGGGTAGCTTGATGAAGTGTTGCCATCCAAGAGGAGCCCTGACATCTGTCATCAGTTGATGGAGGGCATCCACAAAAAAAGCCCGGCATCTGCCACCCTGGGCTGTCTGCATCTCCGAGCCAAGCACCCACTCCAGTGATACCACAGCGCTGGGGCGACTGGCTAAAGGAAAGACACACTGATAGGAAAGATGAACTTCGGCTGACGGCACAACGTGCAACATCAGCTTGGCTTCCTAGTTTTTTCTCCTTTGGTGCTGTTGTGACGTTTCATCTGCCTTCTCTGAGTTTCTCTGCTGTTTGAGGAAGAAAAGAGATTTTAACTCTGTCAGCTTCTAATATTGTTTCATCCACTTATATTTGTAATAAAATAGTTATTTCTCCGGATGTGAAATAACACATTTCAGTTAATACATATTAACACATTTCCAAAATAAAACTTACGACTTTCCGTTATTCATATTATGAATTTGGTGAGTTGTTAATTAAGCTGTCATTTCAGCTTTGTTAATTTTCCAGGTTATAAAAACAGGGAGCTAATTAAACTATTTATCCTAATAACCTGAGTAAAAGCCTTGTCATGTCAAAACTTTAGACATTTGTTAATCATGCAGTCTTGCCTATGTTTACTTTTCTGTAAGCTCTCTTGAGTAGATATTTAAATGACAACGATGGAAGTGATGTTGTGGTGTCTAACTCCAATTACCCTGGCTAATGCTGTTAGAACCTCTCTTTTCAGCCCTGTGCATCTAAGGGGCATCATATCTCACGCACGTGTTGAGCAATTTTCAACTGTCTGGGGCAGTTGACATTGTTTGTGTCCACACAAAGTGGTCAAGATGCTTTTAACACAATCTCCTCTATTTGACTTTCCATGAGCACAAGAAAGCATCGACAGCTTCTAAAGTAGCAATCTTCTTCTTGACAGTTACAGATATGGAATAAATAAAATGGCAGAGCGTGGAGAGCTTTGCCTGTCTGATCCTAACTCACTCAGGACAGGATAAAGAAGGTACAGAGAGAGAGAGAGAAAATGAGAGAGAGGGGAGCTGTAGAAACAGACAGAAAGAGGCAGCCCGAAAAAAACCAAACACAAAGTATAAAACAGAGAAATGACTGAGACAGGTGAACATGGAGGAGAAAACTACTGAGAGGAAGAGAGGCGGAGGGAGAGAGAGATTGCTTCTCCACCCACCATCACCCCACGTCTGTATTTATCAAAATAATCGGCAGTATTAGCCTAGGAGTTGAAACCTTTATCTCCCTGTGCAGGTGCCTGATGTCCTGGGGCCCCAGCATCATTTGGTGCTGAAGGCTGCAGGGCTTGGCTGGCCTCAGCAAAGCTGAGCGTCTCACTGAGAGACAACTGTCAGATTACAGTTCTAGAGAACTTTCATTGCTACAGGTGGAAGGCTCTGTCCTCTATTCCTTCCTCCGCACTTTTTCCTTTCCTCTGTCTCTCGGTGACCACTTTAACTCAGAGATAACAGAACCCTGGGATTACGTCTGCTAACAGTGCAATGCATTTTTTACATGTAATGACTGTCTAAGTAAACATTGCCTTGAAGTCTTTGAGAGATTAACATTTTATTCTCTTCTGTACAGATTATCTATCATCTATCTATCAAATACACACACATTTTATAACAGTAGAGGAGGCATACAACATGAACATATTATGTATTGTATATCCTTTGTAGTTGTGTATCTGTTGTGAATAACTTTTTTTGACTCGTCCAATCAAGATCCTTCAGCTTTGTTTGTGTAGTTTTTTTTTTGCACAAACCAAAACCTGTTTCATTCTCAAATAATTACATCATAATTTTTACTCACAATCACTCCAAAGCATATTACAATCTTTTAAACAAAACTAACTCTTGTGATTGATAAAATGGGTTAAATTTGGTGAAGTGAAAAGTGCCAATGAGTGACAAAAGGAGTGTTTATGAGACAAAGAATGAGACTAAATATGTAACTTCTTCCACTTGTCTGTCTTGACAACAGCTCCCTTGGTGACACAATGTACGAAACACTCTTCCTTCCTTCCACATGCTGAAAGTTAAGACTGCTAGAGCAAAGAATTGCTCAGCATCCTTATTTTCTTAGAAGCTAATTACAAAGTCAGAGCGCGGTGGGATACATCTGTTAGAGACTGGAGTGCCATGCGACGGGGTAATGGCCAGGATGGCTGCCTGAGACCGACTGCATCAACCAACAGATGCTTCCTCCAGAGTCAGTGGAGGAGAGGAAGTCACAGAATAAAATCAGAGAATACTTTTCACCAATACATATCAGACATACTTACCTCTTAATGCAGAGATTAATTAATTAGTCATAAGTTCAAAAAACTGATGGAGCTCTTTGGATGTTTTGCTTTGTCCTAACTAAACCTAAAGATAATCAATTTGCAAGTCCAGTTCTCAAATTTTTGAATCTGGAATATGATGAATATTGAAATAGTTTAGGTTTATTGATTAACTTCTGATTATAGGAATGGATCTTTGCAGCCAACATACATATCTGTCATCAAAATACTGTACATTGCAATTCACCTTTGTTGCTTTTTAGCATGAAGGCTATAATCAATTAGATGATTTTAAAGGAACATACTCATTGACATATAGATTTTTAGTGTATATCAGTAATAAAGGGAAATATGTTTCCTGTGCAATTTACATGCAATTTTGACATTGTTGTATCCTCTTCATTTATTTTCTCTACTGCTTTATCCACTGTCATGGGCCACGGGGAGCCGGAGCCTATCACAGGTGACTGAGGGCATGAGGCAGGGGAAAGTCCGGGCACGATGCCAATGGACCGCAGAGCCACATAGAGACACAGACAAACATGCACACACACACACACTCACTCCCACGGTCTATTTGGGACCAGCCAATCAACATGAAGCGCATGCTTTTTGGGGGTGGGAGGAAGCCGGAGAACCCGGAGAGAACCCACGCAGACATGGGGAGAACATGCACATTCCAAACAGAGTGGGACTCGAACCCGGAACCGCCTTGCTGTGCTGTTCCAATCTAAAACATATGTCTTTGACGTAATCTGTAGCCCATTCGGTCTGTGATGCATAACATATTGCAAATGTTCTGATAGGTATTGTTCCTTTTAATTAACTTTCAACTTCGTCATCAGTCAGTAGGTGTGTGGATAAAAATAGCTACAAGTACACCTCTTACTGAGCTAACAGATGAACAGTCGGAGTTGGAGGAAACTGGATGCCAAATGTTGTTTTTATAGTTTGAACCAGATGACCTTGATCTAGGGTAAAAGCTAGTCCCTCACTTTTTATAGGGGTAGAAACAAATATTTTTAGTTACTTCTCAAGCAGTGGTGATTTATTATTTTATTTTTTATGTTTTAACCAAAATCCCCACTCTACCTACAGTAAGTGATGAAACACCATTGTGAATTACTATTTGGAATTGGCTGTTTCCCCACTGGGGTGCGTGTTACCAGTAATTGTTCTGTCAATCAACACAGCTCTGGCCTGCCTGCTTCCCCTGCCACTTGTTAAGCTCTGGCAGAGGGCGACGGGTGATGAAAGGTGAGGCACAGTTTGGGAACAGGAAGGATATCTGTGCTTTGCTCCCTGTTTTTCTAACAGTATTTTCTCTTAATGTTAACTCTACATGTAAAATATACAGTGTGTTATGTTGCAGTTTTTGTCCCACAACGATTAAATTATATTATCATCATTGTGTCCATTGTCATAGCTTTTGTCTGCATTGGAATTTGCAGACATTTGGAATTTTGTGCAAATCGTATCAATCAATATTTTCATGTCTAAATATGTTCTATCCTCAGTAATTTTTCAAACAAATGAGTCAGTCTTATTATTGATGCACTTTAAAATAGAGATGTTTTAGACCTTTTTTCTTTTTCTGAAGGTTGGTTATCTTCTCTAAAGCATATGCTCACAGCAGTATAGTAGTATGGAGGAAATTTCATCTTTTGTTTCAAACCTTTTATTTTTATTTATTTTACTTCTTTAAATTTTACTTCCTTGCAGTTTTTTTCATATATGGATGTTTTTTTCTTTCTTGTCTATATGTTAGGTGTTATCTCTCATTAATTGTAAATGCCTGAACTCTTGAACCTCTGAACTCTAAACCAGAAAACGTTACAAGCTGCAGGAAGTGTGTGGTAGCAGTGATGAAGGTGTTCTCTCTCTCTCTTGTGGACAGAGAGTACTGGGTAGGATAGCAACCTGAAAACAAATTGACAGAAGTTTTGAAGAAGCACAGCAGGCCTTTCCAGCTTCTCTCTATGTTCAGTGAGTCTATATGCTCAGCTTTCTTTGCTTCCGCTGCTGCTGAGCCATTTTGTTCAATTAACCATGTGGCATGCCTTTTAATAATAGACCGTTTAATTGTCGACAAATGAAGAGTGATGTAAAATAGCTAATAGCTTGTGCTAATTATTAGGGGAATTGAATGCTTGTTAATTAAGGGCACACAGGACAAAAACTGGCTCATGCAATTTGAGCAATAAAACTCAGACTAACGATTTATTTCCAAAACAGACTAGATTCATAAAAATGTCAGGCAATCCCCATTTTAGCCTGTGTTGCTACCATCACACCTGCAGATTCGAACCCACACAGACATCTCTGCATATTGCCGTACACATTTGTGTATTCTCAAGAGAAATTCAAATAATGTACTTGCTACAACAGATACATGATACTATATCTAAGATGCTTGTGTAGTACTGAAACACATTGTAGTGTAATGGATAAATTCCCTATCTAGGTTTTTTCCCCCCAACCAATTCACATTGATATTTAGCACTAAAGTGTCTTTGCCCATCTCCCTGTGGTCACATTTCAAGGTTAGGTCTCAAGGCTAAAGGGAAGAAATGGATTGTCAGACACATTCCATGTCAACCTCAAGAGACCACAGCGTCTTAACTGCCAATCCACATTCACAATACCGTAATGTTTTACTGTAATATAATTCTTATTATATGATATATTGTGTGCTTGCAGTCTCCATGGCGCATGTATGATTGCGTATGTGTTTCATTTAAACAGAGACCATGTTCTGTACTCCCAAGCCCATTTTGAACAGAATCATAACAATCATCTCGCAGACAGTCTGTGGGTTTCATATAAGATTCTGAGATTAAAAAAATGTTATATATGATGTGCGCTCTCCGTCAACATTGTCTGTGTGATAAGGGAGATGGTCACGATTTTTTTTAATAACAAGAAAGCACAGAAGAAAGTGAGAGTCTACGCGCACATACTTACACACACCACTGAATGTATTCATTCAGATCCATATACGACTGTATCTCAATCTGTGTGAACACCTTGAAGAAGAAAAAGAGAAATCCTGATGTACTGTAACTCAAATCATTTGGTAACTTGAGTCAAAATCAGGAGTGTTCATCTTTCAGGACAATTACTTTCTTTTTCCACCTCACTTCAGTCTTTAAGAACTTAAAAGAGGAAAGTAATCACAAAGCTCTGGTTTATTAGATGAAATGAAACCTCTACCCATTTCTACTTTTCTTTACCATCTGGGACTTTAGTCTCCTGGCTTGAACAAACTTGAGGGGGGAGTTGGAGAAATTGAATGAGAGTGAGGAAGAAGTGTCAATCAGAACAACCAATCGCACGTGCAAGTTCCTGGTACACAGTCATTAACATGCCGCCAAAAGAAGTGAAAGAGAATTGTTTGGAAAAAGTTACGGGTCAAATCGTTACAAATAGATTGATAATCTTCTACATGAAGAAGTGTGTGTGAGAATGTACATTGTCTTGCTAGCAGGTGTTGGTGCACCATTACTTGCATAGAGAAAGGAAGACAGAGTGAGGGGTATTTTGACGGAGGCAACTCGAGTCTGGGTCTCCATTCAACTCACAAATGACTTACCTGGACAGTTTAATGTTTGTCTGGAGGAGAATTAAAAAGGCACTTCATTTCCCCTTTTACAGGCTGCGTATGCATGTCAGGGCAGCCCTCCCTGAAAGCGCTCTAATCTAAATGCTTTTGTCAGGGGAGATTTGGTAGATTGCAGCAGGCAGAGGTACAAATTGGTTGTGTCATCCTATAATGAACTAGGTGAGGCGTTGCAGTTTTTCTGCTGCCAGCAGTCCCTTGATTACTGTACTGTAAGTCAGTGGCTGCTTTAAGCGTCGTAGGCATAAGACTTTGCTGTCGCCCTCTTTGTTCAGCCTACCTGATCTCATGAACAATGCACAATGTAATGTCACCGTGAGTCCTGTCTGTTTCTTCAATGGCACTTCCCAAAGTATTTTTACAAACATAGCATCCTTACCCCATGCTGGATTTACATTCCATTTATCCATGCTGTGCAAAACACCGTGAGGGGTATTAGGTTGTGATGCTTACTGTATGCTGTTTGGAGTTTATCAAGTGTGCTCAGCAGAATGACAAGCTGACCCTCTGACTCCAACCAAAGGATTACGGCTATCTCAGTGGATCCACAAAGCCATGCTGTACAGGGCATATTAGGGTACTCTGTAGGATGGCTAATATCTACATTCTGTTTTAGAGGGGAAGCGCACACCTACAAACACACATGTGCGTGTGTAAGTGTGCGCTTCATTGGTGTGGTGCAGGGTTCAGTTTAACAGATGTTTCAGTATTGCTGGTATCTGTGCCTGTTGTTTTGCTTTGTTTTTTATCATGGATCCTCAATGCCCTTAGCCGGGAGCTGTCTGCTGACTGCTCGACGTGCTGATGCTGCTCCTACTCCCATTACATTTCCCCCTCTCCCAGGTGGTGGTGTTATCCTATGCCATTACATTGCTCAAATCGACATTCGATTGTTTGTGATCAGAGAAATCAACAGACAGTAAAGGTAATACATAGCTATGGATTGACTACAATCATTAACGTCAGACTAGATGTAGCATTTGTGCTGTTGGAGTGGTAATTGGTCCATAGCTGGTGCACTGGTGTGCGGTATGTGCTGGTCTCTGTTCAACTATGTGCAACTATTCATACCCGCTTGTGTTTGTATTCGTCAGTATGTTTGCAGACGACATTTGGACATCCGTGTGGGATTGCTGTGAATGTGAGGAATCTGCTCATCTGAATATAGATTGGCCCCATCTGGAGGTGGTTGGCTTTGGCCCTTCATAATTTTGTAAGCAGCTAAGCATCTGGGGCCTGCTAATGAAACTAAAGGCACAGGAAAAAGCCCTGGGCTACTGCATGCTGCCTAGAGCTGTCAGGAACGGAAGGTGTGGAACAGGAATAAGGAAGAGTGGACAAATGGATGGAAGAAAGCACCGGCCAGGAGGAAACAGTGTGCTGAGAATATCAGTGGTCTTAAAGAGGCCTAGATTGCTCCTGTGAGAGAACAAGCAAGAACGCCAAGTAGGCCATTAGAAAACTGAGCCATAAAATGAAGACAGCGGTGTCTTTATTGTGGCCCATTAACTTGGATGTTCATGCAGAGATAGCAGCACTATGTGCCACTATAATGAGCAATATAACGATGCCACGGCATAGAATGATGCACTGTTAAAAATTCTTTGGTTAAGTAGAATTCCATTAACCACTAGTGTCAGCTTTAGAACAGTTTTCAGACCCTAGTTGTTGTGTACAATACCTAAATTTTGGTTTTCCAGTAAAGTCCTGCAGGATATTTCCCACTTCTGTCATCTTTTCATTAGCTTCTTTTTCTTGTTGCCTGGATGAAAAAAGAAAATGGGAATAGGTTGGTTTTCATCTTCTTAATTGAGTGAATGAAGAAAAAGTATTGTGCTGAGTAGACAGTGTTGTATTCGTCCACTGTATTTCTTGACACAAGGCATTTCTAAATACCCTGAACAAAATCTCTGGTTTTCCTTGTCTGATTTGCTGCTTACTTTACTTTGTCTTGCTTTGTCTCCAATAATGTAGATGACCCTGAGCAACCATGCTGTCCATGGTGGCTACTACTTGTGGTAAGCTTAGGGAATGGAAAGCCATAGGCCTTTTTCTTAAACTTTATTATTATAGTTCTTTTATTCTTCCCTCAGCCTGATTTCCCACTGGAAATGAAATGAAAAAGCAATTGGTCCTCCTTTTTATTACTGTCATCTTTGTTTTCTGTCCCAGAGAGTAAGATTGCCTGATCTCAGAGAGTTACACTTTTACCCTCCATCTGAAGTCACAAGAAGGAAAAACAATAACTGGAAAAATAACAATCAACATCATAAAAAAAATGACCTGTCACAATGAGCATGTCTGGAACTGGAGGGCCGCCAGCATGCCAGCACCCACCAGTTGTTTATGAGGGAATGAGTCAGTTACAGTCTGATGGTGGCCTTCAGTATCTGCCAACTCCAACAGTCTAAGGAAAGATTTTTTAGAGGAGATTAGGATCACAGAAGAGAGGGGAGGGGGTGGAGAGTGGAGGCAGAGGTGTAAGGGGCAGGGAGACGGTTGTAGGTGAGAAAGACAAATGGAGGTGAGGGGATTGCTGCAAAAATATCGGGATTAAAGGATAAAAGAGGAGGAAGGGGAAGAGGACTCTCCTGAGTTTCCTACTAACCCCGAGGAGACATGCTGACAGGGGATCAGACTCCTCATGCACAGCGCCTCAAATCATTTATTCATCAGCTTCATTAATGGGGAATTACAAGACTGCTTAAGGACCCTCAGGTCACTTACTGTTCTCTGTCATCACTATTACTAATGAAAGCCTTGTGTGTCCTTACTGTTTATAGGTAGTAAAATGATGGATTTTAAGGACAATTACTCTCTTCTAAAGGACAACTTAGCAGCATTTACCATGCTTTACTAGAACTCATATCATACTACAGCATTGTGTCATTTTTATAGTGCAGCCAAAGATGCATACAGTCACACTTCTAATTAAATTAAGTAATTTATGCAGATTTTGAGTTGTTATAATGAATGCTTGTGATTTTGAAACAGCAGACAGTAGCTTTCATTAACAGCCACATCAGTCCCCACACTGTCTCTTTCTTTTCCCATCCAACGTCAGTTAGCAGACAATACAACTCTAGAATGATTCTCTGGACCTTTACACGTGTAATTATAATCAAGGAAGATAATTAAAGAGGAGGAGAGGAAGATGGAACCGTCATTTAGTGGACAATGTTGTCCAGTTTATTCAGGTTTATTCCATACCTGGAATTTTCCACTGACGTGGGCACAAACACCTGGAAGGTACCTTTCTATAACTGAAAGCCATTAATCAGAATTAGAATCATTAATGTGTAGACCGTCCTGTGATCTGACTAAAATCCACAAGTTAGTCACATCTGAACATCTATGGAGCAGACAACGGGTTTCTTGTTTCTCTCATATACTTCAGTATCTTCTTCTTCTACTCCTTTCGGCTTTTCCCTTCAGGGTTCGCCACAGCGAATCGATTGCCTCCATCTAACCCTGTCCTCTGCATCCTCTTCTCTCACACCAACTACCTTCATGTCCTCTTTCACTACATCCATAAACCTCCTCTTTGGTCTTCCTCTAGGCCTCCTGCCTGGCAGTTCAAAACTCAGCATCCTTCTACCAATATATTCACTATCTCTCCTCTGGACATGTCCAAACCATCTCAGTCTGGCCTCTCTGACTTTATCTCCAAAACCTCTAACATGTGCTGTCCCTCTGATGTACTCATTCCTGATCCTATCCTTCCTGGTCACTCCCAGAGAGAACCTCAGCATCTTCATCTCTGCTACCTCCAGCTCTGTCTCCTGTCTTTTCCTCAGTGACACTGTCTCTAGGCCAAACAACATCGCTGGTCTCACCACAGTTTTGTACACCTTTCCTTTCATTTAGCTGAAACTCTTCTCTCACACATCACACCTGACACTTTCCTCCACCCGTTCCATCCTGCCTGTACACGCTTCTTCACCTCTTTTCCACACTCTCCATTGCTCTGGACTGTTGACCCTAAGTATATAGAATCCTCCACCTTCTTGATCTCTTCTCCCTGTAACCTCACTCTTCCACTTGGGTCCCTCTCATTCACACACATGTACTCTGTCTTACTGCAGCTAACCTTCATTCCTCTCCTTTCCAGGACAAACTTCCACCTCTCTAGCTTCACCTCTCCACCTGTTCCCTGCTCTCACTACAGACCACAATGTCATCTGCAAACATCATAGTCCATGGAGATTCCTGTCTAACCTCGTCTGTCAGCCTGTCCATCACCATAGCAAATTAGAAGGGGCTCAGAGCTGATCCCTGATGCAGTCCCACCTCCACCTTGAACTATGTTGAAACACGCAAATCAAATCTCTCATATACTTCAATATAAAGGCTGTAAAAGAGTATAATAACTGAACTAGGTCTCTTGGGAGGGAAATCAGTCTTCTACTTATTGAGAGGTCGATGGTCCAATCCTCAACCCCCACAATCTTCCTGGTGCTTGAGCAAAAATACTGAATCCCAAACCACTCCCAGTGGCTGTTCCTTTGTTTGAGTGACTGTGTTTCTGGGCAGGTAGTGCCTTGCATGGTAGCCTCGCCATCACTGTGTAAACATTTTTTGAATGTTGGCTTGTTTTGTAAAGTGCTTTAACTAGTCAGGCAAGGAAGGTGTTATGTAAAGCTAATGTAATTTTTTTTACCGTCTATGTGCCAATGGCACTGATTTTAAAATGTGTTCAGGCACATTGTCGGCATAGACATTGTCACTGCACCTCTACTTCTACTGCTATGTGAAGCTGTACTTAAAGCAATACACATTTTATAATAAAACGCTTGCAATAGCAGTGCTCTACAGGTGGAACATACTTATCTGAAAGCAAATATATCATTTAGAGTGTCCCTAAAAGAGACTATATATTCTACTTTGAGATTGTTATGTTTTTATGGACTGAAAAGAAATTATTCACCATATCCACGGAAAAATAAGTTTTTTTGCTGCATGGTGTCTTTATTTATTCTGTAGTTTTGCCCGTAGTGAGTAATTAAGTTAGTAAGCAAGATATTTAAGATGTATCAAAATTTTTTACTATTAAAATATCTTATTAAGGTTTTAAATTTTATTAGTATTCTGGAAGATAGACATTTCCAAAAACAGACACAATTTATCAGTTTAGTTATTCCAAACCCAAAATGTCAATACATTAAATTGTTAATATGTTACACCTTATTTAATAAGCATGTTAACTAAACATAATGTTTAGGACTGGCCTAAAGCACAAGCCAATATTTGTAGGTATTTAAGTGTTCAGACCACAACAGGCGAGGAAGGTTGACTTATTGAAGACCTCTGGGTTAAAGAGTGGTTCCTCTGGAGAATAAGCTACAACTATAAATCCTAACCCTTGATCATATAAGTGTGGGAGTATTTTAAACAGAGGTTGAATGAAGTGGTTCTCTTTAAGCTCTGCAAACTGAACGCCTTATCAAGTAAATACAACGGATCTGCACAAACACTTGAATTTCAAACACAGGAGGGATTTGTCACAACAGCACCCTGAAGCGCAACATTCTATTTACAATAACATGTAGAACATGTTAATAACAGTAATAAGAGTAGTCACTCATTAATTGTGGCAGTAAAATCTTAGCTTTTGCATTAACATGACGTTTAGAAGTAATAGTTGTGTTAGACAACACAACTATTACTTATTATATTTATTGAGGTGTTTCTATGAACATTTCACAAGGAAGCTGCAACCAACAGCCTCATAGGTCAAGCAAATGACCCTGTTGGAGTGTGTTTGAAACAGACACAAGTAAATATCAATAAGTATGGACATTTTTTATCAGCGTTAACTCAAGGTATTTAATTCTTTATCGTGAAAGAACAAGGCTCATTTCCACAAGTTAATATGTTGGTTTATCAGATTATCTTCACAAGCTTTGTTGATAATCAAACAATTACCATGACACAGCAAATGGTTGTTCTCTTATATTTCTTCACAAGTTATCCTCATAAATTCTATCCAGGCATCCTGGCATGCCCGGATAGAATTTATACCACCGTAGGAACTATGGATTTATGCTGAAAATGTGATATCAAAAGTATTCAGTAGTCATAAATGCTTAATGCTGTACTTCAGCCTTATTTATTATGGTTTTATGTCATTTAAAGACCCACCAGTGTGTGTGGTTTCATATGTCAAGAACAATTGGTTGTAGTCGGTTGGACAGTCACACACCCGCCTTTAGTTGACCACTGTGAGCAAACCTTTTGTTTCACTCTGCCCTGACTCCATGCTCATGATCTGCAGGTGCAGGTGGGGCAGGTTAAGGTCAACTAGCAAGAAAATATTACTGCTGGGGCACCCCCGGTGATGAGCGGTATTATAAGTAAGTTATTTAATCAGAATGATTTCTGTGAGAGAGAGAGAGAGAGAGAGAGAGAGAGAGAGAGAGAGAGAGGAGAGAGAGAGAGAGAGAGAAAGAGAGAGAGAGAGAGAAAGAGAGAGAGAGAGAGAGAGAGAGAGAGAGAGAGAGAGAGAGAGAGAGAGAGAGAGAGAGAGAGAAGGCTTCTAGTAGTGTAGATGATTGCTCTATTTAAAGTAGAATTAGTTGCCGTTCTGTGATCCATCAATAATGAACATTTACCCCAGGTCTTCCCAGAAATGTGGGTGGGTAGAAAAGAGAAAAAAGAGAGAACAGATCAGCAGCAGGATCAGCACCTCGGACAGCACCGCAGTACTTAGATGTGCCTCAGTCAGTCCCAACAGCTGTGCTCGTGTGATGTATGCTCTGCAGTTGGCAGTTTGGAGGTAGTTTTGGATGCGCTTGGTTCATTAAGGAATAAATTGGCAGCTTTCACAGTGCATGTATTAAAGAACCCCAACTGTGCATCTCTACTCTATACTATACAGAATGACAATTAACGCATTTCCAATTGCTTATAACATTACCTGTCAATGCTTAGACACAGTACATGGCATAATGCACATTATATCCAGCTACTCTTCACTTGTGTCTCACACTAAGAGGTCTATTAAGAACAAGTACCACATAAGAATAGTGTTGTTACACTTGTCCCTCACAGTAATGCGTCCTAATTTAATCATTCTTCACATCCGTCTATAATATTAGTTAATTCCATGACTACAGAAATTGTACTCCGAACATTTAGAATTGTGTGTTTGTCAACACCTGTGTATGAGTTATCTATAAAAATATGGTTTTCTGTAATTTTCAAATTAGACTCAACTTCTCACCCTTTAAACGGTTCTAAATCTTCTCAGCTGGTGGCAGTACCATCATTTAGCCACCCTCTGGATATATGTTATAATCTCCAGCATATGAATCATAATCCAGTTGCAATGAGTAAATAACATTTATATATATATATATATATATATATATATATATATATATATATATATATATATATATATATATATATATATATATATATATATATATAAAATCAACATCTGTAACTGGATCCATGTCATAAGACATTCAACTCTTGCTCAACCCAGAGTCCACTCCTACGTGAAAGATCATTACTGTCTTATCGCCAACAGTTTTAGATATCTAACACACAAACAAATAAATGTGGTTGATAGCATAGCCTACTCTAACTGTCTATGGAAGAGTTAAATGTCTAATTCACTTAAAATGTATTTTTAAAGAAGAAAAAGACATATTATTGGGGGAAAAAAGCATGACAATTTCAAAATAACAGAAAGCAAAAAAGATAATTGCACCTTTCTCTTTTTCACAGAATGACAGACGCAACATGAAGCCAATTTTTTCAAGTTTCTTTGTTTGTCATTTCAGGTCTAGATCCGAGCAAAAACATCGTCTAAACATCAAACAATAGAATATTTACAAAAACCAGTAGTCCCTGGGCTGTGTGATGTATAGAAACTGACAAAAATATCAAGATACTGCATTTCTTATTGTGCATTTCCATGTAACATCAGCATAATCTCACATTTATGCTGATGTTTGTGTGTGTGTGTGTGTGTGTGTGTGTGTGTGTGTGTGTGTGTGTGTGTGTGTGTGTGTGTGTGTGTGTGTGTGTGTGTGTGTGTGTGTGTGTGTGTGTGTGTGTGTGTGTGTGTGTGTTTGTTTGCATGTAGTGGGTCATTCAGCATGGCAGCTTCCCAGCCCACCTGGCTGGACCAGCAGCTGGCAGACAGAGATTGCCCATTCATCAAGCCTCTTTATCATGGGGCCTACGGAGTTCAAGGGGACTGTCAAAGACCAAGCTGAGGAGTCTCCTTACTCCTTTAATACCAGGGCACTTTTACACCACTGGTGTCTAGTGGCCAAACTTGGACAGTTAGCCCTTGAAAAGAGTAGTTGTGTAAGTGAACTACCACAGATAGTTTGACAAGCACTTAAATAAAGAACAAGAGCTAATGTTGTCGGCAGTAAAGCACACAGCTCTACATTTTTCAGTACATTTGGGATTCCAGGGCTGGACAAGGTGCCCCTTCCAGTCAAAAAAAAAAAAAAGTAAAGCAACAACACTGTTTTGCTGCTGACAAACACAAACACAACAAACTCACATATTCTTGTCAAGAGCAGCCTTCAAATCCCCCTCTAAATTATTAACAATCAGAAAACACTTGCTGTCATATTTCTTTAGTTGATTGTTTTTTCAGATAATCCAGTATTCTGGTTTTGATTTATATGATCTGGATTGCTTTTTTTTTTCTCTCGTGTTGTATTGAACAAGGAGAATAGATGTAAATGTCTGTCTTGAGAACACTTCCTTACTACTGAAAGCACAGACTTTTGGCCTTAAGGTTTTACAATGGACTCTCAAATAAGGTGGCACTGAGGTTTAATCGTGCACTTATTTGCACCTCTACACAGCAAGTATGTTAACTCAAAAATTGGTTTCACTCTGGTGTTGGTAAGTGACCATTCCTGACATCCTTTCTCTCCCTAACACTCTCCCTCCCTCCTTTGTCCTACTTATCCAGCTACTGCAAAATCACTTATCTTCACCTTGCTTCCTCTGTCTCCTGCTAATACACATTAGCAGCCAGCAGCCATATGTAATAGGGCCGTGTGTGCCCCTGCTGTTATAATGGCTTCTCTGACACTTCTCCCATTAAATTTGGTCAAGCTGCACTGCACAGGAACCCTTGGCACACTCTAAAATATTATTATATTACAACCATAAACAAGCTGCCCAGTGTCAATGACTTTCAGAATAGCTTGTAAACATTTTTTTTTTCGGTTTGTTGTACTTCCCTTTTTCAAAAAAAAAGAAAAATCTTCATTTCTTAATATGTTCTTTCAATTTACCCCTACTATTCTACTTTGATGCCTTGGGCTAGAAACCATGAGGTAGCTATATTATGAGATGCTACATTATGAATTTCATCAGATTACAATGTGACTAAGTGTACATGTCTGCTCTATCTAATAGGCCTGTTTGCAATCTTCCGTATCTCTACAGTTCCATATACAGTAACCAGATAGCATCTGGTGCTCCTTCCCTGTGTGTGGTGAAACTCAGGCCAAGTTCCAGATAACGTGATCATCACCGGCATCCTTAACTGTTACTGTGATAAACGAGAGCTGTGATCTAACCAGATAAGCACAATATTAATTTGTTTAATTAAAACTACTTGGCTCATTGTGGCGAGGGGTCATTTTAGAGAATGTTAGACTTAAAGCAAGGCAATTAAGTAAAACTTCAGATAAGTCACCTCACAGAGGTAGCTGCCTCCACCAGTAGGGAAGACACACCTAATCTATCACTTCTGCAATCCCAGAAGTTCATTCACTTTATTAAAGTGTGAGGCCACTGCTACTGCCCACCAACAGTGTGAAATATTTTATGTACTTGTTGGGATGAAAGTTAAGGGTGGTGAACAAGAGGTAGCCAGAGCTGCCAACAGTACGGATAAATATTTGTAATGCTGGTACTTAACCAAATATCAGGTAATTAAAGACCGCTTGTTATCTTGTCGATGAGAGCAGGAGAAGAACTTGTACTTCAATGATCACCTTGACAAAGATATTTGTTTGGCCAATGGAGCGTGGCGTTAATTATCACAAGCTGATTGAAGACATGG